>NC_044325.1:13837082-14445588 GCF_007399415.2 Gopherus evgoodei | reverse complement strand
CCCTCATTGCCAGACTGGCATCTCCTCCTGGTTGTGATGGAGATTAGCTCAAGGCTGATATCTACGTTTGCAGTCTGCACACCGACACAGTCTTTGCTCCCAACTACAGCTCCTCTCTCAGCTCCCAGAATCGCAGCATCCTCTTCGTGCCTCAGCCCTCCAGCTTGTCATCATCTGTGTTCCCTCGTTCCAGGGATAGGTATCTCTGGCCAACAGTACAGTGGCAAGCGGTGAGGACCCTGGCAGTGTTCCCTCTAATTTTTACCACACATCTGCAGAATGAATTTTGTTATGTGCACCACTATGGAGGTGATGTGTGACACACTACCTCCATAGTGGTTCACATAACAAAATTCAGGTGGCAGGGGTGGGGCCAATGGGTTCAGAGTGTGGGAGGGGGCTCAGGGCTGGGGCAGAGGGTTGGGGCATGGGAGAGTGAGGGCTCCAGCTGGGGGTGCTGTGTCTGGGGTGGGGTCAGGGATGCAGGGCTTGGAGTGCAGGCTGCCCCAGGGACA
Organism: Gopherus evgoodei; assembly: GCF_007399415.2. Taxonomy (NCBI): domain Eukaryota; kingdom Metazoa; phylum Chordata; order Testudines; family Testudinidae; genus Gopherus; species Gopherus evgoodei. The sequence goes on along the minus strand of NC_044325.1, from coordinate 14,445,073 downwards.
GAGGACTCCCCCAGCTCTGTCTCCCTGCCGCAGCACCTGCGGGGGGGAGAAAGACACCTCTCCTTGCTACTGCACCTTCAGGACTGGGGGATAGGCACCTCTCCCCTGGCTGCGGCAGATCCAGGCTGAGGCGCCTCTCACCACTGGCCGTGGCAGGTCCGGGCTGGGGGAGAGGCAGGAGGTCTGGGGATAGGGGAGAGGCATCTCTCCCTGCCGCAGTCCTGAGCGGCGCTTAATAAGTTGCTGCGCAGCCACATGGCTTAGAGGGAACTTAGGATCCAGGCCCATCCACTACTCCAGGCCCCAACCCACAGACACTGTAAATAGCAGCCACCTGCTGCTCCTCTGTAACCTCTTTCAATGCCACTCTGTTTCCCTGGACCACTTCGTTCCCCATGGCCACAGCACCTCCTTCGCCTTTCTCTCAATGCCTCAGCTGCTCAGTCCCCAGGAGCCAGCTACTGCTCTGTCCAAGGTCCTTATAGTTCTCTCAGCCCAGGTCTACACTAGGGGGGGGGGGGGTCCGACCTAAGATACACAACTTCAGCTATGCAAATAGCATAGCTGAAGTCGGCGTCTCTTAGGACGACTTACCTGGCCGATCCGGCAGGTAGTGAAGACCTGCCCTCGCTCTCCCAGGGACACAGTCCTTACTCCTAGCAGCAACTGACACTTCTCTGCTCAGCAGCTCTTTTAATATGGGCCTGCTGGGCCCTGACTGGCTGTTCCTCGCAGCCCCTTTCCTATTGGCTGCTTTCTGCACAGCCTCCCTAGGGCTCTATTAATCCCTTCTCTGCCAGTGTGAGGTGGATGCCTCATCACATGGAATCTCTTCTCTGTTGTTTGATCTAATTCTTAGCAGGCTAGAAGGGCCAGTAAGAGGCTTTCTTTTACAGGGGTTCTTTTACATGTTGCCTCTAGGAGCACACCCGGCCCATGTCAATATGCAACTCTGGCAGTTGTGATTGATAAGGTCTTCAGATGATGACCATGCTTCCGCTATTGTTTGTTTTACTAATTCGGAGTGTTTCTGTCCCGCGACCATGAGCCATTTGTTACAAAAATTTAAATAAAAATGACACAGGCCCCATGCAAGAACAAATGTGATCAGTCCAATGGAAAACAGAGTAGATGAGCTCTTCTTCCTCTTGCTCTGAAGCTTGCTAAGCTTATGGACTGGCCATCCTGGCTGCGAGCTGAAGCTCTCTGGGCGTCTCTGGATTCACACAGCCACCACTCCAGCCTGCAAGGGAAGGCTGAGCTTGTATAATTTGTGCTTCTTTCCCCTATTTCTGCCTTTCTACACACAACTTCCTGGTGTGTTCTAGTGACAGCTATGGTTGAGGGGAGCCCATGGAGGCATGATCTCTGGTGACCAGCAGAAGCCACTTAGACTGGGTGGCAGAGCTGTCTGGGCCTCCTGCAGAACTGCCTGTCCCCCCCAAGAATTAGGCAGAGCTTGAGGGAAATTTGAAGGAGGGTTCTGGAAGGAGCGGGGAAAATACCAGAACTGATGGAGTTAGTCAGACATGCTGAACTTCCACTTCTGCGGGAGAATGGGGCTTAGGTTTTGAAAATATATACCTGCTTTAAACCCTGCCTCTGCTGACATCTCCCTCCAGTAGCCCAGTGCCTAGGAATGACCTTGAATACAATGAAACTGGCATTAAGGCCCACTGCTTGTAGGTAAACCACCTCCAACAGGAAAGTGTAGGTCTGAGAGTCACATGAATGGGGTAATTACTCCTGGCTTTGCCACCAATTTACCATGTGACAAATCACATGTCTCCCAGGGTTCAATCCTGTGAGGCGATGATTACCTCCTGCAAGATGCTCCCACTAGCTTCACTTAAGGGTGCTTAGCTTAGTACCTTGCAGGAAGAACTAGTCCTGATGTAGGATCAGACCCTTAGTAGCCACCTGCCCCAGTTTCCCCATCCAACTGAAAGTGGGGTGGTAATAATTCCCTAGTTCACCAGGTCTTGTGCAGTTTCATGTTGGAGCTCCTTGGATAGCGCTCTATAATTCCCAGCCATTATGGTATTAAAAACCCTTAGACGATCACCAACGACAAGGAAAACTTGTTAGTTCACAGCTAATGACTGGGAAGCCCAATGTTGTATGCAGTGTTGCTGTAGCCATCGTGGCCCCAAACCTAAAGAGGAGCTCTGGGGTGGCTTGAAAGCTTGTCCCTCTCACCAACAGAAGTTGGGCCAATAAAAGATACTACCTTGCCCACCTTGTGACTCTGGGAAGCCCAGTGCCAGTTCCCGCAGTTGGTGAATTAGTAAGCAAGCGTGCCACTCATGAGTTTATTGTGACAGCTGTCGTTTAGTCGTAATGAGCTGCGAATCTCATCCTCCCCAGCCTAGCTGCAAACAGACAGACGTGTGTTTTGTAAACACATGGAAATATTCGGGGAGCAGCGCACATCTTTTGTTGGGTGGGGTGGGGTGGGGAGGAATCCCTGGCTTGTTCTGTGCAAATGACCAAGGGCCAGATCCTGAGCGCCTGTGCTCCAGTTTCAGAGTAGCCGCTGCATTAGTCTGTATCTGCAAAAAGAACAGGAGTCCTTGTGAACTGCCTGCAGTTCTCTGGGAATGGCACTGGCCCCAAGCATGCAGAGCCAGGTTCTGCCATGTTGCACTCTCTTGTGCTGAGCAACTAGACCAACGCAGGGGGGGAGGCGGGTGGGGAGAATGGGCAGGGGACGTTGCTCCCTCTGTGCAAAGCGCTCGCTGCCTGCCTGCCTGAAGCAGTTAAATGGGGCAGAGGGAGAGCCCGGCTGGCAGCTCGCTGCCCTGTGATATGCCAGCCACAGGGTGACGCAAGGGCTGGAAGGCTCCAACTAAACAAGCCATTTTCACCTGCGTAATCAGCGCTAGTGGAGCTTCAGCAGCAGCAGCAGCAGCTTTGAGCTACCCGCAGGCGCCCGGACTCCAGCGGCCACCGCCTCCTCCCGCTGCCTGAGAGCCAGAGCCGGGAAGCCAGCATGTCTGCGCCGCCGGATCGCCAGGGGCTGCCGCTGTCGGGCTCCGGGGCGCGCTGGGCCGGGGCCGGGGCGGAGGAGCGCGGGGCTGGGGCGCAGCGGAGGGATGGAGACGGGGCGCAGCAGCCGCAGCTGCCGGCCGCCTCCGCCAGGGAACACCCGCCCGTTACCATGGCGACTGCATCCACAGGTAAAAGGCGAGGTACCCAGAGGCGCTCAACAGCGGGTGGCGGGCAAGCATCCTTCCCTCCCCGGCTCGCTCCCCTGCCGGGCTGCTTGGCGATCGCCAGGAGGGACATGCTAAGGAACCAGAGAGCCTGGACTTTCAAAACAACCAGGCCAGGGGCGGGGGGCGGCTACAGCAGCTCTCCCGAGTGCCCGCAAGCGCTTTGCGGGTCCTTGGGCGCCGCACGCCCTGCTCTGGAGCTTGGGGGGGGGGGGTATTTCTCTCCGGACTGCCTGGGGCTAGCCCCCGAGCTCCCTTACACCTGTGTCAATCCGGACTGATTCGCTGAGTTCAAGGAGTTAATCCGCATTTGTTTCGGAGATCCCAATCTGGGCCTTGTTTAATTTCAACATGTGGAATTGATTAATTGAACTTTAGTATTTGGGGGGAGGGGAGTGTGTTTATTTTCTGTTGGCTCTTGGGACACAGCTTAATCTAAATATTTCTTGTTGCTGTGTTTATTTCCCATTTGCTTTTTGGGGTGCTGTTCATGTCCTTTGCATTGGGGGTGTATTTGGTTTCCCTAGGCTTGGGAGCACCTTTCCTTTGGTAGGAGTGGTAGCAGCAGGCACTGGCACACATCTGTTAGTGAAATCCAGAGACTTCAGCTTCTGGGAGTTCATGGGGGAGTTATTTGAGGAAAGTGCTTCTATATTTTCTCTGTGGTTTCCCCTCTTCCTTTCTCCGTTGTCAGCTGGGTGTGTGTGTGTGGAATCTAACTAACCATTAACATGTGGGAGGTTGGCTGCTCTGATTTAAATTATTGTCCACTGGGAAACAGATGCCCCCATTATGCAGCTGTACAGTATTAAACTTGGGTTGACCAAGTTGGAGGTGAGAGGCTTGGGATCAACATGAGTCCCCTTCATGCAATAACCACAAATGTATCAGGAGCAACGTTTTGGGTTGGGTCCCTGTCTGATCTCTTACCATCATTCAGCACAAAAGACTTGCTGTCCAGGAGGAACACACGTTACATGACCATTTGTTGCCGGCTCTATTGTGGAGGCGCATGATTCCACTTACACACAGCCCTGGCTTTCTCGGTGGGTGTGTGCTCAACATGGATGTTTTGCTGCAGCCTTTCTGGCTGCTTGGTTCTTCTGGGTTCAGTGGTGACATGGGGTCTAATGCCTATCAGCTGATGGAGGCAATGTCATACTGTTTTAGAGCTTTGAGCAGGCAGGAAAATCTGCCTAATGTGCTTCTCATTAGCTAATCTCAGTGGTAGGTTGTGAAACGTGACTTTATATTGATGAGGGAGGTATATGGGTTGTAATGTAAATGTAAGGAAGGGTGTGTGTGTGTATAAAAGTAAAGGGTGGGGGTCCCTCGATAGAGATTTCCCTTAAAAGTACAATTATACAAATGGCTGTGGGTACTTAATCTTTCTTTCTTCATTTGTGGAGAGAAACATGGCAATCCTGAAGCTCAGACTATAAAGAACAAAGATGGGTGGCTTCTTGCACAGCACAAATCAAATCCCCACTCAACTGAAAAAACTGTAATATTGCCTACATTTAATGAAAGCTTCTTCAGTGTTGAATTTATCTGTCAGGCACCACTGATGCTCTCAAGAGTGCACTGCATTTGAAAGAGAATAGTTAGCTGGTAGAGAAAATCATGAAGATGTTGCATTTGGAATAGTCTCCACAGAGGTGTTATATATATATATATATATATATATATATATATATTTGTGCCAAACTCGGGGGGTGGTGGGAGGAAAGAGAGAACTCAGCAGTACAAATACTAACTGATGCTTATCGGTTGCAGATTGATGAGACCCCAGATTAGCTAATAAATGTGCTAATGTTGTTACATTTTAAAATATTTTAGAATGAGTATACTCTTTTGTGTGTATTGTATAATTTTAAAAAATGTGTGTGTGGTGGTGGGGGCAGCTAGCCAATAGCACTGTATTCTACAGCACTCCATCCAATGAATCCACTGCATTCACACACAGCCTTCTCTTCATTTTGTTGCTATAATATCAGTGGTTTCTATGTTCCAAAGGGCATACATAGATAATGGTAATTGTTGTCTCCTTTCACAGGGGAAAGCGCATTGTTTACATACTCTTTCTGTGTGATTATTTTTAAGTTAGCAAATAAGGAGCATTCGCATGTTGCTGAGTATGTAGAACTTTCTTGTGTTTCTTAAAAGCAGTTGAAGTCTGTTGTTTATAGGGTGGCATCCTGCATGCCTTGCTCAGGTGCACAATTCCATTAAAACCTGAGAGCTGTGGGAATAGACCAACAGGGAGATACATAGATGCGGCAAATGTCATCACAGAGAAGTTAGTCAGGTAATAGTCAATAGGTTGTGGAGACAGTTGGGGATAGTTTATGCAATAAACAAGACATGCAAGCAAAACAAAAAATAGAATCACCAATATGTTTCCCAGTCACCCCCTAGCCATTTTGCTTGTATGTTATATATCCCCTTCTTGCACCCTGGATCTGTTGTTTTTCATTTGCTAAGCTACATGCTCCTTCAGGTAAGAACTGTGTCATCTAAAGTGTTTGGAAAGTGCCCTTCACATTGTAGATGCTACTAACATACAGACAACTAAGAATAATAAGAGCATTTACTCATTAGCTGTGCAAAACTTTTTTGTTATGAAACCCAAAACCTTGCAAACTTTCCCTGGCTTTGGATTTTGCTATAAACTTGAAACACAGCCAGGGACGGTTGAAAGGTAGGTGAATATTTTCAAGCCAACCTGGGCTCAGTTTTGAGCCAAACCAGCTGCATGTCAAAACAATGTTAGTAGCTTTGATGTGATTTAGGAGTGAAATACAACTTTTACAGAGGTTTCACTCTGAGCGTTTGTGTTCAACCAAAACCAGGTTGACTGAAACTGAAGAAAAGGTTCCATGAATTCCTGATGGGGAGTGGGAGTGAGATATAGCTGTGCTGCATAGAACTCTCATAATTAGACCTTGAGATTTCTCAAGCAAAATCTGGGCTATAAGAAGCTACGGTTTCCACATCTGTTAATTCACCTGCATGGCTGCTGTATTACAAATCACTAGGGTGACTCTTCATCCCTGGAGGGGCAAGATGAAAGAGGTGAGGTACTTCTGCTTTTGTATGTGGCACAGCCCTTTGTGCTGAGAATGGTCTTCCTCTCCCAAAATGTGAACTTGGTTGAGGGCAAGAAGCACTGTAGGCTGATCTTGCAAGATTAAAACAGCAGTGAGAGATTGCTAGCATTTGTACGTTTCTGAAGAAAGCTCCATGCCACCCAACACACCATCTGCACATGGATTCTGCTATTTATTTTTGTCCATTGACAGTAATTAAAATCTTTGGAAAAAAAACCTTTCCTAAAATATTGCACAGGCTTATATCAGGCGTTTCCTGGGATAAACACAAAATGGCAGAATAGCTAGGGGTAGATTCTGGCCCCTGGTTGGGGTGTGTTAGTGGGGTGAGGAGGGAGTGGGACAAAGGAAGCCCTTTGCCTCCTCACCACACCAGAATCCTGGGAGAACAAGTAAGGTGTAGGCTAGTGCAGCCAACTGATATCTCCAGTGGGGCAGAAGTGGAACTATGGATTCTCTCCAATTCCCACACAGATTGGCAGTTCAGGGCTGGTACTGAAAGGTATACATACTGCATTCCAGACTGGATTAAGGGTATAGGCACTACAGGCCTGTGCCCAGGGCTCCAATTCCCAGGATCACGAGAGGAGGTCATAATCTCAGGTTTCATTATTATTATTTTTATTAAAGAGTACATTTCTAGCCCACATGCTTGTGAAGGAAAGCTTGAAAATGTGACCTGAATTTAACTGATGCAGCAACATCTGCCTGAGTCTGCAGAGAGCCTGAAACAATCACTCCAAGATGGGAGAACTGCTCCATGCACTGCCGTAGGGTTTGAATTCCAAGAGCCATTGCTCTGGGGGCCCTGCCAACATCGCCCAAATAGGATTTGCTGTGTGGCAGAAGAAGAAGAGTTCAGCAGGCCTAACCCACCTACCTACCCAAACAGATATGTCCTTGCTGCTGAGTAAGGGCTGGGGCTCACCCCTGTGGCCATTCTTACCACCTTGTGGAGGTAGAGGGGACCCCTTCTTCTAAGTAAAGAAAGGACCCTACTGCTGCTCTTGAGGGGAAATGCGGGGCTTGATGCGACAGCCCTGCTCCTTTGGGAGGGGCTCCCCTTGCCACTACTACTCCAAGTTGGGAGAAGTGGGGCATGGCACAGGCTGCAGAGGCAGAACCAGAGTGCCCTGTGTTGCCTTAATCCGGCCCTGACTGTACCCTCGCAATAGTGTAGCATTTGCCTCTCCTGCCCGTAGCCCCCTGAGCCCTGGTGGCATTCAGCCTGCCTGCGTCTGCAGGTAGTGTGTGTCCCATAGCTGGTGTATTGCCCCTCACACCCTTCCTAACACAGCTGTGGCTTTAATCCCTGAATCTTAGCTCTTTTTTGTTTTTAAATATGGTGGTCTGACTTGATTCCTTTAGCTCGACGTGTGACAAATGTCCCTAGCAGAAAGTGCTGCACAGCCAAGCCCTTAAGGGCAGTAGATTGTTGATTAGATTGATATGCGTATTTGAAAGCTCAACATTAAAACAGAGGGCGGGAAAATGATGCAAATCTTCAGGCAAGGCTGACAGCTGCATCGTGCCCTCTCCAACATGTACACAGCAGCTCCCAAGAATAGGCACAAAGCCAGTGGGTCTGCAGCTTCTGCTGCAACCGCTCACCATTCCCCTTGGCTCCCCTGCACAAAGCTTGTTCGCTCAGGCTGTGAATGAGCTGACGGCACTGTTCAGCCCAGAATATGCCTGCCTTCGCGTTGATACAGTTTAGCTCGTAAATCATTTTCATTTGCTCTTTTTCCCTGTGTCTGGGGCTATCTGGGTGCCAGAGGCAGCCAAGGTGGCATGATAACTAAAGACGGGAAGAGAATTTTAAATGGTCTTCAGGACAACAAGCTCTTGAAAAAACACTGATGCTGGGCCTGATGCTCGACTCTTGGTCAGGCGAAACTCTCATTTGAGTCAATGAGTTTAGAGAGTTGGACTGGAGCCCATGTAGCCACAATGCACAGGCTTTGTGCACCTACCTGGTCCCTTCAGCATCCGTGAACATCAGAACATTAGCTAACCAACAGGTTGCTGTAAGAACCTGGTCATAGTGCCTGTGATACAGTCATCTGATACAATATCAATGTCTGATATTGAAATGTGTTTTCTTAGCAGATTTTTTTCATCCTCCCACCATTGAGGGTTGCTCACGACGTGACTACTGGGCTCCTGGCATTTATTTATTGAATTGTTGTGGAAAGAAGAGCATTGGTAGGATAGTGACACCTGCCCTAAAACGTGCATCTGATGAAGTGGGTATTCACCCATGAAAGCTCATGCTCCAAAACGTCTGTTAGTCTATAAGGTGCCACAGGACTCTTTGCTGCTTTTACAGATCCAGACTAACACGGCTACCCCTCTGATACCTGCCCTAAAAGCTACTTCCCTGTATCTAAAGCAGCCACTTTAAAATATGTCCACTACAGTCTTGTTCACAACCTAGTTAAAGCCGTCAGAGTGAATTAAGCCGTACTTTGAAAGTGATTTAAGTGGAGTTGTACATCCTTAGGCCAATGCAGTATTTGGCTCCTCTTGTTCTAGGTAACCAGATTTTCCCCTATGGCCCCTTGCACAATCCCTGAAAATTTTAAAAATGCCCTGCAAATTAAGAGGTTGAACCAGATTATTTTATACACGCTCCTTGCAGCCCACACAATTCTATGATCTGATGTAGAATTTGCAAAAAGATATAGAAAAAAAAGTAGATTTAGTTTTGTGTCTATGTCTTCCTAAAGTTCCCTTGCAGCTTGTCTGTGCACTCCAGTCTGTGGCAAGTCAGTACATTGTGCATTTCTTTGGAGTACCAGTCATTCAAACAAAATTCTTCAGAATGTCACTACCCAGCACTGTGCCTCGGTTTCCGCATCTGTAAAAATGGGGACAGTGATACTTGCTCTCCTTTGTAGAATGCTTTGAGGTTTATTAGAGAAAAGTGGTATGTAATAGCTAAGTGTTGTTGCTATTGTTATTGCATAAAATCTATATGGCAATATGATTTTTCAAGCCCATGGAAATCAAATTCCAGTGAAAATTCTGCCATTTCCCTGCCATTTACTGCTGTGGAGGGTATCCTGCTAAAGCTAGCATCAGCCTGTATATATGTCATGGTCTTTTGGTTGTTAAATAAATTGATGACCCTGAGAAAAAAACTGGTCACAGCCAATATGTGTGTATTTCTGCCCTCACCCCCTACCTTAACTCTTAACCAATAAGGATTGCAAATGAATTGAGGAGGACCAGGAAGAAGAAGGAGACAAGATGGTTAGGGAGGGGAGTAGGGAGAGAAGAGATCACTCACCTCTAATGTATTAATCCCATAAATCAGTAAGATCCTTACATTATATATTGGGGCGGGCGGGGGGAAGAGAAGTGGAAGGAGACGTGTGGAAGGAGAGCTACTTTAGATGTCCCAATTCCATCATCCTGTGGACCAGTAAATCTTGTAACATAATTTCATTTTTATGACTGTCTCTCTGGTCAGTGAACTACTTCTGCCCTTTTAATTCTGATTGGAGGGATATGGGAGAGGGGGCATCTAATCACATCTGTGTATAGTCGTGGCTGCCATAAATATTTTCATGTCACGATTTGCCTTTTAAATTGCACATCAGAGTGGAAATAAGGTACAAATTGTTAACAGAGAGGATAATTAACCATTAGGACAAACTTCTAAGAGAAGTGGTGGAGTCATAAGCACTTTGAATTTTTAAATCTGATTTTGATTCAAACAGGAATTAATTCAGGGAAGTTCTATGGCCTTTGTTAGGCGGGAGGTCAGACTAGATGATCGCAGTAGTTCCTTCTGGCATTGGAATCTATGAAATTTAAAAAAAAGACACCCTTAAGATTTGCAGCTGTTTGGGTGTTTTGCCCCAGAAGATCACAGTGTACAGGTGGATTCAAGTCTGGGAGAGGAAGGAAGAGTGACATATGCTCCCATTCTACTTAGTAAGGTCTGTATCCAGTTACTTACTGTGCCTATTACCCAGGGGAAAGTTTGGGTAGATCCCGCTGACTCACAGGAGGCTCACAGCACCTGGTGAGATTAGACCCTTTGCATCTATCAGCGTTGCTGGGGTAGTTACATGCAAGGGGAGATTAGACATCTTTTCTATGAGTTGTTTATGGATACATCTATTTTATATTTACTTACTTATGAGTTGAGATTGTAATTCTTCTTCCTCCAAAGTGGTGCAAAAAAATTCAGGTTTTGCATTTTAATGGGGCATATATGTTCTAGCTTTTATTGTTCTGTCTCTTTTACTGCCGGATCAGAGCAATTTACAAATGCTTGGGGTTTTTAGCACAAAAAAATATGACATAGCAAAAATTTTTTTCCTAAGAATGGAATATTATTTGTAATGAATACTGTAAATCAAATGAAGTAAAAATACATAGTAGTGTATGTTTAGCATGATTCCAGCACTAAGAAAGACTTTTCAATGCATAGTATTTTCATGTCTAAATACAGTTTTTATTCAGGATCAGTTATCTGGTCTATATCTTCTAACCAGCTATAGGAATACTATGTCTGTAGGCAAGTAAATTCGCAGAGACTTACCTACAGATTTTAGGTTCTAAATATGAGAGCAGTTAAGCACATGCTTAAATCCATTTCTGTTGAACAAAATATTTAAGTGTGTTTTCCTAACTTCAGTGGGGCTTAAGCACATTCTTATATGCTTTGCAGAATAGGGATGGGCTTATTTAAGCATGTGCTTAAAGTTAAGAATTTACTTTGCTGAATCAGGGAGTAGGTAATGTTAAAGACACAGAATGGATTAGTGGTAGAGCTGGGACTGGAACCCAGGAGACCTGACTGTCTCTGTTTATCAGTGTATAAATGGATTCACTAATACCTACCTTTATCACTAGAGCGTTGAGAGAATTAACACTTATAAAGCACATGGAGATCCTTGAATGAAAGGTCTTATAGAAGTGCACTGTTGTTGTTGTTTAATTTAATCTATTGTGTGCCTCCAGGTCATGTTAAAAAGAAAAAGGCAGCAAAGAGTGGAAAAAGTTTTCAAAGCATAACCTATACCAGCCTGTCTCTTTCAGATACCAGTAACAATATATATGTTCTTTATAATTTAATACAGCTTAGAACTGGGTTTTTTATATTTGATTGAATAGCTGCCATCACGGAGTTCTTAGAATATTTCCGTTATTGTGATTATTAGATGCCTGCCCTTGCTACAGCATTAAATTATCATGACATCTTACATGATAATGTAGATATTTGCACTGAGATTAGTTTGACACAATTGCCATTAACAGCCTCTGGTTTGTGAGCATCTCTTTGTGCTGCAGTGACACTGCCCTCAAAAAACATGCCACATGGAAGTGTATGCCACAAAATGTACATGGGGGGAGAAGAAGGAGAGTGGAATTAATCACAGGGTATGGCTTTCAGTACCATGAAAATCCTGCAAATCCCATATAATGATGTAAGTTCTGGCTTGAATTGGGTTTAATATGGTGGGGTCCCCTGCACTGGATCACACCCAATTTTCTTTCCTTAAGTAGTGCTGAATTTATTAACTGCAGTTGAATTATTATTAGTAGTAGTAATATTAAAGACATCTTCACCCTGATCAGGAATGAGCGAATGTATGGGGCAGGTTTTTACAACATAGTAGGAAAAAGGTCCATAGGGCCATGTGGTACATTTTGTGATTTCCTGGTCGCAGAATCCTCTTCCCCTGTAAACATTAACTGACTTTCCATTGTAGTCTCCTTAGGAGAGTTCAGGGCTGCCCAGAGGATTCAAGGGGCCTGGGGTCTTCGGCGGCGGGGAGCCCTCGCTTTGGTGGTAATTCGGCAGCAGGGGGTCCTTCCACTCCGGGACCTGCTGCTGAAGTGCCCCGAAGACCCGCGGCGGAGGGCCCCCGCCTCCAAATTGCCGCCAAAGACCCAGCACTTCGGCAGTGGGTCCCAGGGCAGAAGGACCCCCCGCCACGGGTCTTCGGGGCACTCTGACAGCAGGTCCCAGAGCGGAAGGACCCCCTGCCACCGAATTGCCACCGAAGACCCGGAGTGAAGAAGCTTTGGGGGCCTGGGCCCCGCGAGAGTTTTCCGGGGCCCCCAGAGCTAGTAAAGGACCCTGCTCCAGGGGCCCCGAAAAACTCTCGTGGGGGCCTGGGGCAAATTGCCCCACTTGCCCTCCCCTCTGGGCGGCCCTGGGAGAGAGGGGGCAGATCTGTTAGATTTTGGTTTAAAACCTCCACCCCTGAAGCCCTAGGCACAATAACCCCAGAGTTACAAAGCAGCCCTTCACTTTGCTCCCCCTCTATCACATATCATTCAATCACCAGTCAAGTGACCAATACAGCTTAAAAACACCAGACAGAAATCCCACCCTCAGCCCTCCACCATTAAACAGACGGGCTTCGCAGCACCATTGTAAGGTGAATGAATTCAGGCTGTCAAAGTCAAGGGAGCCCTGCTGATTTACTCAGGTGAGGATATGGCCCCTGCCTGATGTGAACCTTCAGTCAGGGCTTAGAAAATATGCAGAGTCCTTTTTCAAGGAATAGAATGAGAGAAGGGCTATGTTCAGGGTTTGATCTGGCACCATTAAAGTCCTAGCAATGTAGGGCTAGAAGGGACCTTGAGAGGACACAGGACTCGCTATACCTAGACCGTCCCTGAGAGGTTTTGCCATTGATGTCAATGGGAGCAGGATTAGGCCCTTAGGAAGGAAGCAAGACTGCCTAAGAAGGAAGAGTTGGTTTGTTTTTAATACAATCCCTCTTCTGTGCTATCGTTTGTTCTGTCCGTGGCAATGCAGTGAAGGAGGAGCTAGATATACTGAATCCACAGTATGTGAACAAAGTTGTTTGTGTCAGCGTGTGATGGGATTGTACGAAGTGCTGCTTCTCAGGGCTGGCAGGCACTTGTTGCTCATCTGATTGCCACCCACAGCCAGCGCTATGACTAAGCAACCCAAAGATAGCATCTTGTACACCTGGGATGTGAAAAGCACCTGACCCAAGTACAGATCCCAGCACACTCACGTCAGCGAGAGCATCTTTCTCACTGAGTCTGATTTTTAAACTAGCACTCAGTAGCAACAGAAAAAGGCCAGATTCTGGAACAAGACTTAATGTATTCTGCCAAAGCAGCACCAGTGCTCAGCCTTATTCGGGTCAGCAGCAGTCCCCTCCCAATCTACAGATTATTCCAGTCAGCGCACAGGGAGCATTGCTGGGTCATGAGGTATCAACACACAGGCAGGCAGATAGATTGTTGTGACCAGCCCCAGAATGCCTGGCCTCTAGTCCTGTTTTGGAGTGGTCTCCCCAGATGTTTTTTGGGGGAATGGGGAGAACATGAGCATTACCAAGTGCAGCCCATTTCCACTTTGCAGAATACTGTGTCTCTGGCTAATGTCTGTGCAGCTGGCATGAGGGGCCTCTCTTCTGGTGCCAGCAGTTTGTAGGCACAAATAACCACAAGTGTAGTTTAGACCATTTAGACACTTAGGCCCTAATCCAGCAAAGTGCTTAAGCATATAGAATCATAGAAATGTAGAGCTGGAAGGGACCTTGAGAGGTCATCAAGTCCAGCCCCCCTACAGACATTTGTCCAACCTATTCTTAAAAACCTCCAGTGACAGGGTTTCCACATCTCCCTTGGAAGCCTATCTTAGAGCTTAATGACCCTGATAGAGTTTAACTACTCTTAGGCCCACATATGCTTCACTTTAAGCTTGTGTAGTCCCATTGACTTAAGAACTTTGGCGAGTTGGAGCCTTAAATCCTGGCTATACAGCTGCATCTCAGTGACTGAAGTTATGCCACCAATATTTACACCTGCTAACTGCAGGCACAGAAAGGAAGGGATTTTTTTTTAAATAACTGGTAAAAACGTCGTTCCTGATCTTATGAGGCATGAAGCATCTTCTGATCAGTGTTTAGCAAATCTCAGGAGAGGCTATGTACCTCACAGGATCATTTCATTAATTGTTATCACAGAAATGATCTTATGGACCTTTGGTAAACATCATAGACCAAGGGAATGATGTAAACTGGAGTATTTCTCTGCTCTAAATTTTAATTGATACAGCTGTCATACTTCTGTACCAAATATGGGCTGGTCACAGAGCTTGCTTATACACACCACATGTGTTGATCATAAGACCACTTAATGCTCTGCTAGGTATGTCTGAGGTTCTTTTAAAAAGGTATTTTACCCAGTACCACCTACTAGCTGAAAAGTATAACACAGTTTAGAATTCCATTACAGCACATTCCATTACAATATTTACACTATCATGCTATCGTTGAAGTTCAGTATGCATCAGTCTGTTAACTGTCTCCAAATCATATTGATTTTCTGATTACATGACCTGACCATATAACAGCTTGGTCATCAGGCTGTCCATTAGTTGCAATGACTGGCTGTGGTTGGTTTGAAATCCTTGAGTCTTCTTGTTCTGCATCTGCCATCTGTAGAGTTTGCTTTCTTGATCGTTCTTTATGAGGAACAAATGGTAGATGTCAACAGTTTCTGTTGAACTCTCCACTGTCGGTCTTGATCACATATGATCTGGGTGATGAATTATTTTTCTTTATGAGCGGTGGAGTTGTCCATCCTTTTTCTCCATCCAATTTGACATGAACACGGTCACCAGGTTCTAGATCTGACAGCTCTCTGAGTGACATCTGTTGTGAAAGTTTTCAGAGTAGCAGCTGTGTTAGTCTGTATCCGCAAAAAGAACAGGAGTACTTGTGGCACCTTAGAGACTAACAAATTTATTTGAGCGTAAGCTTTCATGGGCTACAGCCCACTTCATCTGATGCATAGACTGGAACATACAGCAAAAAGATATTTATACATACAGAGAACATGAAAAGGTGGAAGTAGCCATGCCAACTGCAAGAGGCCAATCAATTGAGATGAGCTATCATCAACAGGAGAAAAAAACCTTTGAAGTGATCATCGAGATGATCCACAGAAGGTGTGAGGATACTTAACATGGGGAAATAGATTATTTAAGTATCCTCACACCTTCTATCGATGATCTCGATGATCACTTCGAAAGTTTTTTTTCTCCTGCTGATGATAGCTCATCTCAATTGATTGGCCTCTTGCAGTTGGCATGGCTACTTCCACCTTTTCATGTTCTCTGTATGCATAAATATCTTCTTGCTGTATGTTCCAGTCTATGCACCTGATGAAGTGGGCTGTAGCCCACGAAAGCTTATGCTCAGATAAATGTTAGTCTCTAAGCCCTCGTCCAGACTAACCCGCGGCATCGGCGGGTTAAAATCGATAGCTCGGGGATCGATATATCGCGTCTAGTCTGGACGCGATGTATCGATCCCCGAGCGCGCTTACATCGATTCCGGAACTCCATCAATCCGAATGGAGTTCCGGAATCGACACGGAGAGCCGCGGACATCGATGCCGCGCCGTCCAGACTGGTGAGTACCTCGATTTTAGAAATTCGACTTCAGCTACGTTATTCCCGTAGCTGAAGTTGCGTATCTAAAATCGATTTTAATACCTAGTCTGGAAGTGGCCTAAGGTGCCACAAGTACTCCTGTTCTTTTTGTTGTGAAAGTGTTCATCAACTCTTTTAGGGTATGTCCGCACTGCAATTAAACACCAGCAGGTGGCCCATTTCAGCTGACTTGGGTTCAGGCTATGGAGTGCAGATGCAGTGTAGATGTTCAGGCTCTGCTGGAGCCCGGGCTCTGGAACTCCCCCACCCACCAGGGTTCCAGAATCTGGGCTCCAGTGTGAGCCTGAACATTTATACTGCAATTAAACAGCCCTGTAGCCCAAGCCCCATGAACCTGAGTCAGCTGACACGGGCCAGGTGGAGGTGGTTAATTACAATGTAGACACATCCTTAGCGTTTTTATTCAGTTTGGTTACTCTCTTCATGCCTAGTCACTTTGGAAATAGGTTCTTTTCAAAAGTTGGAACAGTAGGTCTGAGTTGTCCTGCCATCAGGAGTTGTGCTGGACCATATCCAGTGCTACTGGTGTGATCTGTGACTCAGAAGAGCAGGGAATGGATCTTCCTGCTGTAGGATTTTCTTAGCTGTCTGTACAGCTCTCAGCCTCTCCATTCACTTGTGCACCACAGCTACTCAAACAGCAAAACAGTCTGAACTGGTGAACAGCAAAACCTTGAGTGGTAAAAGTCATTATCATAAAACCCCTAAGGTAAGAAAGTTTATCAGTTTTCTCTAGGTTTTGCTGTTTCATCATTTCAGATTGTTTTGCTATTAGAATGCCCTTAGCTGGGTTAAATATTTCTTCAGTTGTAGCTGCTTTGAAAGGTTTTTATCTGTGAACTCGATAGCTTGAGCTGCCTGACTCTAATATTTTCATGTTTTGCATTCTGAAAACCACAGTTTTAAGCCAGTGTATGCAGAGTTCTCATAAAAAAATAAATTTTTCTCCCTGGTTCTTGAATTCTCAGATGGAAAAATACTTTATC
This sequence comes from Gopherus evgoodei, assembly GCF_007399415.2. Lineage (NCBI taxonomy): Eukaryota > Metazoa > Chordata > Testudines > Testudinidae > Gopherus > Gopherus evgoodei. Next base: position 14,428,296 of record NC_044325.1, on the reverse strand, counting down.
ACAAACCACATCTCTCTGAGGTATACAGTATGCATCAAAAATACCCAGAAGCCTTTCATAGTCATCTTTGACTTTAAAGAAGACAGTCACAAAGGAGTTAAAGATATGGTCTACTCTCTCCCTCTGAAAACGTTCACCAAAAAATTAGTAAAAAATGTGTTTTGTTTTGACCCAGCTGTTGAGATTTTTGACATTTTCAAAAATCAAAACCTTTAGAAGAAATTTTGACATAGATTGAAAAGACTATTAAAAAAATTAATAAATTCTTGCCAAATTCTCAAATGTTTTGTGTTTTCTTGTTTCCCATCAGCTCTAGATGTCAGTAAGATCTAGAAATGTACTTGATCTATTGCAGGCCCTATAACAGAAAATATAATCTTTATCTGTCTAAATTGGAGCAAGATAAATAATATTTTTAAAGCATGAGGTTATTTTTATTTTGTCCAGTAAATTTCTATATTCTATTTTAGAATTACCGTCACATGCAACAGTGGAACATCTATACTTTAAAATTACTGTAAAAGGTCCTAGGTAGATGGCTTTGAGCATCCTTGAGCATGGTTAAAAGCAAGGATCCATTGCCATTTCTTTGGATTTTTGTCTGGTCTTTCTGACATGCTGTAATTCAGTTTCCAGATATGCAGGTCAGAGCTAAGGTGACACTTTTTGCGGTGTAATGCTCTATAACATGTGGGAATTATACTTGCACTTTGATCATAGCAAATGGACAGTATGTAATCTTTCTAATATTTAGTACTGCCGTGCCATGAAGTTATCCTGTGCATCTTCCATCTATCCATATACGTTTGTATAAGGTTGTCTCTCACCAGGACATTTGAGTGCAACTAAAAAGCAACCTAAGGAAAGGTAGCTGAACAAAGAGTAAGAATAAAATTAATTGTTTCACAGCTCTGCAGTAGGCTTTCTTTTTTTCCTCTTTCTTTTAATAGGTCACTCTTCCAACCTACTTTACATCAAGCAGATAGCATGTTGGATGTTTCGCAGATAAATCAGACTATGCAGTGCACTTATGCATGTCTAGTATGCAAATATGTCAGCTTGTATTTGATAGCCAGCAAAAAGATTACTTTTTGGAGAATGGAGAGATGGAATCATTCACAGCAACTGCTGTGAAAGAATAATGCAACCACTGTTAATAAATCAGCCCTGGACCTGAAACCTTTGAACTGTCTTCACTGCTGTTTTGATTAGATTTGTCTTCTGAGGTGTAAATTAAAGAGGAAAATATATAATCTGTGAAGCTGTCCAGAGTTATCTTTAAAAATCTGAACTCAGCACTAAGAACTATGCTAAGCAGAGTCCTTTGGTCTAGCAGAATGGTTTAATAGCAATGCTGGAGGTTTGTTCTGATTACATGTTGGATGGTGGGAAGGCACAAGCTGTTTTTGCTAAAACTGATCACAACCAATTTCCCACTTTTGATGTACCAAAGGGTCTTGCAGTGATACCTGTTGATGTTTTATCATCAAAATATTTTCTATTAGTCTAAAAGCAGAGAGAGTTTGTCTGGATTGTACTTTTCAGCACCCTAGTGTAAACGGCCCATATACTAGGGTTGCCAACCCACCAGGACTGTCCTGGAGTTGCCAGGAATTGAAGATTAATTTTTAATTAACGATTATGTCATGCGATGAAACCTCCAGGAATATGTCCAACCAAAATTGGCAACCCTGCTATATAGTGTACTGTGAACACTTGCTGGGGCCCCCAGTATCAAGTTGGTTGCTCCTTTTTTCCACGACTGGTCTATTTGTTTAACATGCTTGTAAAGTGTGTTACATGTTTCCCCTCTGGTTGGTCCAGAGAGAACAACCACCTACCCCCACTGCCAGCTAATGCGCTTAGGCTCAGATCATCAAAGGTATTTAGGCTCTTAACTTCCACTGAAACCAATGGGAGTTCAGAGTTTAACTATCTCTGGGAATCTGGGCATTAGTCCTTTAACTAGAATGGTAGAGGCATATGCTTGGCTGATGAAGACTCGGATTAAAGCCTGCTGGCTGCCCAGAGTGGGGTTATTACTAGAAGTCACAGGAAATTCCTTTAAAACATTTTTCACTGGAACTTGGTGATTCATCAGTTGAAAAATTTTGTGCGGATAGTTCAGTTTTTATGATGTTCCAAGGTTCTGTTGCACCCCTGCCTGCCAGGCAGGGTTTGAAACCTGCCTGGTTTTTGTCGCAACCCTAAGTGCATGCTTAAACACGGTCTCTTTATGGCCAATTGTCGGCCCATAGCCATTTTGTTTTAGTAAAAGGACAAGGTGGTCTCCATTTTGGGTCAGATTCTTGTTCCTTAAAGGACGGAAAAGCCCCAAGGTGTCGTGTGCATAACCCTAGCGTGTTGGGTGCACCCTGTGAGCCGTATATAGACATGTAAGCATGTCTCGAACAAAGAAGTAGTGTGCTTGCCAAGTACAGTTTCTGCTACGTAGGCGGCTCCTGCTCGGAACATGGAAGGCGAAGGAGCTAGGGGGCCAATCCGGTATCAACATACGTAAAAGGGAACCAATCTGAAATTGACATGAGTAAAAGCCCCCAGACAAAACTATGTCTCACGCCAAAATCAGGAGAAGTTCCCACGTGTCAGCTGAAAGGTTTGATCACCCTTTTAGCCAGGGAACATCCTCCAGATTTTGCCGGCTCGGGTCATGTCGTATTAAACCTCCCCTAATTCGCTATGCAATTGGTGTTTAAGCTGCTGGTCGGCTGTATCTGGAGTGTGGTATGTATTTTGTAATTTCTGCAAATATTTCTGCTTTTGCCTAACTCTTCCCCCGTCTCTACCCCCTCTTCTGTTTCTTGCGTTTACTTCATTCTATGTATAAGAAAAGCAGTTGGTTTTTTTTCCTTTTTCTCTTCTGTAGTTTATCTTTTAGCCTTGCTTATTCTTTTTATGTGAAGGAGTGTAGATAAGAGTTAACACGTTGCTCTCCCTAGCCAAAGTGTAATCTATTCCCATTGTTAAAATAAACACAGCCATTTGGCTTTAAACCAACTCTGTTGTGTCTTTTTGGGCCTCCCCCATTAAAACACTACTCAAACCTTACATGTCATAGACAGTTTTCTGCCACCTCTCCCACCCAGCTCCTCAGCAACTTGCCCCATAGGCTGCTTTGGAGTGGGGAGACCCCAAGACTTCCATTGTCCATTGCTCTGGGGCAGCCTGCCAGGTGGACTGCCTGCGAGGCAGGGCTTCCTTTCCTTTTGCAGAGAATTTACAAATTTCATTCCGAATCAAAACAAAACGAAAACTTATGAAATATTGAAATCCTCCATGAAACTGAGACACCTGTCTCTGCACAGCTCTAGTTCTTATGTTTGTACTTCCTGGAGGACCATTGATTTTATAAGATGTTCTTGGCTGCATGCACTGAAGAGAGGAAAGAGGATTATGTCATGCCCTCCAGCACTTTACATACAAATTGATTTTATTCACTACAGTTTCTGACCCTGTGACTCCACTAGATTGTCTAGTCTTTAAGGAAATCATTCTGGGCAGAAACTAAGAGTGCACCAATATTTTAATGCTAAATGCATTTATTCAGAATGCCTATGTGTTTCTATGTTCTTTGTCTAGAACTGTTCCTCGCCAATTCCTAGTTTAAGAGGTGGAGGAAAGTGGGGAGCAGTTTTCAGGGAGGGGCACAGAATGCAGGATTAGAAAACATGGCTCCTGGGGTCAAATTCTTTGCTGGCATAAGTGGGAAATTGCTGACTTAGATGGTGCCATGCTGGGGATATGGCCTTTGGTATTTAACAGTAGTTATCTCAGGTTGGTTGCTAGCACTGACATTCTGCTGTTCTCTAGGAGGTGTTCTTTAGGCAGCCCATAACTCAGTGGCCTTGGACAATACAACACGAGTACAGATGGTGGAGGGTATATCATGCTCTTCTATGTCAGGGTTGGTTAATCAGCTCAATGAACCTGTAGATCCTGGGAGAGTGAAACCCAAAGTGGTCATCTTTCTGTCTTGTGAGATTGTCATTTTTAAAAACATGCTTTGACACTTTTCAGACTGATATTTGTTACACACCAGTAACTTCTGACAATGGGTTGTTACCATGAGATTTTGCTCAGATGTATGATTGATGCACACAGGATAAGGAACCTAATTAAAAGTTCAGAAGACAAAACTTGTGTCACAAGTTTGTGCAGGTGTCTCCTAGTAACAGCAAAAATTTAAGCCAGAATTTTCAGACCTGGGTGTCTAAAGTTAGGCTCTTAAATCCATGTTTAGAGACCTCCATGACAGTGGGTCAGTGAGGTGCTGAGTACCCACAATTTCACAGATATTGAAGGGAACGCCAGGTGCTCAGCAAGTTTGAAAATTGGGGCCTACATTTTAAAAAGTGACCAGTGTCTTTGATTTTTCGGTCCCAGCTTTTGGCTCCTTTCAGATGTCTCCTTTTCAGAGGCTGGGAGCTCAGCACTTTCTGAAAATCGGGACCCTTATCTAACACTTGTCATCTGTAGATCTTAAAGTGCTTTAGAAAGCATCTAAGCATCATTACAGCCATTTTACAAATGGGGGAAATGAAGCACAGGGAGGCTAAATGATTTGCCTAAGAACATCCAATGGCCAATGTGGGAATAGAACTCACATCTCTAGAGTCTCAGTCCAGTACTCTATCTACTAGGTCATCAGTATCTCAAGGTAGACAATTAAAAGATAAGTGATCAAATAATCACTAGTCCTTTTTGAAAATGTGGGTCCAAGCTACTTTTATTTAGGTACCTAGATATGGATTTAGGAGCCAAATTTTTGGTGTACAAGGTTGAAAATCCTGGGTTTATTTTCTTTTAATTTTGTGTTAAGAATACTTATGTACATTTTTACTTACAGGGACAACCTCCTGAGATACATGTATTGCATCATGAGGGTCTAAGAGGATGGCAGTCATGTAGCTTTATTTCTAGCTACAGCTGGTTGGGAATTTTCCATCAAAATGTTTTTTTCTATGGAAAATGCAGTTTCCATAAAAATCAGTTTTTACTAAAATATTTTGATTTCTTTTCCGTTAGGACAATTAAAACAAAATATTTCATTTTGGGTCAGGTCAACCTGAATCAAAACATTTTGGTTTGTCCAACTGGATTGAAGCATTTTGGGTCAATTGGGCATCTTTCTGAGCTGTCATGATGCTGCATGGGAATTGTAGTTCAGGTATCTCATGCCACAATTCTCCTCTGTGGGCTGAGCTCCCTGGTTGTACTACATATTCCATGATGCACTGCAATCACTCCTCTGGTTGAACCACTGAAGTTCATCAGGGGAATCCTGCAACCATGATGCATCATGGTTGAGTCAGGTGGCTCCAGCTCAATGTTGATCTAAACTGAAACTAAACATTTTGATGTTTCTAAATATAAAAATTTCAGACCTTTCCATTCTACAAAACATTGATTTTTTCCCCCTAATTTTTGGGACAAAACAAATATAAATATATTGAACAGTCTAATGGGACAAAAAAATAAAAAAAATCCTATTTTTGACCAGCTCTGCTTCCAACTAACTTCAGTGCAACACAAACAATAAAATGCATGACACTCACTCTAAAACAGCAAACGCCACCATGCATTTATGACTTGTTTCTTGCTCCTGTAGCCTGGAGAGCAATTATATCTTCAGCAAGAAATTACAGACATTTTTAAATCCCAGAAAGTCCACTTATTGTATGGTTAGTTTAGTCAACACAAATGTGATCACTTCTTTCTGGTTGATGCCCTGAAATTAGGTCAGCAGCAGTGTCCAGTGTGCCTGATTGGCAAGTACTTTAAAACCAAGCAAAGTCTCTCCCTTCTTTATTGCATGTGACTTTGCTGTCGGGCAGTGGTGAGGGCATAAAATCATTGCCAGTCTCCTGTATAGCAAGTGCCCAGCATGCCTGGACTGGCCATGACAGAGCTTTCAAATGAAAATATATTTTACACTATTTCCTCTCTTACTCATTTACTAATGTGACTTATCTGTCAGTATAGTGCAAGGGAACCAGACTCAGTGATGGACCCAGATATGCCCAGTGTTCCTAGACTAGACCTAACACAACTTTTTAAAAAATCATTTTGTGCTAATGATAAGACCTGACTGTGAAATTACAGCAGTGATTCTTGCATGATATATGCAATACAATTTTTAAAACCCACCAGATTCCCTTCCCAATCTATGCACTTAAATTTATATAGACCGTGCTTCATAATCTCTGCTGTGCTGCTTGCTTTAATATCCATCTGGGGGAAAAAAAACTCAGCTGTTCTAGAGATTTAAGGTACCCCTCCCCCGTTGTGGGGCATGGCTGCAACCCTGTAGCAACCTTACTGGCCAAGCATGGAGTAGCAGGCACTCCATGAGGTTGGGCTCCTTAGCTTTCCAGACACCAGTCTGTGCTGGAGATGTGACTTAGTCCTCTAGCCAAGTCACAACAATAACCTCTTTCACAGTTGCAAAGATTCAGAATAAAAAGTCCCAACAATGAGAAGATTCTTCTGCATTTCAGGGCTTTGCTTCCGCCCACCCTCTGAACCCTTTTCCCAGCCCATTCCTGAGCTACCTGGGTGAGCTGTTCTGGCTCTAGGATAGAACACTCAGCTGTTTCCCCTGGAGGGCTATTCTCAGCCCCTGAGAGGCTCTACTTTCCCTGCCCCAGTACAGAGCACTAGGCCCCCACGCTGGTTTCTCTGAGTACCTAGCTTCCTGCAGACCCTGTCTTAGGACCTTCCACAGGAACCTGCCCTGTGATTTCAACTCCAGATTGATCATGCACTCAGACCTTTTCCAAGACCTAGGTGTCCAGTAACTATAGCCTGACCTCCTTAGCCCTGCCCTCTCAGCTGGAAAGCAGCTACTTAATTATGGCACAGGTGTGATTGGGCCATCTTCCATTGAAGGGGCCAGTCACCCTGTGACAGCCCCACTGAACTAGGAACATAGGCACTGCCAGACTGGATCAGACCCAGCATCCTTCTTCAAAGAGGGGTCAGCACCAGAAGCTTCTGAAGAAGGTCAAAAAAACCTCATGTTAGGTAGATGTGGAATAATCTGCCTCCCGCATAGATCTCATCCTGATCCCTGTTTTATTTTTTTTTTGTTAAAACCACTCACAAAAAAGTTTTGCTTTTTCAACTGAGTCAAAATTTTATGCGACATCCACCCCCAATTTTTGACCAGCTCTGTTGAAAACCCTTGTTCAAGTACATAGTCTGAACTATCCAACCCAGGTTGTATGGGAAGACTTTGGCAAACCAGTAAAGTGCCTAAAAACACTATGGCTTATTGTTAAAGGAAGCCTCATCAGCAAGCTGTAAATTGGCCATTCAGCAATCTCAGCTTGACCAAGGCAGAAGGGGAGGGGGTTTTGGGTGCCACAGAAAGGGCAGCTTGACCCCGCATCCTTCCTGATAAGAATTGTGTTGAAGTTGCTGATACATGCATTTTAAAAAATCAAGATGTACCCTCAGGAATGTCTACTGGGGTCTCAAGGCTGCAGACTGAAAAAAACCACACCTGGTTAATCAATAATCAAAAGAAACCTCTTGCTTGAACATTAACACTGCTTACTTAACAAGGTTTCTTTAAGGGACATGTCATTCTATTACTAATGTATAAATAAGGGGAAAAACTTTGAGATAGTTGGACTCATTTGGGGAGTTTTTTGGACTCTCCCTCTGGATACATCTTGCAGTCCCCACCAGCAGACGGAAGATTTGGCCACCGGAAGCCTGCCGCGGTGTCGCTTGAAAGCCACACTCAGCTTTGGCAATTATCAAGGGTTGGGGGTATTTTACTAATCTTGTTGCAGATGCGTGTATGTGCTTGAGACTAGTAAAGTTTAGCTTTAAGTGAAAGCACTCTTGTGTTGCCCTGTTTGTGCCAGCCCCTGATTTATTTCCTGACACCTCCTCACACAGAGTAAAAGTTACTTAGAGTTTGAGTTGCAAGAACCCCGGGTAACAAGGTGGGCTGGGTGGGTAATGTAGGAAAATGCCCATAGTTAGGTGTATGGGATTGTCATCAGCACCTTTCCAAACAGGTTTACATAAGGTTAATATCTTTATTGTATACCATATGTATTGTGATGGGGCAAGGCCAGATGGCTACAGTAAAGTACTGAGAAACAGATATGTTAGCCCCAGGCTAAACAAATCCCTACTATCCTGGTAACCAAATGGCAGTTGCTCCAGGTTAATCAAGGCACCTGGGGCCAATTAAGATCTTTCTAGAAGGCAGTGGAGATAGCTACTTTAATTAGAACACCTGCAGCTAATCAAGGCAGGCTAATCAGGGCACCTGAGTTTAAAAAGGAGCTCACTCCAGTCAGGCAGGGAGGAGCTAGAGGAGAAGCAGCATGTGGGAGGAGCTGGGAGCAAGGAGCTGAGAGAGAGAGAGAGAGAGAGAGAGAGAATACTGCTGGAGGATTGAGGAGGACAAGCATTATCAGACACCAGGAGGAAGGTCCTGTGGTGAGGATAAAGAAGGTGTTCGGAGGTGGCCATGGGGAAGTAGCCCAGGGAGTTGCAGCTGTCACACAGCTGTTACAGGAGGTACTATAGACAGCTGCGATCCATAGGGCCCTGGGCTGGAACCCAGAGTAGAGGGCGGGCCCGGGTTCCCCCCTCACTCCCAACTCCTGATCAGACACAGGAGGAGCTGACCCAGACTGTGGGGAAGATCACTGAGGTGAGCAAATCCACCAATAAGTGCAGGACCCACCAAGGTAGAGGAGGAACTTTGTCACAGTATATACAGTGTTCGTTAGTGATGAGCAAATAGTTCATAATAAATAATTTGTATGAGAAACTTAGCACCTCTTCCAACTGTGTTAATGTCCAGGAGCAGATTACACTTTATCAGATTCATTCTACAGTCTGCAAATATTTTCTTTATATTTTTACTCTCATCATGAAAATGTGAAATTTCAGTTGTATTACTTAATTATAGCAAATCTGATCAGTTGTTTTCCTTGATTGGATGAATGTGCAAATGTCTTTCATTAATATGTGTTTGTGCCAATTTTAAATCTCATTTTCTCTGGATACTAACACATGCAACTTTGAAATTAAATCTCTGCAGACATTTATGCCAGTAAAATATCATTTCTCAATTAAAAATTGAGGCGTGAAACTGTCTGAAATAAAATCACTAAAACATGAAATATCTGCTGAACAATATTTACAGCTCTGATGACTGTGCTTGTTAGTATCAAAATTAAGTTAATAAAGTTGAGATGTTCTTTGTATCTTAAATGAATGATATGATTCATTTATAAGATACTGGATAGTGGCAGCACTCTATGTTGCAGAGTGTACATCTCAGACTATGAAAGTTTTTCATAAGTGAAAACTAGCTGGATGATAGGTTGGTTGCCTATTTAGCTCTGGCTACAGTCTGAAGTTTTATTTCATTGGTATCACCTTTCTTTGACAGGGTGACAAACCCTGTGAATGTGGGAGAGGCAGTAGGTGTGGTATATCTACTTTTAGTAAGGCTTTTGATACGGTCTCACATGACCTTCTCATAAACAAACTAAGGAAATACAACCTAGAGGGAGCTACTATAAGGTGAGTGCATAATTGGTTGGAAAATCATTCCCAGGGAGTAGTTATCAGTGGTTCACAGTCAAGCTGGAAGGGCATATGAAGTGGGGTTCTGCAGGGATCAGTTCTGGGTCAGGTTCTGTTCAATATCTTTATCAATGATTTAGATAAGGCATAGAGAGTACACTTTTATAAAATTTGTGAATGATACCAAGCTGGGAGGGGTTGCAAGTGCTTTGGAGGATAGGATTAAAATTCAAAATGATCTGGACAAGCTGGATCAATGGTCTGAAGTAAACAGGATGAAATTCAAGAAGGACAAATGCAGAGTACTCCACTTAGGAAGGAACAATCAGTTGTACACATACAAAATGGGAAATGACTGTCTAGGAAGGAGTACTGCATAAAGAGATCTGGGGGTCATAGTGGATCACAAGCTAAATATGAGTCAACAGTGTAACATTGTTGGTGGAAAAAAGCAAACATAATTCTGGGATATATTAGCAGGAGTGGTGTAAGCATGACACAAGAAGTAATTCTTCTGCTCTACTCCATGCTGGTATGGCCTCAATCGGAGTACTGTGTCCAGTTCTGGGTGCCACATTTCAGGAAATTGTGGAGAAAGTCCAGAGAAGAGCAACAAAAATGATTAATGGTTTAGAGAAAATGACCTGTGAGGGAAGATTAGGAAAAATGGATTTGTTTAGTCTGGAAAAGAGAAGACTGAGAGGGGACATAATAACAGTTTTCAAATACATAAAAAGTTGTTACAAGGAGTTCTTACAATTGTTCTCATTAACCTCTGAGGATAGGACAAGAAACAATGGGCTTAAATTGCAGCAAGAGTGGTTTAGGTTGGACATTAGGAAAAACTTCCTAATTGTCAGGATGGTTAATCACTGGAATAAATTGCCTAGGGAGGTTGTGGAATCTCCCTCATTAGAGATTTTTAAGAGCAGGGTAGGCAAACACCTGTCAGGGATGGTCTAGATAATACTTAGACCTGCCATGAGTGCAGGGGACTGAACTAGATGACCTCTCAAGGTCCTTTCCAGTCCTATGATTCTATAATCTATCTCTTGCTTATTCAGTTTTTCTCTTGGGTGAAGTGTAGCTTACTCTGAACTTAGTGTTAGTCTGCTAAAACCACTCAACTGCTAATTACTCAAAGGCTAGGATCCTCTGCCATTCTCTAGATTCTTTCTTGTGTGCATCAGTAATGTGGAATCTGCTATAGTATTTGGTCCTGCCATGAGGGCAGGGTACTGGACTCGATGACCTCTCGAGGTCCCTTCCAGTCCTAGAATCTATGAGAAAAAATAGCAAAAGATCACAGAAAGAAGGGACTTAATTAACATTAGCAGTTACAGTAGGCTTGATGCCATGAAAGCAATCAACAAGAATCTTGTTTGTTAAATTTAATTTGTTATTCAATGGAGTATTTGGTCCTGAAGTCCACATATGAAGAATTCAACACAATGGAATTAAGAATTCAAAATTACCGTGACAAATTGGAGAATTGGTCATTGAATTCCATTGTGTTGATTTCAGAAGAGTACAAAGTACGTCACTAAGGAAGGAAAAATCAAATGCACAACAACAAAACAGAGAATAACTGGCTAGGTGGTAGTACTGCTGAAAATGATCAGGCGGTTGTAGTGGATCACAAATTGAATATGAGTCAACAATATGATGCAGCTATGAAAAAGGCTAATATCATTCTGGGGTGTTTTAATGGGAATGGCATATGTAAGACACAGGTGGTAATTGTCCTGCTCTGCTTGGCACTGGTGAGGCCTCAGATGGAGCTCTGTGTCCAGTTCTGGGCACTGCACTCTAGGAATGATGTGGACAAAATAGAGAGAGTCCAGAGAAGAGCAACGAAAGTGATAAAAAGTTTAGAAAACCTGAGCTATGAGGAAAGGTTAAAAAAAAAACTGGGCATGTTTACTCTTGTGAAAAGATGTTAAGGTTATTATAAAAAGGAACGTGATCAATTGTTCTTGTCCACTGAGGGTAGGAGAAGAAGTAATGGGCATAATCTGCAGCAAGGGAGATTTAGGATAGATATTAAGAAACTTTCTAACTATCAGGGTAGTTAAGCTCTGGAATAGGCTTCTAAGGGAGATTGTGGAACCCTTGCCATTGGAGGTTTTTAAGAACAGGATGGACAAACACCTATCAAAGATGATCTAGGTTTACTTGGTTATGCCTCAATGCAGGGGGCTGGACTAGATGACCTCTCAAGGTGCTTTCTAGCCTTAAATTTATGTGATTCTAAGTGAAGAAGAAGAATTCTCTCTGAATGAAAATTTTAATATACAGTATGGCAGGAATGATCTTCTGTCCCTCTGGGACTCAGGCTACTGAAAAGTTTGGCTCCAGAGTTACTCTATGAGCTGCCTGGATTGCAGAATTATCTTCCTCCCTTTTCAGATGGACTAAGTGTAAATTTTGCATGTTGAAAAGGTTAGGATAAGTTCAACAGTCCTGATGTTCCTGGCTGCCTCTTCTTTCCTGGTATTTCAGAACACAATTTTTTTTATCTGGCAAAGATGAAAAAGAATGTTTCCTTCTAAGGCAGAACTCAGTGGGTGTGTGAGGGGGTATACCAGGCCTTCATGGTCCCTGCTGGAGGCCTGGTGTTTTGCTATAACCCTTCCCAGGAAGCAGCGAGGGGGGAGAAAAAGAACAGCAATGGTGAGTCTTCCGGGCCTTTCTAGAGAAGCCTCACCGGAGCAGCCATCTTGGAAACTAGAGAGACCTGGTCCTCCAAGGGCTGGAAGGCTTAGCAACAGCCAATCAGAGTCCAGCAGGCTCAGATAAAAGGAGCTACCTGGTTTTAGCAGGCTAGTACCTGGCTAGGAGCAGAGGTGTGAAGAAGGGGACTCTGCTGTGGCTAACGGAGCCCATCAAGTAGTCAGAGTGGCTGAATTTACACAGCTGGGATTGCAGAGAAAAGAATCTGAGGAGGTTGGCCCTGAGCTGGGGCTGGAGATAAAAGGGCCCAGCCGGATGAGGCCCAGGGAAGTAATAGCAAAGGGTTGGAGTATGTGGCTGCTGTGAGTAGGGTCCCTGCGCTGGAAACTGCAGCAGTGGGTGGGCCCAGGTTGCCTGACAGGAAGGAATTCTTTCAGACTTTGTAGCTGTGCCAGTGGCCAAGCCACAGAAGACCCAGCCAGGTCAGTCTGCAGGGGGGACCCAGAGTTTGAAGAGAACGGGGTAGTGCACCCTTGGATCTGCTCAAGAGGTGAGTGCCCCTTTCAGGGATCTACTAGTATTAAAGCCTGATGCATTGAAGAGCCAATAATATCTGGATGTGAGAGACTGTGGGGACATTCAGCTGGGATAGTTCTCTACCTGGCGAGACTGTGGTTGTACTATAGAGCAGAGACATAGTTTCTCTTGCAGCACAGATTTCACTAAGCATAGATAGTAGGGCTATCAAACGATTTAAAAAGGTTAATAGCTGTTTTAATCACACTGTTAAACAATTATAGAATACCATTATTTAAATATTTTTGGATATTTTCTATGTTTTTCTAATACTGATTTCAATTACAACACAGATACAAAGTGTACAGTGCTTACATTATATTATTACAAATATTTGCACTGTAAAAAAAAGATAGTGTTTTTGAATTCACGTCATGCAAGTACTGTATCATGAAAATGCTACTTACAAATGTAGAATGTAACTCAAAACAATGTAAAACTTTAGAGCCTACAGGTCCACTCAGTCCTACTTCATGTTAAGCCAATCGCTTAGACACATTTGTTTACATTTGTGGGAGATAATACTTTCTGCTTCTTATTTACGTCTCCTGAAAGTGAAAACAGGCATTCACAGGGCACGATTGTAGCTGATGTTGCGAGGTATTTACATGCCATATATATACTAAACATCTGTATGCCCCTTTATGAAAATATTTGTAATAAAAAACATTAAGTGAGCACTGTACACTTTGTATTCTGTGTTGTAATTGAAATCAATGTGTTTGAAAATGTATAAAAACATCCACAAATTTGATACATGTGAATTGGTATTCTATTGTCTAATGGTGCGATTAAAACTGATTAATCATGATTAATTTTTTCAATTGAGTTAATTTGTTCTGAATTAATCGCTTGAGTTAACGGTGATTAATTGACAGCCCCAACAGATAGTAATTTTGTAATTCGGCAGTGATCTGTTGGAAGTTCATCTTGCTATCTCAGGCATTTCTTGGATGATTTTCCCTAGTTTTACTGGTGAGGTTACATTATTAACAGTTGTTGCAGATAGTTCTTTAAATCTTCAGTGGTAAGTCTGGCCATGACTCCTTGAATTGTAAACCTGATAAAGGATAAATGGTTTGTAAAGACAACAACTTGCTTCGTATTGAAGTTCTTCCACTGGGGACTTGTTACTGACCAACAGGAATTAGAGATCAGGTAAGAAGAGAACAAAGAAATAGCCACGTGAAAATCTTAAACCTAAAATATTCCAGTTCACCTCTCAGCTGAGTTATGTTAGTGAAGAGGGGGTCACTAGAGTCCTAGGAGCAAACAGATACTGTAAATGAGGGGTTAAATAATAATGACATTTTAGCAAAACACCTGGCTGAAGCAGTGTCAGTGGGTTGTCTCCTTATTGATGATAGACTAGAATTTTTTGAGTAAAATATGAAGGCCCAGTTTTCAAGCTTGAGTTCTATATCGAAGCACCTAAAATGTAAGCATCAGAATAAGGCTTCAAATGGAATTTAAGCACATGCTTAAAATTAGACATGTGCTGGCGTACATTGCTGACTCACTGCTTAAGAAGCCTAGTTTTAGAGCTGCTAGGAACCCATAGGTCAAATCAATGGGATCAGTGGGTGCCTAGCACCTTTGAAAATCAGTTTTTATTGAGCGACCTAACTTTAGACTCCCATATTCAGAAAGCATTGGCTTAGGTTCCTACATAGCAATATTTCCCCTGCTGTGTTGGTAACAGAATGACATTGACTAGGATCATCCTTGTCAGTGACAAGGTGAAACTGACAAGGCAGTGAATGCTTGCTGCTCAGAGCTGAAGCTCCCATCAATCTTGAGTCCATGTCTAATATTGCAGAGACCTGCTGTGCAGGAAAGCAGCTCCTGTCAGTTTCTCAGCTGCTTGTGCTTGAGAGATGGATGAGAGAGAAAGTGGGGAAAGGTAGAGAGAGAGTAAGTGGGAAGAGATGAAAAAAGAGGACAAGGGTATAAGAGATGGAAAATAACACACTTCCTGTGCTGGAAGATTTTATCGATCAAATGTTTGCAGCCACAGACTTTACTTTCTACTATCAACTGTTATTGTAAGCCCAGGAGATATTCCATTTTTTAAAATTATGTTCTACACCATTTTGATTTGGCTTGGGGATAACATTGTTTTTGACTTTGGCAAGGAAACATCCATTTAGTATAACCACAAAAAGCAACAATTAGTAATATATTTATTTTCCAAATAATGCATGGGTTTTAGTCCCAAAATCAATGTCTTCAGACTAATTTTTTAAAAAAATATGCTTTAGAACACAATAATTCAATATGTATTAAGTGGCAGGAGAACTGTACTTTCTTTGTTCCCATCAGCCTTGGAATTTAAATTGTTAACCCTATATGGTTCTTAATGCCCAATAACAGTTTGAGATGGCTGGCCTGATAGGGGAGCTGCATGTGCTGGGCTGTCCTACAAAAATCTGGTTTCAGAGGGATTTGAGGGGGTTCCTAACCTTCCTCCATTGCCTACTGGTTGTCATGACAATAATAACGAATTGTCCATACACAGCAGAGAATGTCATTAGAATAAGGAAACCACAATATCCCTAACACTACTTTGTGTCACCTTCTCTCTGCTTCTCTGCAGAGCTTCTGTCTAAAACCCTGCCTGCCTGCCTTCCTGTTGCAGAGAGAAAGGAACAGTACACATTTTCCACTCTGCTGATATGGTCTTCCTTCCAAAAGACCTGTGTCCCTCTAAGCCAATCAAGGGCCTGGTCTACACTACGCGTTTATACCGAATTTAGCAGCATTAAACCGAATTAACCCTGCACCCGTCCACACAACGAAGCCCTTTATATCGATATAAAGGGCTCTTAATACCGTTATCTGTACTTCTCCTCGATGAGGGGAGTAGCGCTGTAATCGGTATTGCCATATCGGATTAGGGTTAGTGTGGCCACAATTCAATGGTATTGGCCTCCGGGCGTTATCCTACAGTGCACCATTGTGACTCCTCTGGACAGCAGTCTGAAATCGGATGCACTGGCCAGGTAGACGGGAAAAGCCCCGCGAACTTTTGAATTTCATTTCCTGTTTGCCCAGCGTGGAACTCTGATCAGCACGGGTGGCCATGCAGTCCCAAATCCAAAAAGAGCTCCAGCGTGGACCATACGGGAGATACTGGATCTGATCGCTGTGTGGGGAGAAAAATCTGTTCTGTCAGAGCTCCGTTCCAGAAGATGAATGCCAAAGCATTTGAAAAAATCTCCAGGCTATGATAGACAGAGGCCGCAGCAGGGACTCAACACAGTGCTGCATGACAAGCGTAACAGAAAGCCAAAGAATCAAATGGACACTCATGGTGGGAGAGAGGGGGGACTGAGGACTTGAGCTATCCCACAGTTCCTGCAGTCTCCGAAAAGCATTTGCATTCTTGGCTGAGCTCCCAATGCCTGAAGGGTCAAAAACATTGTTGCGGGGGTGGTTCAGGGTGTGACGAACTGGGACTGTTCTTACTGTGGTCTGTGAATGCTGAGTGGGGGGGTGTTGGCCTGGGAGGACAATCTGCATTGGAGGATGGGAGACTGGCTGTAGAGAGAATACCTGAGGGTATAACATGAGAACCCAGGAAGAGGTTGGAGGCCAGGTGACACCTCTGCCCAGGAAGCTGAACAAAGGCTGGAGAGTGAGAGGGGTTTCAGGAGCTGGCTGGGGAATGGAGGGAAGCACAGACAGGGCTCTGACTCCCCAAGAGGGCTGGGATGCTCCTGGAATCCCAAGATGGACCTAACTGTGGAGGATCCTGTTAGCTGTGCCTGCAAAACCTGTGTTCCTATCGTCTAAATAAACCTTCTGTTTTACTGGCTGGCTGAGAGTCACGGTGAATCGCAGGAAGTCAGGGGTGCCGGGCCGGACTCCCCCACACTCCATGACACAAGGTATGTGTCGTCAATTTACCACCACCCCCCGCCGCCTGTGAAAGAAAAGGGGAAAAAATAGTTTCTCGCTTCTTTTCAATGTCACCATATGTCTACTGGATGCTGCTGGTAGATGGGATGCTACAGGGCTAAACAGTAGCATCCCCTCCCCTCCTCTCCCTGATGGCAGACAGTACAATAGGACTGATAACTGTTGTCGTCATCCCATGAGTGCTCCTGGCTGGCCTCGGTGAGGTCGGCCGGGGGCGCCTGGGCAAAAATGAGTGACTCTCGGTCATTCCCTTCTTTAAGCTTTGTCTCCTGGAGATTCAGTCCTGCCTGGACTATCATAGCAGCTGGAGGTTGCCTCCCCCTCATTTTATCTCACTAAAAAGTCAGTGTTTCTTATTCCTGCATTCTTTATTACTTCATCACACAAATGGGGGGATAACTGCCACGGTAGCCCAGGAGGGGTGTGGGAGGAGGGAAGCAATGGGTGAAGTTGTTGCAGGGGCACCCCCTAGAATGGCATGCAACTCATCATTTCTGTGGGATGTCTGGGGCTCTGACCCAGAGTAGCTGTGCTCTCTGGTTCTCTAGTAGACTTGCCCCATATTCTAGGCAGGACTGACTCTATTTTTAGACAAAACATAAAGAAGGGAATGACCTGGAGAGTCATTCCCATTTTTGTCCATGCGCCCCTGGTCAAGCTTAGCGAGGCCAGCCAGGAGCACCCATGACAGCAGCAGACGGTACAATAGGACTGGTAACCGTCATCGCCAATTTCCAAAGAAGCAGACGGTGCAATGGGGCTGATAGCAGACAGTTACCTTGCAAAGGCAAAGGAATGCTGCTGCGTAGCACTGCAGTACCGCGTCTGTCAGCAGCATCCAGTACACATACAGTGACAAAAGGCTAAACTGGCTCCTTGGTTGCCATGCTATGGCGTCTGCCAGGGCAATCCAGGGAAAAAGGTCGTGAAATGATTGTCTGCCATTGCTTTCACGGAGGAAGGATTGAGTGATGACATTTACCCAGAATCACCTGCGACACTGTTTTTGCCCCATCATGCATTGGGATCTCAACCCAGAATTCCAATGGGCGGGGGCGACTGCGGGAACTATGGGATAGCTACCCACAGTGCAACGCTCCGGAAATCGACGCTAGCCTCGGTACATGGACACACACCGCCAAATTATTGTGCTTAGTGTGGCCACGTGCACTTGACTTTACACAATCTGTTTTAGAAAACCGGTTTCTGTAAAATCGGAATAATCCCGTAGTGTAGACATACCCAAGGGCTTGGATGGCTTTTTCCTGGGCGGCTAAGTGTCTCACTGCTCTGCCATGGAGGCACTTGCTCTTTAACAAGCACTCTGGAGTTTATGCCCAAGAGTGTTCTGCAACAAATTCCCTCCCTCTGTTCCCAGGGAATGAGAGGCTCTTTCAGCAATTCAGGGAGGGAGACTCCACCCCTACAAGAACCTTTAATCTTGCAGAAATGCAGGGAGGACAGGAACCCTGCAAGTATTTGAACTTAGAGACTTCCCCCCCCCCCACCCCTCGCCATCCTCTCAGATGCTGTGTTAAAATCATTGGCTCCATTGTAGCACCCTGCAGTCTCTTTAATTGAAAGGTGGCGGTAATGGATACATGAATGTTAATGACAAAACGATTCAGATTGCTTAGGGAATTTTGAGATGGAAAACTCAATTAGCATTTGATAAAACTCTTTCTGTTTCTTTAGTAGGAGTAAATCTGAACAAAAGGCACAGGTCCACACGTCTACCCACCACGGGTCTGGGTCTGCTGTCACACTGGTGTAACTGAGGGCTTGTCTACTACATGGTGCTTTAGTCCGCAATACAGAGATGTGTGTTTTAGTCTGCACTGTCATACTGTGCAGTAATTGATCCATGGGATCCTGCTGGTGTACACTATAAGTTCTCTGGGGCACGTTAACACAGTACTCTTTGAAACGGGAAGACATGAACATGCACGAGGGAATTTATGGTGCATGCCAGCAGGATCTACGTGGTCCAGTTAATGCAGGACATACTCATGTGGACTGAAGTTTATACCTCTGATGTGGATCAAAGTACTGTGTAGACAGGCCTGCAGTGCAGTTACTTGTGTAAATTTGGAGGAGAATGAGGTCCTTGTGTGGGAACATCTCTCTCAATCTCTCTCTCTCTCTCTCTCTCTGGGATCAAAAGAACTGGATAAGCTCATGGAGGACAGGTCCAGGGGTGAGCTTGAGCCAGTTGGCACCGGTTCGCAGGAACCGGCTGTTAAGTTCAGCAGGCCTTTTTAGAACCGGTTGTTCCAGGACAATCGGTTCTGTAAGGGCTTTATTTAACAGAAGCTCTGGCCCAAGCTCACTTCCCCCTCCTCTCCTGAATGCTCCACCCCCCTTCTCCTCCCCCTCCCCTGCTTCTCTCGAATCACCTATTCTTGGGAAGCCTGAACAAGCAGCAGGCAGGTAAGCTGGGGCGTGGGAGGAGGGAGAGGAGGTGCGGCTGGCTCAGTGGCTCCCTCCAGCACAGCTCCTTGTACTGGAGAGTGGCTCCCTCCAGCCTTGCAAGCCCCGGCCGAGCGCCCCCACCCCCAGCCAGGTCCCAGCCGAGTGCCTGTGGCTCCCTCTGGCTCGGCTCCTGGTCCCGGCTGAGCAGTCCCAGCCCGTTCCCAGCCAAGCACCCCTAGCCCCATCCTGTCCCAGCCCCCGCCGACTGCCCCCAGCTTCGGCCCTGCGGTGCCAGTCCTGGCCCCACGGCACTGATGCTGGTGCTGGTCCCGGACGAGCGACTCCGGGCAGCACGGTAAGGGGGTATGGAGGGGGTGTTGGAAGAGAGCAGGGGAGTTTGAGGGGTCGTGGGGGGGTGGATAGGGGTGGGGCGGTCAGAGGGCAGGGAACAAGGATTGAATGGGGGCAAGGGTCCTGGGGCGGCAGTCAGGAAGGAGCAGGGGTGGGGGGGCAGGCAGGGGCAGGGGTTCCAGGGGCAGTCAGGGGACAGGGAGAAGGGGTGGTTGGATGGGGCAGGAGTCCCAGGGGGCAATCAGGAATGAGAGGAGGAGTTGGATGGGGTGGCAGGGGGTAGTCAGGGGTCAGGGAAGGGGGGTGGATGGGGCAGGGGTGCTGGGTGGGGCAACCACCACCCCCTCATGGGGTGAGGAGGAGGGAACCTGTTGTTAATATTTTGGCAGCACTGGACAGGTCCATCAGTGGCTATTAGCCAAGATGCTCAGGGATGCAAACCCACACTCCGGTGTCTCTAAGCCTCTGATTGCCAGAAGTTGGGACTGGACGACGGGATGGATAATTCAAAATTGCCCTGTTCTGCTCATTCTGTCTGGGGCACTTGGCAGTGGCCGCAGTCAGAAGACAGGACAACGGGCTAGATGGACCACTGATCTGACCCTGTATGGCCATTCTTATGTTCTTAACACTGCCCATCATCTCAAGAGAGCCTGAATGATTTATTTCCCAGACAGAAGGAAAAGAAATGATAATGGTGGTGAAGGGTGGGCACGCAGACCCTCTGGAAGCAGGAAAGGGGTTGGTGGGCTTGCAGAGAGTTCCTAAAATAGAGCGGGATTTGGAGTAGAGGCTGCAGAGTGCCATTTAGAATTGGGAAGCCTACAAGTTCACTCAGTCCCACTTCTTGTTCAGCAATTTTTGTGTCTGACCATCTTCTTCTCCTCTCAGATGCCTGCCCCCACTAGCCTGATTTTCCCTTCCCCACATGAGCCTGTACTCCCCCTCCCTCCAAATTTTGAGTGAGTGACTCTGTGACCTGGCATGCGAGGAGGCAGTACCACTCTGGTTTGGCCAGGCCAAAAAAAGTGGTCAAGGCCTGGGAGGCCAATTTTGGCCTATGGGTCGGGAGGGTAGCACACAGGGAGCTTGTAGGGTGGAATGGAGGAATGCACGGAGCCCCGCTGTGTACATTGTACTCGGCCCTGAGGCGCAAGCAACAAAGTGTGTGGCCTTCTGGTGTAAAATGGAATTCACAAATGCCATTTTCCAGAACTCAAAGCTATACTCATGGGGCCTTAATCTCCCAATATAGCCTACTCAAAATACAATCTGCAGAGTCATTTATCTGCACGGAACAGAATTCTTTCTAACGCACAAACTCCAGGAGTCCCTGAATAGGGTGGAATTAAGGAAGAAGACCTCTTCTAACCATAAATAAAACACTGTCATATTTTAAATCCCCAAGTACATTTTGGAGGGAAGTTTATATAAAACGGAGACATTTGAGGAGGGTGGTTACAGGCTTTGTGTTCACTAGGCTACAGCTCCTTTAGATTCCTTTGAAAATCCCAGTAGGATTTCTTTTATTGAGCAGGACAAAGTCTTTTTACCACCATACGTAGAACAAGGCCTTGCTTTGAAGACCAAGGGGAAAAACCTAGGATCAGATCCTCAGCTGCCATAAATTGGTGTAAATTCCCTCACTTTGCAGGGAAAACAAACGCAGGTCTGTACCATTCTCCCAGCAGTCTCTGTATGTTCTTGTGCTTTGCAGAAATCTGCAAAAGAAGCCACCTCTGCCTGATGCTTTGTCCGTTGTGAGGCTAGGCCTGGGGTTCGGTGGTTGATACCCTGTTGACTTTTCACTGATAAATTCTCTCTCCACGTTAGAAAATATTTGGCAACTACTCAGGAAGTCTTCGGTTTCCCCTTTGTTTTCTTTGGTTAGGAGGTGTAGAACTTGGTGTGCAGTACACTAAAGACTTTATTCATTTCACAGTGTTTACAAACCACTCTGCTTCATGACCTGTAGCAGTGCAAGATTAATCTGGAGTTGACCTTTCTCTAATCTGCAAATTGAAAAAAAAATGTCCTCTGTATCCCTTCATTATGAAACTGTGATTGCACCAGCTAGGATAAAAATTTGAACACACTCAACTCTCTGGGATAAGCTCATAACCAGCTGGGAGCAGAAATACATTTTCCACAGATGTACAATTAGCCAGGTGCATTCTGGGGGGATTTTTCACCTTTCTCTAAAGCTCTTGTGAAATCCACAGTTGGAGACAGGATACTGGACCGAACAGTGATCTGTTCTGGTTGGCAATTCTTATGTTGCCAGTAGACAGAACCATTTCCAATTCAGTTCTCTAATACTATCAGTAGTTGGGTCACCATCTCCAGGGCACTTCCAAAGTGATGCAATGTGCAATTTTTTGTGGGCCATCTCTGTCATTGGCAGTGGTCCCAGTTGCAAATGACCACGTAACTTTGCTTCTGCTGAAGACTGAAATAAGCATAGAGAAGGCTCCTCACCTCCTCCCAACCCACTGCTGGCAATGTCTTTGTGGGGGGGGATCATTCTACCTGCAGGTGGGATACACTGTGGCAGAGGTTCCCTTAGCCCCTTCTTGGCATCTTCCTCATGGTTTGCTGGCCACAGGTATTACACAGCTCTCCTCTCCATCAGCTTTTTTAGTGACAGTACTTTCTGACACAGAGAAAATAGCGTTCTGATGCCTCCCCAGAACTGATTGCACTTTTTCATCTGTCTCTTGGGGAAAGTGCGAAGGGCATTGTCGTCTGCTGTGGCAGGGCTGAATGTGCAGAGGAAAATTTGCCCTTGGAAAGCAGATGGGCAAAGAAGACAATGAACGAGACAATTTCTTAAACAAACAAGACAGCTTTCCCCTCCCATGTTAGAATAGCAGAGATTCAACACAACAGTGCAATCTGGGCGAAGGAAAAGAGTCTGAGAGGTATGGGAATATAACTACAGTTTATAGGCCAGATCCTCAGCTACATGGGAGTGATGCCAATTTACACCATCTGAGGATCTGTCCCCATAGATACAGTGTGTTACACTCTGAATCAGTAAGCTGCCTACCAAATAATAAAACCCAATCCACATCCTATACAGAGCCCTGTCCCCTGCTAGGAGTGGTCTCACCTGAAAGCATTTGGTCCTGAGTTGGCTGGGGGGAAGGATAGCTCAGTGGTTTGAGCATTGGCTTGTTAAACCCAGGGTTGTGAGTTCAATCCTTGAGGGGGCCATTTAGGGATCTGGGGCAAAAATCTGTCAGAAGGTTGGTCCTGTTTTGAGCAGGGGGGTGGACTAGATAACCTCCAAAGGTCCCTTCCAACTCTGATATTCTATGACTAGAGTTATGTTGGAAATTCTGATGATGACATGACCAGGCTCCATTTTGTCTGCTATGTTCTTGTGTTGTCTGTCTAGAACCAGCTGAAGTGGCACTGAACTGCAAGGTAAATACTTAAAAATAAAGGGGCCCATCTGATGGATGGGCAGATTTCAGAACCTTCTCACACCTTTCCAAAGGCTGTTGTCAACTGAAAGAGTGGCCATAAGGAATGTTTTGGCAACTTGGGGAGAGGCACTTGTTCTAGAGGAGCAACCTGCATGGAACTTATTGGGAAGATCACAGGTTGCAGGAGGGAAGAATGTTTGGAGGGAGTCCCAGTCTGTGTACACATGGTTTGAATGACAGTCTGTTGCAGCACCTCTGTAAATGGCTCTCATAATAAAGAGCTAGTTTAGTTTTCAAAACATGGAGTCCACATGTTATTACCCAGCACATGATAAATGAAACAGAGTAGAGGAGGAATTCAGGAGGGTTTTAGCTGCTTGGATTTGTCTCAGTGGAAGAGGGACACAGAGAGGACAATGTGTACTGGAATGTGGCACCAGAGAGACATTAGGTGGTGGTTGGGAATATGTCACTGTCCCCATCCTAGGCCTTGTTGCTTCCCATTGCAGCTCCCAGCTCTTACTTTACTGTTGAAATGGGACCTAACAGCTGCCTCTCTCCTGGCTCACGTTGTTACTCACTAGCTGGCCTCTCTTATGTCTGCCATTTATGCTGAAACATTCTTGACTACCTCCTCTTCATCTCTGATTCTACCATGCTGCCACGTTTCAGGCCACAAGCTAGACTCTGTAATGGGAGCACATCACAATCTGGGAGGTGGAGGAGGAGAAAGAGGGGGTGACTCATCAAGCCAGAACCCTGGCAGCAGCTGTGTCTGACTTTAGCAGCAAAGTTGAGAGGTGGGAAGGCAGCCAGAATTGAAAGGGGAGGCACAGAACTAGAGAAAGCAGAACAGGACATGGGAACAGTGTCTGGATGGACTTTTAACCAGTTCTGCTGAAACTTGGGCAAAGCCCTGATGCCAGTAGAATTGGCTGGGATGCCGGGAAGTATCACAGAGCGGGGACACTTCCAGTAAAGACAGACACTTGGTCACCCTGGTTATAATGGATACAAATAGTGGGACTGGTTAGAACATTTATTTTTTCTTCAAAATATTTATTGTTTTTGGTGAAACTTTTTGCAGAATTTTTAGGGTTTTTTTTTTTTTGCAGAAAATCCCCAACTCCCCAAATTTTGGTTTTCAAAAATGGAAAACTCTGGCTTTCAGTTGTTCAAAACAAACAAACAAAAATTATGGTAACAGAAACCAGAAAAGCTCTGTTAACTAAATGGACTTTTTTAATCAAAACTTAAAAAAAAAAAATTGACCAGTTCCAAAAACCAACCAGGAACAGGTTTTTTTCAAGTGTGTTTTCTTGCTTGGTTTTTATCTTTAAAATATTAACTGCGGATTTCCCTCCCTGAAGGATTCTGACAATATGTGAAAACAGCAGCTCTGACAGCCTGAATTTGGCTTAAGGCTGAACCTCCTCTATGTCCTTGGTTAGAAGCTGTGATACCTGCAGCCCTGGATTCAGACTTTTGTGAAATATTCCCAGTCCCCCAGAAATAGGGTGATCACATGTCCCAATTTTATAGAAAGAGTCCTGATATTTGGGTCTTTGTCTTATATAGGTGTCTATTACACTCCCCCCCACACACCCACACCCACCCTCTCTCTCTCTTTGTCCTGATTTTTCACATTTGCTATCTGACCACCTGACCTAGCAATTACCTCAGTCTTCTGGGGGCAGAGGAGGGAAGGAAATTGGGACCAGTAACCTTAGTATGTTCCTTTGTCTTCCTCTACTAGGGTCTGGGCCATTTCTAGATGCTGATGAGGGTGTAGCTGACAGAGATGCATCTTTTAACTTAGGCAGTAAGGGTATCCTTTCATATTCCGAGGTCCCAGGTTCAATCCCCACTGCTGACGACCCTCCCAAGGGTGCCGTGTTACAAGCAGTGGCTCATATCAACCCAGGGCCTTCAGTGGATGTGGGTTACACAAGCAATGTGAGGGGGAACCCCCTTTTTGTATCTGTCTTAATAAATAACACGAGCAGCAAAGGGCACAAACCTAACATGCTCTCCTGCTGTGCTGCAGTTGGCAGCACATTTTTTGTTTGTTTTGCAGGTCACCTTTAAAGGGGTGAGACTTGACAAGAATGGCTGCTTTGTTATTCTCAGGAGCCATGCAAGTGTCTGATTCCCCTTGTTAGGGTCTCGTAGCTAAAGAACCATTGAGGTCATATGAAGCTGCAGTTTTAGACCTGCAAGTAGCTCCATGAAAATAGACCCCACTGGGGCACCATGCAGGCATAGTCATCTGTGCATACAGAGCAGCTTGCAGGACTGAGGCCTTAGAATTTACTCTTGGTGTCTTGTCTGACTCCCATTAAGGTTAATGAGAAGTGGGTGGTTGAATTCACTTTAGAGATCTCTTCCTTCTCTTTTGTAGTGGATTTGAAATTCTTTCCCTGATGATGATTGCTTATTATGGCAAATGAACAGTGTCTCCATGTTCATTAGGCTCACTTCTTATTCGGTTTTCAAGTGTTTGTATGGGGGAAGGGCCTTTTCAACATGCAGCTTAACTCTGCATGAATAGGAAGAGCGTGTATGTCTCAGGGACACCATCAACTTGAAAATCACTAGATCTGGTCAGAAAATGAGCCCTGACTTTTATGTTGTTTTCAAATATTATTTTTTAATTTTTCAACCAGCTCTGAAAACGACATTCTATCTGATTTTTTTCCCCTTCGGTTACTAGCAGCTAAGATCACTGTAATCAAAAGAGAACAGAGGAAAGTATTGTTCTTTCTTTTTATTGTTGTGCATTTTGACAGCTGTTTGTGACTGTGCTGGGCATCTGGGAGTTCATCTTCCAGCCAAAGCCCCTGAGAGAGCCTTGTTTTCCTATCACTGTAATTTCAACCCAGAACACACTTCATTGCATGCAGATGATCTGGTCCTCTTCTTTTTCATGCTGCATCTCTTACAGGTAGAATATTCATAAGCATCTGCTACGCAGGCTGGAGTTTTCAAAGAAAGGGGCCTACTAGAAATAGACACACAACTCCCATTGAATGTCAGTGAAAGTTGGGTACTTAACTCTCCTTGTCCACTGTGCAAATCCTGCTGCTTTTGTTCCAGGGGGGCCGAGATGAAGGGTTCGGTGTAAACTGCATATATGATCCTGTTCTGAAGACCCCATATGCACACTGAATGCAGGGGCATCTGTGCTGGGAAGGTGTAGTTTCTTGAGCTGGTTTGAGCAGGAGAGTTCAGTCTGCCAGCCTAGAGAAAATGAAGTTTATTGGGATATCTCTGCAGAACTACGCATATTCTGTTGTCAATAGAACATTTTATGTAGGTGAAGAATCAGTGAAGTGTAGATTCCATTTATCTGTCAGAACAGATCAGCCTGACAGACCAGTCTGCTTGGGAAAGTCAGAGGAGTGAACTCGTCTTTCCAGCTTGTTTACAGCTTGTACAGCCTGTAAACTACATGATTTTTTCTTCCTTAAAAGAGAATTAATTTATGCATGCTCTTTTATCAGCTCTCCATCCCTGCTCCTATAGTTGAGGGTGTGCACTTCCTAAGGAGAAACTGCTGCTGAAGCATCATTTCCAGAATCATTTGCTCATTTAATAGGTTAAATCTTTGCTATATAGGAGATTGTCTGCAAATTTAAAAATGTACTTGTTTTAGGATTAACCTGCTAGCCACGTAACCTCTTAATATAGCCTGAAACTAAGAAGTAAACTGAAGTTTTGATTAAGCCTGCTTCTTTGACCCCGTTGAAAAGACTGATGGGGGGGATATGATGGAGGTCTATAAAATCATGAATGGTGTGGAGAAAGTAAACAAAGAAGTGTTATTTACTCCTTCTCATAACACAAGAACTAGGGGTCACCAAATGAAATTAATAGGCAGCTGGTTTGAAACAAACAAAAGGAAGTATTTCTTCACACAACGCACAGTCAACATGTGGAACTGTTTGGCAGAGGATGTTGTGAAGGCCAAGTCTATAACAGAGTTAAAAAAAGAACTAGATAAATTCATGGAGGATAGGTCCATCAATGGCTATTAGCCAGGATGGGCAGGGATGGTGTCCCTAACCTCTGTTTGCCAGAAGCTGGGAATGGGCAGGAGGGGATGGATCACTTGATGATAACCTGTTCTGTTCATTCCCTCTGAAGCACCTGGCATTGGCCACTGTCCGAAGACAGGATATTGGGCTTGATGGCCCTATATGACTGTTCTTATGTTCTTAGGGCCTCAGAATGAGGTGCTGCCTAGGGAACAGCAACAGGCCCCTCCCTCAGTCAGAGGGAAGGGGCCACAAAGAAACTTTGGTTAACAAGAAAAGTGTGCTGGGGGGAAACAGGTCGAACACTGAGCAGAGACTGCATGTGTAAAATGAGCTGGATTGGTAATTAGAATTCTCACATGCTCTGTCCATCCATTGCAGCATGGTGGGTGGCTGCACAGGCATCACCCCATGCTGCCCTGCCAGTGTTCCTGGACCCTGAGCTGGAAAATTCCCTGCAAAGATAGAAAAGGCAGTTGGGTCTCTGTGCCCATCCAATTCTTGGCCTTTTACTTACATATTGAACAGTATGTTCAGTGTTGTGTGAACAAGGTAGAGTCCCTATCTCAAGAAGCTTGTGATCTAAGCTTCTGCCCAGAACGCTAGTCTCAATGCAATAGTGGTTTGTGTGTATGTGATACGTACACCTGTCCACTGGACTGAGAGGATGGTCTCCACGCATGCCAACAAATGGCCACTGGATGATAAAGGATGCTGATGTCTTCTGATCTGGGCCCAGTTCACACGAGCAACCTGCAGAGGAGCCTTTGTAGCCTGTATTGCTAGCGTAACTAACCCCTGCAGCATCCGTTCCCCTTTATACACCAAACTGAGATGGGGCCTCAGGGATGAGTCCTTAGGAGAAATGAAGTCCTTGGTTTCACCCGTGTCCTGTGACATCCCAGGGGGGTTGGGGGTGTGTGCACATGTATGGGAAAGTTTGCTCTCCATTGCTGAGCTTTCCTGAAATGCTGCTACCGTTTGGGCAACAACTCCAAGAGGTTTGGAGGAGTTGTTTTTTTAATATATTTTTTCCACAAGAAATGGGATCTAGGATCCAGTCCTGTTCTCCCTGCTCACACAAGTAGCTCTAATGGAGTACGGTGATGGAAACTCAGCCCATGCACTGTTCCAAAGCTCAATACAGTCAATGGGATTTCTCATGAGAAGGATTTCAGCCCTGACCCAAAGCCCTATGTAGCCCCATTGACTTCAAGTCAGGGCAGAATTTGACCCAACATCTATTGGGGCTAATTGTTCACCTGTTTTCCTAATGCTTAAATGCCAGGAAGAATCTGGCCCTAGTGCTGCAGGGCAGGATGGGGAGGGCACCAGAATTGTTTCATTACAGACCTGGAATGACTTTGTAGGTCAGACACAGAAGCTTTTTAAGCTGTGAGACCTGATGGAACT
The DNA here is from genome assembly GCF_007399415.2 of Gopherus evgoodei. NCBI lineage: Eukaryota > Metazoa > Chordata > Testudines > Testudinidae > Gopherus > Gopherus evgoodei. Next base: position 14,399,900 of record NC_044325.1, on the reverse strand, counting down.
GCTGCCTTTGGAGTGCAGAGGCTGCTCCACCCCTATTCCTTTGGGAGCAGATTGCACCAAGGAAATGGGACATGGTTCCCTCTTCCCCGCTGCTCACAGGTGAGGGGTAGTTTCCACCTGCAAGAGGTATAGAAACAGGGGTGCTGCCTCTGCTCACTGGGGAGTTCCCGCAGGCATTCTGCTTCTCCTAGGCAGCATGGCTCCTGGCACTCCCTCTGAGATAGTACAGCTGCACACTGCCCCTTGCAATCAAACTCTTTGTTCTGGGCTGTTAGAACTTCTTCTGGCTCTGTTGTCAGCAGGAGAGTGAACTTCTGTTGCCAGATGTTGAGCTGTGGAAGAGCCACAGCCTTTCGTGACTGGGCAAGGGAGAAAAATGCTAGTTAGATGCCAAGACTGAGATTGTCAGAGTTGTCCAGGGGATTTAGGCACATTTCATGCATTAATTTTAATTCCATTACAATTAATGGAAGATAAGCCTCTAGCCCTAATGGAAGAGATGTGGCTAAATCCATTAACCTCCTTTGGAAAATCTAGACTCTGGGCTTTGGTCTTTCTACTCTGCCTCTCCATTTGGGTAGAGCCAGAAGACCTTCCTATAAGTTTTCTCCTATACAGATATGACGTCCTGAGGGCTACTGTGACTGGCGTCCCAGGGGAGCCAACTGAGGTTACTCAATTAGGGGTGAACTGCAAAGAATGGGGCAGACAATCTCCAAAGTTGGTGGGTATTCCAATAATTAGATTTACCAAGCCAGCACAAAACAGCTTCTATAATACTTCACTGGTTACCCAGAAGACAATAACACAGTTCCTTAAACTAACCTAGCCTCAGATCTCCACCCAGACACCCAAGTCAAATATGATGAGGATTACTGAAAATCTTATTCATCATATGAAAAAGTTCTACCAATCCCAAAGGATCAGACACATTACCCACCAAGTTAATTAATATTCCAAATGCGTGCTTACAGCCAATTCTTATTAACAAAACAAAAATTTATTAAGCAAGAAAAGAGAGAGTATTGGTTGAAAGATCAGTATATGTATAGATATGAGTACAATATTGAAATTCAGATTAGTAGCAGATATGGTGAGCTTTGTAGTTGCAAAGAGTTCTTTTAGAATTTAGTCCATAGGTTATAGTCCAATGTCCAATATCCTATTCAAGGTTTTCCATTTTAAGACTGCGATGTCAATCTTGTGAATCACACTTCTCCTGATGAAGCTTAAGCAGTTCTGAGATGGCAGGATCAGGACCCAAGGGGCTTTTTTGCAGTTTTTTAGTAGCCATACAGTCCTGGGCGAATAATAGGCCTTTGATGTAACCTTCTTTTTCCCAAACCTCATCAGTAATTAACTGCATGAATTAACATAAGGCAATTTATCCATTAGGCAGTCTGTCACAAACTTTAAAGAGACAGATAGACAATGACATTATTTCACCCAAGATTCAAATGTTAATATTCCCTTTTGATCTCTGAATCAACAGCTATAGTGACAGACAGGAACTGTCGGTTCATAGGGCTCACATTTAGCAGGACGAGTACACACATACAATCAGCATTAGCTCCAATTTCTAACAGTACCGGTCTGCATTTCAAAGTTCTAGCCTACCTAGCAAGGAATGGCCCTAATTACCATTTCTACCGTGTCTCTACAGGTTAACTCTAGGTCAATTAGCCTGCAGGATGCTTAACCCTTTCTGGACATGTGTCACACTTTGTATAAGATTTGTTGCAGTTATATAACAATGGTAGCAATAATGATTTGCATGATTATAGTTTAATTAGATAATGTCACAGCTACTCTGAACATTCTTGGAGTCAGCAAAGAGTCCCGTGGCATCTTATAGACTAACAGACGTATTGGAGCATGAGCTTTCATGGGTGAATACCCACTTCGTTGAGTCAGCTCCCATTCTTCTTCGAGTACTTGCTCATATCAATTCCAATTAGATGTGCGCGCGCCGCGTGCACGTTCATCAGAAGATTTTTACCCTAGCAACACTCGGTGGGTCGGCTGGGTTGCCCCCTGGAGTGGCGCCACCATGGTGCTGGATATATACCCCTGGAGACCCAACGGCCCTTCAGTTCCTTCTTACCACCCATGTCGGTCATTGGAACAGTGGAGCTTATGTCTGCCCCATTCTGGCCGTTAGCAACCTGCTCGCTACTATACCTGTCCTGGAAGACAGCTTTCCTTGTAGCCATTACATCAGCCAGACGAGTCTCCGAGCTTCGGGCTCTCACGGTGGACCCACCATATACTGTGTTTCCCAAGGACAAGGTGCAGTTGCAACCACACCCAGCGTTCCTCCCTAAAGTGGTATCGGCCTTTCATGTCAACCAGGATATCTTTCTTCCGGTCTTCTTCCCGAAGCCACACTCATCACGACGGGAGAAACAATTGCACTCCCTAGATGTCCATAGAGCACTCACATTTTATATTGAGCAGACAAAACCCTTTCGTAAAACGCCCCAACTCTTCGTCACTGTGGCAGATCGAATGAAGGGCCTATCTGTCTCCTCCCAGAGGATCTCATCTTGGGTGATGGCGTACATCCGTACTTTTTATGACTTGGCTCATGTTCCCTCGAGCCACCTCACCTCACATTCTACCAGGGCTCAGGCTTCATCTGCCGCCTTCCTGGCTCATGTACCCATCCAGGAGATATGTTGCGCAGCTACCTGGTCCTCGGTCCACACTTTTGCCTCTCATTATGCTTTGGTTCAACAGTCCAGAGATGACTGAGCCTTTGGCTCAGCAGTTTTGCATTCTGCAACATCTCACTCCGACCCCACCACCTAGGTAAGGCTTGGGAATCACCTAACTGGAATGGACATGAGCAAGCACTCGAAGAAGAAAAGATGGTTACTTACCTTTGTAACTGTTGTTCTTCGAGATGTGTTGCTCATATCCATTCCAAACCCGCCCTCCTTCCCCTCTGTCAGAGAAGCCGGCAAGAAGGAACTGAAGGGCCGTTGGGTCAGCAGGGGTATGTATCTGGAGCCATGGCGGCCCCACTCTAGGAGGCGACCCAGCCGACCCACCGAGTGTTGCTAGGGTAAAAATCTTCTGACGAACGTGCACGCAATGCGCGCACACCTAATTGGAATGGATATGAGCAACACATCTCGAAGAACAACAGTTACAAAGATGAGTAACTGTCTTTTCTTGGAGTCAGCTATTCATTCACAGAGAAGCTTTTTAGGATTGTTTGACAGGGTGCCCAGGGACAAACAAAAGCCCCTTGATTCTGTAAATGGTGACTGAACGTAACTGGGCTTGCAAAAATTCATATGTAATTGTGTGCCTAACTTACACTACCATTTCCTGAAGTTACATGTACACATGGGGTAACAGTACACTCCCATGGCCGGTTAGGTGCAGAACTAGTTATTTCAATGGGGAACTTGCCTAGTACGTATGTGCAATTTTATACATAAATTATACATAAAGGTGTGTGAATAATTTTTCATGCCAGTTTATAAAATGAGTCCCACAATATAATGCAACATCAGGAAAGAAATACTGTGACGTTTCAAGTTCAGAAAAGTGTAAATGGGGTCAGTTGAGTAAGAGAACCCCACCCCCAAAAAAACTAAGCAGAGAAATGAAATGAGTGGCAGCATGTCTCTGCGATGAACGGAACCCACGGAATCAATCTCCTTATGTAATTGTGTGTTTCTTCAATTCCAAACACAGAGAAACTCACACTTGGATAACATGTCTCTTGCTAGTTGGTTCATCTGTGAATTTTCCTGACAGGTAGTCTATGAATAGCTCTGAGGCACTAGCAATTCATGTGTGCTTTTCAGAAGAACAATACTGAGTCATTTTAAAGCCACCTACTATAGTACTTTTAAAGATGCACTGATTATTTTAAGTGTAAGACTCTGGCCTGAGAAGGAGAGAGGAAGGAATTCATGCCTTCAGTTTCTCATTTGGGTTCGAACTGTGGTCAAAATATAAATTTTAATATTTTAGAAATTAAGAATAAAATGGTATGCTATTCCACTATCAAAGGGTATGGACTTGAGTCTGCAAATGTGTGTGGCTGTGCTATCTGTAACCACTAGACCAGGGGTAGGCAACCTATGCCATGAGTGCCGAAGGCGGCACACAAGCTGATTTTCAGTGGCACTCACACTGCCTGGGTCCTGGCCACCCGTCTGGGGGGTTCTGCATTTTCATTTAATTTTAAATGAAACTTCTTAAACCTTTTGAAACCTTATTTACTTTACAATAGTTATTTACTAAAAAATAGTTTAGTTATATATTATAAACTTATAGAAAGAATCCTTCTAAAAACATTAAAATGTATTGCTGGCACGCGAGACCTTAAATTAAAGTAAATAAATGAAGACTTGGCACACCACTTCTGAAAGGTTGCCGACCCCGGCACTAGACTATACTCCTCCCCAGAGCCAGGAATAGAAACTAGGATTCCTGACTCTCAACATTCCTTTGTCATATAGCTAATCGTTATGTAAACTACCGTCAACCAGTGTGTCACATTCCCCTCTAGAGGCTGGTCTGCCAGTTACTGCTATCAGTCACTCCTTCAGATAGGGGTGCTGTGGATTTAAAGGTTTTGGGGTCCAATCCTGATGATGGTCCATCTGAAGGGTCAATATGGTTCTGCATGATGGAATTTCTGCATTTTCCAAGTTTGCTTTTTAAAAAACCTAGAAAATCACACACACAAAACAATGGCAAAAGAATGTTATTAAGGGTGCAAAGTCAAACACCAAAAGTTAGGAAATGCCAGAATTAAGGTTGCTGTACAGAGCTGCAACAAAAGCCAATTTCAGGGCACAACCAGAAGTTTTATTGGTCCTACAAACCCCAGGAACTATGCTATATATTTTTGAACATTATCTGCTGGCAATTTATCTATTCACTATTTGCATATTTATGGACACCTCTCATAACATGTGCCACATTAATTTGGTCCCCTTTTGTGTATATATGTTATGCTATGGTCTCTAATTCCACGATCTCCTACTATTCTACAGGACCGCCTCATTCAGTGCACAGGATGGATAGTGAATGAGGCAGAGGGTTTCAAGAAGAGAGAGGATGCTGGAGAGAACTAACCAGGCCCTATCCCTGGCTCTGCCACAGACTTCCTGAATGATAATGGGCGGGATAATCAGAATGTATTTGCACTAGAGCTAGTCCAAAAATGAAAATCTATATTTGTAAAAAATGTGGAAGTTGTTTTCAATTCCAACTGTTCAAATCTTAGGCCATTTTTCTCTCCTGTTTTTTAAATTGTGATTAAATTTAAATTGGATCTCTAAAGGTCATCAGGTCCAACCCCTTGTGCTAAGACAGGACTGAGAATACCTCCTAGATCATCCATGACAGGTGTTTGTTCTTAAAAGCCTCCAATGATGGAGATTCCACAACTTCGCTTGAAAGCCTATTCCTGAGCTAAACTATCCTGGTAGTTAGAAAGTTTTTTCCTAGTATCTAACCTAAATCGCCCTTGCTGCAGATTAAGCCCCATTACTACTTCTCCTACCTTAAGTGGATATGAAGAACAACTGGTCAGTGTCCTCTTTATAACAGAATTTAACATATTTGAAGACTATCTGGTCCCCCTCCTCAATCTTCTTTTCTCAAGACTGAACATGCCCAGTTTTTTTAACCTTTCCTCATAGGTCCAGTTTTCTAAACCTTTTATCACTTTTGTTGCTCTCCACTGGGCTTCCTCCAATTTATCCACATTGTTCTTAAAATGCAGTGCCCAGAATTGGAGAAAGAATTCGAGCGGAAACCTCATTGGTGCCAAGTAGAGCGGGACAGTTACCCCCCATCACTTACATAGAATCATAAGGTTAGAAGTGACTGCAAGAGTCATCTAGTCTAACCACCTGCCAAGATGCAGGATTTGTTGTGTCTAATACAACACTCCTATTAATGCACCGTAGAATTGTATGAGCTTTTTTGAAGCTGCATCACATAGTTGATTCATATTCAATTTGTGATCCACTATAACCCCCTGATCCTTTTCAGCTGTACTACCACTTAGCCAGCTATTCCCCACTTATTCCAAATTTTGTAGCTGTGGATTTGATTTTTCCTTTCTAAGTGAAGTATTTTGCACTTGTCTTCACTAATTTCAACTCGTTGAATTCAGACCAGTTCTCCTATTTGTCAAGGTCGTTATCCAAATTTATCTTTTGGGTGAAGATAGAATTTTGATATTTTTGAAAAGAAATAAAAAAGGCATTACATTGTTTGGGGAAAAACAATGGCAACTATTTTCTATAAAAGGCCGTTTTTAAAGGAAAATAAACCTTTTTTGGTTCAAAAATGTCAACCATCTCTAATATACATGAAGGTGATGAAAAAAGGCTGTACACATAACATTCATTCATAACTCTGGCATTTTCTAGCTTTTGATCACCTGACTTTGCAGCCTTTTTTGTTTTTTTTTTGTAGTTGTTTGGCTGTATTTGTATATATAGTTTAAGCATGCCTCTTTAATCTAGACAGGAATTTTATAGACTGTAGTTCGTAATCAGCCTTTGATCCATATGCTGAATTGTCCATTGTGACAGGAGATAGTGCAGACTAATCACTTAAATTCAACCCTCATGACCACTGTGGAACCCCCTGAGATAAATAATGGCCCATATCCTCAGCTGGTGTAAATTGGCATAGCTTTATTGCCTTATTGCAGTGGAGTACCGTTCCATAGCACTAGCAGTGCCAAGATGATGATGATATAACACTTATTTCAGTTAATACCATAGGAGAAATGTATTGTGCTGGAATCTGCCCAGTTGCTGTTCTGTTGTATAATGTATCGCAAGATCTTTAATGACCATATGCTGTTTTGTTTAATGACCTCTGTTTCATATTTCATCAATTCTCCCTGACCTAGTTCTGAGATGACTGACTCCCTATATCACCAGTGTTGTTACATTTAAGTACACCACTACCTCGATATAACATGAATTTGGATATAACACGGTAAAGCAGTGCTCCAGGGGGACAAAGCTGTGCACTCCGGTGGATCAAAGCAAGTTCAATATAATACGGTTTCATTTCACCTATAACGCGGTAAGATTTTTTGGCTCTCAAGGACAGCCTTATATTGAGGTGGAGGTGTACCTGAGTTGTCAGTGTCAGTCAGAAGGAGCTCAATTCTTAGCTGTGAGATACCATGGAGTTGCAGCCTCCGTTGGACTGACTGCAAGCCCATATCTTTGAAGTGAATTTTAATAACACCCAGCGGGTGGAATAATTCCCTCTTTCCTTTTGTCTTCACTATGTGCCTGGTCAACAACGAGTCACAGTAAGAACAGCCCTGTGTCTGCTTTGCTGAACACATTGGATTTGTGCATGATAGAATTGGTACCATCTCACTAATGCTTCGTTCTCAGTGTAAAATCAAGGAGTTTTGTGTTGTCTCCGTGTAACAGGATGACTTGCCCCATGCCTGGAGAGCCTGGGGCTGAGCCAATCCTGAATCTATGATGAACTCCACCTGAGTGGGATTGAGTAATTCTCTGTGGAGGGCAGCAGGGGGCTGCAGTGAAGGAGAGATGCTCAGGAAGAACAGAGACTACTAGGAATGAGCAGGCTCCAGCAGAGTCCTCGGATTTGGGACCAACACTGAAGTCAGAAAGGGCTGAGAGCAGCCTACTAAACCAGTACCCAGGGCCAGCTTTAGGCCTATTCCACCAATTCCCCCAAATTGGGCCCCACGCTTAAGAGGGCCCCACACCCAGTGAGAATCCCTTCACTGGCTAGAGGTGCCTTTTTAATTTTTACTCACCCGGCGGCGCTCCGGGTCTTTGGCAGCACTTCGACGGTGGGGTACTTCACTTGCTCCGGCTCTTCAGCAGCACTTCATCGATGGGTCCTTCAGTGCCGCCGAAGACCTGGAGTAAGTGAAGGACCGCCGCTGAAGACTCAGAGAACCACCTGGTGAGTACAAGCCCCACGTGTTTGTTGTTGTTTTGTTTTATTTTGTTTTTTTTTTAAAGTCATCCCTGCTGGGGCCCTGTCGAAACTGTTCAAATTGGGCCCCGCATTTCCTAAAGCCGGCCCCGCCAGGACTGACCCTGGGCAAGCAAGGGAAAGCATGCAAAAGCTCTCCAGGTAAGGAGGCCTGGGTTTAGGAAGAGAAATGCTTGGTTGGCCACACCGCTGTGGTCCCTCTGAGCTTTGCATGGAAATATCCCAGGGAAATTCCCTAAGCTGAGCCATAAATGCCTGTAACTTCCCTGAAAGCTCAAGATGAAAATTAAAAATAGCCCAGTATTGCCAGGCACTTCTGGTTCTGGTGACAATATCAACCATGTGAGTGTAGCTGGAGTGATTCATACATGTCATCAGCACCCAGGGCAGATCTGCAGCTGCCTGGTATACATATTGGGGCCTTGGCTCTCTGTGACTTAACCCTTTCATGGCCGGTTCCCGCCATGCCTTTCGAGTGTGGGAAGAACAAGGCGGTGGTCTTTGAAATGTCATGGAACAGCAACTGTCAAAGGGGATGTCCGAGGGATCTCATTGACCCTTCTGGTACATTAGCACTGAACCAGTTAGTGGGAGTTACCTAGGTGCACACAGGGGAAAGCAGACACCTTAACCTCTGCCTTTATTCTTAAATGACGTGGGCCAAACCCTTCCTGCTTTACTCTAGGCTTTTGGGCCCATTTTCTGTAATTAGCACTGATTATTTAACCCTTTTGCTTCTTACTCCTCTGACATGGGGGGCTGCAGTCACCACTTTTTTTTTCAGCATTTCCAAACTTAAAAATGGGGTTGATAGACTTGGATCCACATATATGAAAAAAGCGTCAACAAACAGGCTGCAGCAATTCTCATGGAATGCATCCCACTGAAGGCTTTTGTGACATCACAGCCCACTGGCGCGCTGCTTTGGGTCTCTGTTATTACAGAGCTCCACTGCGGAACAAGTCTCTTGTTAAGTTGCTGAAGTCACTGGAGTTGAAGGATATAGCAAACCCCCCATTATACAATAATGGCACCCAGGATCCTCGCAAAGCAGCCCAGACAAGTGGGGCTGCTTCTATCTCCCCTGGCATGATAGACATACAGACAGACCGTCCCTTCCTCCCCAACTCTTTTATCCCATGCCATGGGTGGGGGAAACTAAGAAAAGAACAAAGGAGAGGAGGGAGAAAAGATCTGCTGCTGTTTAGGGCTAGAGGGGTTAGAGGAAGAAAAAGCTCCCTTCATAGACTTTAGGCTAGAAGAGACCATTCTCCTCCTCTAATCTGACCTCCTGCATAACACAGGCTAGCAGGGCCGGCGCAACCATTTAGGTGACCTAGGCGGTCGCCTAAGGCTCTAGGATTTGGGGGGCAGCATTTTCTTCTGCAGCGACCGCGGCGGCCGGATTTTCTGCCGCCCCGGTCACTGCCGACATTTAGACAGAGGGACCTGGGGCAGGGGAGCGCAGGGAGGGCCGCCTGCAGCAAGTAAGGGGTGGGGGGTGGCATGCAGGGGAACTCCCTGCCCCAGTTCATCCCTGCCCCCTCTCCTCCCCGAGCACACGGTGGCTGCTTCACTTCTCCCACCTCCCAGGCTTGTGGCGCTTAAGCTGATTGGTGCCGCAAGCCTGGTAGGCGGGAGAAGTGAAGCAGTGATGGCGTGCTCAGGTTGGAGGTGGAGCAGGGATGAACCTGGGTGGGAGGAGTGCCTCAGGGTGGAGGGTGGGGGGTGGAGAGCTGCTGCGGGGGGGGGGGGTGCTTCAGGGCGGGGGCTCGGGGACAGGGGAGAACACAAGGTGGAAGTTTTACCTAAAGTGCGAAACATCCTTGCACCGGCCCCGCAGGCTAGAGAAGATCACCAAATGGTTCCTGCATCAAGCCCATAACTACCTTGGAAGTGAGTGTGTGTGTGTGTGAGGGGGAGAGAATGAGGGGGGTGGAGCTACAAGCTCACATCTGCAGCCCTTCTGAGGCTCTAATATTTTTAAAATCAATGTTTTTCCCCTAGTTCATGTGGTTCTGCGGTCTTGTCACATGTTTAATCCTAGTAGTAATTCACACTCTGCTCTTCAGACATTCACGGACTAATCCTCAAAGCTGCCCTGAGTAACAGGTAAGTTAATCTTATTTCCAATTTTTCAGTTGGGGAAACGGAGGCAGAGAAGTTAAGTGACTTGCCCAGTGCTAGAGAGAGTAGATAAAAGTTAGGGGTAGATCCCAAGAAGAGTTTGCACCTCACTGTCCTGTGTGCTAAGACCCTGAAACAGAGTCTTTCTTTTTCCTCACCACACAGGAGTGAGATAACACATTGGAAATATCTTTATCAAATCCACTTCTGCTCTGTGACACTGAGCTGGGAAGGATTTGACAAAGTGAGCATGCTCTTCTCTTAATCTTCTTTGGCAACTTCTGTGTTTAAAAATAGAGCTGGTAGAATACTGGGGCGAAACTGCATCATGAGCTTTCGTTCAAGTTCCAGTGACACTTGCTTTTGGTGTCTCATATCATATCCCTTATTGTTCCATATTGGGAAACCAGGTTTATGTTCCCAATAGTATTTGGGCAATGGCTTCATTTGAACAGGGGATATTTAGCAATTTCAGGAACATTTGCTATTCCAGGGATCGGCAACCTTTGGCACACGGCCCACCAGGGTAAGCAGGTTGGGCCGGTTTGTCTACCTGCCGCATCCACAGGTTCTTCTTGCTCTCCATCTGTCTGCTTTCTGGAACCTCTGCAGCAAGCCAAATCTGCTGTGGATAAAGTTTCAGTTTGTTTTGTGTGCTGTTCAGGCAGATGGCATTCTACTTAGCTGTGGTCTCTAAAGATGACAAGAAATAATCATTTCTATTATTGGTGACACACCACTGATGATGATAAAAGACAATAGTGTGCCCAGTATATTAAAGTGTGGCTCACAAACATGCTAATCACGCTAAACATTTCAAAATCATCAGAAAACAAGGGTCTCAGGTTTTAAGGCCCCGTTTACCGGGTATTTTCAGCCTATTGCTCATATCTTTCAGTATGTTCTCCAGGATATTTGTTTCAGGATAGCTTTGCCATCTTTTATGGCATCTCTCTGGAGCTCACTCCACTTCACAACACCCATTGGAGGGCTCTCAAAGCCTTTAAAGGACACCAGAGCACAGTTAATGTCTGTCTTAATGCTGCCACGTTGTTTACTCTCCATGTTCACTGAATGAAGAGAAGTCTGCTCTTGGGTCAAAGTCAGAGGACAAAGTAGTGGTGTGGATTGGAAGCAGTAAGTACAGTTTTGTTGCCAGCCTGTGCACTAATTGATTTCTGCAACTGTCTTTAAAAAGCATTGTTATGCAAGACCTCAGTGTCTCTCCTAGCAGAAACTACTGATGTGGACATCATTAGATCTGGACTTCATCAGACGTCTATGAAGAGGCTGCTCATAAATACCTACTGCAAGTAGAATGCAGTAGCATCTGTAAATCATAGTAGCTATCACATTTCATACATTATACATATCTAGTGTGAAGTCTAATTATAGTGGTAAATCAAGCCTAATGCAGCTGTGTCTCTTTGCCCTGGAGGTAGGGAAATGCAAGTGAACTTACAAAGATAATTGATGAGGACAATGGGCTGGCTGCATCAAAGTGTGTGTGTGTGCGTGCGTGCGTGTGTGTATCCATGAGAACTTTGGAATCACCGCAAGCAAGCATGAATCCAGCAAAAGAGGAAAGGCCAGGTAAGATATATCATTCTGTGTGTATGTCTACCCACAACATATACAAGTACACTTGTGTAATATATGTATATATGCATACCCTGTTTAATAGTTTGTCATTTTATTCTCTGCAGATGACACTGGCTAATTCAAGACATGCATAAGAAGAAATGTAACTCACTCACTCATTCATGCCCATCACCCATTCACAAGGACAAGACCAAGATCCTTAGGATTAACTCCATCAGCAATGACGCAGTCACACTGAATGGAAGAAATGTAAGGATCAGGCAAAAAGATGATTTCGTACTGGATCCTTTCAAAGACATCACCCGCACAAATGGGACCATTGTGAAAATGGAGAGAAACAGCAAAATGTGTTTCTGTCACTGTGGTGTTTGCTAGATGAAGCTGTAAGCAAAGCAACTCCTGAAGCTTCATATATAGGGTGCACTTAGCATTACATGTCAGCCAGCTCTCATATCTGAAAAGACTGTTTCTGCAATTATCTATGTGAGTGGAAACCTATGTTGACATTCATAATGATACAATACACTACTACATTACCTGCTTTATATATGGGGATAATGGATTGCGGATTCTATTCTACTTCATACTGGTTCTTATAACACCATCATCCCCACAGTGTCTGAGCACCTTCCAATAGTCCATTAAGCAACATGACTAACATCTGTTACAGGTGGTTTGTCCTCTCCTGGAGGAGAATTGTGTGTGCAGAGTAGTGGTTTGGTAGATTGTTGGGTTTTTTGTTTTGTTTATTTGGAAGTGTGTGTGAAGAGCGTCAGATGTACATGCTGCTATGTATTTGTAAGAGACGTGCGTCTTTCCACTTGGAGCAGAAGGCGATGAGATTTTGGGATTGTCCTTAGTTCCTGTGGGAGTTCATTCCACAGTTTCGGACTAGCCCCCAACATAGCGCTGTCTCCTACCCATGAGAGAAGACTTCTTGGAGCAGATGAACAGGAATGCAGTGATGCCCTACAAAAGGATAAGTGGCCTTCACACATTCTTTCAAGGTAACCACAGTCAACTAAGAGCTTATCTACACGGCTCGGGCAAAGCACTCTAGGGGGGTGTGATTTGTAGAGTGCTCTAACATGGTGCTTTCTAACTGCCCCATGCAGACCCTGTGGGCACACTCTAAAGGATACCTAGTTGTGTTGATGTATTCCCGTTTCAAACAGGACCATGTTAATGTGAACTGGGTACCTTTTAGAGTGCACCACCAGGGTCTGCACCGGGCAGTTACAGGGCCACACATTGGTATGCTTTACGAATTGCATCTCTCTAGCATGCTTTGCCACATGATATAGACAAGCCGTTAGTTACGTTGAACTGTAACACAGTGATTCTTATGCCTGAAGCATGTTTAAGGTCACTAATCACATCCTCTGTTTTCTGTCCCTTTTAGACAATGACCCAAATAATATAACACATACTGAGGTTTGGACTCCAGCTGAATGAGTGCTGCATCTGTCAGACACTGTGTTTGGTTCCCATAAAGTAGCAGTTTACCATAATACACTGCTGGTGTTTGCCTACCTATTCATTCTAAGCCTTAACTGGATTTTTCAGAACATCAAGTATGATCAAACCCCATTGAGCTAATGTGGCCTCAGCTGTAGATTTATACCAGGATAGTTGCCAGAGCTACCAAAAAGGAGAAGGTGAGGGGAGCACTTTTGGAAGAAGGGGTTGATAGTCAGATAGTTTAATAGATTTGCTAATCCCCTTTGCAAGTCCTGCTATTGCTTATTGAGCAAAAAAGATGTTCTGGAGTATGTAAACAGTCATCTACTTAGTATATCTGCATATGGCACTTGTGCATTTCCAGTGGATTGCATGCACTTTGTATAGAACATATATTGTTATTTAAAAAATGTAGTGTCTTTGCTGTGTATTTGAAATGCCAGAGTCAAATTTACTAACTATTTCAGGCTCTGTTGGAACATACCCAGTAGGCCCTAACTCAATAAATTGCTCCCTCCTCCAATCATTAAAACTTGGCCTTTCATGGTCTTATGCTGCTAGACACCACGCTTGTACTCATTCATGTGATTCCCGCTTGACTTCTGCAGAGATTGCACAGGTGTATTTTTAAGGGCAGCATACAGGCCTCACTCCTTGTCCTCCTGGCAGTACATCAGAGCTGAAGCAGATTCCTTCAGGCATGTCAGCAAGACATGGTGTCTTTAAGAAACTACCAGCTCTGTTGTGATTACTGGATCAATGAGCAACTTACCAGCTCTATCTTACCTTCCCATCTTCATAGTTTCTGCACCTCAGTGCAGGGTGGTGACATACCACGTAGGGAATGTGATGGCCTAATGCAGGGCTGCTCTGTTTTCTGCACTCTCAGGAATACTAGTTTATTTGGTGCCTGCAGTTATACAAGTCTCCACTTTCCCCAAACAATTACGTGGAGATTCAAAGCAAAGGCTCTGAAATGTAAGAAAAATTGAACATCATAGATATTTGTTGGGGGAAAAAATATTAGGGATTATGTACCGCATCCATTTAGTTACATAACAATTCCTCACAATGTGCGTTTTTAATCATTAATTATAGCCAGGGATTTGTGAAAAGAGATGACTACGCTGCTGTATATTTGCTTAGTGATCCACAGTGTGTTTTGTTAGGCAGTCGCTGGGGCTTCTAAATGCCCTAAGGGAAATTGCACCAAGAAACTGGCAAAAATTTATGACCTCTTTTTTGGCTTTAATTTTTCTGTGCCTTTATTTTGTAATTTAGGGCAAAGACATAGCTGCTGAGGTGGTGAAAAGAGAATGTGCAGTGAGAGAGTTACAACTACTTAGAAAACGGTCACCGCTTAGACAAGAAAATAGAGCTCCCTGAGAACTAGATTGGATCACTCTTGCCATGGTGAGTCTGATCTAGCCCTAAGACTACACTGTGGGGAGTGGGAAAGGCGGCATGTGTTCATGTGTATTTCACATACCTATCCCCACCCACCCTTCCGTACTCATGCAGACCTTTGCACCTCTGTAGAGTCACATTACAGGCTGTGGACCACTACTGTGTGTGCCTCCCATAACCCCTGGGAATTCTCACTGGCCATCTGCTCCTTCAGTGTTTGTGGCTCCTGAAGGGGCCAGGGACCAGCCTCTGCTGGCAGCCCCAGAGGAGGGGCTGTTGCTTTGCACCCTCCTCCTAATCACCACTCAGGAAGCTGTGGCTGCAAGAAAAGCCCCTGGTGGCTGCATTTGAGAAACACTGACCCTGGAGGCCCCATCAAGAAGGAAGCCTCGTTGTGTTAGACACCACACAGGCACATAGCAAGAGAGAGACTTACTCCACAAAACTTATAGTCTAAATAGAGGATGAGAGATAGATAAGGACATCATGGGAGGTGAAACAGAGGGGGAAAGTGACTTGCCTGAGGTAGGGTTGACAACCCTCTTAGTCTGGCTGGGAATCTCCTGGAATCAGGCTTGCTCTCCCGGAGGCTACTAAAACCAGTCCAGGAGATTGTAGACCGCTAAATATCTGGTGGCAGAGCAGGGCTAAGGCAGGCTCCCTACCTGCCCTGGCTCTGCGCCACTCTTGGAAGAAGTGACATGTCCAGCAGTGGTTCCTAGCAGAAGATGCAGCCAGGGGGTCTCTGCACGCTGCTGCTGCCCTGAGTGCCGACTCCACAGCTCCCATTGGCTTGGAATGGGGAACTGCGGCCAATGAGAGCTATGGGGCAGTGCGTGCGGGGAGGGGCAGCACACAGAGCCACATGTCCGCCCCTGAGCCTCGGAACCACTGCCGTACATGCCACCACTTCTGGGAGCCACCCAAGGTAAGCACTGCCCGGCCTGAGCCTGCACCCTCAATCCCCTACCGCGCCCCAACCCCCTGCCCCAGCCCTGAGCATCCTCCCGCACCCAAACTCCCTCCCAGAGACTGCACCCCACATTCCCTCCTGCACCCAAACCACCTGCCCCAGCCCTGAGTCCCCTCCTGCACCCAAACTCCATCCCAGAGCCTGCACCTCTCCCACATGCCAACCTTGTGTCCCAGCCTGGTGAAAGTGATGGAGGGAGGGGGGCTGGAGTGAGCAGGGGCGGGGCCTCAGAGAAGGGGCAGGGGGTGGGGCAAGGGTGCTTGGGTTTGTGCGATTAGACAGTTGGCAACCCTAGCCTGTGATCACCCAGAGGGTTAGAGGCAGAACCAGCAATAGAGAACCCCGGGTGTCCTGTGACCCAGTCCAGTGCCCTTACTACTGGATCACGCTGCCTATGCTGTGATATACTTAGGAATACCATTGCTGCCTCAGAAGAACAGGCCTGATATCTCTAGAGATGCTGCTTCCATGGTACAATAATGTCCTCCTTCACCAGAAACTTATGGTGGTGCAACGGAGCAGGACTAAGGGAATACAGAAATAATTAGAGAGGGCTGGAAATTCAGAGGCTTTCGGAGGTGTGGAGAAGTGAGCTTTACCATTATAGACAAGAAAAGGGTAACTGTTGGCTCCATCAGCAAAATGATTTAAAAAACAATAGAATACATTTTACATCAGCATGGAAAGCCTCTGATGTTCCGCCAGGGGATTCGGAAGCTTCTTGTGAAGGGAGGGGCGGAGGGATGAGGGGGTGCTGCTAAGACTTGGGGTGGGGGCAGCCAGCTCCAGCCTGGGAAGGGGCATCGCAGTAGCTCCTACTGCCTGCCTCGGTAGCTGGTGCCCTGTGCTTTGCCTGCACCACTTCTTGGTGGCTGGTACCTTGTGCATGGATACCCCCTGCCCAGATGTCAGTGCCCTGTCCCCCACCCCACGCTGGAGGCTGGCGTTCTTACTCCTGCTCCTCCCAGGACCCATGGTGGTTACAAGGCTGGACTGGGCCGGGCCTGGGATTCTTACCTGCTCCCTGGTGGCTGGCATGATCTGCTGTAGCTGCTCTAATTCCTCTTCCAGGTCTTGCTCATGAAATTGTCCCCCCCAGTGCTGTGTCCAGGGAGGGGACATACTTGGCTTGAAGTGGGGGTGGAAAACATGGGGGAGGAGGTGGAAACCTAGATTCACTCCTTTAATATTTCCATTGTGGGGGCACAATCCCCCCCCACCCCCGATTTGGGCCACCCTTGTATTCCACTGCTTTCCAGTGGAATCTGAATTCTGTCTGCCTGTCTGGCACTATCAGGCTGGCAAGGTGCCAGCATGCCATCCCATCATGAACCAATGTTTTTGTTACATTTTAAAGTGGGTTTAGTGGCTTATTCTTCTTTGTGATGAGGAGATTTTGTATATTGCACAGGTATATTCTGTTAGTGTCATACAGACACGTGTCAAGCTCCTTCCCCTTTGCAAAGGTGGGGTCAACACTGTCATTGTGTTCTTTGAAAAGGGCTCCAACCACAAGGGTTTGCTGCTATACTAGAATATAAAAATGGCCACACTGCATCAGACCAGAGATCCAGCTAGTCCAGTATTCTGTCTTCCGACAGCGTCCAGTGTCAGGTGCTTCAGAGGGAATGAGCAAAACAGGGTAATTATTGAGTGATCCATCCTCATGTCGTCCACTCCCAACTTCTGGCAGTTAGAGGCTTAGGGATACCCAGAGTATAGGGTTGTGTCCCTGACCATCATGGCTAATAGAGGATAGGCCCATCAGTGACTATGAACTTTACTCATTTTTTTAGGCAGTTATGGTTTTGGCCTTCACAACATCCCCTGGCAATGAGTTCCACGGGTTGACTGTGCGTTGTGTGAACAAATACTTCCTTTTGTTTGTTTTAAACCCGCTGCCTATTCATTTCTTTGGGTCACCCCTTGGTCTTTGTTATGTGAAGGGGTATATAACTCTTTCTTTGCACCATTCATGATTTTATAGACCTCAGTCATATCCCCCCTCAGTTGTCTCTTTCCCAACCTGAATAGTCCCAGTCTTTTTAATTTTTCCTCATATGGAAGCTGTTCCATACCCTTAATCATTTTTGTTGTCCTTCTCTGTGCATTTTCCAATTCTAATATCTTTTTTGAGATGGGGCAACCAGAACTGCATGCAGTATCCAAGGTGTGGGTGTACCATGGATTTATATAGTGGCATTATATCTTCTGTTATATTATCTATCCCTTTCTGAATGGTTCCTAACATTGGTAGCTTTTTTGACTGTTGCTACACATTGAGAAGTCATTTTCAGAGAACAATACACAGTGACTCCAAGATCTCTTTCTTGAGTGGTAAAAGCTAATTTAGACCCCATCACTGTGTATGTATAGTTGGGATTATGTTTTCCAATGTGCATTTGTCATGGTACAATTCCCCACTCTGAACCTTAGTGTTCAAAAGATGGGGTACCACCATGAATTCCTCTAAGCTCAATTACCAGCTTAGTACCCGTAGCGCTGCCACCAACCAGGAATTCCAGTGCCTGGTACACTCTAGTCCCCCCAAAACCTTGCCTGGGGAACCCCAAGACCCAGACCCTCTGGATCTTAACACAAGGAAAGAAAACCCTTTCCCTCACTGTTGCCTCTCCCAGACTTCCCCTCCCTGGGTTACCCTGGAAGATCACTGTGATTCAAACTCCTTGGATCTTAAATAGAGAGGAAAATTCTTCCTCCCTCCTTCTCTTTCCCCCTCCCAGACTCTTCCTGAGAGAAAGTAATCCTGGCACAGAGAGAAATTAGCCTCTCTCTCCCTCTTCTGTTCTTTCTCCCCACCAATTCCCTGGTGAATCCAGACCCAGTCCCCTGGGGTCTCACCAGGATGACAAAAAAAAATTAGTTCTTAAACAAGAAAGCTTTTAATTAAAGAAAAAACAGTAAAAATTATCTTTGTAAATTTAAAAAAAAATGGAATAGGTACAGGGTCTTTCAGCTATAGACACTGGGAACACCCTCCCAGCCTAAGTATACAAGTACAAATTAAAATCTTTTCAGCAAAATACCAATTTGAACTCCTCCCAGCCAAATACACATTTGAACTTCTTCCAACCAAATACACATTTGCAAATAAAGAAAACAAACATAAGCCTAACTCGCTTTATCTACCTAGTACTCACTAGTCTGAACTTGTAAGAGCCTGTATCGGAGAGATTGGAGAGAAACCTGGTTGCACGTCTGGTCCCTCTGAGCCCCCGGGGTGAACAACAACCAAAACTAACAGCACAGCACAAAAACTTCCCTCCCTAAAGATTTGAAAGTATCCTGTCCTCTGATTGATCCGCTGGTCAGGTGACAGCCAGGCTCACTATTCTTGTTAACCCTTTCCGGCAAAGAGATATAAAGTACTTCTGTGCTATTAACTTTTCTTATCTGTTTTGACAGCATTACTTTGTATTTAGCAACATTGAATTTCATCTGCCGTTTTGTTGCCAAGTTACTCAGTTTTGTGAGGCCCCTTTGTAACTCTTTGCAGTCAGCTTTGGACTTAACTATCTTGAGTGATTTTTTTTCCCACTTCACTGTTATTCACCTTTTTCAAATCATTTATGAATACGTTGAAGAGCACTGGTCCCTCTATGGATCCCTTGGGGACCCTGCTATTTGCCTCTCTCCATTCTGAAAACTGACCATTTATTCTTACCTTTTGTTTCCTATCTATTAACCAGTTACTGATCCATGATAGGACCTTCCCTCTTATCCCATTACTGCAGGGCTAGCGCTACCATTTAGGCAGCCTAGGCAATCGCCTAGGGCGCCAGAATAATTGGTGGGCGCCGTTTTGCTGGAGAGGGCGGCAGGCAACTCCGGTGGAGCTGCCGCAGTGGTGCCTGCGGAGGGTCCGCTGGTCCGTGGCTCCGGTGGAGCTGCCGTAGTCGTGCCTGCGGATGGTCGGCTGCTCGCACGGCTTCGGTGGACCGCCCACAGGCATGACTGCGGCAGCTCCACCGGAGCCGCGAGACCAGCGCGCAGGGCGGCGAAATTGCCGTGCACCTAGGGCGCTCAGACCCCTAGCGCCGGTCTTGCATGACAGCTTAGTTTGCTTAAGAACCTTTGGTGAAGAACCTTGTCAAAGGCTTTTTGAAAGTCCAAGAACACTATATCTACTGAATCAATCTTGTCCACATGTTTGACTCCCCGCCCAAATCATTCTAATAGATTGGTGAGGTGTGATTTCCCCTAACAAAAACTGCATTGACTCATTCCCAACAAATCATGTTTATCTATGCGCCTGATAATTCTCTTCTTTACTATACTTTCAACCAATTTGCCTGGTACTGAAGTTAGGCTTACTGGTCTGTAATTGCCAGGATCATTTCTGGAGCCTTTTTTTAAAATTGGCATCATATTAGCGATCCTCCAGTCATCTGGTACAGAAGCTGATTTAAGAATGTTGCATACCACAGTTTGTGGTTCTGCAATTTCATATTCATCCTGTCTCATGTACTGCATTAACATGACATGCTGTAAAATGTCAGTACAGTGATCTCAGTATTCTTATATGAAATGGGGGAGAACATCTGACTTCCAGCTTCCTCCATTTTGTGGAAGGGCCCCAGCAACTCATGGATAGTTTTCCTACAAAATGAAGAGTGGGATTCAGGATTCCTGGGTTCTCCTCCTTGCATTTCCCCTGGTTGCTGTGTGCTCTTCAGCCTCCCCATCTTTAAAATAGAGACAATGATGCCCCACCTTGAAAGCCCTCTGATATCTGCAGATGAAAACTGAGGTGCACAGGTTTGTTTATTTACTGGTGTCCCCTCACCAACGCCAGTATTAATGTGCTGATGAAGCATTAAAGTGAGGAAGAGGAGAAGGTGCTAGGTGACGTGGATAGAGGTGGTGGACAGAGAACAGAAGTGATGGTGTTGGAGAAAGGGGTAGGGAGGAGAGCAGCTCAAATACTCTTCACTGAAACTGTTTTATGTCAAAAATATAGGTTTTCGACCAAATTAGATTTGTCACAGAAGGTGTCTGTTTTCCACAGAGAACTTCATTTTTTCATCACAATATTGGCTAAAAACATTAGTTTTAGAGTTTTCATTAAAAACCTCAACATTTCCATGGACAATTGTCTCGCCTCTGACACTAACATCCTTCTTTTAAGATGCTGAACCTACATTTCAACTTTTTCATTGAAAATTTTGGGGTCGAGGGAGGGATTTCAGACCAGCTGTAGTAGGGAGAAGGGGCAGTGTGATCACTGATATTATATCCTCCTCCTTCTATACAACAGTCTGAATGGATGGTTGTCCTGCCTTTTCTTCATCTGGAGGAGCAGCTGTCCCTCCTCCTCCCTTTAAAGAAAAGGAAATTCCCTATGACTTCTGGACCCAAAACCTGAGAACCTAGTGGGATAATAAAAAATGGATGACCAGGTCCAACTCTCTATCTCTGTCTATGTTTCTTTAACTTTTCTTCTCCATGCCAGGGTCTCCTCCCTCGGTCTGTCCATAATCCTAACTAAGGGCACTCCTGAAGGAGCATTGCCAGCTTTATGGCCTTTTTTTCTTATTTTTACCTTGAGATACACAATCAAAACAGAATGAACAGTGGGTGCTAATTAAGCAGAAGCACATTTTGACAACAGAGTGATAGTGCTGGCACATACAAAGCAGGAGCTCATTAAAGCAGCATGGTATTTAGTCTGTTAGGTTTTTGGAGAGATTAGCATTCCTGGGTTAATTCAAACTTGGAAAATAACCATTTAAATGTAAAAGTTTTTAATATCTCAGTTATTACACACTGTAGGAATTGCTAAACGGCATTAGACCATTCATCAAGCTACCCAATTTCCTTGGCAATGGCCAGCACCTGATGTATCAGCAAAAAGGTCCCTCTCTGGACCTCAATAAGATATTTCTCTGTGCCTTATCATAGGGTGCACAGAGAACATAAGCAATGCCATGGACTTCACTGGAAGTTTTTTGCTGATATAAGGATTTTAGGATCTGGTCCTTTTCTCAGATGTGTAACTCCCTAAGCATGTTGTTTTATATCCACTCTGAATTTGCTGCCATAATAAACCAGCCACCAGCACAACTGCCCAGTTGGATGGCATTGTACAAACTGGGAAATATGTTGGAAGTTGAATCCACCTTGGACAATGCTGTTGCATTAATGACTTGTGGGGCATTTTTCATAATACAGATGCTCTGCCTCCTGTGTCCAGGGGAGAAGTACAGTGCTGCCTGTTGCAAATAAATCAATTATAACAGTAAAAATTTGAGCACTCTGTTGAAAATGCTGACTAACACGGCTGCTACTCTGAATGCTGACTGTGTATTTGCTGTGTAACTTTATCCAGAGTTCCTTGTGAGTATTATTTGCAGGGGTTTCCCTGAGATGCTCTGCAGTGCATTGTAAGGTGGAATGAAAAGACAAAGGAAATTCACCGGAGGCTTAGGTGTGAACATAATATCAACCTGAGTTGGGGTTGTATTTCAGGGCTCTGGTTTAACCCAAACGGACACTCACTTGGTAGAAGCCTACAGCTGCACATTCCTTCCATGCCGTTTTACAAGCAGTAAACTTAGAAAGACTACGACTACAGTCCAGACGTGCATCTGACGAAGTGGGTATTCACCCACGAAAGCTCGTGCTCCAATACGTCTGTTAGTCTATAAGGTGCCGCAGGACTCTTTGCTGCTTTTACAGATCCAGACTAACACGGCTTTCCCTCTGATATCAGTCCAGACTGCGTAGCTCACGTGTTTCCCCAGAGCTCCTTGATGGGGCTTCTGATCAGCACCACCTCCTTGTCTCCCCTCTGACACAAACACCCTTCTTTTAAGATTCTGAACCTACATAAACTTAGCATCATCTAATTATGGGAGTATCTCCCCAGGCCCACCGCCAGCAATTCCAGGCCCCAGGGCAGAACAGTCAGTGGGCCGAGCTGATGCTGGTGCCCAGGGAGCTGCTGGCTGCGCTGCTGGGCTCATTCTTGCAGCATGACCAGGGCTTCCACATGCCCGCTCGGCTGCTTTTGCCACCACCGGTACCGCCTTGTGCACACCTAGAAGCCCTGCAGCCTGCCCAGGCAATTTATAAGGGCCCGGGGCTCCCAGCCGCCATCACTGTTACTGTAGCAGCAGCGGTGTCCGGGGACCCCCAGGCCCTTTCAAATTGTACCCTTTGTGCCCCTCCCAGTCGGTGGGCCTGTGCCTCCCTCAGCTACCTCTGAGCTCTGGCTAGGAATTAACTCTGTGAGAACCCCGGCAGTTATCTGGCTTGGCAAAGCCTCCTCTTAGGGACACTTCCAAGATAAGAGGTGACAGGGCTTTGGGATCATCTCCAAGGGTTGCTAAAAGACCATTACGCCCTGTCACACGTATCTACGCTGGGAGAACTTGTAAGTGCTGTTCTTCACTGGTGCTGCACCACCGTGGTAGCCATGGCGGAAGCTGTAGTGGTCTCCCCATAGAATTCTCTATTATTAGTTATATTAAATGGATCCTGCAGGCTGCAATTAAGATCAGGGCTCCCTAGCAATAGGCACTGAACACACGCACAGGGTGAGCCAGTCCCTGCCCTGAAGAGCTCACAACATCAAGTTCTTCTTCAAGTGCTTGCTCATATCGATTCCAATTAGGTGTGCACGCGCTGCGTGCACGCTCGTCAGAAGATTTTTACCCTAGCAACACTCGATGGGTCGGCTGGGCCCCCCTGGAGTGGCGCCGCTATGGCGCTGGATATATACTCCTGCCGACCCAGCCACCCTTCAGTTCCTTCTTACTGCCTGTGACAGTCGTTGGAACTGTGGAGCGCGGCTTTGCTGATCTCCACATCCCTAGCTACTCGTAGTTCTTTACTGTTACTGTGTCTATAGTTCGAGTTCTTGTAGTTATAGTTAGTTCTTATCTCTATAGTTAGTGTATATAGTTCGGGGGGGATCGGGGATTAGCCCCTTTCCTCCACCCCAGTGCGGGCC
This sequence comes from Gopherus evgoodei, assembly GCF_007399415.2. Taxonomy (NCBI): domain Eukaryota; kingdom Metazoa; phylum Chordata; order Testudines; family Testudinidae; genus Gopherus; species Gopherus evgoodei. The sequence goes on along the minus strand of NC_044325.1, from coordinate 14,376,372 downwards.
CATGCCCTAGGCACCGGGATTCAAACCGTGCTCGACGTGCCAAAAGCCGATGCCAGTAGGGGATCCCCACAACTCCTGCCTCAAGTGCCTAGGGGAGTCCCACCTTCCTGATAAGTGCCGCGTCTGCAAGTCCTTTAAACCAAGGATGAAGAAGGAGCGGGACTTTCGACTGAAGCAGCTCCTCATGGAGTCGGCACTTAGTCCTGCAGCATCGACGCCGAGCGCCCAACAGACTGCCTCGGTAAGGAGCGCCCCTCCGGCACCGGACCGCTCCGGTACCGAGAAGGAGTCCCAGCACCGACCCTTACTGGCACTGACATCTGCTCGGCACCGCTCCCTGTCCCCGAGACCTGGGAAGCAACATAGTGCCTCAACTTCAGCTGCACGGAAGGAGCACTCTTCCAAGACGGTTCGTCCAGCACTGTCATCTGCCGCAGCACCGTCGACTGCGACTCCACAGATTGTGGCTCTGCCAAGCTCGGCACTGTCAATTCCGGTCCCAGAAAGGCCGTTGAGACCGGTTCCCGACAGCTTCCTGGCTCATGCTGTGGTAGAGCTTGCCCTCCCTTCTACGCCGGAGACCTTCTCCATGGCTAGGGAGCTCATCACAATGACGGAGTCAACACGGCCTCAAGCCCCAGCACCGCCGGTGCAGGTCATACAATCCATCGGCAAGCCAGCCATGGTAAAGCCTTCTTTCATTGGTCCACCAGAGAAACGTCATTCAAGATCCCGGTCTTGCAGATGCTCTTGATTACGCCATTTCCACTCTCGGCACCGCTTGCAGTCCCGGCACCGCTCTTCATCGCGGTACCGGTTGCACTCACGGCACCGTTCAACATCTCGTTCACCGGACAGATACTCCTGGTACCGATCCGGCTCACGGCACCGATCTCGGCACCGTGTATCCCGCAGTTGCTCCAGACAAAGGGACTCGAGATCTCGGTCGACCTCCTGGCACTGATATGGTAGAAGGTCCCGGTCTCGCTCGCGGTGCCATTATGGCTCCTGGTACCGCTCCCCGGTACCGCCCTGGGCCCGAGCGTCGAGATCAGTGGTGCCCTCCCAGGGCCTATCGGCACCGCCGTGGCCTTCCAGACACACATTGGTGTCATTGCAGGCTGGTAGCGCATCCTATCATCAGGAGCGTGACTTTGACGTCCCCAGCCATATATTCTCAGAGAGACAGAGCCACGAGCAAAGGCCCCATCACTGGTCCTTCTGGACACCGTGGGCATACCACCAAAGCCAAGGTGCACCATCAGTGGCTCAGCGGTCGGCCCCATCAGAACACTGGGTACCAGAGATGACAGTAAGCCACCCCCCACCTACAGGCACAGACGAGGCGCCAATACCATCTGCAGTCGCCGAGGTTCCACCGGATGCAGATGACGCCCATCAAGTGCAGGAGCCACCACAGGAACCTTTGGTCCCGGGCCTCTCCTCCTTCTCCTCGCCTGATGAGGTGGTGGCGGGGACATCCTCCTCAGGCCCTCTACCAATTGACCTCAGGGCCCATCAGGACCTTTTGCGCCGAGTGGCTCAGAATATGAACTTGCAAGTGGAGGAGGTCCCTGAAATAGAGGACCCAGTCGTGGATATCCTATCGGCTGATGCACCTACTAGACTCGCTCTTCCGTTCATCCACACTATACAGGCTAATGTAGACACCATTTGGCAATCCCCAGCTTCAATTCCACCTACAGCAAGGGGAGTAGAGAGGAAATATATGGTCCCTTCAAAGGGGTAAGAATATCTCTACACTTACCTGCCTCCTTGCTCTCTAATTTTCCAATCGGTGAATGAACGGGAGTGTCATGGCCAGCCAGGCCCGGCTTCTAAGTCAAAGGAGGCTAGGCGTATGGACCTACTAGGCCGCAAAATATACTCGGCCAGGGGCCTCCAGCTTAGGATGGTGAACCAACAGGCCCTCCTAAGTAGGTATTACTTTAACACTTGGGTGTCCTTGGGGAAGTTTACGGAGCTTCTTCCCCAGGAGTCTCGTCAAGAATTCACGGCCCTACTTGAGGAGGGTAAAAAGGTAGCGAGAACCTCTCTCCAGGCCTCTCTGGATGCAGCGGACTCTGCAGCCAGAACTCTGGCATCAGGAGTGACGATGAGGCATATCTCCTGGCTCCAGGTATCAGGTCTTCCCCCTGAATTGCAACAAACTATTCAGGATTTACCCTATGAAGGCCAGGGCCTTTTCTCAGACAAGACTGACCCCAGGTTGCAAAGCCTGAAGGACAATCGCATTATAATGCGCTTGTTTGGTATGCACACGCCAGTGACCCAATGCAGGACCTTCAGGCCCCAGCTACACCATCCTTATGCCCAGACTAGGCCATATCAGGACATCACTATAAGGTATGGCAGGGGGAATCGTCGGAGACAGTCTGGCCCTCAAGGAGCTCAAAATCAGGCGCCCCCTAAACCACCAGCGGGGCCTAAGCAGAACTTTTGATGGGATGCCCGAGGACGGCCCACCAGTTACCCCACCGGATCCTTCTCCTCCCTTTTTCAACCGCTTCTCCCAATTCTTCCCTGCCTGGTCCCAGCTAACTTCAGATTGTTGGGTCCTGCGCACGGTGGAAGAGGGATATCACATCCAGTTTGCTTCAACCCTGCCTTCCCTCCCTCCCTACCCGTCCCTCTTCACGGACCCCTCTCACGAGCAATTCCTCTTACAAGAGGTCCAGTCACTCCTAGCCATGGGAGCCATAGAGGAGGTGCCAAAGGACATGAGAGTCAAGGGGTTTTATTCCTGCTACTTCTTAATCCCCAAGGCAAAGGGAGGTCTATGACCGATCCTATACCTGCGAGAACTCAACAAATTCATGATAAAGCTGAAGTTCCACATGGTATCCTTGGGGACCATTATCCCATCCCTGGATCCGGGAGACTGGTATGCTGCCCTCAATATGAAGGACGAGTATTTCCACATCGCAATTTACCCACCACACAGACAGTACCTCCGTCACCACCAACACTTCCAGTTTACTGTACTTCCATTTGGCCTTTCTACAGCTCTGCGTGTCTTCACAAAGTGCATGGCTGTAGTCGCCGCCTCCCTCCACTATCATCGAGTACACATCTAGCCGTATCTCAACGATTGGCTCATTCGAGAGACTTCCCAATGGCAAGTATTACAGCACCTGCACATCGTCAGAGACCTCTTCAGGAGCCTAGGTCTCATGATCAACACGGAAAAGTCTACTCTCACGCCCTCGCAGAGAATAGACTTCATTGGAGCGGTTCTGGACTCCAATCTGGCCAGAGCCTGCCTCCCGCAGCTGCGTTTTCAGACAATGGCTTCATTAATCCGAAGTCTTCAAACCTTCCCGACAACGTCGGTGTGCACCTGCCTCAGCCTAGTAGGTCACATGGCCTCCTGCACCTTCGTGACCAAGCATGCCAGACTACGCCTCTGTCCCTTCCAAGCCTGGCTTGCTTCAATGTACCAACCATGCAGAGACAGCCTGGACTCAGTGCTCACTATCCCCAGCAAGGTTCTGGGCTCCCTAACCTGGTGACTAGACCCCACTCTAGTCTGTGCAGGGATACCATTCCACCCACCTTAACCCTCGATGGCCCTAACCGCAGACGCGTCATCTCTGGGTTGGGGTGCCCACCTCGGGGGACTCCGCACTCAAGGCCTCTGGTTGCCTCAAGAACTGGCTTTACACATTAATGTGCGGGAGCTGAGAGCAGTCCGCCTAGCATGCCAGGTGTTTCGAGACCACCTCCAAGGCCGTTGTGTATCAGTGTTCACGGACAACACAATGGCCATGTTTTACATAAACAAACAAGCAGGGCGGAGCATGCTCCTCCGTCCTTTGCCAAGAAGCCGTCTTTTGCATAGCCCACTCGATCGAATTGGTAGCATCTTGTCTCCCAGGAGTCCCGAACACCTGGCAGATCAACTCAGCAGATCCTTCCTGTCTCACGAGTGGTCGATTCGCCCGGACGTCATCCATTCTGTTTTCCGGAAGTGGGGGTTTCCCCACATAGACCTATTTGCCTCCCGAGAGAACAGGAAATGCCAGGTGTTCTGATCCTTCCAGGGACGCTCCCCGGGCTCCCTCTCAGACGCATTCCTGATCCCGTGGAAGGGCATCTACTTTATGCCTTCCCATCGTTTCCGCTCATCCACAAAGTCCTACTCAAGCTCCGCAGGGACAGGGCCCACCTGATCCTGATTGCTTCAGCATGGCCGAGGCAGCACTGGTACAAAACGTTGTTCAACCTCTCAGTCACAGACCCGATTTCCCTGCCACTCTGGCCGGACTTCATGACACAGGAATTCGGCAGGCTTCACCATCGAGACCTGCAGTCCCTTCATCTCACAGCTTGGTTGCTGCATGGTTGAACCAGTCTGAATTGCGTTGCTCTGCCTCGGTTTAACAGGTGCTCTTGGGCAGTAGGAAGCCTTCCACTAGGATGACATATCTTGCCAAGTGGAAGCGTTTCTCCTGTTGGTGCGCTCAGCATAACTTAGTCCCCAGACAGGTGTCCGTTCCCACTGTCCTGGACTACCTCTGGTCCCTAAAAGAGCAGGGCCTAGCGGTCTCTTCCATAAAGGTGCATCTGGCAGCCATTTCCGCCTTCCATCCAGGGGAAAATGACCGATCAATCTTCTCTCACCCTATACTCTCAAGGTTCCTCAAAGGATTGGAACGTTTGTATCCTCAAGTTAGACACCTGACCCCCTACCTGGGATCTAAACCTGGTGCTAGCCAGGCTTATGGGTGCTCCTTTTGAACCACTGGCTACCTGCTCACTGCTGTACCTTTCCTGGAAGACAGCCTTTCTCATCGCTATTACTTCGGCTAGACGAGTATCTGAGCTTCGGGTTTTGACAGCGGACCCCCCGTACACTGTATTCCGTAAGGACAAGGTACAGCTGCGACCGCACTTCTCTTTCCTCCCTAAGGTGGTGTCCGCCTTTCATGTCAACCAAGACATCGTCCTCCCAGTCTTCTTCCCGAAGCCACATCCATCGTGTCGGGAACAACAGCTACATACCCTGGACATCCGCAGGGCTCTCGCCTTTTGTATCAAGAACACCAAACCCTTCCAAAGGTCACCTCAGCTCTTTGTAGCTGTCGTGGACTGGATGAAAGGCTTACCAGTCTCTTCCCAACGGATTTCATCTTGGGCAACATCTTGCATCTGCACATGCTATGAATTGGCTCACGTTCCAGCTAGCCACCTCACCGTCCACTCTACTCAGGCACAAGCTTCATCTGCTGCCTTCCTGGCCCACGTCTCCATCCAGGAAATATGTCGGGCAGCTACCTGGTCATCGATTCACACCTTTGCTGCACATTACACATTGGTTCAACAGTCCAGAGAAGAAGCAGCATTTGGCTCAGCAGTTTTGCATTCTGCAACATCTCACTCCGACCCCACTGCCTAGGTAAGGCTTGGGAAATCACCTAATTGGAATCGATGTGAGCAAGCACTCGAAGAAGAAAAGATGGTTACTCACCTTTGTAACTGTTGTTCTTTGAGATGTGTTGCTCATATCCATTCCAAATCCGCCCTCCTTCTCCTCTGTCAGAGTAGCCGGCAAAAAGGAACTGAAGGGCCTTTGGGTCATCAGGGGTATATATCCAACATCATAGCAGTGTCACTCCAGGGGCCGCCCAGCTGACCCACCGAATGTTGCTAGGGTAAAAATCTTCCGACGAACGTGCACGTGGCGCGCGCACACCTAATTGGAATGGATATGAGCAACACATCTCGAAGAACAACAGTTACAAGGGTGAGTAACCGTCTTTTACCTAATGTTCGTTCCTCGGGTCCATACTCGTCCTTTGTGATGACTAAATGACTCCCGTTAACGCTAATGAGAGGGTTGTATGTTTTTAGGGGGAAATAGATCACCACAGTGTTTTAATGGGGTGAAGGAATCCGCTGCTGCTTAGCATACAGAGGTATATGGGTTATGGCACTATCCCTGTAAATAGTTTGGGAGCTCTCTTATAGGCCTCCGTGTCTGCTATTGCAGAAGCCACAAGAGCCACACAGAGCAGCAATGTGTGTTTGTAGCTGGGCCTTGTATGTTTGCATATTATTAGGAAACAGAGTTATTTAGAAACAGCTATGGCCGGGAGGAGTGGGGAGGGTCGTCACATTCTTAATGTTGTGTAGAGAGCAAAGACACAACAAGTACACAGTGCCTGCTGCTACACACTGAACATGTGCTGCACTGCGGTGTTTACCTCAGTCATAGTTGTGGTGTTTTCTATACTTGGAATGGGAACTACCACAACTAAAATGTAAGTGTAACTACCGTGAGTGGCTTTTCACAGTGTTCACTGCACATACAAGGAGCAAGAAATCAGGCAGATAAAGTTATTCCAGCTTTTAGTATTAAAGAGTTCACCAGGCCAGATCCTCAGCTAGTGTTCGTCCACGTAGCTCCATGGACTTCAATGAATCTATGCCGATTTATGCCAGCTGAGGATCTGGCCTCGTAGCCTTAAGATCTGAAATGAGTGTCTGTCTCCTAAATGCAAATGGAGGTGAATTGCTAGTGGAAAGGTAAAGGGGTGAGGGATAGAGTTTATTTTCACATTATGATGAAGCTCTTTAGTAAAAAAAAAAAAAAAAAAATTACTTAATCCCCACAAGAGAAATCAGAATTTAATTTTCTTCAGCAAAAGTGCTTATGGTTTGATTGGTTTCTTCAGCGAAGTGAGGCAGACAACTACTTACTGAATCTCTGCAGTGGGAAAGAGTGAGCTTGCAAGCAATAAGTAGCTTCATCTGCCCAGAGTATGCATTCATTACCTCTTCAGTGCATGCCCAGGGCACTAAGTAGCATATCTTGTCTCAAACAAACAGCCCTTTGTCTCTACCATGTCAGCACGGACAAGCAGACAGTCCTCCAGCATTTGAGCCAGTGCATTGGGAATAATTCAGGATGATCTGCATTTGCCTTAGTGAGCTGTTCCTAGCAAGTGACAGTAGAGGATGTGATGAGGTTTTTTGACAGGCTCTAACGGGATTTGGAATAATTATGGAAATAAAGAAGAATCAGAAGAGAAATAGACATCCATTTGGAAACGGTGGTATGTTGTACTGAGCGGAAACAGACAATCGACAATTAATTAATGATGACACCTTAATAGCTGCGTGTCGTTAATATTTATTGTTAGGTAAAATGACATTTTTGGTAATCCAAACTATCCTCTGTTGTGATCAGTGAATTATTTATTTTTGATGAGGTCAACTTCCACATTCTCAAAACAAAACACTTGCAAAGTTAAACTCCAGTTACAAGCCTGGAAAAAATATTTTCTCAGTTAAAAAGTAATGGGATGTAAAATTCTGTTTCCATGTAATATTTAAAGCCTAGCATAAAAAATAGAATTTATGTTACAGGACAGTAGAGTGGATGTTTGTATTGATTAAAAAATTAGCCATTTGTAGCTTAGTGTATTATTCATCAGAAAATAGCTTTTAGTTTCCTGTGTGTCTCATTCTCAGTACTATTCATGGTCGGCCTTATGGATGATTGACATGGTTGGTGACGGGGGAGGGAGGCACCATGGTCAAGAGGCTACAGAAGGGCTTTGCCTTGCTGGGTGGCAGGGGAGGGGAAAAAGGGGTCTGTAGGGTGAGAGTGAGATCCTCACATGTGTCCCCTCTACCCTCCCGGCAGCATGACACCTGCCACACCTGCTGCTCTCCTGCTGAATGGCAGCCTGCTACTTGGGGAGCAGTACTTAAAGGGTGCCAAAGAAAAGTTCGCCCAGGGTGCCATTTTCCTTAAGGCCGGCCCTGATACTATGTTCATTAACTTATTCTTGGCACCATGCCGGTAAAGCACTTAATTCAACACCATGTTTAGTTGTCTTTGCTTTGAAAATTGAATAGTAAATCATTTTAATCAATAATAAAATGGAATGAGAACAAAGGGATTTTCAAATGTAGCTGAGTTCCCGATCTTGTGCTGCTTAGTCACAGAATTCCCTGTTGGAGTCACTTAGTCAAGTCAAATTCTTTCTCATTTTCTAAAAGGTATTCTTTAAAAAAAAATGTTTTGACCCAGATCCTCAGCTGGTGTCAATCAACATAGTTCCATTGACTTTAAAATAGAGTCTTTCTCAAAGACATATTCTAGTTCCACCAGGAGTTATAGGTTTGATGCAGGAATGACTTGGTGAAATTCTCCAGTCTGTTTGGTACAGGAGGTCAGATTAGATGGTCTTTCCTGGCCTGGAAATCTGTGAACCTACACTGATTCCCACCAACAGGCAATCTGGCCCAGTGGGTGTCAACTGAGTGCTGGTGAAAAGTGCTGAAGTGTCAGCTCTGGACACCGAGGTCCTGTATTCATCCATAGAAATGCTATCCCATAGGCAGAAGTAGTGCAACTTTTCCCCACATTGCCCTGTCCAAAGATAGAACCGGCCCTAGTGATGAGAGGGTAGTTCAATCTCCATGCCTCTGCAGTGCTATTTATCTAGGTACAGTGATTGCTGTAGCCACTGTGGTATCTGAGCACCTTGACCTAATCCTTGGTCTCTCTTCTGTGGCTACCAATTGTTATGGCTCTCTCCAGGGCACAGTCCTAACAACCATGTCTCACATGAGTAGTCCTTCCTTAAGCCTAGATCCTACTAAAACTGAGGTCAGTGTCAAAACTCCTATTACATTCAAGAGGAGCAAGATTAGGATTCACACAAATAATCTCAATAAAATTAATGGGCCACTTTCCTGAGTACTCTTTTTAACAGGGTGTATTTTGATTTTTTTTAAAGCCAGTGATGTTCCTTTGGAGGGCGAATGGCTAAAACTATCTACTCAGAAGCTTGCCTGAACTCTGGTGATAGAGGAGCAGTGGTAAGGAAGCAGTGTAGAGAATAAAGACAGGACAAAATTTAGAACTGCATATAGGAAGGGTCTCTCAGCTCTGTGCATTTGGATCTCAGAGCAGACGTTCTGCTTCACCTATGTATCCAAAGTAGGAAGGGAAGAATCATTCTCTCCAGAAGTATCTGGATCTGACATGCAAGAATGATAGGAGAAGTTTGCCTTTAGTAATAAGCAAACACACAAAATTCATTTTGTTCAATTCCTCGTTGTGTGCAAATAATTCAACCAAAAACCAACACAGTAAATGGTCTCTTTCTCTGCAGGCTATTGTGCATGCTACTTTTAGCTTCTTATCACTAAAAGCCATATTAACAGAGATGAGTTTGGACTGAATCCACTCAAACAGACATTTGCACTTATGCTGTGTTGGTCCCAGGATACTGGAGAGACAAGATGGGTGAGGTAATATCTTTTATTGGACCAACTTCTCCTGGTGAGAGAGACCAGCTGTTGAGGTTAGGGAGAGCTCTTCTTCAGCCAACTCGTACGGTGACTCCACACCCTCCTCAGCCCTGAATTTCCACAAAAATGTGTGTCCTGAAATGTTCAGCCCAGTCATTGCTCCTCTAAAGAATCAATATCCAACAGTTTGTTACTTTAACTGAAGTTCCCGAACAGTTCAGTTCAAACACAGCACTGGATTGGTTTAGATTTAAAAATAAAGCAAGTTCATTTAATTCCAAAGAGACTGCAAGTGAGTACAAGCATAAGGAGTCAAGTCAGAGATGGTTACAAGAGAAAGAGGGAGAAAATGCTTTTTAGTAACTAAAATTTAACAATCTAAACTTAGTTCAAGGTAAAATCTTCAATTCGTTTCCAGCAAGATGGCTGACCAAACCCCTGGGTCAGAATCTATCCCCAAAAGTCAAAAGATTGGTACCTTAGTCTTCTTAGGTAAAAGATAAATCATTTGTGGTTTCTTTGCCCCTCTCATTTATTGTCCAATGAACCACTGAAATGGATTCTTCTGAGGGATATCTCCAGCTGAAAGTCTATTTCCAACTGAGATAGGCAACATGGAGTCTGTCGTGAAGGAAGCGATCTGCTGCTGCTTGCTCTCTCATGGAGTTGTCTGCTAAAATGCAAAGTATTTAATTTCTGCCACTCCCCCCCTCCTGCATTTGAATGAATCTCCTCCCCCTGCCACGATAGTGTGATGTATGCCTCACCCTTGTTAGCTTGATGGGTCTGTTTATGCAATGTATATTCTCATTGTCTTTCAAAACACTTTGGAAGTAACTCCCAGGTGGGCAAACCACAATCCTTTGTCTAGGGTGGTGTAAAGAGGTGCCCTGGCTCCCCGCCGCGCCTGAGAGGGACGAGCCAGAGCAGGTGCCTCAGTGGGCGGAGCCAGCACTGCCTGTCCCCACCCCCCGGAAGTCAAGGGGCGGGACAGGAAGTATAAAAGCCCGGCCCCAGCGCTCAGTTGGGCGCAGGCTGCCGGAGAGGACAGATGCTGGTGCCCGGGCTCCCGCCAGGCCCAGCCTGCCCCGCGCCTACTACCCAGAGGAGCGCTGGCCGGACCTGCCCCGCGCCCACTACCCAGAGGAGCGCTGGCTGGACTTGCCTCAGATCTGGTACCCAGAGGAACGTCGGCCTGACCTGCCGTGTACCCGATACCCCGAGGAGTGGCCTGAGCTTCCCCACGACCGGTACCCGGAGGAGCCCATGGTCTGGGACCCCCCAGACGATGCTAGCAAGGACCAGGTACCCAGAGAGGGGGAGGTTGGAAGTGGCCCGGGGGTAGCCGACCCTGGTTTGGCTCCTGAAGAGCCCGAACCCATGTCAGTGTGTTGCGGCCAGGATCCCCACTGACTGCAGCGGGTCTTGACCGCTACTAGGGCCCCGGGCTGGAACGCAGTGGAGTGGGAGGGCCTGCGTTCCCCCTGCCACCCGTAACCGGGTGGCAGACTCCCCCTCTTCCCACCTATTGCCACTGCTCTGCCCTGATCCAGAGGGCCAGAGCTAACTAGACTTGTGTTTGGTGCCCCGCCCGAACCAAGGGCTGGGCCCCCTTTGACTTTGCCACTGCTCTGTCCTGATCCAGAGGGCCAGAGCTAACTAGACTTGTGATGACTGCCCCGCCCTGCCAAGGGCCTGGGCTGATACTGTGTTTGCTCAGCCCCTGCTAGAGGCCTGAGCTTGAACTGCTACTGCCTCGCCCTGCCAAGGGCCTGGGCTGATACTGTGTTTGCTCAGCCCCTGCTAGACGCCTGAGCTTGAACTGTTACTGCCCCGCCCTGTCCAAGGGCTGGGGCTTATTTACTTTGAGAGCCCCGAACCCAGCTAGAGGGCCGGGGCTCTACCTTGTTTGCAGACCCGGTACCCCCCTCAACACCTGCGGAGGGGCTAAGCCTACCCGGACTGCAGCGTGCTAGGAGGCGCCCTGGCTCCCTGCCGCGCCTGAGAGGGACGAGCCCCGACACGACCGGCTAACAGGTGGGATAACTCCTGCTTGGCTGGCAAACACATTTTAAGAATTATATTTTCAGTTTATGTCCATAACTTTGCATCAGTTGCTTTCACCTAATTACACAATGATATTTATGACCAGTGAGTCAGAGCTTTTCATTGACACCTTGCACTTGCACGACACTTATCAGATTCATTTCATGACATTAAAGAACTGGGGTACACTTGAACTGGTTAAGCCAACTGAAATTCATTACCAGATATCAAGGTGCCCTTGGCCCTCTGCCTTTGAATTGTTCTTAATGTCACACCTCTCCCCCTCACAAAGCTTCAGTAGGATTAGCCACTGGCTGAAATGGAGGCAGTAGGTTATAACTTCCTCTCCAGGATAGAGTATCTGCCACCATATTTTCCCTTCCCGTTATATGCATAATCTCTGTTATATGCTTGGAATGTCATGCTTCATTGTAGTAATTCAGAATTGGAGCCCCTCATTTTATGTAACCACAGGAGAATGATCATTGACCTGAAGAAAAGCTCCGTGTAAACTTGAAAACATGTCTTTCTCTCCAACGGAAGTTGGTCCAGTAAGAGACATTGCCTAACCCACCTTGTCTCTCTAATATTGGTAAATGTCAGACATTGGTTCAAGGACATTATTGTTCACATTCTCCTTACAAAGAAGCAACTACTTCAAGGAATGGATGTATGGTTCTTCCTCCCCCTTTTCTTTTAATATGCTGCTGCGTAGCTATGATAGCCTGAAAATGAGTGTGCAGCTCATCATTTTCAAGTTAAATTAAAAAGAATCTGTAAATGTCATTTGAGGGGCCTGCTGCAGCTAAAAGAATAGTCATTCCTGTCCTCCGTTACTGTGTTACACAAATATATGCCCATCCCATAAAGACAACCTTTAAACAAAGATTTTTCATTTTTGACTGCACCATGACATCTCTGAATTTGCTGCCACAATGTTCAGGTGCATGATCATGGTTGGCCCCAGCACTGCATTTAAAAAGCACTTACTTCTTTGCTGTCAACATGCACAAAAGGTGCTCATATAATTAGAGCCGAGTGAAATTTTTGGCCAAAGCTTTTTTTGGTGAAAAATGTAGATTTGGTAACAAATGTCACCAATGTGTGTGGATGTCGCTGAAGTGCTCATTTAAGATGTCCCTTTCTTTTCTCCTCCAACCACCCCCAAGTCAACAAAATCTGGGGAAATTGAAATGTTTTGTTGTGGGGGCTTGGAATGTCTTTATGTTTCAAAAATTCAAAACCATTTCTAAAATGTTCAAAATCCAAATGAAATATTTTGATTTCTTTATAAGTTTAACATTTTTTTTTACCAGAAACAAAATTTTAAACTTTGAGATTTTGCTGCAAATTTTGCAAAAGTTTGGTTTTAGTTCAACTCGACACAGTGTTCTTCTGCACTTTTCAAAACTGCCAATGAACCAAAAAAATTCATTACTCACCCAGCTCTACTCATGATAGAGCATCCTCAGCGGTCTTAAAACAATATTGTATAGACAATATACTGCTTGGCTTGGACAGCTAATGACCTGTTACAGGAGGTTTATTAAGGGAGTATTCTCAAAGTCTTTTCAGATTACTGTTTTAGATTTTAGACAAATAGTTATATACTCAGGTGTGCAGCACAGCATGTAGAAAGAAATATTGCAGATGAGCTGATAAAAGAAAGCAACCATTTTTAACACATATGCATGGGAGGGCAATGGAAGGCAAACACTAAAACATAAAAATTACCATAATGTAGGATGACCATAATAGCAAGTGTGAAAAATTGGGACAGGAGCTGGGAGGGAAAAGGAGCCCATATAAAAAAGCACCAAATAGTGGGACTGTCCCTATAAAATTGAGGCATTGGGTCACCCTACCATAATGTGTAGAAGTGAAGATGGTCCCTAGGGACCTGATCCAAAACCCATTGATCAATGGACTTTGGATCAAGTCCTGGACTGTAAAACAGAGACATTGCACTGATCAAAACAGTGCATCTAGCTATGTTCCAGACATGCTCCTGCCCCTCTGTTTTTTTCACCATTTTCCTAGCAGGTACCTACTCTTTGATACTATGAGCACTTCAGGGTTTTTGGCCTACAGTTGAAAAGTGCTGTATAAGAGCTAGATTGTATTATTTTACCATGTGTCAGATTAGTAGGTGACGAAGCCTGGGCTCTCGTACTTGCAACATTGCATGTCTTCATGAGCTTCTTTCTCTCCCTGGTTAAGCAGTGACCGAAGATAATTCTTTTTCAGAAGTGGTTTATATTTTAATCACTGTTGAACCCTGTGTTGGAAGCCCCTTTCTACTGATGCTGCTTTATGTTAGTATTTGAGTATGCTGGTCTTATATCTTACCTGATGTTTTAGTTTTAAGGCCACCATTATATTGCATTGGTGCACCTCAGTCCTTCCTGTTCTCTGTCTGTGAGACACAACAGTTTAGTCTTCTGAGGGCTGTAATAGCCCAGATCAGGTTGTTGGGCTTGTTGCAGGAGCGGCTGGGTGTTTAATGGCCTGTGATATTCAAAAGGTCAGATAAGATGATCTGTGGTCCCGTCTGGCCTTAAACTCTATGACTCTATTTTCAAAAGGTCCTCAGCCCTTTCTTGTATGCGCACAATTTTTGAGCGCTACTGTTTGCACATGCAGATGCTGGAGTGTATGTGTACAAATTCCTAATGTACTGAACTTGTATCTGCAAATTGAGTTTTCGCACTGAATGCAACCATTTGCACATACCAGTGAAGGTATATCAATGAGCAAGGATGGTTGCAAGGTTAAGGCACTGGATTGGACTCAGGAGATCTGAGCTTATTTTCCAGCTGTGCCACAGACTCACTCTGTGACCCTAGGCAAGTCACTTATGTTTTCTGTGCCTCAGTTTCCCATGTGTAATCTGGGGATAACAACACTTGCTTTGTCTGTCTTATCTTCTTAAATTGAAAGTTCTTTGGGACAGGGACAGTCTCTTATTCTGTACAGCGCCAAGAACAGAGGGCCCCAGTTTCAATCTGGGCCCTCCAAGCACTACCAAGAGATAAAGAAACTGCTCTCACAGAGATCATGCGTAGAGTTGCACATACACAAAGAGAGGTTGCTTTCTGAAAATTTGGCTCATGCTGTATTATTATTTATTACAGCTTTTTAATCTTTTGTGTAGTGCTTTATAAAACACATTCGTTTCTAATGTCTTTCCCTTCGTGATTATTCAATTATCCTTTCTTCTCCCCTTTCTCCTGATAATATTGCCACTGACTTTGGTGGCCCCTGAAGATGCATTTACCAGATGAATTCTTCTGACAAGTCCCTTTATTAGCTAATTGGATTTGCAGATGGAGTGTCTGTGCTGCACTTAGCATAGAAAGTAGAATTGATCCACTACAGGCCTTCCTGATGCTCAATTAAATCAACCACCAGTTTGTGACTCAGGCGGATGTGGCTGTCTTGCAGATGGTACACACAGTTATTTATCAGCTCTGGCTTAATAACCTGTGTGGAAAAGTCCTACAAAAACTGATTAAAGATTGCCAACCTGTCTGTAGAATTTTCAGACCAGCCCATGGAATTCAGTAACAGGAGTATAATTCTCTATTACATGTTTATAGTGATTTCTATAGAATCCTATTGATATTATCCCTGATAAATGTTATAGGATTTTTCCACAAGGGAACAAGCCGTTGATCCAAAGCTCAGTGGGAAAGACTCATACTAATTTAAATGGCCTTTCAGGCTGGTCACAAATAGGCAGCATCTACAAATCCAGGGCTGTTTTTCAAAAAATCCCATAGAATGAAAAAAATGCTTCAAAAACCGCTCTGTTGGTTCAGCACAAAATGTGCTTCTGGCATCCCATTAAATCTAGGTGAGTTTGCAACATGAGTAGGTAGCAGTGGGGCTAGTGGGGAAGAGCCAAATAAGCAACCATAGCATCATCTTTATTACTGAAAGTTTCTGAAGAAACAGCACAGAGCGGACTGCATGTAACCATGGCAGTCAGCTCTGGTGTTTGATAATTTTGCCATCTTTATCTCTATCCTAATCTAGAAAAGGCAGAAGAATTCCATAAATATTTCTGTTCTATATTTGGAAAGAAGCAAAATGTTAATCAGTGCTAATGAAATACTCTCTGTTCCCTCAGTAACAAGGACGGATATTAACAGCAATTATTTAAAGTTAATGTTTTCTTAAATCTGAACGACTAGATAACTTTCACCCAAGAGTATTAAAAGAATTGGCCAAGGAGCTCTCTTAACCAAGTGAGGAAATTCCAGAGGACTAGGGGGAAAACCTAATTTCATAACAATATTTCTAAAGGAGATACAGGATGACCCAGGTTACTATAGGCTGGCTTTATCGAAACATAATTTCCAAGTAAAAACATGGAAAGATGATATATGACAAAACCAATAAAGAATTAAAGGATGCTAGCATAATTAGTACCAGTAAATATGATTTTATTGTAAATAGGTCTTATCAAACAAACTTATTTTTTTCCTAAAGTCACAAGTTTGGATGATAAAAGTAACTTTATATATTATGCTCAGACTTCCATAAGGCACCTGACTTAGTCCTGTGTGACATTCTGATAAAAAAAGAAAATAGGACTCTGCAGCCCATATTAAATGGATCAAAAACTGGTTAACTGATAGATCTCAAAAAGTAATGGTAAATGCAGAATTGTCATCCTTTGAGGATGTTTCTAATGATATCCTGCAGAGAGCTGTTCTTGGCTCAGTGATAATCTGTATCTCTTTATCAGTCAACTGCAGTAGAATATAAAATCATTACTGGTAAAACTTGCAGATGACACAAAAATTGGTGAAGTGGTAAATAACGATAGGAAATGTCAGTTATACAGCGTGACCTGGATCACTTGATAAGGTGGCATCATTTCAACAACGTGCATTTCAAATCAGCCAAATGCAAGGTCGTACATCTAGGAATACAGGTCACCCTTGTAAGAAGGGGACTGTGTCCTAGAATGCAGTGACACTGAATAGGACTTAGTGATAACAGTAAATAATCAATTGAACACAAGCTCACGTTGTGATGTTGAAGCTAACAGGGCTAATGCAATCATTGGGTGTATAAGGAGAGGAATATCAAGTAGGAATAGGGAGGTGTTCCCTGTGCATACAGCAATAGCGAGACAATTATTTGATTCTAGTGTCCACACAACAAAACGAGTGCTGAGAAATTGGAAAGGGTTCAGAAAAGCGCTACAAGAATGATTTTCAGGGCTGGACAACATGCCTGAAAACGCAAAATCTGTTTCATGTACCCAAGAGAAGGTTAAGAGGTGACTCGATCATGGTTTATAAAAACGTACTTGGAGAAGATTTCTGACAGCAGACAGCACTTCAGTCGAGCAGAAAGTGGCATAAAGAGAGCCAGTGGTTGGAAGCTGCAGATAAACAAATACATACTAGAAACAAGGTACAAATTTTGAACAATGAAGGTAATTAGCAATTGGACCAACTTTCCTAGGGGAATGGTGGATTCTCCATCACTTGAAGTTTTTAAATCCCAACTGGATGTCTTCCTGTTTGAGCATCAGCATATCTTTTAGAAGATCAGGGCTGGGTGCAGAGATTTACTGGATGAAATTCTCTGGCCTGTGTTATGCAAGAGGTCAGGCTAGATAGTCATAATGGTCCCTTCTGGCTTTTTAAATCTATGAATCCCCATTATGCTAAGTAAAGAGGTCGAGCAAGGCAGCAGATACTATCCATCCAGGCAGGCCCCATCTTTGACAGCTGTGTTCTCAGGCGTAGCAGGAGCATTTCTGTGGTGTTTTGGGCAGCTATAAGGTCCTGGTTCTTGATTCACTCTTTTCTTGCATTCTTCTGTAGGAGAGCAGAAAGTAGGAAGTCCGTGACTTGGTTTTGCCTAACCCAGTCCACACACTTCTTCTTGCAACATGTACAAGACTTGGGCTGAGACTTTCGAAGCTGACCAGTGGATTTAGCTACAAAACTCTAATTAACTTCAATGGGAGTTGTGATGCTGAGTTCTCTTGTCAGCTGTGAAAAATTCAGCGGTAAACCTTCTAGACACATGGGTGTCTGATCAGCGCTTGCCCTGGCAGTTTACGGGTGTGCTTTTTAGGGGCTGTGTCATGCATTCTTTTCTATGTGTTTTGAACATGCTAATATATAGTGTTCAATGCCAGACGAAAAGCTCTAACTTCCTGTAATCAACAGCACCCCTGTGTTCTGAGGTGGAAAGTTTAATAGTGGAATGTGCTCATATTTGAGCCATTGAGATAGCTGCAGAAAAATATTGATCGATTTCTTCAAATGATTTGCATAAAAATTGTAAATGAAGTTAAGTCCTGGGTGTACTCATTCAGGAAAATATGAACTGACCCATGCACTGAGCCAAACCTTTAAGGTTTTGAAGTGTTCAGATACACATGGCCTAATATCCAAGAGGCCATCAAGCTGATATCCTGCATGCTACACCATCTCAGCAGGTCTAGAAATCTCTGTTTGGCTGCATGTACTCTTCAGACCTCATGTTCTGGGGTCTCACTGAGGCCAGAGGGGTCTCTGAATACTCTGACCCAGGGCAGCCTGAAAGCAGGAGACAGTTGAGGATAGATATTGTTAATGGTAGATGGGCTCATTGGGGCCAGGTGAGGAAAGAAGCATCAGGCTGGAGAATAGCCATACAGAGAGAGCTTCCCCAGTGGGGCTGGGAGATAGAAAGGGAAAAGGTTTAGTAGATTTGGGAGGGAAAGGAAGACCTCACAGACTTCAGCCAATTATACTTTTCACTAATGGGTGTCGCCCTATATTTCTTAAAGGCCCTGATTCAGCAAAGAACATGCTTAAGTCTCACTGGTTTCAATGGAGCTACTCACATGCCTAAAGTTAAACACATGCTTAAGCGCTTTGCTGAATCCCAGGTCTAAAGTGGGTGACTCATCTTATAAGGAAACTTGAATACAAAGAGGGGAAGCAATAGCGAGTCAGTGGCACAGCTGGGACTCCTAGCCCAGAGCTCAAGCCGAACTTTCTTGGGCTTATCCCTGACAAGCCTCTAGAGCAGTGGCTTTCAACCAGAGGTACAGACCCCTAGGGGTACATCAAGTCATCTAAATATTGGCCTAGTTTCACAACAGGTGACATAAAAAGCACTAGCAAAGTCAATCCAAACTAAAATTTCATACAGACAATGACTTGTTTATACTGCTGTATGTGCTAGGCACTGAAATGTAAGTACAATATTTATATTCCAATTGATTTATAATTAGACGGTAAACATGAGAAAGTCAGCAATTTTTCAGTCATAGTGTGCTGTGACAGTATGCATTTTTATGTCTGATTTTGTAAGCAAGTAGTTTTTAAGTGTGGTGAAACTTGGGGTATGCAAGACAAATCAGCCTCCTGAAATGGGTACCCTAGTCTGGAAAGGTTGAGAGCCACTGCTCTAGAGTGTCTGAGTTTCACTCATCACTGGTTAAAATGTTGTAATGTCAAACTATGCTTATTGTTTGTGAATTGAAATGAAAGTCAAGTGAAAACGCCTAAACCAAGCGATGGAGTTATGCTAGGTTGAGAGCCACTGCTCTAGAGTGTCTGAGTTTCACCCATCACTGGTTAAAATGTTGTAATGTCAAACTATGCTTATTGTTTGTGAATTGAAATGAAAGTCAAGTGAAAACGCCTAAACCAAGCGATGGAGTTATGCTATTACAATAGTCTGTTGGTTTGGAGACATCTCTTCTGTGTCTGGATTCATTCCACAATCTGAGAATGCCTTGTTACAAACCTAGCAATCTGGCTGGTCTGTGTGGGCTGATTTTACACCACTCCACATGGTACCTGTGCAGCGTCCCGGTGAAGGGGTCACATGTCTCCAAAGTGGCTTCCAGGATCCAGGCCAAAACTGCAATGCTAAGTATAATAGCGCCTTCATTTATACGGATGAAATCAAACATGCGTTAATCCAGTGTGGAGTCCTCATTGAGCGAGGCAGCTTAGTTTATTCCATGCCCTGAGTTTAATTCCAGGAACTCCGATTTGGATTTCTAGCAGCAATTTGCTCCCACATTAGAAAGTCATTTCATGGTCCTTTTCATGGTGCCATCTAGGGCTGAGTTTGGGCTGGGCATCTTGTTATGCACAACCGTTTGTGAGAAGTGACTCGCTCTGCTTCCTTCAAGTAGTGATCTTTGGAGTTAGCTACATCTATAAAAAACAAGCAGCCTGCAGGGCCCTGAGCTACCCTTTACTCTGCAGCATGAAGGGGCGCAAAGGAACAGAGAACAGCAGGCCCTAAATTCCCGAAACAGGATAATGGAGCTAATGTGGCACTCTGTTCCCACCCCTTCTGACTCCACAGAGCTGGGGCTTTCTGGGTCTGGAGGGGGCGTGTTGCGACAGGGCAGTGATGGGAGGTAGTGTGGGGCAGCAGCTCCTTTCTGCAACATGCATTCTTCTGAACCCAGCAATTCATTTTTCCTGCTGGCAGGGATGCACAGCCCAGCTGTGTCAATGGTGCGATGTCTGCTGAGAGAGCCGTGCTGCCAATATGAAGGGACTTGCCCAAGAGGGAACAGGGAGAAGTTTCAGTTTGCGTGGGTGTCCGTGGTGGAGGCTGCCATTCCCCCTGGGCACTTAGGTCCTCACGCTGTGTGCGGTTGAGAGGGTTCACCCATAACTCCTTTCTCCCAGAACTCCTCTTTCCTTCCCTCCTTCCTGATGGAGCAAGAGCTCTGTGACTCCATGAGGTTGCCCAAGTGGATTACATGCCCCCCCCCGGGGGTTTTATGCAGATTAGAGTTTTTGGATTTTCCCAAAAGCCATATCATTCATTAGAAAACTTCCCAACAAAGAAATCTCCTAACCTCAGCCACAAATGACCTAGAAAAACCAGATCCCTGTGAAAACCATCCTGTGTCTCCACTCTCTGCAGTGGGTTTTATTTATTCATTATCCATTTCATCATGTTTGTTTTATGACAAATGAACTTAATAATGACTTTCGCAGTGGAATGTTGGAGAGAGTACCCATCATAAGTATACTGTAGGTATCCGAAGCTGACCTTAATTCAGAAAGGACGCACTGAGGTAATCTAAGCAGCTGAAGCAAATGAAGAATAGAATTAATCTTAAAAAGATACAGTTGTCTATATTTTTCTAGTTCATGCACTATCCCTACAAAAGAAGATGTCTCTGGAATGTGGCATTAAAGATTAGTGCATCTTGTAAGCCTAATATTAAACCTTAATTATTTACTGCTGCCAAATGTATTTCAATGTTGGGAATGTTTGTAGTGCTGCAACATGAAGGAGGGTATAAATTGCAGTTCATTTATTAATGTTCTGTTCCATTGTAGTCTTAATCCCAAACAGATGGCCAAGGGTGGCTTGGCTAAAATTCAGCAAGAGCTCACTGATTTTCTCAGAGCCTTCCATTTTAAGTGCAGCGTGGCAAGAACACAGCGTCGGCAGCGAGTCCTGCATTGAGCCTGATTGTCATCAGTTATTCCAGAATTCTGGAAAGTAACGGATGAATCACTCTGAGAACTCTTAGGGGGAAAATGTTTTTTCTTCCATTTGGAATGGAGCTTGGTTTAGCTCCTTTCAAAGGGCACTTCCTTCTCAGATAAGCAGCATTTTCAGTGGCATTGGTGTTGACTATTTGTCAAGGGTCATCAGTGATCACAAATGGAGTACAGAGACAATGAAGCATTCCCATCATTCCCACAGTATCCCATATGTCTAGTTATATTCCAGCATGATTTCAGACATAAAGTCTCACACAAAGAGTCATTCTGACCCCTTTTCAGTGCTTCCCCCTCTCCAGGCTGGAAAATCATTATAACAATGGTGATAATATAGTGCCTTTCACCAGAGAAAGATCCCCAGTTCCTTTAGAAACTGATTCATCAATATCAGTGCTATCTAACCCACACATAGATAAAATAGTGGTATGATTTCAGTCCTTCACCTGCCAATGAAACACAGCTCTCTCTCTCGCTCTCTCTCCTCTCTCGGGTTGAAACATGGCAGGAAACTGCTATGGAAACATAACAATGCTATAGAAGAGTTTAGGGTAGGAAGTCAAGAGAATAACCAGAGTTCCCCCAGGTCAGTACAAGGAGGTACAAATGTTTTCTCCCTGGCAGCCAGGGAGATTCATCTCAAAAGCATTTGCTGTTTCTACCAACACCACTTGGGAGTAACTTTAATTTCTGCCAGGGGCGATATAGGAGGTTCTTCAGTGTGGCCTGCTGCAGAGATTAACTGAATCCAAGCATCCAGAACAACAATGGCTACACCTCATCTTTGGCCAGCACCACCCACTTCTTGCAGGTCTTCTTCTTACCCCTCTGGGCAAAGGGGGATAGGAAGGTTGCCTTGTGTCTCTGTAGCAGTCCTAGCAGCAGGTTTCTGGCCACTGGAACCTTGCTCCTGGACTTGCCAGGGTAAGTCAGGTGTGAATATGACACTATTAATGAGGGGAATTTTAGGCAGCAGAATATAATAACTCCCATCTGATCATTAGATATGGGTACATCTTTTATATTGTTATCTAAATGTGGCACAGACCACAAGACTCTTTGGGGTTTATTTAAATACCCTTTACAAAAAGAAGCAAAAAAAAAGAGGGAATCTACATTCTTTTTTCATGCCCTCACTCCTCGTTTTACTGGACCTACATCTCTGTTTAATACTAGAGAGGTTCCCTGTTGTTGATAAATACACACTTTAGGTAGATTTCCTTGGACAAGCGCCTTTTGTTTTTGTTCTGTGTGATGTACATGCAAACTGCTAGCACAGACTGTTCTCAGGGATGAGTGACCTCCCGATTGTCGTCTCTGAAGATGAGGAGCCAGGTTTTGGGAGAGGAAAATAATAATCTTTTCCAGGTATATAAAACCTTTCACCCATAGGGATCCTGAAGGGACCTGCTACTTCCAAATCATGGTCACTTTGAAGCCAGTGGCCAAACTTCCATTGACTCCAGTAGTGTCAAGGTTTCGCCCTTTACAGTCACAGGAATGGCTTCACCAGCAGTGAAGTGCAGCCATTTCTGGAGTATAACATGGCAACTGTTGAATGTTACACAGTAACGCTACACAGTCATCGGGGACAGGAAGCAAAGAATGCTGTAGTTTATCTACTTAAAACAGCGAAGGGGAGGCGAGCAGCCAGTGTGCCACTACCCAGGTCCTCTAAAATCGTAAGTGGTCCAGACTTTAGTTTTACATCTCATCTGAAAGGCAGCTCCTTCAACAGTGCAGTGGCCCCAAAACCTGTGCTCAGAGGAGGAGAGCAGTCTGCTGAGTCGGCTACCCCACTGCTGGGAGCAGCTGGAATATGCTTGGGTTCTTCACCCTGGCTCAGTTTAAGGAGATCTGAGGTAGTACGCCCATCTCATCCAGCAGCCACAGCAGGTGCAATTCAGATGAGCTGCGTGACTTAGACCTATGCGCCAACATAGGTCCCCTTTCAGCAACTTTGCTAACTTTTTGCCTAAGTGGGCTAGTGCCTTTCTCCCCAGGATATTCTGGAGCTCAGTATTTGTGCAGCTATGTATTTGTTTTAAGACCAAAGACACTGGAGTGGAGAGGAGCTCCACCAACAGCTTCATGTGTGTGTTCTGGCATAGGGTTACCCTACACCCCTTGGCCTCTTCTGGGACTCTCTTAACTGAAGCTGGCTTTGTCTGGGATGAAGTCACAGGGGGCCACAAATTAATTATCCTTGGCCCTGAGCAATGGTCCTTAGATGCTTTTGTTAAGGTTTTCATTCACTAACTCCTGGCCTGTACAGAGTTTGGGTGGCCTCCTGTGGGATGGCTGCCAAAAGAACATCATGGTCAGTCATAGAGGAGTAGTAGGCCCCCATCCTGTAAACACTCCTGCACATTCCCAACTTTTCTTGAGCAATCCATTGAATCATATGTGACTACTTACGTGAATAATATGAACCATGTGTGTGTTTCCAGGATCAGGTCCTTAGCACTGAACCAGAGTGTTATGTTCACAGCATACAAACAGAGAAGTTAGATAAAAACATAAAATACCCTCGCTAGAAGGTTGCAATGTAACATAACTTTATTCCTCAAAACCCAGAACCTTAACACACAAGAACAAAAACCAGAGGAGGACAAAGCAGGCTGCTCCCTAAGACAAAGAATGACAACTCACTTCACTTGCTGCTGTAGGCTGGCTCTTTGCAGACTGATTGCTCAAGGCTCAGAGCACACGCTTCCCTACAGAGATTTTTAGCCTGCTAGGGAGACCAGGCAACTCCCTGAAAATTAATTTTAGCACAGTTCTCAATACACTACATATTGCTATTCTGGGGATCTAGCAACAGTGTTGTGATAGTCTTTTTGTCCTACTCAGCTCTCAAGATGTGTTCCCAATTCACTGTGGTGCTCTTTTGCCATTCTAGGCAGTTCTGTTTGTGTTAAACTATTCTCCAGCAGAGCTGCAACTCCCATTATTCATGGCATTTGATTCAAAAGGCTATCAGGTATGTATGGGGAGGGGCAGACTTGGGCAACCTAACTTCTTCTTCAGAGCCTGTATTCTTTAAAAGACAATTCAAGGAGTGCTGTAATCTCACCACATTTTGATCAGTATAAACTGTGCAGGCACTCAGTCCCTGGTGCAATTACAGGCATTTTTAGCATAAGAAATACCAAGAGGACACACCTTCATTATGTCAGTTCAGATCTAGTGAGAACTGGTTGAGTGAAAGCAGATCAACAAGGTTCTTTGTAGCTTTTTTTGAAATATTGCAACTAAGGGAAAGAAGAGAGGATGGATACATTTTTTAAAAAAAGGTGTGAATGAGCAGAGAGCAGCTAAGCATTGTTTTAGTTCACAAGCTTCTCAGCTGATGACTGTACCTTTCACCTTTCTAGATGTAAGGAGGAATTTGATTTCAAATCATATAGAGACAGAGCCTCAGCTACAGTCCAACTGCCACTTCTGAGTGCAGGGCCGGTCCCACTTCACTGAATTAGAGCATCCTGGAGGCTGTTCTAATTTCAGCCAGCTGCTAATCCCCAAGGGGTGGAAACTGCCGTTGAGAGTTGGTATGGCCTCATCACAGCATGCTGCCGTGTCATAGAATCATAGAACATCAGAGTTGGAAGAGACCTCAGGAGGTCGTCTAGTTCAATCTCCTGCTCAAAGCAGGACCAACACCAACTAAATCATCCCAGCCAGAGCTTTGTCAAGCCGGGTCTTAAAAAAATTAAGGATGGAGATTCCACTACCTCCTAGGTAACCCATTCCAGTGCTTCAACACCCTCCTAGTGAAATAGTTTTTCCTAATATGCAACCTAGACTTCCCCCACTGCAACTTGAGACCATTGCTCCTTGTTCTGACATCTGCCACCACTGAGAACAATCTAGCTCCATCCTCTTTGGAACCCCCTTCAAGTAGTTGAAAGCTGCTATCAAATCCCCCCTCACTCTTCTCTTCTGCAGACTAAATAACCCCAGTTCCCTCAGCATCTCCTCATAAGGCATGTGCCCCAGCCCCCTAATAATTTTTGCTGCCCTCTGCTGGACTCTCTCTAATTTGTCCACATCCTTTCTGTAGTGGGGGGCCCAAAACTGGGTGCTATCCTCCAGATGTGGCCTCACCAATGCTGAATAGAGGGGAATAATCACTTCCCTCGATCTGCTGGCAATGCTCCTAGTAATGCAGCCCAGTATGCCATTAGCCTTCTTGACAACAAGGGCACACTGCTGACTCATATCCAGCTTCTTGTCCACTGTAATCCCCAGGTCTTTTCCTGCAAAACTGCTGCTTAGCCAGTAGGTCCCCAGCCTGTAGCAGTGCATGGAATTCTTCTGTTCTAAGTGCAGGACTCTGCATTTGTCCTTGTTGAATCTCATCAGATTTCTCTTGACTCAATCCTCCAATTTGTCTAGGTCACTCTGGACCCTATTGCTACCCTCCAGCATATCTACCTCTCCCCCCAGGTTAGTATCATCTGCGAACTTGCTGAGGGTGCAATCCATCCCATCATCCAGATCATTAATAAAGATGTTGAACAAAACCGGTCCCAGTACTAACCCTTAGGGCACTCCGCTTGATACCAGCTGCCAACTAGACATCGAGCCATTGATCACTACCCGTTGAGCCCGACAATCTAGCCAGCTTTCTATCTACCTTATAATACATTTATCCAATCCATACTGCTTTAACTTGCTGGGAAGAATACTGTGGGAGACGGTATCATAAGCTTTGCTAAAATCAAGATATATCACATCCACTGCTTTCCCCATATCCATAGAGCCAGTTATCTCATCATAGAAGGCAATCAGGTTGGTCAGGCATGACTTACGCTTAGTGAATCCATGTTGACTGTTCCTGATCATCTTCCTCTCCTCCAAGTGCTTCAAAATGGATTCCTTGAGGACCTGCTCCAGGGACTGAGGTGAGACTGTAGTTCCCTGGATTCTCCTTCTTCCCTTTTTTTTAAAGATGGGCACTATATTTGCCTTTTTTCAATCATTCAGACCTCCCCTGATAGCCACGAATTTTCAAAGATAATGGCCAACGGCTCTGCAATCACATCAGCCAACTCTCTTAGCACCCTTGGATGCATTAGATCTGGCTCCATGGACCTGTGCATGTCCAGCTTTTCTAAATAGTCCTTAACCTGTTCTTTCCCCACTGAGGGCTGCTCACCTCCTCCCCATACTGTGCTGCCCAGTGCAGCAGTCTGGGAGCTGACCTTATCTATGAAAACCAAGGCAAAAAAAGCATTGATACTTCAGCTTTTTCCACATCGTCTGTCACCAGATTGCCTTCCCCATTCAGTAAGGGTCCCACATCTTCCCTGACCACCTTCTTGTTGCTAACATACCCTTCACATCTCTTGCTAGCTGCAACTCCAATTGTGCCTTGGCCTTCCTGATTACACCTCTGCATGCTTGAGCAATATCTTTATACTCCTTCCTAGTCATCTGTCCACTCCTTGTAAGCTTCCTTTTTGTGTTTAAGCTCACAAAAGATTTCTCTGTTAAGCTGAGCTGGTCGCCTGCCATATTTGCTATTCTTTCTGCACATTGGGATGATTTGTTCCTGTGCCCTCAATAAGGCTTCTTTAAAATACAGTCAGCCCTCCTGGACTCCTTTCTCCCTCATATCAGTCTCCCAGGAGATCCTGCTCATCTGTTCCCTGAAGGAGTCAAAATCTGCTTTTCTGAAGTCCAAGGTCCATATTCTGCTGCTCTCCTTTCTTCCTTTTGTCAGGATCCTGAACTTGACCATCTCATGGTCATTGCTGCCCAGGTTGCCACCCACTTCTACTTCCCCTGTTTGTGAGCAGCAGGTCAAGAGGAGCCTGGCCCCTACTTCCTCCAGCACTAGCACCAGGAATTTGTCCCCAACACTCTCCAAAAACTCTAGATGGCTTATAGGGAACATCTCATGAAACCTGGCCCCTCCTCTTGGAGTGGCTGCAGCAAAGCTGGCGATCTGCTCAGGGAGGCGCCCAGGTACATTAGGAAGAGCTGGAATGCGAGTGCACAAATCTCTCAGCTCTCCTGATGAGGACAGCATCATGCCATTAAAGTGCGGCATGGGGCACGTCCCCTTTCATTCCCCTCTGTGGTTGCATCTATTGAGTGGGTTCCACTGTGCAGGGTGGGAACAGATTTTCTAGCACTTGTGCTGGGGAGGGTCTGCTCTGTCAGGGTTCCCCTGGCACTAAAGCACAGCAGAGGTTGAGGGGTTGTCAGGGGTCAGCCAGGCAGGTATCAAGTGATGGCAATCCCCCAGCCATTGTCTCCTGTGGAGCAAGGGCAGCCTCAGCTCTCTCAGCAGTGTCTACGGAGCAACTCTGCCAGAGCTCTATGGATGCTCTAAGTTCCAGCTTTGCCCTCGTCTTCATCCCCAACCCATGCAGAGCTCCACAGCTCAATATTGATGCAGGGGGAAAGATCTGGCCCTTTAGAAGAGTTAAAACCCTGATGATGCATTTACATTCAATTATTTATGGTGCAATCTCTAGCTGTGTTCTTTTCAGGACACCATTTTGTTTTGGGTCTTGCATGCAGCTGAGAATAGCTCTTTGCTGCAGCTTCATCCGCAGGAACCTAGTTATTTATTCATAAGCATTGGATTTATTCTAATAGTCTGATGGGCTTACCGGATTTACTCTGAAAAGGGGATAAACAGGGCCCTTTATGTCTGTGGGCTTCCTGTGGCCAAGATTTGGTTTGCCCCCTTCCTCCAAGCCCCAAGTGAGAGAGGTTCATAGTATACTTTGTCTATAGTTAAAAATCCCCCTTAAAACTTTGTCTGGAATGCACAAGAATAGGAAACTGGAAATTGAATTAACTAACCTTGAAGTTGTGTGTATAAGGATACGTGTACTTTCTAGCATTTGTAGATCTGTTTTCTATTTCGTTAGTTCCTTCTTTTGTTTCTCCCATCTTCTGCTTTATTTTCTTTCTCTTTTCCATTTTCTCTTTCTTTTCAGTCCATTTTCACCATCACTTTAATTCATTTTCCTCTTCCCCGTCTTTGTCTCTCTTCTCTCCCTCAGCCAATTCTCTTTTCCCGTTTGCCAGGTCACATTCTCTTTCTTCTACTGTGTCTTTTTGCCCGCTTTTTCTTTCCATCTGGCTCCCACACATGCTCATTCCCTTCCACCTACTTCACTCCACGGGAAGTTTCCCTTTTCCCGGGTTGTTAACCTCTGGCCCCCATTCTGTTTTCTCCTCTCACTTTCTCTCCCTCCTATCCCCTCACCAATGTCCATCCCTCCATCCCTAAATTGCCATTACAAATACTTTCCTCTCCTTCCCTCCTGACACCTCTTCTGCCAGGTCTCTCTGGTCAGGCCCTCCCCAGCTTGTAAAAATCCTCCCACCAGGACACAAAGATCCTTCTGAAGCAATCAGGGAGCTCCCCTCTGCACTTAGAGTGAGCTGGGCAGAGGAGTGCTGCCAGGCGGGGTCTCTGCTCCCTGACTGCAGAGCACTTCGTTAGAGACACGTGGGTGGTAGCAGAAGTCACAAAGCTGGGAGGGAGGAGCGGGGCAGCACAGAGTAGACAAGGGGTGTTATGATGCCCTGTTAACTGATGGGAAGTTTCACTTGCCAGGGAAGGGAAATAATGCTTCAGACATTAGTCTTTTAAGGTCCTTTGCTCAGGGCTTGCACTGGGCAACAATTCCCATCAGTTTCCCTTAGACCTAGCTTCCCCCTCCCTTTATACTCTGCCCCGAGCTTAACCCATCACAGACTGCAGCACCCCGACATTGTCACATGCCTCCTCAAGGGTAGGGTCCTGGCACCAGTCTGAATCATCACATCTGTAAATGTGAATCAAGGCCATAGTGCAGCCATTAAAGGGCATGTCTACAGTGCTAAGAAAAACTTGCAGCTCCGCGTTTCAGACCTCAGGGCAATTGATCTGGGGTTGGGAGCTTGGGCTGCAGGCCCAGAACTAGTAGTGAGATATTCCCATTCAGGCTGGCACTCAGGCTCTGAAACCCGGTGAGGGGGAATGTTCTCAGTTACTGGGCTCCAGCCCGAGTGGGAACATCTACCAGGGCTTGGAGACTTGGTGCCAGGGGTTTTTCTTTGCAGTGTAGACGTTCCCTAAGATAACCCACTGCAAATCCTCCGTCACGTCACACAATCCCCTATCCTTACAATTTTAATTCTCATCATCCCTGGCACCCTCCATTTTGAAACACTCTAGAAAAAAGATTGGTCCTCAGATATTGGGGATGCAATGTGCATAGTAAAAAGGCATCCTGTAATAGAAGACTAGAGGGTGCTTTGCATATCACACTGAGTTCCAATGCATGGGACTTAAAAACAGTGAGTCTGGCAATATTTGATAAGTTGTTACCGTGGCAACCACACTGCCATATGGTGAGTAGCCTTCTGGGTTAGAGCCCAAAATACATCACACACAGATGATGCCCATGTCCTTCTCTCTGCACTCAGCCCTCAGCTGGGCCAAGATTATGCTCTCAGGGCCAGATTTTCAAAGGTATGTTGGCACATCAATCCCATTGATAGCATTACCTTGACAAATCTGGCCCTAAGTCACTTTGCTGCTCCCCAAATCCTAGACCAGCCAGGGGTTAAAATGGCCCCCAGCATAATTTAGAGCAGCCTGAGAGCTCTCTCACTTCAGCGTTCTCACTCTGAGCTGGCTCTTCTCTCCTCTAGCATGCCCCATCCTCCTCCTGCGGAATAAGGCAAGTATGTGACATAGAGCTGCATATACAGCCTTTATGCCACTCAGGTGTCAGATGATATAGTCTCATTATTTGGTGATGCTAGCTCTCTTTCCATTCCCAGTATCTCTGCAGGATGTTAAACAGAAACTACTAGAGTCAGACATTTCTAAATCAGCAGGTCCAGATAACTGAACCCAAGAGTTTTAAAAGAGCTGCTTGAGGAGCTCGTTAGACCGTTAATGTCAATTTTCAATAAATCTTTGAGCACTGGAGAAGTTCCAGAAGACTGGAAGAAAGCTGATTTGCCAATTTTTTAAAAAAATCAAGGAGATGATGAGGATAATTATAGGCCTGTCTGCCTGATGTCGGTCCTGAGCAAGATAGTGGAGCAGCTGATATGGGATTTGATTTATAAAGAATTAAAGGCGAGTCATGCAATTAATGCCAATCAGCACGGGTTCATGGGAACTAGATCCTGCCAAACTAACTTGATATATTTTTTTAATGAGATTACAGATTTGATTGATAAAGGTAACAGTGCTGACATAGAATACTTAGACTTCTGCAGGGCATTTGACTTGGTACCACATGACATTTTGATTTTAGAAGTAGAACAATTACCATGGCACACATCAAATGGATTAAAAAATGGCTAACGGATAGGTCTCAAAATGTCATTGTAAACAGGGAATCCCCATTGAGTAGATTGTGTTTCCAGTGTGGTCCCTCCGGGATTGGTTCATGGCCATACACTATCTTAATGTTTTTATCAATAATCTGCAAGAAAATAAAAAATGATCACTGTTAAAGTTTGCAGATGACACAAAAATTGGGGGAGTGGTAACTAATGAAGAGGCTAGGTCACTGACTCAGAGCAATCTGGATCATTTCATAGACTGGGCACAAACAAGCAATATGTATTTTAATATGTCTAAATGCAAATATATACATCTAGGAACAAAGTATGTAGCTACACATAGAGGATAGGGGACTCTATCCTGGGAAGCAGTGACTCTGAAAAAGATTTGGGGATCATGGTTGTTAATCAGCTGAACATGAGCCCCCAGTGTGACTCTGGGGCCAAAACAGCTAACACGATCCTGGGATGCATAAACAGGGGGGACCTTGAGTAGGAGTAGAGAAGTTATTTTACCTCTGTATTTGGCACTGGTTCAACCACTGCTGGAATGCTGTGTCCAGTTCTGGTGTCCACAATTCAAAAAGGATGTTGATAAACTGGAGAGGATTCAGAGAAGAGTCATGAGAATGAATAAAAGATTAGAAAATATGGCTTATGACGATAGATTCAAAGAGCTCAATCTATTTAGCTTAATAAAGAGAAGTTTAAGGGGTGACTTAATTACAGTCTATAAGTATCTACATGGGAGCAAATATTTAATAATGGGCTCTTCAGTCTTGCTGAGAAAGGTGTAACGCGATCCAGTGGCTGAAGGTTGAATCTAGAGAAATTCAGTCTGGAAATAAGGCATAAAGTTTTAACAGTGATTGTAATTAACCATTGGAACAATTTACCAGAGGTTGTGGTGGATTCTCCATCACTGCCCATTTTCAAATCAAGTTTGGATGTTTTTTTCTAAAAGATCTGCTCTAAGAATTATTTTGGGGAAGTTCTCTGGCCTGTGTTTTACAGGTAAGACTAGATGATCACCATTGTCCCTTCTGGCCTTGGTATCTGGGAATCTATGAATCCCCCTGTTTCAGGAGGAATCTTCACCTGAGTTTTTAAAGAATCCTTCCAGCTGGTTTGCTCTGCTGATCAGACACATGGTGGAGGACCAAGCCCTCTCTCTCTCACTTTCTGTGCCTACCCCATTACTGCCCTGACTCTCCCTCATAGAACTGTGGCAGCCTGCCTGAACAGTACTGTATTTTCCCAAACAGAATTTCTTTCCTAAGACCATTCCACATCCCGTGAACAAGGCTTATTTGTGGAGGTTTGTTCCAGCTTCCCATCACTGGACTTGCTTCAGGTCTTCTGGGATGTAGGCTGGATTGCCTCTCTTCCCAAACTCCTTAAGTGGGAAAAAGTGTCTTGTCATCAGAGAATCCTTCTGCTCTGGTGGTCAGGATGGTGCTGCAGGAGATGTCTCTGCTTCCTTCTGCTGTGGCTTTGGTATTCCAGGCAAGTGTGACTCACCTCACCACAGGATCTTTGCACACCGTCTAGTGCACACACCCTTCTTCCTTGCTAAGAGGGTCTCTGCCCTCTTTTCTGATAGGAGGAGAGTTTGAAAGCAGTATAAAGGAGATGAGTTCTCTGGTGAACTGGTGAGGAAATATCCTTCTAGTTCCCACTTGGAAGTTTCCTACTGTAAAGTCTCTAACATCGTGTCTTTTCAGATGCAGAGGATTCTGATCATGGTTCTTCAAGATGATTTGCCTGTCATAGCTGGCCTGCCTTGTCCGTGTAAAAAGCTCCCCAGGACCCCTCATTCAGTAACCTTTGCTCCTGAGCAAACTTCAGTGGGTATCTGCCATTAATTATTTGCAAGTTTCTACTTAGTAAAACACAGGCTGTGGCATAGTGATACCAAAGCCAATTTCACTATGGCATCCTCTTCCAGTAAGACCTTTCTGTTGCATGTGGTTATGCCCTCCGGGGAACTCCTAGGCAAAAGAAATGGGGATAAATCTCCAAGGAGGTCTTCTGAGTTTCTTGACATCCAGTTATTCAGAGCTATTTGAATGTCCTTGCTTTGCACTGTTGTATACTTGGCTTGTGTTATAACTGCATATCTGCTTGTGCTTTCCTGTATAAGCTAAACAAGCCTTCTTAAAACAGTCCTGTTTTCATGCCTAATTTGGCCTCTTTCATGCATGTCATTTCACTTTTATCTTCAAATTGGGTAACTCTCTTTGTTGGAAATGGGAAACATAGATTATGCAACCCTTCCTCACACTGAGTAGCACCTGGCTGTGCGTCAGCTCCTGATACCCTTCCTCATTTTAATAGTGCCTTACTCCACAAACAAGCCCATTGACCCCAGTGGAGTGACTCTCAGCGCAAGGTACAGCTAGCCATGAGCAAGCGTCTCAGAATCTCTGAGTAGTCTATCTGAGATACATGCGACCACCCAGGTCTTAAGGTATTACTCAGCCTGAGTAAGTGAGGCAGAATTTGGCCCTTAGTTAGTGAAGCCAGAAAAGACATATGGGATCATCCAGCTTGATTCCTTGCCTTTTGGATCCTATGTCATCTCTCAGGAATGTCTTCTCAGTTCTGTTCTGATGCAGCGATGGTGCATTGATCACTCCTCTTGCTTTGTTAGGAAAAAAGTCTTAACATTTAGCCTAATTTTTTCTTCCTT
Organism: Gopherus evgoodei; assembly: GCF_007399415.2. NCBI lineage: Eukaryota > Metazoa > Chordata > Testudines > Testudinidae > Gopherus > Gopherus evgoodei. The sequence goes on along the minus strand of NC_044325.1, from coordinate 14,343,522 downwards.
AAGTTCAAACCACCGGCTCCATCTTCTGAGACAGTAACTAATTCCCTTCCTTCATTTATATTGGTACCTTGAGAGGTATATATAGACTGTGATCGTGTCCCCTGAGTCTTCCCCTTTCCATAGTACATAAATTTAGCTGCCACAATGTCTTACTCTCCCTGCTTGTCCCATGTGCCTTATCCTCCAACACTCACATCATTTTTGGTGCCTTCTTCTGTAGATTCTCTAGTGGGGGGTTTCTGCGCCTTCCCTAAACTGTAGGAAACCAAACAACATTTCTAGCTTATTTGTGCTAGTGGTCTATAGAAACACACTAGTTTAAAATGTGACTTCTGTATATTCAGGGTATCCAGGAGTAGCATTATGTGGCCTGATTCACTGAGTGGTGATTGATTATTGGTTATTTCCAGTGATTAAATTTCTCATGTTTAAAAGGTTCTAGTCCCAGAATCAGGCACAACAGAATTAAGTTCCGTATCTGGTTAGGAACCCCGATGTGCACAGCACTGACACACTGAGTGCAAAGCAAAGCTTTAGATACTTTTATTAGCATAATAAGTAAAAACACACGTTCCAACCCAAATGTGAATATAGCTGAAGCGAAGCATTAAGGTGGTCATGTCATGCACCATCCCCTTACATATAGTCACAGCCTTCTCTTGGAGACCTAGTGATGGGAGACAGAAGGCATTCCACAAGCGTCCTACCCTGCCTCTGGCATTCCAAGTAAATCCAATGGTCAAGATCTCAAAGCTTACATAGTGGTTTGGCCTACTATAGGGCCTTGCTACTGCCATGAATATTCCTGTGGTTGGATGGCCTCCTTGTCCATAACTAACTTCCTCACTGTAATAATGTTGGAGTGCCCTTATCCTAGAGGTTAGTATATTAATGACCTCAGCTTATTATCACATACACCAATTCATTGCTAAGCCAGATCTGGAGTTGTACTTTTGCAGATGTTCCTATTCTAACATATCCAAAAGCTGATATCAGTTCATATTCCTGCAGTTACCTGGTATTCGTTTATACAAAAATCCCCTAAATGTAATATTCCCAGTTCCCCAATAATTCAGGGTCACTGTTGTGTAACTCATTTATGTTAAGGCTCACAGCTCTCAAAGCCTTATGCTAATTACATAAGTGAATGTCTTACAGCAGTGTTTCCCAAACTTGGGATGCCGCTTGAGTAGGGAAAGCCCCTGACGGGCCGAGCCGAGCCGGTTTATTTTCCTGCCCCGTCCACAGGTCCGACTGATTGCGTCTCCCACTGGCCACAGTTCGTTGCTCCAGGCCAATGGGAGCTACTGGAAGCGGCAGCCAGTATGTCCCTCGGCCCACACCGCTTCCAGCAGCTCCCATTGGCCTGGAGCAGCAAACCACGGCCAGTGAGAGCCGCGATCAGTTGGACCTGCAGACGGGGCCGGTAAACAAACTGGCCCGGCCCACCAGAGGCTTTCCCTACACAAGCTGCAGTCCAAGTTTGGGAAACACTGTCTTACAGGATGTAGGTCTATAGGTTTCTTGCGTTACTGCTGTGGAAGATACCTTAAACTAGCTCCCTGGGCTATAGTTAGCTTTTTTCTCAACGTTGTGTTGATCTATGAGCTCTTCTTTCACTGACTGTCACTCTGTAGGTCTTTCCTAGGCTTCCCTGTTAGCTGTCCCCATAATCTTTATCTGTGCTGTTTAGTGCCCCTCCTTCATTGCAATCCTTTACATTCTGCCATACTGAATCTCAGCTCACTGCCCAAAGCCCACTCTTTGCAGTTTGGTTCTGACCTGATTTGCTACTTCTCTAAATTTGGTATTTTCTGCAGATAATCATCTTGGTGAATTGACACTTCCTGCATTGTAAATAGTTAATACAAATATTTAATAAATAATATGGGTCTCTGTTTCCAACCCCTCAGATGTCCTCCACTTGGAGATCTTACCATTAATTCCTACTCTCTGTGCCTGTTCAATCCATTTCCAATACGCGTGTCATATATTTATGACTGTAGATGACACTGTATTTGGTTAGCATCACTTATTTCTAATTAATCTATCTCTGTCAGTTATTAGACACATTTCTCCCAACTGTCCTTCTGACTCACTTATTACAGAACACACTCAAATATTTCCCAAAATAGGCATCATCCTAATTGGCCCATAGTTTGCCAGATCCTTCCTCCTAGCTTTCTTAAAGATATTGACCTTTTCTAGTCATCTGCATTTATCATTTATGCATTAATGTGTAGATGCTTTTACATTGTCTACAGAGCAGTACAATATATAATGAGAAGTTATTTATGTTCTGTTTGCTGCATCTGGCGATGATAAAATGATATTTGTAGATACATATTTGTCATAAACCCATATCAAATGCCCCCATTAGTCATTGTTTTTCATTTGGAATCAGGCATGCAGTGCATATTCTCCTTATTCTTTACAATTTTTCAGGCGAAAATGAAAGTGAGTGGCTCTGACATCCCACCATGACTAGCTTGTAGCCATCTGCCATCTTGCAGCATATGCCAGTCTGCTAACCTCCTCCTGGATTCCATAATGTTTGGATTGTCATAGAGAGGATGATGTTAACAGTGGAAACGTGGATAGTGTTAACAGATGACATGGAGGAACTTCCACAGCAAAAGCTAGCACAGTAAGAACAATAGAAATACAGGTATTCAGTCTAGCTTATGACTGAATACAATTCATGTGGCACAATTGTGTGTTCCATGACTTGGTTGTCAGCACTGCAGATTGATGGGTCCTTTTGCTGTGAATCATCCAGTCAGAGTCAGTCGACCACCATTTTAGGATTTCACATCTTCAGCTGACTTTTTCTCGCCTTTTCTTATCCTCTTCCATTCGGTAGGTGCTCTAGACCAGTGTTTCTCAACGACTGGTCCATGAACCGGCGCCAGTCCCTGAGATCTCCCTGACACAGTTTAGGAAGGCAGCAAGCCAGTCCCTGGTATCAAACTGGTTGAGAAACACTGCTGTAGACTTTGCCTTTAGATGTAGGCCGCCAAGGCTCAATGCAGCCATTCCAAACACAATCAGATGAACGACCTTACTGAAAAAAAGGCAAGACAATGAAAAAAAGATCATATATTCTGACTGGCAATGCTGCAGTCTGACTTCTTTTGTGCCACTTGCAGCAAGCAGTCAACATGTCCCTTTGAGCACCGTACTGTAGCAGGGTTGTGCAGCTCTGAGAGCTCCAATCCTAGTGCTGAAAAGAGGGAGGAAGAAAGGGAGTTTCTAAACTGCAAAACAAGTCCCACAAACTGGACTTCTAAAGCATTCCTCCCTCACTCGTTGGCCAGTTTTATTTGGCTCTGCTTTTCCAGTTATCAAATCCCAAGTGTCTCCTGGCACCGTACACGTACAGCCTATGAGTTGACACAATGACTCCTGAGGAGACTGAAAGGACTTAAGAGAAAGTGATTTCTCTTTCTCCTCCTATTCAGACCCTTTGGCAAATGCTAGACAATGCAGGCAAAAGATAACTTATTTTTAGAGCTAGTAGGATGTTTAGATTTTTTTTTTTGTCAGGAACTTTTGACTTTTTGTCAAAAATAAAAAAAAATTGGCTGAAAACTGGCAGAAAACAAAAAAGGGTCAGTTTGGGGGATTTTGATTTTCCATTGAAAAACTGAAATGAAAAACGTTGAGGGAAGCAAACACTTGCCATGAACACTTTAGTTGGAAACCCAACTTTTTGTCAAAAAAAAAGTTTTAACAGAAATGTTTTGACTAGTCGGGTGACTAAAGCCTCATTAACTGATCTCCCTAAGGTTTTGCTGTGGACAGTGTGGATGGGCTTTTCCAAAGCACTCATGTTGACCTAGCTGTGACTTCAGCAGGAGCAGAATTAGGCCCATGCAGAACATGCTCAAAAAGGCCTTCCTGATTCCTTTTCCTCAGGAGGCTGAACTCAAAATGTTATCACAGATACCATGGCAATGGGTGCCTTGCAAGTACAACAGATGGGATAGATTAGTTAGATGGTGAGCAGTTGGTGTCTTCATAATGTCAAGCTCAAAATTTGCAGCTCTGTTAAAGCATATGTTCCATAAACAACTTAGAGAAAAACAGGGGTGGAGATTCTTATCTCGATGGATAAATCTAGCAGTGGTAGATGGAGATCTTGGGAACCCTGAAGTTCTATTAGAGAACAGTGTTTTCCTGTAAGGATTCTGTTAGGATTGACACCTTGTGACAGAGTAGACTAGACCCAGAGGCCCCTGGTTGGAGGCCTCAGGGTCCTGCCACATCCCATCCCAGAGAGGAGCGGAAGACAAGTTCTCCACATGGTCTAGAGCGGTTGCAGGGAAGCAGGACCGGTGCAAGGATGTTTCGTGCCCTAGGCGAAACTTCCACCTTGCAACCCCCCCGCCCTGAGGTGCTCCCCCGTGGCAGCTCCACCCCTCTGCCCTGAGGCGCCCCCCCACGGCAGCTCACCCCTGCTCCATGCACGAGCACCCCGAGCACGCCATTGCTGCTTCACTTCTCCCGCCTCCCAGGCTTGCAGCGCCTAAGCTGATTGGTGCCACAAGCCTGGGAGGTGGAAGAAGTGAAGCAGCTCACCCCTGCCCAGCCTCCTCCCTGAGCACACCGTGGCTGCTTCACATATCCCACCTCCCAGGCTTGCAGCGCCAATCAGTTCCCCTGCATGCCACCCCCACCCTTACTTGCTGCAGGTGACTCTCCCTGCGCTCCCTTGCCTCAGCTCCCTCCGCCTAAATGCCAGCGGCGACCGGGGCGGCCAAAGATCCGGCCGCCCCGGTCACTGCCAAAGAAAATGGTGCCCCCCCAAATCCCAGCACCCTCGGTGACCGCCTAGGTCACCTAAATGGTTGCACCGGCCCTGCAGGGAAGCAGCCAATGAGGAAGGCTGCAGGGAGCAGCCAATCAGGGCCCAGCTGATTCACATAAAAGGAGCTTCAGGGCCAGAGTCAGTCAGTTGCTGCCTGGAGATGGTGGAGTGAAGACAGCATTCCTCGTTGGCTGAAGGAGCAACAGGACCACAGACAGATTCGTTACTAGCTGCAACCTGGGGAGCAAGAGGGAGCTCCTGGCTGGCTGCTGGGACTCAGTAAGAACTGAGCCCAGGGAGGCTGTAGGAAGACAGTGTCTCCAGGAAGGAAGTTCTAGGGGTATGGCCCCATACCAGGGCTGGGACTAGTTAAGGACTGAGCCCACGGAGGGCTACAGAGATACCAATAGAGGGTTACTGGGATAGGCCCCTGGTGGACTGTATACCCCAGAAGAGGTCTGTTCTGTTTCACATACAGACATTGTGTGTGACTCGGCCAGAGGGCTGAGTCACTGAAAACCCATCTGAGAAACCACCAACAGGGGTCACTACAAACTGAGAGACTGCAGGCACATGCACTCAGCCAGGGGGTGCTCACAAGAAGTGGGTGCCACCCCGTTATACACCTATTTCCTTTTGTCCTGAAAAACAAACTCATCTAGATGCACTGACAACTGTCATTCGAATGATCTTTTGGGACAGTTACCCTGCCAGCAAGGCTCTCATGCCATAGGAATGCCCCTTACAACCAGCAAGGTCATGCAAAATTTGGGACACGTAACTCTCAACATGAGAAAGAAAGAGCCCTGCTGAAACAGGTGAGCTGTTAGGGTACAAATGGGAGTCCCCATTACTCCCTGCATGGGCCAAGGGATAAAGTGACACATACTGCAAACTGCTAGGCACACCCCGGAAATGTGCTGGGTTCTCTCAGTGCCCCTAGAGATCAGTATGAGAGGAAGGGGATCAGCAACTTGTTGGAAGCAATCAGCATTAAATCAGATTAGGCCTAAAAATGTCACAGTATCCATGACACTTTGTTATTTGGGGCTAGATTGTCACAGTCCTTACTTGGCAGTACAGGACTGTAGTGGGAAGTAAGCCCTCGCATTCCCCTGCTCAGATTGAGATGCCGACCATAGCCTATCTTGCATCTGGCCCTGACTCCCTCCCCAGTGGAAAAAGAGCAGGGGAGGGACTCTGACTCTCTGAGGCAGGGTTTGTTTTCCGCTCTGTCACCCCTTGCTCAGGCCAGCTCCTGTGTTTTGTGAACATAATTACGCGGCACACATATGTAGTGACAGCACAAAGCCAACAGATTCAGGAAATCACATTCCACGGTCACCCTGCAAGAACGGCTTGATGCACTGAATAGTCTAAGAATAGAATTCCCATGTTGAACTGAAGTTAGTATCTAGGTCAGATATTACTGCCAACGACTGCAGATTTTAACTGGCTCCTTGCAACATGCAATGGGCTGAACTGGTGCAGCGTGTTATCAATTATGCATGTTTTGAATCCCTCCGTGTACTGTTCTTCCTTAGCCTGGCGGCCTCCTAGCATCTAGTTTGTTTTCAAAGGTCAAAAAATGCTGTTGCCTTCTCCTCAAATGTGAGTTTCAGTCACTGAGACCAATATGGCCCATGATTAGCATATTAGCGCAGTGCGCTACTGTTCTGTTTTCACTGCACAGGAACTATTAGCCCACACATCAGATAGAGAAAGAAAACGAATGCCCGCTGGTTAGTGGGGATATTAATCATTTTTACCTTGTGTGATGGTTCATATAGCTATCTGCTTTCCCTGGGCATAGAGGGAATTTATTAAAGTGACAATAGGGATTGTGATCTGGGCGCTTTTGTTTGTTTTTCATTTGCAAACCAAACAAAGGGCTGTGCATAGGGAGGCACAGCCAAATAATCAGTCTTGGATTGTGCACAGGGTTAGATCAAGCTGTTCACTCCCACCTGTTTTAATAATATACATTCCAACAAATTATAGACCTGAAGTTAGGCTTACTCTCAAAGCGAACAGGAAAGCTTTACTAAATACCAGTTACACCGTGTAAGACCCCTGGGGGAGAGATTGTGACTTTGCCACAAACCTTGTTTATGAGGCAGTACATCGCTGCACCTCCCCAGGCGCAACACAGGGAAGACACAGTTTCCATCCTGCTCCCCCTTGCGATGGGGCATAGTAATTTGCTGCTTTCCTATACTGGAAGCAAATGATGATATTTGCAGTAGCTCAGCTGTGCAGACCAGTCTGTTGAGGAAGGGGTGCGGCTGAGACAAGGATCTGTCCAACCCATGTCCATATTTTCTAAACCATGAGTAGTGAGTATGCAGCATTTCCTTGCTTCTGTATTGCTAGACCCAAGGACTGGGCAGTCAGAGGGATGTGGGGATGTATGTGTGATGATTTTTATGCCTCTTGCACTGGTGTAACCCACAGCTGAGTATGTGTTTCAGGTGTCCTCCCCTGCCCCATCCTCTGTGCCTAATCCACAGAGTCTGCTACAGCTCCAGTGAGGGAGTATGACCTTTTAACTCAAGCTATAGCAGCTCATGATTTTAGCTGTCAAGGTCCCTGGTTCAGTGCCCAGTGTGTCAGTCAAGCTGGCGACTGTGACGGGTTCCCCCCAGGGTGCCACCTAGAGCTGGGGTACCACTGAGCCCTCTGACCCACCAGCCTGGGCTCCCTTTCACACTGTACTGTCGTGACAAGCTGCAAAGCCCCCCAGCCTGCACTTTCACCAGCATGCACACAGGTAGAGACACACCCAGCTGCAGTTACATGCAGGCTTTCTAACCACCAGCCACCCAATCTAGACCTCAGAACAGTACCATCCTGCCTGGTCAAATCTGGCCAGTATATGGGTTTATTACCTGGTCCACCTCTCCCCCAATGTGAAGAGGACCATGCACACTTGTGGTAACCAAGCTGAGATTTTCCCCAGACACCTTAGTCAAATACACACTGGTTTGGATTAAAACATAAAATACGTTTATTAATTACAAAATATAGATTTTAAGTGATTATAAATTATAGCAAACAGATCAAAGCAGATTACCTAGTATATAAACAAAAACGCAAACTGATCTTAACATACTAGATAGGTAGGATATGAATTAGCAAATTCTCATCCTGAGAGATAAACAGGCTGGCAGATTCTTAAGGCACAAGCTGCTTTTGCTTTGCAGCTTGGGTTTCCCAGGTTTTCATACACAGGCTAGAAATCCCTTTAGCCTGGGACCATCACTTCCCCCAGTTAAGTCTTTGTTCCTCAGGTGTTCCCACGAGTGTTGTAGTGACAGTGAGGTACCATCATGATATCATTTCCCCCTTTTATATCTTCTTCCCACTTGCTGGAAAGCAATTTTGCTGAAACCTGGGTCAAACAGTTCCCACTGTGTAGTGCTATCTCTGAGAGGTTTCTGTTGTACACACTTCCTGGTGTAATCCTTGTGCTTGTGTGCATTTCTTCAATAAGCCATTACCATCATTTGACCTTTTTACTATTCTACCTGAAAGGCTGCTTGTGGGTGTTTTCAACCTCACAGCGTGTTTCAGTACCACATACTTCATAACTTCACATAGAATGATAGCACATACAATCCAATGAGATATTAATGTTTAGCAGAGCAAGACTTTTAGAATGATACCTCACAAGGCATGCTTCATGCAAAACATATCCTAATTACATGGCAGTTGTGAATAAGGGGGTGCCCGGATGTCACAGCAACCATCACATAGACGCTAGGCCAAAGGACAATCTAGCCCCCACATCATGTCATTTTAAGAAACAGTAGTTTAGAATGAAGGCAAACAGCATAATAAAACCCTGATTATCTAAGGTCTTTAGAAAGCCTAAAAACCTTTCAATAAGTGGGGCAGTCACTCAGCTCAGGTGGCTTTGAAATCTTCATTGCCCGCTGGCCTGGAGCACAGATTCCAAAGCTTGCCAGGCTGGCTCATTAATTATCTGCATATTTCTGGTGTTCCCTCAGAACTTTGGAGATTCGTGGTTCTACTCTCTTATTTTCCTTTATTCTGAAAAGCTCTTATAACACAAAAGATGTGGAGTGTCTCACGGCTGTATCATTTTGTTCCTGAAATAGCACATGGGTTGGTATGTTCATCAGAAATGTGCAATGGCTACAAAGTTTTTCCTATCTCTGCTTGGAGCTTTATCTCTTGCAGGAACAGAATCCAAATTTCCAGTCTTGGCTGGTAAGTAAAGGAGGAACTGATTTTCAGATATCTAACTTTAAATGTACAGTACAAGTTTTTGTAGCATCTATGTCAAAACATATAGGGCCAAATCCTCAGTAGGTGTAAAATGAATCCAGTGGAGCTACACCAGTTACACCAGCTGTAAATCTAACTCATATTCTGCCACTGCCTTAGAGATTAAACTCTTCTTTTAATGTACTGTCAAAAAATGTTCAGTTGACATGTTAGACGTGTTCTCTGACCACTCTCCTCCCGCTCCTAAAAATAGAGAAATCACTTAACACAGGAACAAACAATGCAAGTGTTTTAGATCCCTGGCCCTGTGAGTGGCCAAGTGACTGGTTGTCTGCCTCAGACTGTTCCTGCTTTTTGTGTTTCTTGATGCTAATTGCTCATGGTGCCTTGTCTCCTTCACTCTGCCCCAATACATCTTCCCCTTAGTCCTGTGTAGGCTGAATCTAAACCACCTGTTTTCTCTCAACATTTCTCACCAGTGCTACCAGTGAGCACTATCATAAACAAAATAACAGCAGCCACGAGTGGCCGGTCTATTCTAGTGCTCCACTTACTTGTTGCTCTCATTAGTGGTGCTGCGTTGCTGAAGCAATGGTTGGACGCTATAGTAAAAAAATACTTCGTTGTTCTAGATTGTGAGCCTAGGCTCATGTAGCCTTGTCCTTTCTGACCTAGTTTTGGCTGCTTTCCCTTGGGCATTAGATTTGATCCTGATTTGAAGCTGATGATTTCAAATCTTCACACTCTATTTGCTCTAGGAGTCTGAGATGTCTCTCTCTTGTGCCAGCTTCCCACAGGTGTAACTCCACTAGCTTCAATGGAGTCACTCCTAATTTGCCCCAGCCCCAAGTTCTTGTCTGTGATGTATTGTACCTAACACTTTGCTGTAGGTGTTATGCAGTATTAGAAAATTAAGTTTTCTCTTGGGTGTTCAGTGATTCCATTGGGCTGGAGCCCAAGCTCTGAAAGCCGGGGAGCGGAGAGAGTCTTAGAGTGTGGGCTCCAGCCTGAGGCTGACCGTCTACACTGCTATTTTGAGCCCCAGCATGTGAGCCCCGCAAACCTGAGTCAGTTCTCCCAAACTCTGGGACTCACTGTCAGGGGCTTTGGGTGGGTTTTTTGTTTTGTTTTGCTGTGTAGATGTATCCTCTGTCTCTTCAAAGCATTTATGTTGCTGAAGCAGCTTAGACCTCAGGGAGTTTAAACGAAGCCCAGAGCAGAAAGGTACCCTTTTCTCTGAGTGTTTGACAAGAAATGGGCTTCATTTTGTGCAGGGTTCTATCAGTCATGGCTGGCCCTCCAAAGTTCAAAGTTTCAGCTCAGATCTCTCTGACTGCTTATTTGAACCTTATCCAAATTCTCTTTCCATCTCCCCAACCAAGCATTCTCTTAGGAGCCTTGAAAGCCCATGAGACTTAAGGCTCCTAAGCGCCTCCATCATTTTGAAAATAGGGCTTACAGTTTGTCTATACAGGGACACGCATGAAAGTTAATCTAAATTAACTGAAGATGTAAATTAAAAGTGGATTTCTGCATTAAACCCCTGTGTGCACATTCTCACTCAGAATTGAAGTGGCATTAATTCAGTGAACTGAAATAAGCTGAATTAAGGGCAGCCTAATTCTCAATGAGAGTGTCCACGCATAGGGATTTGATGCAGTTGAACTAATCCATTTTAAATCACACCTTTAGCCAATTCAGATTAATTTTCCTGAGTGTCCCCATACAGACAAGCCCACAGGCACCTATGTAACATAGGTGCTTCTGAAAATTTGATTCTTTGACCTAAGTTTGTATTGGTACTGCGTGAATAAAATGAAATAAGAATACATTCTCTCTCTTAACCAGAGCTTAATCAGCCCTAGAGAAGATTGGATAGCGTTTTAGGAAGATTTTTAGTATCCTTGAACCATATCTTACAAGTCAGGTAACTGCTGACAATATTATTGTTATAACACATACATTATACTGCCTGTACCTGTCTTTTCATTTCTGAAGATGCTTGGCTTTCTGTTGAAATGGCAAAGTGATATTGGTGTTATCCTCAGTCAGATAATTACCATGACGATTTAGCCCCGAGGGCACTATTGGTTCCTATTTAGAGGATGTCATCACCTCTTTTTAAAACTCACCCTTAGAATGCTGGAAAAATTTGTGCTGATGGGGGAGACTCTTTTTGGTTCTGTTTATTTTCATGTTTTCTAATCCACTGGTGAGAGCTGTCAAAGACATTTATACCAGCACTTTACTGCTATGACAAGTTTTATTTCAGCCTGTTTGCTGAAGTGGAAAGCCTGCAGGCTGTGCATGCGGTCTCTCTCCATGGGGGGAAAAATGCTGAATCATTTATTATACACTCACTTTGCAAGCCTGGCTGGTAACTTTGCCCTGATCCTGGGACCCCTCAGCACCCCCTGGTAGGCAGGGGCGACTCCAGGCCCCAGCACGCCAAGCGCATGCTTGGGGCGGCATGCTGCGGGGGGCACTCTGCCGGTCGCCGGGAGGGCGGCAGGCGGCTCCAGTGGACCTCCCGCAGGCACGCCTGCGGAGGGTCTGCTGGTCCTGCAGCTCCAGTGGTCCACCAAAACCGTGGGACCAGTGAACCCTCCGCAGGCACGCCTGCGAGAGGTCCACTGGAGCTGCCTGCCGCCCTCCTGGCAACAAGCAGAGCGCCCCCCGCAGCATGCTGCCCTGCTTGGGGCGGCAAAATGTCTAGAACCGCCTCTGCTGGCAGGAGCTAAGCACCCTTGACACCTGTTTATGTTAGTGGGAGTTCAGGGTGCTCAACACCTCCAATGATTGGGCCCCAAACTGAGACCTACTCACCTCTCCTTTTAACAATCTAGCACAGGAATGGTGGCTATAGTACACTGCTTAGTCAGGGAAACATCCTGAGCACTCACAAATTGTATTAAAGACAATGGGAGTTGGGAACTCAGCACTGCTTAGGATTTAGCCCCTCGTTGTGTTCCTGAATGTCCCTTCTGACCTTAAGTCTATGAATCTATGAATCTACACAACCCTCCTAGAGAAAATGCTCTTATGCTCAGCAGCTTAGCCAGTGCCATGACTTACCCAGGTTGGTTTTCTGAATTGCTCAAGATTCTGCTTGAGATGGAGTCAGTAGACATCTCAAGCGGAGGAAAAACCACCCAGCCATGACTCTGGGCTGTCTTCTTTGGACCTTCAGATGGGAAAGATGACATGCAAATGATACCACAATTGTCTAATGCAAGATTGCAAGAGTTCAGGGCTTGCTCCCCCTATCATGTGGGTGTAAATCAGGAGACACTCCACTGAAGACAGTGGAGTTACCCAGATGTAAAACCAGTGTAAGTGAGAGGAGAGAATCAGGTCTGCTGTTTCCTCCCCCATCCTTTTGTCCTGGAGCCCCTACATCACTTGGGCTGTGACCCACAGCCTCCCTGTCTTTTAGGATGAACAGACAGCAAATGTGAAAAATCAGGATGGGCGGGGGAGGTAATAGGAGCCTATGTAAGAAAAAGACCCCACAATCAGGACTGTCCCTATAAAATAGGGACATCTGGTCACCCTACTGTCTCTCCACACTGCAGCTTTCCTTCTGCGATCCGGGGGAAGGTGGGGACTTCTTGAGAAGGATAACTGTGTCACAGCTTCAGTCCTTATCATCAGAAGCATGGTCTCTCTCCTGTCTCAGGGAACTAAAGCAAAGTCTAGCCAGCTGGGTTGAGTCAGCACAAAGCATCCTCTCATCTGCCCCTGCATTCAGGACTCAAATAGAGAGCCGGGGAAAAGAATGTCCATGATGGGAATGCAATTTAGCTCTGCTGCAATACATTCATTTTTTATAATGCATACCTCCCACCATTTCAAGTGACTAAAGCAGGACCCAACACCACTCAGGGTCGCCCTGTCCTCTTCTCTGTAGGTGAAGGCAGAGGGGCGGACAAGCCAGGTTTGATTGGCAATCAACCTAGGGTACAGGGTTGCAACGCCACTTACATTTGGCCAGTTTTCCCCTCTGCCTCCATCTACAGAAGGGCAGATGAGCTAAACCTGAGTGGTGCTGTGACTCCAGGCGCCAGGTCACAATGTAACTCAATTTTGTGGGCCCTCCTAAATGGGCCCAGGGCAAACTACTCGTCAACAGGGACAGGGAGGACTTGGAGGTCAGAGGGAGATAGTCTCAAAAACCCAGGACTGTTGGGAGATCTGATAATGTCTGTCACATAAACGTATCACAAAGTAATTGCCAGCCAGTTGAAGTTGATTCTGTCCATATTTGACCATACTGTGCATGGCTAAGTTAAATCTTTCATACAGGCAGGCTCATGAGAGTTCTGTAGAGAAATGTAAAAGCTGAGTTTGCATACACTGTAACAGATCACTTCTCCCCTCTCTCTGAACTAAGATGTGAAAAAATCATCTAAGTTAGTAGAAAGAGCACCATCTGCTGGCAGATAGGCATGTCTAGCATTGTTGTAAAGGATGTAAGTTCAATAAAGTTGTTGCACTGCAAAAGGCTGCTCTGCATTGAACAGGTAGTATGTATAGATATGGTGTAATGGTGAAGAGGGCCTCAAGGCCAATGCCTCCCCCTCTGAAAATTTAGTAGATTTGATCTGAAAAAAAGATCAGTGAGGTATAATCAATACTGAACCTGGTGTTGCTATTTTTACAATTATTTTTCAGAATAGAACTAGACTTTCACATTCATATGAATTAATTCAGCGATCATATATTGGAGGCCATCACAGTGATATCTGAGTGCCTGTCTATATCTAAATAACCTATCTTTCTGACCACTTGATAAAGACCTGTTAACATACATGCGCCGAATAATTTTCTTGGCACATGAAAAAGAGTCTAAACTATTCACTGAGTGGGATTTAACATACCCTACTCTGCAGAAACTATAATAATCACTTATTTGAATTAGATATTTTTTTCAGCTATTATCCTCAGCTAACTTTTAGTTCTGTTCCATTGCCGTGGAGCACTTAATCTTTCATTGATCCAAAATTGGACATCAGTTGCCTTTTTAAAATTCAGAATGTTACTCTGTATGGAACCAATGAATTCTAAATTATGTTCAGCATCAATTGTTTAATAGCTTCAAAATTTAGCCTTTAATGGAGACTATTTTGGTCAGTTGATAACTTAGCCCTGATTACATAAAATAGCCATTTTCAAAATCTCTCATTCTTTTCAATCCCTGAAAACACATTTAATAAATGCTAGTTTAGCATAAATGTAGAACTCCCATTGGGTTCCATGGCCATTTAATCAGTCACATAATCTCTTAGCTACACACCAGTAGTGAAATTAATGGGGCTTTTATCATTAACTTCAATGGGACTAGTATTTTGTCCCAGGAACAAAATTCACCCTGTGCAGAAAGTCAAGGTCTGTGTACCACTTAAGTCCCATTTAAGTCAGTTCTCAAAACAAAGGTTAAGTGGGACGTACCTGGTGCATACTCGTTGGGCTGGCCTTCTGAAAAAGAGGTGAATTTCTCATAGGGAGAATACCAACAATGAGCCTTTAGATAATGGACAACTTTCTTTCTGATAAAGATAAAAGTTCCCTGTTTGCAAGAAAAAGGTGCCTCTTCAGCAAACTAGAGTTTTCTGGAGAGATTTAAAAATCAGCTGATTTCTCTGCAGTCTGGGGAGTAAACCATTACACTAGACAGGCACATTTTAATCTCCATTAGCCATCTCCACGAACATGTGCTGGATCAACACTCGGATATATTATTTCTCCAAGGCTTGTATTACAGGACATCATGGTTGCTCCTTTCTGTCAGTGAATAGTTTTGCTTTACCTGAATTGGCAGGCTAAGTTTTGGGGGAACATCTGAAACAAGATTAAATTCAGTGTCAATTAACAGGGCTTTTCATCTCTCCCTTTCCCACGGCTATTGAACAGAATCTGAATAAATTTAAAGTTAGAGGGAGTCTGCTTAATCACTAGGCTCTGAATATACCACTCTTCGATAAAAGGGTAGCTATCTTCACCTTGCTAGAGCCTAGATACATCTAGCCAGCAGTTATAGACTCATAGACTCATAGACTCTAGGACTGGAAGGGACCTCGAGAGATTTTCCAATCTATAATAGCCAGACTAGTAATTATGTATTAATATTTTCTTAAGAGGCACTTTTATAATTGCAGTTAAAGTTTCTAAAATCATCTCCTCTATAAATGTGGATCTGCACTGAACCCTTGTAATTAGTCGATTTCATCATTACACAATCTTATGAACCCCGCAGCAGCCCTGGGAGTTGGAATTTCTCAGTACGCTATGCTAATGCAATACGGACACCTAGAAACAACTCTAGTTTCACCCTAGTAACATCAGTTAGAAGTCTGGTTTCTGATCTGGCATTGGAAAATGATCAAGGATCAACAGGGATCTTATATAAAAAGCAACAGTTATGTTTGATACCATCAACTACACTATTATTTATTTTTGAAAATTGCAAATAATGTTTATTAGCATATACATGTTTTATTTTTAACTTTTCTATTGAAAAGCTAAACAGATACCAGCTTCTAACAAAAATATTACCAATCATCTGGTTTGCTGTGCTATAACCGCTAAGTATCAGTGTCTTGCTGCTAAGTCCCTATTAAACCAGCAATTTTGATTATCCTTGTACTAAACTATTGACCAGAAATGCTAAGAGCTTTTAAGGCATGGCCATCTGACATATATATGCTGTGGGTTGAGCTGATTGAATCCTGCACACAAGCATTTGTGAACATTGGTTTTGAATTTGCTTTGCCGGGGTCCGCACCCCCAGCATTCCATGAACATTCACAGGAACAGTTTTGTGTTTGCAAAAAGAGAAAGTGTTGTGAATCCTCATGTGACTGGCTGCTATGTGTTAGATTTCTGGGTTCTAAGAACTAAAATAGGGTTATGATGTAACCTTTCAGGGAGAATATAAATGTTTTTTATTCTACCTTCTCTGTGTATGCTGTGAACATAACAGGCGGTATGTGGCCTAGTGGCAAATCAGATGGCCCAGTTGTTAGGGCACTGTCATAGGACCTGGGCGTTGCAGATTGAATTCCCTGCTCTTTAACAGACATCCTTGGGCAAGTCACTTACCCTTTCTGTATATTAGGTTTCCATGTGTAAAATAGGGATAATAGCATTTCCCTAATTCAGAGGGCTGTCATGAGGATAAATACGTTAAAAATTGTGAGGCATTTGGATACTACGGGCCATAGAAGTACCTAAGATAGATACAGCTTTTGTTCAGAGTTTCTAGGCCCAACACTGCTTTTGACTCCAACCATACTGAGAGTGATTTGGTCAGCAAAGTGGGAGGAAGGGGGAGAAAATTACTGAGTGAAGAGCTCTGGCAGATGTACCCGTGTGTTCTTTCAGCACCAGCCCGAGGAGTGCCCCACTCATGGGGGAGAGGCATAGAGGAGCCCAGAAAAGACATACTGAAAATGAGGACTATGGAAAACTGGGGTTTTGACTGAATGAACGTTTCCATGACAAGCATCTGCTTTCCTGGCAAGCTCCAATTTTTCAGCAGAAAACAGAACATTTTTGGCCAAAAATTGAAGATGTTCCATTTTCAGTGGTTTTCTGCCAAAAAAATTTTTTTTGGCAGAAAAAGTGCCATGAAAAAGTGATTTTTTGCAGGATTTTTTTTACCCTCAATCAGCTCCAATAAGGCTGTCTTTTGAGGGTATTATCTCCTGGAGAACAGGATGGGCACCTGAACACAGGTGCATTGGGAACAGTACCTCAACTCTGCTCTTCAGCACAAAAGGGTTCATAAAACTGGCTTACCCGGTGAGCTAAGGGTCCTCCTGGAGCATGGAGCCCTCAGCCTGGGTGGAGTAGAAGGGACAAAGCTAAAGGGGTCTGGCTGGAACACTGCAGTAATCCAGTGAGCCATCCCCAGATAAGATCTTTAGTCATTGGCTGCTGGGTGAAAATTAGAGCAGCTCTGAAACTGAGGGACAAATCAGTTCCTGGCTTGCCTCAGGATGAGGATGTAGATGATTTAATGCTGGGTTTTCTTCCCCCTTGGGGTCCAGTGCAACATGGAGCTCACCTGGACCCAAGGACCTTCGAGTCTGCTTGATGGTAGCAGGGTTTAGGCTAATTCTAATCTGGTGTGAATCTGGAGTCAATCCACTGAAGACAATGAAGTTATTCTGGATTTGCACCAGTGTAATAAAATAATTAATTATCTGCCTCTATATGATATTTTACAAAGTCAGGAAAACATTATTAGCCCTATAAAAGCAGCAAAGAATCTGGTGGCACCTTATAGACTAACAGACGTTTTGAAGCATTAGCTTTCGTGGGTGAATACCCACTTCGTCAGATGCACGTAGACGAAGTGGGTATTATTAGACCTATGTAACTAAGAAGGAATCTATAGCAGAGAGAGGCAGTGACTTGTCCAGAGTCACATAGCAAGTCAATAGGAGAGCCCGGAATAGAATCCAGATGTTCTTCACTCCTAGCCACGTGTTTGTTTCACAAGCCACCATTGCCCCGAGGTCAGAATCTGGCTAGCATGTTTCCCATTGGTTTGTGAAACTTGTCTGTGTGGTAGTTTTTATTGTATGATTGAAAGTCCCACTTGATGCCTGTTATGACCCAATAACCTCTCACTGCCCATTGGCAAGGAGGTTACAGGAATGTCTTGATTCTGATGTGTACATTCTGACTCATCAAAGAATATCATGTGAGGTCCTAAATGAAAGCCAGGGCCACACTGCTCATTAATATCACTGTGAAATGGATGTACAGATGCTAGGTAAGGAGTTAGGTATGTGTGCTGAAAATATGTTCTTAGTCTTTTTTCAAGGCAGGGTTGACCAATAGGTTTTCTGGCAGATGAGAAATGTAAATTAACCACTGTAAGCTAACATAATGGCAAGCCATTTACAGGTGAATTCAGAGAGATATGAAAACAGGCAAGCAGCACATGAAAAATGAGCCACAAGTCGTTATCTTGACTCTGAGTTCAGACAAGGAACTTTAGAGATATAAACAGAAGGCAAAGAAAACACACTTTTATCCTGCATCTAGGAAGTAAACAGGTAATATGTTTACATGCATAAAAATGAGATCTCAACCAACTCTGGTTTAAATGCTGCAGAAGAGTGCGATAAAACTTCTTTATACAGAAGGGTTAACCTGTCAAATTTTGTCTCTAGAAAGCGTGATATGATTTTGTTTTATATGTAACTCTTTGTTTCCAACATTCTTACTGTCATTGGAATCGTGTATTGTTGATAATAAACTGGTTGTTTTCACTATAATTATATCTCACTGCTGTGACATTAAGCCTGGCGCCACTCCTGAGTTGAAACTGTTGTGTATATTGTTTCTCCAGGGACAGCCAATCTGGTATTTCTATGAGTGTTCAGTAGATAAGGGGCTGAACACTACAGGGGGATGCTTCGAGGAACTGGGGAATTTGGGTACACTTAATTGGGGGGAGGGATAGCTCAGTGGTTTGAGCATTAGCCTGCTAAACCCAGGGTTGTGAGTTCAATCCTTGAGGGGGCCATTTAGAGATCTAGGGCAAAAATCTGTCTGGGGATTGGTCCTGCTGGGGGTTGGACTAGATGACCTCCTGAGGTCCCTTCCAACCCTGGTATTCTGTGATTGTTACCTTGGAAGACAAAGTGAAGGCTGGCATATCCCAGAGGAGAGCATGGGTGACTAACTGGTGAGGTTAGGGAAACTGAAACCCGGTTAAGCATGAGCAAGACTCCCTCTTGTTGGAGGGAGGGGATAACCAGGTGGCTCACAGTCCTGGCTACCTCAAGAACCATCAAACCTCTCACAGTATTTCTGCAGGCTGAATAAAACCTGGCAGTGCATTCATTCCAGGTGCAGGACTCCCACTGATCTCAGTGGGACATATGCAGAAGGATTGCAGGCTTAATGTCTCCTGATCAAGACTGGATGCCTTTCTGGAAGATAGGTGTTAGACACAAGTTATTGGGCTCCATTCACAGCTAACTGAGTAAAAATCTATGGTCTGTGATATACCAGAGGTCAGACTTGGTGATTTAATGGTCCCTTGTGGCCTTAAACTCAAGGAAAATTTATGATTGGGCACAAGGGACTTTAATGTACACAATTTTTTTTCTGGGAAATGTGTTCACAAACTGTGCCTGGAAAATAAAATGAAACAGGAAGGCATATTCATGAATATTTATATTTCTCCTCAACACAAAGCCATTGAGTGGTTATTTACTGCACGTTGTTGCTGTTTTAACGGCTTTCTTCTAACATTCAGTGATGGCAGTGGTTATGTTTTGGCAGCATTATGTTTTAGGGAACGCATGGGCATATTGTTCCATCATTGCATTGCAAAGATCTCCCGAGGGGTATGGTGGTAAAACAGGAAGTGGGTAAACTAACCTTTCTAGTGTTCCAGGCCAAGCAGTGGGTTTAGGCTAGAATGACATTGGGATGAAAACTGGATGTGCCATTAAAATGCATTTTTGGCTGAGCATAATGAGCTGGTAGATAACACACCCATCAGTTGTGATGGTCCTACAGCCAGGATTGGTTTAGCACAGGAGAGTAGGAGTGATTAAATGCTTTCTTCCTTAAATTAGAGGGGGATAAATACCATATTCCCCAAATGAGAGGTGGGTAAACTCCATACTATGACACTATATTTATCTATACTACTGCATTTCCCTTAACAATGAGTGAAAATCCTTAAATAATAATTAATCCATCCAACTCTTTAGGTTGATATTAACAATTATCAATACTCATACTTTGTAGCTCATACAGAAGTTAACTAAGTGATGTACACCTGTCATAAACAGACAGTTAAGGGTTAATTCCTCTTTTACCTGTAAAGGGTTAAGAAGTTCAGATAGCCTAGCTGACGCCTGACCAGAGGAACCAATGTGGGGACAAAATGTTTTCAAAGAAGGAGAAGGGAAGTCAGTCTTTGGTCTGTTCAGAAAAGTTTGTGCTGGAGTGAAGGATCCAGGAATCAGCCATCTAACATTTCTTAAAAGTAGTAAGTGTTTAGAGAAGGAATGTATTAGATTATGTTTATTTTCTTTTGTGACTTCATGTTGCATAAGAGGGAGAATCAAATTGGGTTTCTTCTGTGTAACTTTAAGGTTTTGCCCAGAGAGACATCCTCTGTGTGTTGAATCTGTTGTCTGTGAGAGTAGCTTGCATGCTAATCTCACAGAGGTATTCCTTTCACCCCTTTTCTTTAATTAAAAGTCTTCTTTTAAGAACCTGATTGATTTTTCCTTGTTTTAAGATCCAAGGTTTTTTTCGATCTGGGCTCACCAGGAATTGGTGGGATGTGAATCAGTCTCAATCCTGCCAGGAAAAGGGGGATGAAGACTGGGGAAATATTTGGGGGGAAGACAGAGTTTCAGAATGACTCTCCCATAAACGTTTGTTTAAACTATTTGGTGGTGGCAGTTACTAGATCTAAGCTGGTAAATAAGCTTAGGGGTTATTGCATGCAGGTTCCCACATCTGTACCCTAAAGTTCAGAGTGGGAGTGACACCTTGACAACACCACACTCCCTTGAGATAGGTATGTATTATTAATTTTAAGCACCCAACATTCTCTTTTACAGAAAGGGAAACGGAGGCAGAAAAGTTTCCAGAGTGACCTCAAATTCTGAGTGAAAGCATCCAACATTCTCTTTTGAAAATCTGGCCGTTAGGACTGGATTTGTCAGATGCTCAGGAACCACAGCTTCCATTGGCTTCAGTTGTAGTCATGGGTGCTCAGCACCTCTGGAAATAAAGCCCCACATTTAAAAGCTGGGCCTCCAGAAATTGAGAGGCCTATAATTAGAGGTCACTTGTGAAAGTTAAGGATCTAAGCAACTTACCTAGGGCCACAGAGAGAATTGGCCTCAGAGATGGAACTGGAATGCAGGAGTTGCTGATTTCCAGGCTCAGCTCGTTTTACACTCCAATTTAACACGTGATCATTGCTTCTTCTAGTGGCCGGCCCCAGCAACTATTTATTATTAGTAGTAGTATTTATTAATGATATAATAGCACCTAGAGGCCCCCTGCTGAGATCAGTTGCCCCATTGTGCTGTGTTGCCCCAAGCTCTGTCCCAGGGAGCTTAAGGCCAGATTTGCAAAGCTATTTAGGTGCCCAAAGGTGCATATAGGCATCTGATGTGCTTTTCAAAAGCACCCAAGTCGGTGAGGAAGTCAGTACCTTTGAAATCGTGGCCTTTTGAGTCTAAGTAGACAAGACAGATGATGGGCAGGGAGACAGAGGCAAAACGACTTACCTCAGGATGCAAAGCAGGTCAGTAGCACAGCCAAGAATACAGCCCAAGTCTTTTGACTTATTTCACTGAATCACATTGCTTCTGCACATGAAATAACTGTCACATCTACATATGTTACTCATTTAGCTCAAGTGACAGGGCTTGTGCTGTATCTGCTGAAGGTTCCAAGTTGTCACTGACGACTGTCTGGGTGTCTATTTGACTATTTTGCAATTACATTCAAACTGGGCCTTTCACCCACAGTGCTCAGCATTTCCTTTCATACAGGCGTGAGACCAGGCTCTTGTTTACCTTTATTTTTTTCTATAAATTAATCGGATTGAAGATTATTTTCCTCAAAATCTCTGGAAAAGGGGAAGTTTAGCAGAAAGAGCAATTAAAAGAAGTCACTTTTCCATTTCACTGTGTTCTTTTTGTGTGTTTTCTTTAGGTGATGCAGAGGCCTCTGACCTCTTCGATTATAGTTCCACTAAAACATCTAAAGGAGGAGATCGGTCCTTTTACACATCTCTGATAGCAGATGACCGTTATACATCTCCACCAGATTCCACCTACTTCTCGGGAATACTGCAAAAAGAAAACAGCCCTGTTACTTGTTCAGACAGCACAGAAGGGTTTAACACAACAGGGCATTCCATTCAAGATGTGATGGGATTTGAGTCTCGTGGTTTGTTTAGCTCAGATTCAGGAATAGAGATGACTCCTGCAGAACCCACTGATGTTAATAAAACCTTAGCAGATCCCATGAAAGTAGAAGCTTATAAATACATGGACATAAGTAGATCAGAAGAGGTAAAATACCAAGAAAGATGCAACACAAGCTTAGAAGACAAGAATACAAGCTTTATCGATAAGTGCCCTGAAACAGCAGCCAAGTTAGAGCATATTTCTGGATCTAAGAAACCCGCTTTTGAGGAGACAAAAGTGGCCAAAGGAGAAAACCTTTTTGAAGAATCAACTGTTCCATCCTGTGCAGAGGAAATATTTGGTGATCAACACAGTGCCTCATCGATTACAGCACCTGTCAAGATTACACTCACTGAGATAGAAAGCATAGGGGAAACTGCAAACAAAGAGTCACCTCCAAATAAGCAAGAAACAGGGCTGAAACCAAGCCATGACGTGGTTCCAACAGTGACTGTGTCAGAGCCAGAAGATGACAGCCCAGGTTCTCTCACACCACCATCTTCTGGCACAGGTAAGATGTCCAACACCCAGTATCTTACTATGCTAGAAAGTGATTGGGTGAAATCCTGACCCATTGAAGTTAATGGCAAATCTCCCATTGACTTCAGCTGGGCCAGGATTTCACGCACTTTGTAAAAATAGCACCCCCTTACTTTGCAGGTGAGTGCTCTGTGTGTATTCAGAGACTTATCATTCCCTAAACTAATGGCCTGATTTCCAAAGGTGCTGAGCACCTGCAGCTCCCATTGAAGTCAGCTGAACTATGTCAGGTGCTCAGCACCTTAGAGGGTGTCAAGGTTTTACTGCTCTTTGCTTCTGTTCACGCTGCAGAGCTGAAACCAAATGGCCAGAGGGAGCTGGAGTACACATCCCCAACAAAACTCTTAATGCTGCCCCCAGCTAGGAAGGAATTGTGGATCAGTAACACTCCTCTGAGAGGCACTGGGCTTCCATTTTGTACTGGGGAAGGGAGAACTTTACAGGGCACAACATATTCCTTCCCCCCGCCACCCTAGCCTGCTCTGCTGATGTGGGAAACGAGTGGAGGGGAAGAGTGCCCAGCCCCCTTACAAAGCCCCTGCCTTAACAACCCTGGGATGTGAAACGGTCTCCCTGTGAAGGTAGGAAGACATCACTCTCCAGAGTGGCCATGGGAGAGCACTGTCACAGGGGAGCTGACCCCTGTGAGTAAACCAGGCCCAGTGCCCCTGGGTCAGAGCAGCTGGGCCCACATGAGCCAATTAAAGAGGACAGGGCTACACCTGGGGCTTATAAAGGCTTGTCAGAGCACAGGGAGGGTAGGAGTGACTAGGACAGGTGAGAGATGCTAGAGTAGAATAAATGCAGGGTGGGATGGGTCCCTGGAGCAAGGGGTCAGGTGCTCAGGGAGGTAGCTGTGGGGCTGGTGGTGTTCCAGAAGGAAGCTGGCTGGGATTGGGAGGGTGAGCTAAGGGACTGTTTTGAGAGTGTCTTTATATGCTTATGTGGGGACAACAAACCTACTGAAAGGGAGAGTGGGTATGGCAGCTTGGAAGCTGTGGAAAAGCCTTGTTGTTTGCCATGTCCCAAACTAGACACAAATATTTTCATGTAAATTGAGCTGAAACTGATCCTCAGTAAGGGTTTGATGTCACCTGGCCCTGCCTGGGTGCATAAGAGAAATGAGTAAGTACAAGCTGCCCTCCCCTTACCTCCCCACCCCCTGAAAAGGGGCCGGTGCAATCCACTCAGAGGAGACTGGGATGAGCCTTATGCACCTGTGGAATGTGACCAAGCTGCTGCTATGTGTTCTTCATCCCCCATGGAAGGAACTTGCAGGCTCTTGCTACAGACAAGCTCCCCCTTGAGTCCCTTCAGGACAGACTATGGCCACAATCTAGCCCTAGCCACAGAAGTCCATCAGGCCATTGTCACAGTTCCTTTTCAAAGCAGAGCTACATTTGAAACCATGTTGTGAATTGCCTTTGCAGTTCAGGAGGGGAGAGGGAGTGGGAGCGCTCCATGGGATAAATACCCCTGTACGCACAGCCTGCACTTGGAAGGAAATGTGAATTAATTTTGTGCTAGCGTTTGTTTGCTAAACTCCCAGCATACAATAAAGCAGAAACCCAGAACAGTGCTAACAATCTCTGAGACCCCTAATGCGATTTAAGCAAGGGCCCTGGCATGAATACTTGGCAGCTGGGAGAGGTTGGAATCCTTGCCACTGGGAATTAATTATTGTTGGTTTGTATTACAGTAGCAGCTGAGCTCAGGTCCTCCTTTTGCTAGGCACTGCATGTACATGTAGACGAGCTTACTATTACCTAGACAGGCAAAGAGTAAGAGGGAAAAGAGAGAGACTGAGGTAAGTGACTTGCCCATAGTCACTCAGCCTGTCAGTGGCAGAGCTTGAATTAGAACTCAGGGCTCCTGTCTCCTGAGGCCTTGACCAGTGCCATGTTTCCAAGCAGAAATTACTTCTCCAAACCACCCTTGCCCCTGGGCAGCCTTGTAGCGTATTCCCCATGTTTCCCCTTTAGAACCACTATGAACCCATTGTAAGATGTACTCAGGACAGCTGTATTCTGATTGTATATTTTTTTAATGCACTGCCAATCAGTGGTATCTGGGATGCTCCACACCCTAGTATTGGAGGGTCACAGGCTGGGGTCATCAAAGCCTCAGGGCAGGCAGGGTGTTGCGGTGCATGCTGGGAGTGGGAAGGGGCAGGAGCTCAGACTTGTTCTGTAGGCTCTGTGGCTCAGCAGGAATGGATGACAGAAACGAGCCAAATAGAAATATCATGGTTTGTTCCCTACCCCTCTTCTAACCCGCCCCATTCCCCAGGGGTCAGATGGCCTGGCCTAGGCTGCCAGTACTCCTGAGGGAATCTTTGCTTTCTAGGTCAGCCAGAAGAGAGGAAGCCCTGATTCATTTACAGGTGAGGCTGGAAGCAGAAGCAGTTCACCTGCTGTTCAGCTCTGTTCTCTGCTTTGACCTTTCAGTGGCATTTTAGTGCATCGCTGCCCAACTGAGCGATGGAGACCCAGAATTGGGTTATCAGGGAGCTCCCACTGGGTCACATGCACACTGACTGAATCAGCAAAGTGTGGGCAGGGGAGCGAAGGAGGAACTCATTTGCTTCTCTCCCCTCAGTGGCTGTTTCTCTCCTGCCATCTCCACGCTGCTCCCCTCCTCTTGCCCATCACCCAGTCCCTGAGTAGTTCATCAGGCTCTGCTATTGTCCACAGAGAAGATGGCAGGAGAAGCAGCTCTTCCAGGCAGGGGTGCAAGTAATTTACAGGACTTACCAGTACTGCTGGAGTCCTGAGGGGGGCATGGCCTCATCCAGAAGAGGCGTGGCCTCTTAAGATTTAAAGGCCTTGGGGAACCAGCTGTGGCTGGGAGACCCAGAGCCTTTAAATCGACCAGGGGCTCCCAGCTGCAGAGGTGGCTGGGAGCCCCCCGGGGCCCAGGGGTAAATTAAAGGGCCCGGGGCTCTGGCCGCCAGGGGGAACCCTGAGCTTTGCAGGGCTGGGGCAGGGATTTAAAGGGCCTAGAGCTCCTGCCGCTGAGGGAAGCCCAGAGCCCTTTAAATCCCAGACCTAGCCCGGCCACCAGAGCCGTGGCCGGGATTGAAAGGGCTCTGGGCTGCCCGCAGCCGCGGGGAGCTCTGAGCCCTTTAAATCCCAGCCCCAGCCCAGTCGCCCTTTCAGTCCCCACCGTGGAAGTCGATGCCATCCAGCACGGCATACTGGCTCTTGCCGGTACACTGTACCGGACCATACTGGCTTACTTTCACCTCTGCTTCCAAGGTCTGTGAAGCTGGACAGCCTGTTGGAACAGCTGAGTGCTGGGTGGGCCAGGAAGAGAAGGAATGGGGAGGGAGAAGCACCTCTCCACAGAAGTGTCACCCTACCTAGCAGCACTAGTTCTTCCCACTCTCATCGCCACCACTCAGTAGCATCAGCTTCTTATTTTGTAAGCCACCCATTCAGCAGCTCCAGTCCCTCACCCACAAAACTGCCAAAAAACCTGCCCAGTGCTCCAAATGCCCACAATCCTTACAGTGGTCCTGCTATCTTGCTGACCTGCCATAGGCCTCTGAGCATTCATTTCACCATCCTGCCTATTTACGGTACTTATATGGCCCCCAATTTCTGTGCAGTTGGAGTGCCTCACAATCTGTAATGGGGGTTCCAAAAAGAACCCTGTGGGATGTGCTCTCATCTCTGTTTTAGAGGTGCAGGACTGAGCCACAGGGAGACTACATGACAGAGTGGAAGAGTAGGGATTTAGGATGGCCCAGTTTATCTCTGTGACGCTTGGCACGAACTGTGTATCTGGCATAATGCTTATGTGTTTTCCCTCTCAGGCCTATTTCCTCTCCATGCTTCCAACAAATCTGTATAAAACTGGCTGCTGGGTTTCATCATTACTGATTTCCCTAACTACTTCCTATTGCATTAGATCCATGCGTGTGCACTATAGGTAGGATCCAAATACTGAATATAATTAATATTCCTGGATAGCTTGGAACAAATATACACCATTTTCTGATTATGAGCTGTCTGATCCATGCACATTTCTGCTTCTTAAAGCCCTCATTCAGCAAAGTGTACCTATTCTGCAAAGCACTGCTTACCTTTAAGCACTTGTTTAAGTCCCATTCAGAGTTAAGCACCTGTTTAAGTGCTTTGGTGCACGGGGGCTTTAAGGAAACTTCTGTAGCTGTAGGCAAGAATCTTTGTATAATAATCAGGCTTGGAAGAGATTTGCTCTTCTTTTTCATGGGATAATACTGAACTTTATTTCCAAGGAATTCAATTTTTCCTGAGGTTTCTTTTTATACTAAAAGGAAATTAAAAAGCTCAGATACTAATTGTTCAAACTTTAATGATGGTAAAAGCCTGTCTTCAGAAGCATCATCATATTTGATCATCATATTTCCTAATAATGGCTTAGCATTGCATGGTTAGTAATCATGGATTACTGGGCTGTTTGCTAATAGTCTCTAATGCACTCTGCATGTTCACACACGTATTCACTGAAATGCCTAGAATTGCTTTCCTGGCTTTCCCTGTCTGGAGCCAAATCTTGTCCCTGGTACAGTTTAAATGACTAGGCTGTGCTCTAGAAAGTTCCATGGAAGAGGAGGAAAAGATTGGCTGGTGGATCGCTTTGGCTGTGGAGCTGCTGGATCTGCTTCCACTCTTTTCCTGGCCCACTTCTGCCCCCTATTCCATTGCCTGTGGCCCTGCACAGAGATCCCCTGGAAATCTGTATGCTGTGATGCACCACATGGTTGCCATTGTCCTCCATTGAGTCAGAAAATCCTGTCCCCTCATGCAGCAGGACCCCGCACATTTTGCTGTGTCAGAGTGTTCCACAAAAGGGAGGTGAGATCCTCCCCTTCTAGTAATGAAAAGGAGGCATTGAAGGGTGAGAGGTGCTGTTTCTATGGGTGGAGGAGAAAATAGATGATTGACATTTACTGATTAAAATCAAAATGATCCAAGCCTAACTTACCCATCTCAGGTCTGGCTCCAGACCCCAGCCCAGCAAGTAGGCGCTTGGGGGGCGGCCAACGGAGAGGGGCGGCACATCCAGCTCTTCGGCGGCAATTTGACGGCGGGTCCCTCACTCCCTCTCGGAGCAAAGGACCTGCCGCCGAATTGCCACCAAAGACTGAAGCAGCAGTGGTAGAGCAGATCGCAATCGCGGCTTTTTTTTTTCTTTTTTCTTTTTGCTGCTTGAGGCGGCAAAAGCCCTGGAGCTGGCCCTGACCCTGCTTCTGTCTGAATTCCCAGTCAAAGCTTCCATTGTTTCTCTGTCAGTTTTGCTGAGGATGGTGCTCTCTAAAAGCCAGAAGCTGAAGATAAGCAGTAAGGCCATGGCTTCCTAACTAAAGCAGGTTTGGAGCCTAGATAACAGAAGAGCAACATGCTATTGTTCATATCCTACCACCCAATGCTGTGTGGTCAAGAGATAATACACGGCTCCTGTCACTCTGCCATTGTGAGCAGGGAAGGAGGTTAGCTGGTGATTCATCTGACAGGCCCATAAGCATTCACTTGTTGTAAGCTGGAGAGAGAAGAGCAGCACAGCTCAGACTCACCCCCCAGTTTACAGTGCTATAAGTCTCACAGAATGAACGGGCCTCTGTGCTTTGTCTGCTGATGAAGAAGAATATATATTTCTATGTGAGGAACCTTCACATTAAATTGCATGAAGATAACTAGGAGCAAAATACTGGGTTAGATTCTCTACCGTGCTTAATTTCTGCTGGGCACCGCAAGATGGGGAAGCATGATCCTCGGGCTGTTTTATACAGCCCTTGAATAGATTAGAGCAGCCCTCAGTGCTTTCCAGGATGTCATCCACCAACAGAGGTTTGCAGGAGCATGGAGCACTCTGAGAACACCCCTGCCCTGCCCTATATCTGGGGGCTGCAAGAATGATGTAGAAGCTGGCTAAGTTCTCTCTGTGCTCAGTGGGGAAATATGCCCTCTTTCTGGTCCCTTATCACCTCTGAATAGAGTGAGCCAGAGCCTATTGTCACTGGGCCAATTTCTAAAGGTTCAGATGTCAATTCTGGAAAAGCACCCGAAACCACACATGGTTTACCAGAACCTGTTGAATCTGCACCACTGAGTGGCATGGTGTATGTAGCTATGAGACTGTTTTTCTTTGTGCTGCCTCTTTAAGAGTGAAGTGAAGGGCACTTGCTATGAATTAGCTCAAGATGACTGCTGTTTCTACAGCAAGTTTCAGCCACCATGATCTCTTGGATCCTTTACATTTATTCTTAATCTCTGTGTTAGTTCCTTTCATCTAATATAAAAGCCTACAGGACTGAAGGGGTCTGTTTACTCTTTATCTATGGAAAAGCAGAACAGATGGGAAGTCTTAGAGAGGGGGGTCTCACTCACACCCATGAAATTTCTGGTACCTTTTTGCCTCTAACTGATCACAGAAGACCAACCAGAAGAACAGCTTTCCTTGCATTATCTTGACACTTCTCTTTCCACTGGGAACCAGGAAATGAAGACCTCATATTTTGTTAAGCAATCAGCCAAACTTGTTTTGCTTCAAATTTTGTCTTTTTTGGGTGAAAGGTTGTGTCAGGTCTTCTTTTATCTAAACTGGTCCATCCCTCTATAGGTATAATATGGTTAACAAATTATACCTAGGAAGATGCTGAAAGATAAGAGATTATTAGCAAAGCACTTAAGAACATGCTTAAGTGCTCTGCTGAATAGGGATGCTCAGCTGAATTGGGCCCTACCTGAAGGTGAGGGTGGGAGGAGATGAAGTGGGATTGGCTCAAGGGTCCCTGAGGAGTGACAGCACTCCATCCTTAGTTCACTGTATTGTCATTGTTACATATCTACCTGTGGGAGCACACACAGTCCCAATCAGGGTCAATGCCTCATGCTAGATGCCAGGCAGATGTAGACTCAGCCCCCAAATCAGAGAGTTTGCAATGTATAAAAGGTAAAAAGGTAGGATATAATTAAATACAGTAGATATAATCTATTAGACACCAAAACCAACCCTATCTTAAAAGAATATTATTAAGTTTGCAGAATTAAGCACTCAGACGTTAGGCAATGCCAGAATGATGGTTGCCTCTGCAACCTTAATTCAGCCCCCATATGCGGGCTCACATGCTATTTGTTCCACAGGACCCCTGCCTCATTCAGTGCCACAGGATGGATGGCACTCACTTAGTGAGCGGCTATCTAATATTTTGTTTTAGACTCCTCCCCAATGTGTGGCCCCAGGTCTTATTCACTGCACACTATTCAACCCTTTCTCTAGAGCAGAATTAGGACTTTCCTCATGAGTCTTTCAGTGGTGCTCATCGCTATCATATGTGGGTGCTTCACAAATGTGAGTCTTCCTCTCACTTCCCGGGGTGTTGTGGTATTATCCTCTTTCACAAAACACGGAAATGCCATCAGGTGGCATCTTGACATCCACCTGATTCTTCAGCAGAGTTGTAACATTTAGATCCACCACACAGACCTCTGCCACTTCAGCTAAGGGGGTAATTGATAGCTGTAGTAGGTTATCATCCACTGTGGGGATCAGCACTAGAGAGGGATAGGATGCACACTTTGCCAGAGGGTTTCACAGATATTTGCTGACAGTAGAGGAATGCTGAGACTCAGGAATCTTGGATACCAATCCAGGCTCTGAAGGGGAGTGTGCTCTGGTGGCCAGAGATCCCTCTGCCTGTTTTCTCCCCTCCCCAAGCTTGACCTTCTGCCTTGTCCTCTCCAACCTGTCCCTGACCCAGTCCCATCTCTTCCACACTCCTGGATCCTCATCCCAGGCCCATTATAATTGCATATGCAAACCCAGTCTCCACTACTCAGGCTTCTCTTCCCAATGTCAGTCGCCTTCCCCAGCCCATCCTAGTCACCTTCTCCATGTTTGACTCCCAGTCTCCCCTGCCTCCAAGTCTTCTTCCCCAGCCAGTCCCAGTTCTCCACTCTGCCCGGTGCCTTGTTCCCAGTCCCCTTGTCTAGTCAGTTTCATTCTCCCCCCACTCCTCATCCAATCTCAGTTCCCCCTCTGCCAAGTGGTTCCAGGTCCCCCATTTCCTTTACTGTCTCCCAGTCTCCCCCCTTGACTACCTGGGCAAGGAGACTGGGAGCCATGGCCTCCCCTCCCTCGACTTCCAGTCCCTGTCACCATTATTCTATCCCTTTCCATCTTTCTCCAACTCTGTTTCTTTCCCAGTCCGCCCCCATCCCAGTTTCACCAGGCTCCTTGTCCCACCCTACACCAGTCTGACTCTTGTCCCCTCTGCCTTCAAGTCAGGCCTGGATGCCAGCAGAAGGGTCACTGTGAGAGCATAGAAGAGACTCTCCTTGCTCTCGGTTCCAGTGCCAGGCCCTACCCTGGCCCTAAGCACCTGGGAGCAGCCATTACAGGGAAAGTCTCGCTTTACATCTGGGCTGGAGCAAGCTCAGCTGCTGTGTGGGGATAGCACATTTATGGTCTGGTTAGCTCTCGGAGCTGTGAGGGGCTGGAACATGCTCGGTGAGGACAGAATCTTCAGAGACTTTAGCTGCTAAACTCTAAGAAGTTTCTATAGCGCATGTGTGAACTGAGGTTTTTTTTCAAAGGCTTAGAACCTGACCACATTTGGGCAGATTTTCACCAGAACAACAAAAGGAACATCCCTGACAAAAACGCTACCCCCTGTCAAATTTGAAGTCCCTGCTTCAAAGCATGGAGGCAGTAGAGCTTCACAAAGAAAAGGTTACCAGAATATTTTTTTAACATGGGCAAAACAACATATTTTCCCTAGACTTGTTCTCTGAAACAGCTGAACCATTTTAACTGAAACATTAAAAAAAAATCAGCTTGACGCAGACACCTAGCATAGAATATTTTAGCCCAAATGGTTAAAGTTAGGCAAAATTAGAGGCAACTGAAAACAGAGTCTTATAATGGGAAGTGTCGGGCAACCTTAATAAGAGGTGGTGTGATCAGCCATTCCTAGAATTCAGACATGCATATATATTTGCTGTTTTATAATTACATAAATCCAAGTAGCTGTTATAGAATATGGTACTTCATCTGAGACCCCAGAACAGATGATTATTCATTATCCAAATTTAGTAGATCGGGAGGGACCTGATTCTGCATTCCTCATATCCCCAAAACTCCCGGTGTGGTCAACAGGAGGCTTGCTCCTTTGTATCCAGATGGAGAGTGACCAATATAAATATTAAAAAGGGTTTAAATATAACAGGTCAAATTATTCCAGACTGATTCTTGCCTGCATATTTATACCTGCCTCTGGAAATTCCCATTACATGAGTCTGACGAACTGGGTATTCACCCACGAAGGCTTATGCTCCAATACATCCATTAGTCTTAAAGGTGCCACAGGACTCTCTGTTGCTTTTTACGGATCCAGACTAACACGGCTACCCCTCTGATACAGGTCAAATTATGTCAGTCCAAATCATGAGATTTTTCCTCAGATTTCGCTGAGCCTTTACCCAAGACAGCCCTCATTGGCTTCAGTGGGTCTTTGCTTGAGTAAAAACAGAATAAGGTTAATTTCCATTGTTACCTTGTTCATGATGCACACAGCATATTTGACAAGCAGCTCACATTGGATTTGTGTCTTTCTAATCCATGGTACTCAAAATTCAATCCCAAGTACGAATTGCAGTGCGAGTGAGAATATTGCCTTATTAAAAAGAATATTGCATGTTGCATACAAAACACTGAAATGAACGTTCATTGCCAAGAGACCACTAAGAATTTTTTCCTTTATAAATTCAATAAAATGTTTCCGAAATACTTACTCTGTGTGTGTGTGCGTTCGTGCATGCCCCTGCACATGCACACCCTGACTGTATATTTATGTCTGTCATTTTTATCTTGATAATTTTCCCATTTAAAAAATAGCTAATCTTAGGTTGCTGGGAGACCTTGGGCACACGATGACACTGACCTGCTTGTAAAGCACATTTATGTCCCACTTTCCATCCACAGATCTCAGAGCTAGATATAATTGTTTATTATTAAAGGTAATGTTGCCTGCTTGTGTAAGCAGTCCTGCTAGCTGAATCTGTGTTTGCATTAGACAACAGACAGTGATTTAAAGCAATCAGAAATTATCTTTGTGAACAACTTTGTGTTCTCTCTCTCTCTCTCTCTCTCTGCATGGGATAACAGAACCATCTGGCTCAGAATCTCAAGGTAAATGCAGCCTGTCAGAGGATGAGCTCATCAATGCCATTAAAGAAGCAAAGGGCTTTTCCTTTGAAACCTCTGAAGTCCAGCGTTCGCCAGGCCTTTATACAGAAAAACAAGATCAGAAAAGCAAGCCAGGGCGTCCAGCTGTTTCATCCCCCTTAGATAACGAAGCCAGCAGTGCCGAGTCTGGCGACTCTGAGATAGAGCTGGTCTCAGAAGACCCGCTAGCTGCTGAAGAGGTGCTACACTCCAGCTACATGACCTTCAGTCATATCAGAGGGCCTCCCCCTTCGCCTGCTTCTCCTTCAATACAGTACAGCATCCTGAGGGAAGAGCGTGAAGCTGAACTCGACAGCGAACTGATTATCGAGTCATGCGATGCCTCTTCAGCTTCCGAAGAAAGTCCCAAGAGGGAGCAAGATTCTCCTCTCATGAAACCAATAATCATGGATATAATCCAGGAAGAGAGTAGTTCGAAAACTGATGCTTCTGACTTTGAAGTAAGTAAGACAACAGAGAGTAGGATGAACAGGGAAAATCTAGCTGAGTCTGCTTCCTATCTGAAATGCTCTTTTGTAGCACCCAAAGTAAGTGTTGAGCCACCAACCTCTGCCATCGGTACTGAAGAACTAAAAGAAAAAATAATTCAGAAGAAGCCACTTGAAGCAACAGTTGTTAACCAAAGTAAACTGTCATCCAAGGACTCTGGGAAAAGAAGTTCCTTGGCTTCCCCCTCACTACCCTTTTTAAATAAGCAAAAAGGTAAATGCAGAAATTTATGTTATCTAAGTAACATGTTTTTCTTCAATGCGGCGAATAGGGGATGTGTATGATTAATGTAGGAGGGTTTTTTAATCTAGCAGGCAAAGGCATAATAAGATCAATGGCTGGAGTTTGAAGCTTGACCAATTCAAACTGGAAACAAGGCACATATCTTGAACAATGCAGGGTAATTAACCACTAAAACTGCTCACCAAAAGGTGGCATTGATACTTCATCGCTTTAAATCCAGGTGGGATGTATTTGTAAAAGAACTGTACCAGCTCAGCCAGAAGTTGCTGAGTTGTTGTCAGAATCTGTGGGTGGAGTCCTATGGCCTGTGCTATGCAGGAAGTTTGAGTGGATGATCACAATGGTCCCTTCTGCTGTTATAAATCTGTCTGTACAATTAGTAGAAAGATTGGGGTCTGGTCTACACTACAAAGTTCAGTTGATGCAAGGCAGCTTACCTCAGCTATGGAAATGTCCACACTTAAATTTCAGTCCCACTGACATAACTTCCCCCTCACGCCAACTTAATAACTCCACCTCCACGAGCGGCGAAGAGTCAAGGTCAATGTAATTAGGTCGACGCAGTGTCGGTATACACACTGCGTTGTTTACGCCAACTGTTACTGGCTTTCAGGAGCCATCCCCTGAAATGCCCTGCACTGGCAATACAATTGATACACGTGTTCCTGGTGAGGACGCACTCTGCCGACACCAGGAATGAAGTGTCAACACACACAAGCGATGTAATTACTGTGGTGGCTGTGTGCCGATGTAAGTTGTTGATTTAATTTTGTGGTGTAGACATGGCCTGGGCCCTTGTGCCTTTATATCGTTTTGATTGGAATTTATTTGGGTCCAATCGTGCAGTCCTGACTGTAGTCAAACTGCCTTTCTACTCTACCCAGTGTCATATATCGTGCCTATAGCCCTGTTGTGTGGGCACGTCTAGAAGTGCATTAAGCAGTGTGACTCATAGCAGTTGAGGGTTCTTCTCTTCTTTCTCCTTTCCTCTCCTCTGAGAGAAGGTTGCACCTGCATTTTTGAAAACACAATTAGGTGTGAAGTGCTCACTGTTTTAATTAGCCAAGGCAGATCGGAGAAGCACTCCTTGCAGCTGGAACAGAAAGCGGTGAGGTAGTGATGGTTCTTAGATCCTTTACCTCCACTCAGCTCATGGGATATTTACCCTAAATTAGGACAGTAAGACCAGAACTTTTCAAAATGTTATGATGTTCTTTCAAAAGTTTACAATAGAACATTGACTTAAATAGCTTTGAAACTTTACTATGTAAAAGAAAAATGCTGCTTTTAACCATCTTAATTTAAATGAAACAAGCACAGAAACAGTTCCCTTACCTTGTCAAATATTTTCTTAAACTTTCCCTCTATTTTTTATTAGTTTACGTTTGACACAGTGCTGTACTGTATTTGCTTTATTTTTTGTCTCTGCTGCTGCCTGGTTCTAAATGAGATATGAGGCAGACCTGTCAGTTCGTTGCTTTGAGGTTCTACTGTACGCTCTGAAATTGTGCTAAGCCTACACAAACTCAGCAGCAGAAGCTACATGTCAGGCTCTTCCATGAGTTGTGTTGACCATAGAAATGGGGTTGGGGGGGGATGACCAGATTGGGTGTGGGGGGGAAATAGTTCAGATGAACAAATAGCTTTTTGATGGCTGGAATAGTCTGCTTGAAAGAATCCCATGGTGCTGTTAGAAGCCCTTCCCTCCTTAAAAATGAGTTGGCTTGTGGTGGCCACTCTCAAGTCTTGTGACTGAAGCAAGTATAATTTCATTTTGCTAATGCTCAGATCCTGGGAAATATTCCTGCTGCTGCTGTCGGGCCAAATGCTAAAGGTCTTAGTCTAGTGTTGGTTCTTAGCTCACACAACAGAGGGGATGGATTTAACTAAGGACTGAGTAAAAACCTTAGCAAGAACCTCAGGACCTGGCCTGTAATTATCAAAAAGGAATCATTCAGTAATGAGTAATTCAGATTTTAGGGTTTGGCTTTCAGTCTAGCTTCCACTTCACCTGTTATTCTTGTCACTCAAGGGTCTTATGTTAGGGTGACCTTTGCTATGTTAAGGATAAATCAGTGTATGCTGCTCCCTCAGTTAACCTGGGGGGTTGGGAGAGCAGGAGATTACGTAAATAAAACATACTGAAATGAGAGTCCAATCCTAGTGCCTGTGAAGCATTGTTTAAAGATAGGTGTTTTACAACGAGGTGCTGTAATTGTATGTGGGGGAAAGCAGCTTTCCCATTACTCAGCTCAGCCAAATGCACTTGAATCCAGATCTGCAACAGCTCGAGCTAGTAGGGTCCCTTTAAAACAGAGACAACCAGACTGTGTGGTGCCTTTTATTATATGAAGAAAGGTCCAGTAGAGACTAGATTGGAAGCACCAAACCTACAGCATGACCAAATGTATGGCCTCAGTCAAATCTGAACTGAGGTCCATTAAGGTGATTCATGCTATCACTGTGCCTTCTTCTTTTTGGGGAAAATGTCTCTAGTCTCTCTCCAATGCAAATACATAGCTGAATTCGCAAGGCATGTGTGAGAGAGAATGGATCTGTATATTGTCTGCCGTTTAAGATCTTGGGGAACTTCACCTCTAAATAGACAATGGCCCAGACTCTTCGCTGCTTCCATGGGATGCAGCAGAGAGGGAGTGGATATGGGAGCTCCCTGACTGACTGGTCTTGCCCACAGCTTAGAGTTGCCTGGGGCTGCTCTAATCTACCCCAGCTGTCTGTCATTCCCAAGGAACTCTATAACTGCTGAGGATTGTTGGAGCTCTGATCTCTCCCTTTGTCCACCTGTTTGCACCACTGTTGGTGATATCTAAAAGAAAACCCTAACTGAGAGAGCTCAGATTGAGTTGTGAGGCTGGCAGTTAGGGATCACCTTTCTATTTGCAAATGAAGCAGGTTTGATATGGAAATCAGTGTAACACAACAAATATGGAAACTCCACAGTAGCATTGTTACCAAGCAACTTTTTAGGGGATAGCCACACTTTGTAAAATACGCATGCAGGGGCTTTAACTCCATGACTTACCACGGACCTGTATGGTGAATTTATGGGGAACACTTTAAAAATTAACCTATTGTATTACAGTGAACCAAAACAAGCAAACTGACTCAGATGAGTGGGGGGCTGCAAGATCGGGTCTAATGCTTGCAATGGGAGATGCTATTAATTTGGGGGGTAACAAATTAACAAAATTTGGTATTTAAAAAGTGCCTAATTTTATATTTTAATACTTCAGAGTTGGAGGGCTCAATCCTCCATTGTAGTGAGCTCATTCTCAGCCCAGCTGACAAAAGCACAGGGGTGGCTCTATTCTATCTTTCTGCCTTCTCTAATCCTGGGGCCACACCACGCTCCAGCAGAAATCAGAGCAGCCACAAGGCTGTCTGAATGTATGCTCACTAGAACACTCGTCTAGGGATTGTTCCGCTGGCCCAAGACATTCTGACAAGGGACGGGGCCTTTGTGAGATGAGTGCTATGATACAGGAGTGCCCAGCTGATCCTTTTATAAAGCTTTAGGTCCTGTTTGCTCCAGGGGTACTGGACTGAGGAATTGGCGAATGAATTTCTTCACCAGTGGAAGAGCAGTTGGGATAAATTCTGTCTGTTCCCCATCCCCCCACACACACACTTGTTCCAGTCTGGGATATGCCAGGGATGGCATTAAACAGCTGGCTAGATCTCTTCCCTGTAAACACTGAGGGGTTTTTTAAAATATTCATTAGTGGTGATAGTTTTTTTCCAGAGGGTTTTATTCATTACTTACTCACGCTTTGCTAAGCTGTTCCTACTGTAGTTTTTCAGCATTCTTTCTTGATACAGGGCCAGTTTCTACTGTCAGAGAGAGAGAGAGAGAGAGAGAGAGAGAGAGAGAGAGAGAGAGAGAGAGAAATCTCCCACGGAGTTCCATAGGAATTGCACATGAGTGTCTTTGAGCAGAATGGGACTCCATAGGCCAAACTCATCCCTGCTGTAACCTCACTGAACTCAGTGGACGTACACCCAGGATGAATTTGGCCCAACATATTTTTCCTCGATTTTCAGCATGTATTTTCCCTTGATGAATTCCTCCCACCCTTTCATTGCTTAAACTGATGCCAGTTCACTAACAAGGCTATATCTCTTTTTGATTCACATTGGATTCCTAGGGACACCAGTGGATTTCCCCACTTGTCTCCCATTAAGTCAGCATTTGCCACTTGTATTCCCTTCATTGTTGGTGGTGGAAACTTTCCCTACCCAGCAGGGCCAGCTCCAGCTTTTTTGCTGCCCCAAGCAGTGGAGAAAACGAAAGAAAGAAAGAAAGAAAGAAAGAAAGAAAGAAAGAAAGAAAGAAAGAAAGATCCAATTGAGGTACCGCTGAAGAGGACAAGAGTGAGTGAAGGGCTTGCTGCTGAATTGCCGCTGAAGACTGAGTTGCTGAAGGACCCACTGCCGAATTCCCGCTGCAGATCAGACATGCCACCCCAATGGAGTGCTGCCCCTTTCTACTGGCCGCCCCAGGCACCTACTTCCTTCGCTGGTGCCTGGAGCCGGCCCTGCTACCCAGGACAGCTACTGACTAGTTTATTCTTGTTTGTCAGTGCTTAGCCAACAATACATGTGTGCTCAGCTCTGTATTTCATAGCTGCTATTTCTCTGGGCAGACACTCCAGAGAACTCTCTGATATATCTACAAGTGTGCCAATAAACATATGCAGCCCACTAAGATCTCAAGTTGCAGTGGGGGAGGTTTAGGTTGGATGTTAGGAAAAACTTTTTCACTGGGAGGGTGGTGAAGCACTGGAATGGGTTGCCTAAGGAGGTTGTGGAATCTCTTTCTTTAGAGGTTTTTAAGATCAGGCTTGACAAAGCCCTGGCTGGGATGATTTAGTTGGGAATTGGTCCTGCTTTGAGCAGGAGGTTGGACTAGATGACCTCCTGAGGTCCCTTCCAACCCTGATATTCTATGATTCTAAGGGAGTAGAGGGTGTTCAGCATCTCACAGGATCAGGCCCCTTTATGCAGAAATATGGGCCAGATCCGCAGCAGGCATAAATTGCTGTAGCTCCATTGACTTCAGTAAAGCTCTGCTAGTTTACACCAGCTGAGGATCCCAATGTTGCTAACTCACAATTTCCCTGATAGTCTTGCAATATTTGGTGCACTTCTTAAATCTCAGAAGACATGTGATTAGCTGAGAATATCAGCATCCATGAAAAATAAAATAACCTTTTAGCCCCACGAGTTGTGGAGCAGTGCTTGAAAATGTGAACCCCAAAGGTTATGACAAAGATAAATAAAAAAAGACTGTGTTTTTTTTAAGATGTCATTATTTTTAAGTCAATCTCAAGACTGTTGGAAGGCTGACTCATGATTTTTTAATTCGAGGTTAGCGATGCTGGGATCTGGCCAATAATGCTTTTCTGTCTGAGGGATTAATGCACCTGTTGCTGTATCTAATTAAATGGTCCCTTAAGAAGTGCTGTACATGTCTGTTTTTCCAACCCGTGAACAGTACGTTTGTATCTCTTTTGGAGAATTCACAAGGGGCTGAATGAGTTAGCTTAAAACATTCTACAGTATTTCTCTTTGGGTTGGGAGACCAAGTCTACAAAATTTCAGCCTTAAAGGAGATATTCTGCAAATAATTAGAAGTGAACAAGGGGCTGTAACAAAAGGCATCATGTAGCCAGAACAATAGCTTTTGATACTCAAAGTCTATAATATTGGAACTTTATCAACTTCAAGAAAAAATTATAAGGCAAAGTTCATCCTTGTGGGCAGTAAAGTCAGTGATGTCATTGAGCGACTCCGGCATGAATTTAGGTCCATACTATAGTTCCCTGGCTCTGGTTGGTTACTATCGGGGTAGATGTAAGCCAAGAACTGTCAATCATCAACCATTTAGCTTCATATATAAACATTCTCGTATTTTGCAACTTATCCTTATTGTGTAGTGTGTACAATGTACCAATATCCATAATGATATCAGTTTACAGGACTAAATGGGCATTCTGTTACACTAATTCAGATGGATTAATTCTGGCGCTGAACATGCAAATTGATTTTGATGCAAATGGACATGCAAATTGATTTTGAATTCATGCTCCATGGAATAAATGCACAGATTGTAGAGCTTCTGGAGTGAGTTAATGTGAAATCACAGCCTTTTACTTGAAACAAGCTCATAGCCTCACTGACTGACTACATTGCTGTGAGTTTGCTGTGTATCATACCTTCAGAGAATCTGTGTGTGTTTGCTTGGTACCCTATAATCACTCTCTCTCTCCCCCCTCCCTGCACCGGTGCACCCCCAAAAAAGTACCATGGAACACAATAGATAGATGTGTGGTTTGTACAGTGCTAATTCAAAGTCTCTATTTAATGTCTGTTGCCATCCAGTGGTCATTTCTCCTTTCCATTTTACCATGTTTAACAGTCATCTTTTGTAAGATAGTTGATATTGCCATTTCATTCACCATGGAGAGGCCCTGCTAGCTTTTGTCAAAGATCATAAGATTTGATTTCTCTGTGTGGCTGTGATGGGGTGTGCAGTCCACACAGGAATGGGAGGGGTTAATGGAAGCCAGATGGGCCAGATAACCTAGTAGATTGGAGGGCAAGAGGAAAGCTCTGATTAGAGGGACAGACTCACCTGTGCAGGAACAGGTGGGGCCTGTATAAAGCTGGGCCGCTTCTGGGAAAGGCTGAGGGAAGTAGGCTGTAGTCACTCTCTTAGAGGAAGGAGTTGAAGGCTGGCATACCCAGAGAGGGTAGGAGCTAGTGATTTAGGAAGAAGTCCTGGAAACAGCAAGAAAATGTAGGACTGCATGAGGACCGTGGCTGCTTGTTTTAGGGTTCCTGGACTGGAACCCAGTGTAGAGGGTGGGCCTGAGTTCCCCTACCAGCCACTGGGGAATGGTAAAGAACATTGGGGACTCCAGCCAGCCAGCAGATCTGGAAAGACTGTGACTTCCCCAGAAGGAGAAGACTTTAGTGACCTAGCTGAAGGGCCAAGTCACAAAGAGAAAGCTGCAGATCCAGAAGTGAGAAGGGCTGCAGTGAGACAGGATGGGAGATGATGCCACCAGAGGGAGAGAGGAAGCTGGCAGAGTTAATTCCCAGATTGGCCAGCAGGAGGCAACATGAGCACTGAGTTACCCGTGACAGTGGCACACACTTATGTGATCACATGTGCTCTGGTCAGAGTCATACAATCACTGGCTACATTATTATTTCCCTCCCTTTCCTTTTGCAAAACGAATAGTTGAAGATGGCTGCCAGCTCAGCTGACTTTGGCCTTTTTAATACTGAAACTGCAGCCTGGTCATTCATATCAAACCTTTATTTCTACTCAATATTTTAAATTAAGCCAAACAGAAAGAAGAACTGACATGTAACTTCTCACTTTAACTGTAACCTGGAGTCTCTGATTTGTTCTAAGAAAATCCTGGCTTGCAGCATCTCAGATTTCAATATATCAGGAAAAACTGAACAACAGGCAGGGCTAGATCCACAGCTGGCGTGAACTGGCAAAGTGCTCTTGATTTCTGTGGAACCAGCTGAGGATCAGGCCCAGTAACTGATTTAAATAGGCTTATATGCTGTTTAAGAAAAATCCTATTGGCTATGGAGAAAGGCCTGTGTGAGCACTTTGGACATCTGCAATCAAGTCAAAAGAAGGTTGAACTGAAGCAAATCAGATAGAAGGCCAGTCAGATCAATGGCTTTCTGTCCAGCTCTTGTATTCCCATTAATTAAAAAAACCTCCCAAAGTGTATGTCATGGAAGGGCAGAGGAACTATCTGGGGATGGATATAACAGACTTGATATATTGCTCTCTAGCACGTTAAACATATGAGTAAGTGTTTTGCTAAATCAAGGCCTTCACCATCAGTGAAGCACCTTTGTCTCGCCTGTAAGTGTGTCATGTACTGTTCCCTTGAACATTGTCCATTAATCTGAATCATAGCTGGGATGGCACAGCTGGGAAGTCGTCAGTCTCTGGAAAAAGAAATGTTTCTTTCTTTTCTACATTTCTCTTTTTTCTTCCCAACATTGACTTTGAGTGCTATGAAGTCAGTCTCATGCCTTCTAAGGGGCCAGTGTTCCTGAGTCCTAGTCCAAGCCCGACCATTGCCTTGCTTTGGGTAAATCACTTTGCCTTTCTTTCTGTTTTCCCTGTGTAAAATGGGGATAACAATACTTACGCACCTACTTCTCTGGGATGTTGTGCTTTGAAAATAGGACTTGTCTATATGATGGCATGAGGTTGTGAATTGTAGAGCATGCCAATATGGAGTGCTTTAACTGCCCCACGTAGACCCTGCTGGCATGAAGTAGGAGGTACCTAGTTTGTGTTGCTGTAGTCCCATTTCAAGCAGGACTCCATTCATTCTCACAAGATACCTTTTGGTTTATGCCTACAAGGAACAGTTAAAGCACAACATGTTACCATGCTCTCCAGTTCCACTTTTCCTTAGTCTCTATGTCCTATCCTAGACTTCTGTGCATGACTTCTCCCACTTCATACCTGGCCACTGCAGATAGACTGAACGAACACGTTATTAAGATCAGTGGAAGAATTTTCCTCCTCACAGAGGAGGGGTGGTCTAGTGACTATCTTGACTGCCTAGGGGTTAGATAGACTTGGGTTCAATTCCTGGTTCCATCACAGGCAGGGTGACTAGAGGTCCAAATTTTATAGGGACAGTTCTGATATTTGGGGCTTTTTCTTATATAGGTGCCTATTACTCCCAACCCCCAGTCCCAATTTTTCAGATTTGCTATCTGGTCAGCCTAGTCACAGGCTACGTGGGACACCTTGGGTAAGTCGGTCTCTTGCTTTCGTTCTGTTTGTAAAAGGGAGTGATGGCACTTCCTTTTGACATGGAGGTGTGATAAGGGTAAATCTATTACAGACTGTAAGGTGCTCAGATACTTCGGTAATGGGGGTCATGTAAATATCATAGAAAGACTTCAGTGGGCCTTGGATGGCCTCTATAGCCTTCATGTATTTATTCCCAGGGGTATGACTTTTTTTGCCCTCGAACAGGCCTCTGCCCTGCTGGGTCCTCTCCTGCAGAACAGCCCCTCCCCACCCTGGCTTCATTGTGTAGACTTTGGCAGATGGAGGCACCAGGGCAGTGGAGAGTGAGAGCCAGCTCACATTCTATGCAGTGGCTCAGCTGCTGAGTACATGATAAGCCCAGCACCCATCTCTGTATGATTTCTGTCTAGTCACAGAAATGAGCACTATGCCTACCCTCTCCGTAGCTAAGCACCATTTATTTCTTTGCAAACAGTTGTATGGTAACAGCTGTAGATGGCCCACAGAGCTCATAATATGGCTTCTGTTTGTGCTGAACAATTAATTGCTGTTCATGCCCTGTAAAGCCCTCTCTTGAACTATCCCTCGTCAAGCACAGTGGCAAAAGAGGCACCCTGCCACATGCTTTCAGGAGATCAGAGAAGCAAGGGACTCCTCCATTAACCTTTGCAGGGGAGCCCCAGACTCACTGTTGCTGCATTATGAGCCACAACGAACCTATCAGAATAATTTGTTTCAGTGATAACATTATGAAAGACCCCTTAGTAGCCTGTACTCAACAGAGCAGGCAATGATTGTTTCTACCCTAGTGAAATTTCAGTTGTAGGGCCACATTTCCCGAAAATATCATGCAGAGTCATTTAAAAAGAATGGAAACAAACCTTTGTCAGGTTTGGATTTTATTATTATTATTTTATTTTAATGTCTGTGTCTACCTAGGGCCGTTGCCATGGAGAAGCAGAGTTTTGCAGCTTCACAATGAATTTGTTTTTCAGTAGATACCTGGGAGTTCTATTTATCAGGAGTGTTTTTGTTAGAAGTAACCTTGCTGGAATAACATTAACACATCCCTTGTGCTGAAAGCACATTAGTTGCTAGTGAGGTAGTTTCGGAGGAAGGGAGACATTTGGTAGAATGATTTAACAATCTGGGACTCATTTTTCATCGCCATGTTTTAAATAGACTGACTCTGTAATCAGCATTAATCTGTGGCTGAGCTTTGAACGTAAGGAAATGTTAGTTTAATATTTTAGCGCCATCTGCTGTAAGTTCTCCCACATCCTGGTGCATCTGCTTTACTTGCATTGCTTTACTTTTTATTGTGCTCTGATAGTTTTGCATCATTCAGAAATCCCCCATTTGTAAAAGGTATAAATGAAGGGGTCTTTCCTGACCTTGATTTGTGTGGCATTGGGAGGCAGTGAGTACAAACAATTCCTTTGCTGCAGTGCATAGTGTTTAATTTCCTGTAGGCACCATTGTTTATCTTCACAAATCATACAGAAAGTAATTTAAAAAAATCTATGTAGGGAGGAAAGATGTTCTTGTGATTAAGACACTGGAATGGAAGATCTGGCTTCAGTTTTCACTTTGCCACAAACCCATTGGGTAAATCCCGACATTTCTCTGAGCTTCATTCCCCATTTGTAAAGCCAGGTATTAATACTTCCTTTCTTCCATCCTTTGCCTAGACTGCAAGCACTTCAAGGTAGGGACTCTCTAGCACCTAGTACAATGGGACTCAAATCTCCTTGAATGAACCTCCAGATGCTACTGAAATATAAATAGTGTGAGTGCAAGGCCAAATTCTGTTCTCCACCTGTGATGATGCAGTTCTGGCGGGACCCAACTGAGAGTGCCAATTCAGGACAAATCGTTTAAACAGGGCCGTTACAGCCCAAGGCTGGGGTTTTTCCACCTCTAAGGCAAACCAAACCAGCCAGACAAAGAGGACTTCAGTCTCACCCCACAGGCTAACCACAAGTCACAAGCAATTCCCTTAGACACTCCAGTCTCCTAGTATCACCACCAGTGCCACTCATCCTGGGGATGAATGGTTATGAAAACCAACAGCCCAATAAAAGAAAACGGTTCTCTCGATCCCAAAAAGTCAAGCCCCAGACCCAGGTGTCAAGGTTTCCTCCCCACTCTGAACTTTAGGGTACAAATGTGGGGACCTGCATGGACACATCTAAGCCTAATTACTAGCTTAGCTCTGGTATACTGCCACCACCCAGAATTCCAGTGTCTGGGGCACTCTCTGTTCCCCAAACTTCGTCCCCTCCCTGGGTTGCCTTGAGGGACTTCACCAATTCCCTGGTGAACACAGATCCAAACCCCTTGGATCTTAAAACAAGGGGAAATTAACTATCCCCCCTCCTTTCCCCCACCAATCCCT
This sequence comes from Gopherus evgoodei, assembly GCF_007399415.2. Taxonomy (NCBI): domain Eukaryota; kingdom Metazoa; phylum Chordata; order Testudines; family Testudinidae; genus Gopherus; species Gopherus evgoodei. The sequence goes on along the minus strand of NC_044325.1, from coordinate 14,298,757 downwards.
GGTGAGTCCAGATCCAATCCCCTTGGATCTTAAAACAAGGAAAAATCAATCAGGTTCTTAAAAAGAAAGCTTTTAATTAAAGAAAGAAAAGGTAAAAATTATCTCTGTAAAATCAGGATGGAAAATGCTTTACAGGGTAATCAGATTCCTATAGACCAGAGGGACCCCCCGTAGCCTTAGGTTCAAAGTTACAGCAAACAGAGGTAAAATCCTTCCAGCAAAAAGAAACATTTACAAGTTGAGAAAACAAACATAAGACTAACACGCCTTGCCTGGCTAATTACTTACAAGCTTGAAACATAAGAGACTAATTCAGAAAGATTCGGAGAGCCTGGATTGATGTCCCGTCCCTCTCAGTCCCGAGAGCGAACAACAACACACAGAGCACAAACAAAAGACTTCCCTCCATCAAGATTTGAAAGTATCTTGTCCCCCTATTGGTCCTCTGGTCAGATGTCAGCCAGGTTTACTGAGCTTCTTAACCCTTTACAGGTAAAAGAGACATTAACCCTTAACTATCTGTTTATGACACGCCCCCCAAATCTCAGACAGTGTGGAACCACACTGGCGGTGATTTCTTCCTAGACTTCCTTTAGACTAAACAGATTAATAAAACACATGCACCTTTAAATATACTACTAATTATGTAAAACTACAAGATTTTCCACATTTCAAGGACAATTTTTAACCAGTTGATTCTGGGAAACTTTAACGGGAGAGTGCATCAGCTACTTTGTTAGAAGCTCCTGAAATGTGTTGAATTTCAAAATCAAAATCTTGGAGAGCTAAACTCCATCGAAGCAGTTTTTTGTTGTTTCCCTTGGCAGTAAGAAGCCACTTTAGCGCAGCATGGTCAGTTTGTAGCTGGAAACGCCGTCCCCAAACATATGGGCATAGCTTTTCCAGGGCATACACAATGGCGTAGCATTCTTTTTCACTGATTGACCAGTGGCTTTCCCTCTGACAGTTTTTTGCTGAGAAACACGACAGGATGAAATTCTTGATCCGGTCCTTCCTGCATTAAAACTGCTCCTACACCACACTCAGACGCATCTGTGGTTACTAGGAATGGTTTGTTAAAGTCTGGGGCCCTTAGCACAGGGTCAGACATGAGTGTTGCCTTAAGCTGGGTAAAGGCCTTCTGACACTCATCAGTCCACTTAACTGCATTTGGCTGTGTCTTTCTGGTCAGGTCTGTTAGTGGGGCAGCGATTTGGCTGTAGCATGGTACAAATCGCCTGTAATATCCGGCCAAGCCTAAGAAGGATCGGACCTGTTTCTTTGACTTTGGGACAGGCCACTCTTGGATTGCATCCACCTTGGCCTGTAGGGGAGTTATCGTTCCTTGACCCACCTGGTGTCCAAGGTAAGTCACCCTGTTTTGGCCTATTTGACACTTTTTAGCCTTAACAGTTAGTCCTGCCTGCCTGATGCGCTCAAAGACTTTTTTCAGGTGTTCCAGGTGTTCTGCCCATGAATCAGAAAAAATGGCCACATCATCGAGGTAGGCAACTGCAGATTCTCCCAGTCCTGCTAGGAGACCATCTACAAGTCTTTGGAAGGTGGTGGGTGCATTTCACAGCCTGAAGGGAAGCATATTAAATTCATACACCCCTGCATGGGTGATGAAGGCTGACCTTTCTCTGGCGGGTTCATCTAACGGTACTTGCCAGTACTCTTTGGTTAAGTCTATTGTAGAGATGAACTGGGCCCGTCCCAATTTTTCCAATAGCTCATCGGTGCGTGGCATTGGATAATTGTCAGGATGAATTACAGCATTTAGCTTACGGTAGTCCAAGCAAAAGCGTATTTCCCCATCTGGTTTGGGCACTAGAACCACTGGAGATGCCCATGCACTGTTAGAGGGGCAGATTATACCCATCTGTAGCATGCTTTGGATCTCCCGTTCTATAGCAGCTTGGCATGAGGAGACACCCGGTAGGGTGGGGTTCTAACTGGGTGAGCATTACCTGTGTCAATGGAGTGGTATGCCCATTCAGTCTGTCCTGGGGTGGCTGAGAACATTGGGGCGAAGCCAGTGCACAGCTCCTTGATCTGCTGTCGCTGCAGACATCCAAGGGTCGCGGAGAGGTTCACCTCTTCCACGCCACCGTCACTTTTTTCTTCGTAGTAGACACCTTCAGGCCACTCAGCATCATCTCCTCCGTGGGCTGTAAACTGACAAACCTTTAAGTTTCTGGAATAAAAGGGCTTGAGAGAATTAACATGGTACACTTTAGGCTTTAGGGTTGAGGTGGGGAATGCTCTGAGATAGTTAACAGCTCCTAGGCTCTCTTGGACCGTGAAGGGCCCTTCCCATGATGCTTTCATCTTATGGGCCTGTTGCGCCTTCAAGACCATAACCTGGTCCCCTACTTTGAAGGAACGCCCTCTGGTACGTTTATCATACCAGGCCTTTTACTCTTCCTGAGCATCCTTTAGGTTTTCTTTAGCAAGGGCTAAAGAGTGTCGGAGGGTGCTTTGTAAGTTGCTTACAAAGTCTAGAATGTTAGTTCCTGGAGAAGGCGTAAACCCCTCCCATTGCTGCTTCACCAACTGTAATACCCCCTTAACCTCATGGTGATACACAAGTTCGAATGGTGAAAACCCTAAACTGGGATGTGATACAGCCCTGTAGGCAAAAAGCAACTGCTGCAACACTAGGTCCCAATCATTGGAGTGTTCATTGATGAATTTACGTATCATGGCCCCCAAAGTTCCATTAAACTTCTCCACCAGGCCATTGGTTTGATGGTGGTAAGGGGTAGCAACCAAGTGATTCACCCCATGACCTTCCCACAGATTTTTCATGGTCCCTGCCAGGAAATTAGTTCACGAATCTGTAAGGATGTCGGAGGGCCAACCTACCCTGGCAAAAATGTCTGCTAAGGCCTGGCACACAGTTTTAGCCCTGGTGTTGCCTAGAGCTACTGCTTCCGGCCATCGGGTAACAAAATCCATGAAAGTCAGTATGTACTGCTTTCCCCTGGGGTCTTTTTTGGGAAAGGACCCAAAATATCCACAGCTACTTGCTGAAATGGGACCTCAATTATGGGAAGTGGCTGGAGAGGGGCTTTGACCTGGTCTTGGGGCTTCTCCACTCGTTGGCACACCTCACAAGACCGGACATAATTAGCAACATCCTTGCCCATTCCCTCCCAGTGGAAGGACTTCCCCAACCGGTCCTTGGTTCTATTCACCCCAGAATGGCTACTGGAATGATCGTGAGCTAAGCTCAAGAGCTTTACCAGGTACTTAGTTGGGACTACCAACTGTCTTTGAGGATGCCAGTCTTCCTGGTGTCCACCAGAAAGAGTCTCCTTGTATAAGAGTCCTTGTTCTACAACAAACCGGGGTCGGTTAGAAGAGCTGAGAGGCGGTGGGGTGCTCCGTGCTGCCTCCCAAGCTTTTTGAAGGCTGTCATCTGCTTCCTGCTCAGCTTGGAACTGTTCCCTTGAGGCCAGAGACATCAGTTCCTCCTTAGACTGTGGACTTTGGCTTGATCCCTCTGGAAGTGATGTAGGTGATGGGGTGGTTTCTGCTGATTGTGAACCGCTTTCCGCTGGTGCACTATGTGATATTTCAGGCTCCGGCTGAGCCTCTTGGGTATGGTTGTCTGCTGCTTCTGCCAGTCCAGGCCCGCTGGTGCCCTCTGGCATTGGAGTTGTAGATGGGTTTGCAAGCGCTGGTGTCAGTGCTGGCAACGGTTCTGGTGCTGGTTGCTTTTCCAGTTCCGGTTCTGGGACTGGATGCACTTTGGCTGTTCCACCACCTCTGTCTGGGTCTCTAGTAACACAGACGGGGCCCTTGTGGATGGCTCAGGAACAGGGATGGGTCTGGAAGCTTGCCTGGCTTGGCTGCGTGTGACCATCCCCACCCTCTTGGCCCGCTTCACCTGGTTGGCCAAGTCTTCCCCCAGTAGCATGGGGATAGGATAATTGTCATAGACTGCAAAAATCCACATTCCTGACCAGCCCTTGTACTGGACAGGCAATTCAGCTGTAGGCAAGTTTAAAGATTTTGACATGAATGGGTGAATTGTCACTTGGGCCTCTGGGTTGATGAATTTGGGGTTCACTAAGGATTGGTGGATAGCTGACACTTGTGCCCTAGTGTCTCTCCACGTGATAACCTTCTTTCCGCCCACTCTCAAGGTTTCCCTTTGCTCCGAGGGTATTTGAGAGGCATCTGGGCCTGGGGATTTTTGCTGTGATGGTGGTGTAATGAACTGCACTCGGTTGGGGTTTTTGGGGCAGTTGGCCTTTATATGTCCCAGTTCATTACATTTAAAACATCACCCAGCTGACTGGTCACTGGGCTGAGATGGGTTGCTGGAGACTGGTGAGGTGGGACAATAGGGTGTCTGGGGCTTTCCTTGGGTTGTAGGTGGGGTCTTGGGTTGCCCTCGGTGATAGGGTTTATTTTCGTTTTGCCCCCTCTGATATTCGCTCCCCTTGCTAGTAGTTTTTTTCTTTTCTGTCACTTCCACCCATTTGGCTCCAATCTCCCCCGCCTCGGTTACAGTTTTGGGTTTCCCATCTAGGATGTACCTTTCTATTTCCTCAGGAACACCCTCTTAGAATTGCTCCATTTACATTAGGAAGGACAGCTCTTCCAGAGATTTAGCATTTGCTCCTGATATCCAGGCATCCCAATTCTTTCCAATGTGATAGGCGTGTCGGGTAAATGACACATCTGGTTTCCACCTTCGGGCTCTGAACCGCCGACGGGCATGCTCAGGTGTTAGCCACATTCTGATTCTGGCCTTGGTTTGAAAAAGATCATAATCGTTCATGTGTTCCTTAGGCATTTCAGCTGCCACCTCTGCTAAGGGTCCACTGAGCTGTGGCCTCAGTTCTATCATGTACTGGTCTGTAGAGATGTTGTACCCATGGCAGGCCCTTTCAAAATTTTCTAAGAAGGCCTCAGTATCATCACCTGCCTTGTAGGTGGGAAATTTTCTGGGATGGGAAACAGTACCTGGAGAAGGGTTGTTAGGGTTGGCTGGTCCATCCTGCTTAGCCTTTTCTAATTCCAAGGCCTGCTGGTGGGCCTCCGTCTGGATCTCCATCTCTTTTTTCTCTCATCTCTATCTCTTTTTGTTTCATCTCTATAGCTCTCCTGTGGTCAGCCTCTTTGGCTTTCTCTTCTCTTTCTCTCTGTCTTTCTTTCATCTCCATCTCTTTTTCTTTCATCTCCATAGCTCTCCTGTGGTCAGCCTCTTTGGCTTTCTCTTCTGCGTCCAGCCTAGCCAGTTCCTGTTTAACTGCTTCCTTGGTACTCATTTTTCTGCTTTCTTGTGCTGGCCACACCCCTCTGCAGTTCACTGAACTTGGGATGCACTCAGCAGGGCTGCTTTGTTAACAGAGACTTTCTAACTAGCTATATCCGAGAGGTAGAAAGAAAGAAAACAATTCAGCTCATAAATTCCTTTTGCTGGCTGTTTGCTCACAGTTTGAAGCCTCCTCTTAACAAAGACCCTTGTTAAAAAACTTAACACCTCTGCCCTCAGGCTGCCGTCCAAGCTGCTCACCATGTCAAGGTTTCTTCTCCACTCTGAACTTTAGGGTACAAATGTGGGGACCTGCATGGACACATCTAAGCCTAATTACTAGCTTAGCTCTGGTATACTGCCACCACCCAGAATTCCAGTGTCTGGGGCACTCTCTGTTCCCCCAAACTTCGTCCCCTCCCTGGGTTGCCTTGAGGGACTTCACCAATTCCCTGGTGAACACAGATCCAAACCCCTTGGATCTTAAAACAAGGAGAAATTTACCATTCCCCTCCTTTCCCCCACCAATCCCTGGTGAGTCCAGATCCAATCCCCTTGGATCTTAAAACAAGGAAAAATCAATCAGGTTCTTAAAAGGAAAGCTTTTAATTAAAGAAAGAAAAGGTAAAAATCTCTGCAAAATCAAGATGGAAAATGCTTTACAGAGTAATCAGATTCCTACAGACCAGAGGGACCCCCGTAGCCTTAGGTTCAAAGTTACAGCAAACAGAGGTAAAATCCTTCCAGCAAAAAGAAACATTTACAAGTTGAGAAAACAAACATAAGACTAACACGCCTTGCCTGGCTAATTACTTACAAGTTTGAAACATGAGAGACTGATTCGGAAAGATTTGGAGAGCCTGGATTGATGTCCCGTCCCTCTCGGTCCCGAGAGCGAACAACAACAACACACAGAGCACAAACAAAAGACTTCCCTCCACCAAGATTTGAAATTATTTTGTTCCCCTGTTGGTCCTCTGGTCAGATGTCAGCCAGGTTTACTGAGCTTCATAACCCTTTACAGGTAAAAGAGACATTAACCCTTAACTATCTGTTTATGACAGGTCAATATACAAATCAGATCTTTCCTTCAAATCATGCTGTTGCCAATCCTTTAGAATCTAAAGGTTTATCCATAAAAGGAAAAAGATAGAGATGAAAGCTAGAATTGGTTAAATGGAATCAATTACATACAGTAATGACAAAGTTCTTGGTTCAGGCTTGTAGCAGTGATGGAGTAAACTACAGGTTCAAATCAAGTCTCTGGAATATCCCCCGCTGGGATGGATCAGTCAGTCCTTTGTTCAGAGCTTCAGTTTGTAGCAAAGTCCCTCCAGAGGTAAGAAGCAGGATTGAAGACCAGATGGAGATGAGGCATCAGCCTTTTATAGTATTTTCCAGGTGTAAGAACCTCTTTGTCCTTACTGTGGAAAATTACAGTAAAATAGAGTCTGGAGTCACATGGGCAAGTCCCTGCATACTTTTCTGAGTTACAAGGCCTATTTGCCTTCTCTCAATGGGTCAATTGTATAGCAGATAGTCCTTAATGGGCCATCAAGCAGGCTAGGCAGAGCTAACACCAATTTGTCTAGGATGTTTCCCAGAAGCACAGCACAAATTTGAAATACTGGGACAAAGTAAGCTGCCACGGGATAAGAGGGGAGGTGCTCTCATGGATTGGTAACTGGTTAAAAGATAGGAAACAAAGGGTAGGTATAAATGGTCAGTTTTCAGAATGGAGAGAGATAGTGGTGTCCCCCAGGGGTCTGTTCTGGACCCAGTCCTAGTCAACATATTCATAAATGATCTGTAAAAAGGAGTAAACAATGAGGTGGCAAAATTTGCAGATGATACAAAATTACTAAAGATAGTTAAGACCCAGGCAGACTGTGAGGAGCTACAAAAGAATCTCTCAAAACTGGGTGACTGGGCAACAAAATGGCAGATGAAATTTAATGTTGTTAAATAAAAACTAATGCACATTAGAAAGCATAATCCCAACTATACATATAAAATGATGGGGTCTAAATTAGTTGTTACCACTCAAGAAAGAGATCTTGGAATCATTGTGGATAGTTCTCTGAAAACATTCACTCAATGTGCAGCGGCAGTCAAAAAAGCAAACAGAATGCTGGGAATAATTAAGAAAGGGGTGGATAATAGGACAGAAAATATCATGTTGCCTCTATATAAATCCATGGTACGCCCACATCTTGAATAATATGTGCAGATGTGGTTACCCCATCTCAAAAAAGATATATAGGAATTGGAAAAGGTTCAGAAAAGGGCAACAAAAAATAATTAGGGGTGTGGAATAGCTTCTGTGTGAGGAGAGATTAATAAAACTGGGACTTTTCTGCTTGGAAAAGAGACAGCTAAGGGGAGGTATGATTGAGGTCTATAAAATGGTGACTGGTATAAAGAAAGGAGATAAGGAAGTGTTATTTACTACGTCCCATAACACAGGAACTAGGGGTCACCAAATGAAATTAATAGGCGGCCTGTTTAAAACAAATGAAAGGAAGTATTTCTTTACATAACGCACAGTCAACCTGTGGAACTCCTTGCCAGAAGATGTTGTGAAGTCCAAGACCATAACAGAAAAGAACTAGATAAGTTCATGGAGGATAGGTTCATCAATGGCTATTAGCCAGGATGGGCAAGAATGGCGTCCCTAGCCTGTATTTGCCAGAAACTGGGAATGAGCAACAGGGAATGGATCATTTGATGATTCTATTCTATTCATTCCCTCTGGGACACCTGGCACTGGCCAACGTTGGAAGACAGGATACTGGGCTAGATGGACCGAGATCTTACAGTGTTTGGTTTCATTCTGCTGTTTTTATGCATCACCCTCCCAGATGCACAGAAGGCAGAGAATGAGAGCAGGCTTGAGGAGCTGTCTCCCTCCCAAAGGGACCATACACAGTCACAGTTCCTGCATTGGGAGTGTGCTCCCCAGAGGAGGATGTTGCCCCAATGTGGACAGGGAGGAAAAGGTCCCACCAGTCTTTCCCCAGCATGAAAAAGTGAGCCAGGGGATGTGGGGACCATGTCGAAGGGCAGTGCTCCCCACAGCTTGCACACTACCCTTCCAACCACTGGCGCTCCTCCTTCACCCCTTTGGAAACCTGCTCACAGGTGGCTGACAGCTCTTCCTTGGTGCCATTAACTGCGATCACTAGCCTGCAAGAACAATGGTGCCACCACCTCCTCCAGCCCAGAAACTTCCCTTGATGTGATCCTGAGAAATGTCTCACTCCACACATCCCCTGTAAAACTCTACTTTTGTCCATAGCCTTCAAAACTGCAACATCTTGGGCTGCAGGTTATTCCTTTCCCATCCAAACCGCTCTCCTAATACTTGGCTATAGGCATGAGACTTGGTCTCCATTGTTGCTTACACTCTTCTGTTCAGGTTTTTATACCATGCTTATCAGAGTCGTTTCTGAGCACTATCCAATAGTGTGTTAAGCAGCGTGACCGACATCTGTGACATGTTTATTCTCTCATCCACTCTCAGGGGAAGAAGAGTGTGCAGGGGCGTGTCTTGTTATGGCAGGGATTTTTTCTTTGTGGATTTTCATTTGTTAACTATACCTGTTGCTACGTATTTCTATATTAGAGAAGGCAGGTCAAACAAATGGGTCGTGCACATAGGTGCTAAAGTCAAATTTTTCAAACTTAGGTGCCTGAAGTAAGGCCATTTAAATCCAGTTAGGCAACTAAATGCAAGTGGTCTGAGCATTCACCAGTCCCATTGGAGTCGACAGGAACTGCAGGTGCTCGGGCCACACCTATACTTCAGTGGATTTAAGCCTCCAGGTTCAAGCTCTTTGGCCTAAGGTGATAATATTTCAGAGGCACTTAACGGTAGTTAGACTAGATAGAGCTGAACACGCATCTTCTCTCAGGGCTGCCATCAGTTCACTATCTGTGCATGAACTAGGCATGGCTGTATATTAAAAACACTCACATGATGTGGCAGAAAGAATCACCTCTAAGAGCAAAGGCCTCTGAAGGTGTGTCCTAAGGCCAGGCCACCCACAGACCAGTGTGGAGAGCTGTCCTGTAACCCCACCAGACTGGGCTGTGTTTAGAAATTGTCATAATTTAAAAAAAAACACACAGTAATTTGTGTAATTAGAAACAGGTGGCCAGCTGTTTGTCAGACATTTAAATATCAAGCCCTATGAGTTGTAATGTCTAAGCCAAGAGAGCAAATCTCAGAGGGTTTGTTCAAGAAAGCAGTAAAAATCTGTTAGTAAAAGTATATCCAGGGGGGCGAGTTTCCCATGCAGCGTGCACTTCTCAGGAGGCATTCTGGCTGTGTCCGACAGAATCCGACTGCAGAGTGGCCCCTCTGCCTTACCAAGTGCAGGCTCTGGCTTTAAGCCACAATTTGAGCCTCTGTGTTTAAGTGCTCTGAACAGGGGGAGGTGTTGTGGTGTGTTTCTGATCATTCTGCACTGCAGTAATCACTTAAACAGAGAAGAAAATGGGGCAATTCTGTCTTGTGCTGTATCTGCAGTGAAACGTTGCTTTTCAATTAAACGCATATTTGAAACCTAGAACCTTGACTGTGTCCCTTTAAGTATGTCCCGGCAATTGGAGAGACCAATGACTCAGCTCTTCCTACAAGGTGATTCTTTGAAGGCCAAGTCACTTGTTTGTTTTGGCTGTGGCATTAACTACTGTGTGTTCTTGCATCTTTGCCACTAAAACAAGCAATGTCTCCAGCTGAGATGCTTTGCCTGGAGTTCAGATAACCCAGGTAAACCCAAGAACAGAGTCACTCCTGACAAGCAGAGACCCCTAACATTTATTGGTGGTGTTGGCTAGTTAGCATTTCCACGAGTGCCGTAGCATATGGATGCATTAGACACATTTATTCCAGTCATGCAGAAAAGGGAAATTAAAAATTACGAGGGATGTCTACACTGTAATAACAGACCTGTGGCTCTGAATCTCAGCACCTGGATCAATTGTCCTGGGCTGTGGGACTAAAAACTGCAATGTAGATGTTCAGGCCCAGATCCATTAATCTGGTAAGGGGGGTGGGTCTCAGAACCCAAGCTCCAGTCCTAGCCCAAATGTCTACACTGCAAGATTTAGTCCTGCATCCAGGCCCTGCAAGTCCAAGTCAGCCGACTCAGGCCAGCTGCAGCTGTGCTGTGCGTCTTATATTGCAGTGTAGATGTTCCTGGAGAGTTTGAACGTAAATCCCATAGACATGAGTTGCTATTTCTGTGTGATTCATAGTTCACTCAGTCTCCTAAGGACAGACATCTTGTCATCTGCCCAAATGACCCCACTCTTTTTATTTTCCTTAGAAAGAACACCACTGTGGGGAAAATCCCCAAAAGAGGTTCTGAAATAGGAAAGAAAGCACACAGCACTGACTCATAAGAACGGCCGTACCGGGTCAGACCAAAGGTCCATCTAGCCCAGTATCTGTCTACCAACAGTGGCCAATACCAGGTGCCCCAGAGGGAGTGAACCTAACAGGCAATGATCAAGTGATCTCTCCCCTGCCATCCATCACCACCCTCTGACAAACAGAAGCTAGGGACACCATTCCTTATCCATCCTGGCTAATAGCTATTTATGGACTTAACCACCATGAATTTATCCAGTTCTCTTTTAAACACTGTTATAGTCCTAGCCTTCACTAGACTCCCTTCATTAGCATATTATTCCTTAGACATAAATAGGCACAAAATGAGAAGCATGTGTCACACACTGGTGAATGGGTGTAACAAGTTCCCTGGCTGTACCTGATCCACAGAGGCTGTTCCAGCCCAGCCAGGGAGCTTGATTCCCCCTAGTTCAAACTGTAATGGTTTGTGCTTTTAGCTCTGGAGGTCCCCAGTTCAGTCCCCTAGTGTGTTGGCCAAGATGGCAGCTGTCACAACTGTAATTCTGCAAGTTGCACAGTAACCAGCTCTCCAGTTGTCCAGCTAGGTAGTACTTGTACTCATTGGTATCTGCATTTTTAAACTGATACACAAATTAATGAATAAGGCCCCAGTCTTGCCATGAATGCTGCATGAGTGGGCCAGTGCCTGAGAGCCTGTTACAAAGCTTTGGTTACACCAAACTGAATGTGCTAAAAGCCCACATGGGTGATTCTGGACTGGAGTGCAGACCTCTTCACTGACCAAGTTCTGAATTCAGCTGTCTCTCATGATCTTATTTCCACAATTTCTCTCTGCTTTAATACAATGAACTGTGGCCTCACCTCATTCACAAATGGATTTGGGTGGACTTCAGGGTCTTCTATTTTAAATGCTAGAAGAAAGGAAAGTAGCTCAGAATTACATTCCATCAACTCTTCATGTTCTGGGCTCAATTTCTGACCTTTGCGTTTGGGCTCAGCCATGCTGGCAAAGTAATGGAAAGGTCCCATAGCTTCTCTGAACTGGGGAGGAGGGGGTGGGGTTGTTTGGTTTTTCTTGTTCTGTCCTTGAATGGTTTCCATTCTTTGTTAATTAGCCAAGCTGGCTGGGAACCTCACAATGGATTGTTTTGGAGTTTTTATGTCGGAAGATGCCATTCTGTCAAAACCAAAACTTTCTGTGGGAGCGTGTTGATTTTGACAATTTAATTTAGGTAGGAAAAAAACATTTGAATAAGGTTGATCAATTTTGACCCTATTGGAATGGAATATTTTGACCGACAAATTTTTTTTTACATATTTTGCTTCAAGGGAAATTTCTAGTGGTGGATTTATTATGTATTATTCCAAATCTGAATGAAAACAAATTTCAAAATGCTGGAATTTCCCACAAGAGAGAAATTCTGAGTTTAAACTGGCTCCATTAAGTAGATCAATTTGGCCAAGGCCCTGATTCAAAACCACTTGAATATATGATTTTTTAAAGTGGTCCTGTGCACTGTTCCATGTTAGGTGTGACAGTGAGTGCATTGTGTAATTATGGAGCCCAAGTGAGCTTGGGGAGCATGGTTCTCATTTAGCATGGAAGTGGATCTTGGCTTAATCGGAGACTTCCTTTATCTTTAGGGATTGCTTAAATGGCAATCCTTCCAACACAACCTTAATTAAACTACGTCTTTTTTTCCGCCCCCCCACCCTTGGATATATGCTATGATCATGTAAATACAGAACTGTCAATAAAGAGAACCCCAAACCCCACACAATAACCCCCCATACCCATTAGGGTGTGATTTTCCCTCCACCCAAGAAAACCCCTGAATCTTGTGCTTTGAACGTTGTGTTTACCTTGTTTGGTTTTTATCCTTTGAGTTCAGATCCTTTCCATGAGTCTTTTTACTTCCAGACACACATGGTACTGTTTTATTCTTATGTCTGTCTAACTACAGTCAGGCCCTTCAGGGCTTTGGGTCTTCAGACCTGGATCACAGATTTGAGGTAGATCAGTTGGACAGTAACTTCTATGGTGGGAAGGAGAGAGACTCTATTAAGACTGAATAGCAGTGGATGTGATGGTTGTTCTCAAATACAACTCGGAGGCTATTAAAATAAAGCACTAAAAACAAACAAGCAAAAAGAAACAAATGCAAGGAGCCAGCATGACTTTGCACAAGTGTGACAACCAACCTCAAATAAGTGTCAGTGTAGATTTGTAACAAGCTTTTTTTCCCCATTGCAGCTTAATTGGATGCTCAGTGTGGCAGTGGCGGTGAACGTTTGGTGTCAAAGCTGTTTAATCAGCCCTAGTCATGAAATCTGAGGCTTCTGACTTAAGTAATGATTATTAATTAAACTAGAGCTTTGCAGTCTGGAAAAGTTTGGTTAAGCAGAATTTACACTGGAACTCTTATTCATCTGTGCAGAAACAGTCCCTGGTGAAGCTCCGCAGTCTTCTAAAACACAGACTTCTTCATTCTAGATTACAGAATTAATGTTTCTTTCGGATAACATGCTTCAGTTACATGGGAAAGGAACATACAAGTTTCTGAAAGGCTTATACTTATTGATCCTTTCACAGTTTAGGAACGGGTGTTTTTCAGCATGTCCATATAAGCTGTGGTCTGGGTTCTCTTCATTTTGTTATTTTCAAGACAGTACCAGCACTTCCAGGAAGTGGTGACAACTTTTCAGCCAGCTCAGAGAGAGGGATGTACTGTAAAATGTGGGCATAGAATCGCACATAGCCAAAGTCAGAGCCACTTGTGCATCTTCAAGATAGCGTGTGTGAAACTCAAAAGCACGCAAGAAACCAGTGAATACCATGGAGGGGGTGGGAATCACCAAGCTGTGTAGTCTTTAGCTGAAAAGTATGTTGTTTTCCAGGGGGTGTTATCTTAGCCCTCGTCCAGACTAACCCGCGGCATCGGCGGGTTAAAATCGATTGCTCGGGGATCGATATATCGCGTCTAGTCTGGACGCGGTGTATCGATCCCCGAGCGCGCTTACATCGATTCCGGAACTCCATCAATCCGAACGGAGTTCCGGAATCGACACGGAGAGCCGCGGACATCGATGCGGCGCCGTCCAGACTGGTGAGTACCTCGATTTTAGAAATTCGACTTCAGCTACGTTATTCTCGTAGCTGAAGTTGCGTATCTAAAATCGATTTTAATTCCTAGTCTGGACGTGGCCTTAGGACTTCTCTTCATTGCAAAATTAATTTCAGTTATAACTTGAGCATTGCCCCTCACTTAAGTCCTTTCCACATGCGAAACCCCTTTACACAGGGCCGGTGCAACCATTTAGGTGACCTAGGCAGTCGCCTAGGGTGCTAGGATTTGGGGGGCGGCATTTTCTTCGGCAGCGACTGTGGCAGCCGGATCTTCGGCTGCCCCGGTCGCCACCAGCATTTAGGCAGAGAGAGCTGGGGCAGGGGAGTGCGGGGAGGGCCGCCTGCAGCAAGTAAGGGGGGGAGGCGGCATGCAGGGGAACTTCCTGCCCCAGCTCACCCCTGCCCGCCTCCTCCCCGAGCACACCATGGCTGCTTCACTTCTCCCATCTCCCAGGCTTGTGGCACCTAAGCTGATTGGCGCTGCAAGCCTGGTAGGCGGGAGAAGTGAAGTAGTGATGGCGTGCTTGGGGAGGAGGTGGGGCAGGGGTGTGTGCCTCAGGGCGGAGGGTGGGGGGTGGGCAGTTGCCGTGGGGGGCGGCGCCTCAGGGTGGAGGGGGGGAGCTGCCACGGGGGAGGTGCCTCAGGGCGGGGGCATGGGGATGGGGGAGGGCGCAAGGTGGAAGTTTCGCCTTTACACGAGTGCACTGGTGCCTTAATTCGAGTTGGCTGGCCCATCAGAGGGGGATAGGCCACAATTGCATTAACGCAGCTCATCAGCTGCTAATACAATTGTTCTGCAGTTTGGCTGCAGGCCTTCAGTATCTTCCCACAATTCCCCCTATATGCCCAGAAAAGACACAAATTTTCCCACACTTTATTGGCAGAGAATTCATAGGGCAGTTCAATGCAAAGAATCATGAGATGTGTTTCACACAAGTAAATTCAGCATCAGTATGGACACAACACTTTGGGAGTTTTGCAGTGTGGCTATTCTCACTTGAGCTTGGCTAACTCAAGAGAAGTAACAGGAGTGTACATAACTGAAATTTACTCTGCAGTGAAGACAGACCCTTGGGACAGGAAATCTCTAGCTAGCAAATGTCCCTTTCTCCTGGACCTTTGATATAGAGATTTAATTGACTTGAATCACTCTGGTCACTGTGTGGCGTAAGCGTCACAATAAAATAAACTTTCTCCTTTCAAGCTAGATCCTAAAGCAAATTTTTGCCTTTGTGCAAAAACCCTCCAGAACCCTAACACAGAGAGAGTACAGCTAGTGAAGTAGTTTTCACTACTCCTTTCATTTGAGAAGGCAATGAGCACAAGTAAAACGATTAGCAGAAAAATATTCCTCTCAAATGAGCAGTCCGGTCACGCTGTGCCAGCCCGTGTTAGCACTGCGCAGCATGCTCCCCCTAAGCCTGGGAGCAAAACTGGCTTTTGTTCTTTGTGGTTGCAACCAAGGGGAGATTATTTTAGAGTGAAATTAGATGAAGCAAGAACTGATGATTTGCGCTTACTAAACACCGAAGCTTCCTTGGTGCATGTGTTTAACCATGATGAATTCAGCAGCGTGTTTGCTGGTTGAGTCAACATAACAACAAAAACCAAATGTTACCAGTGAGTGAATGTCAAATGGAGTTCAAGAAAAATGGCCACGTCCCTGTACCATGGGAGCACTCACTGTAGGGAATAGAAGGTGGGGAGCATAAACTCCCCTCCTGTGACATCTCCCAGGGTACAATCTAGACTGTTGGATCATTGTGGCCCCTTTAAATCTCCAATCTGGTGTTCACTATGCACTGCTTTGCTGTGTGAGCTGACACGCTGCCACTCACTCCAGCCTCTAGCATGCAAGCTACCCCCAGACTTGTATCTGATTGCTGTGCTCAGCCACTCTGGAATTACATATAGGGTGAAACCTGTATATCCCTAGACCCAGCCTTGTACAAGACCAAAAATGTGCTGTCTTGTACCCTTCAATTACTTACTTAGTGGTAGAAGTCATAAGGTCCATCAATTTAACAAAGAAATTGACCATGCAGCAGCCTTTGTAATCTGAGTAGATTCCCCAAACGCTTCAGCCATGGACATGCTGGTTTGGATTAAATATAAAACAGATTTCTTAACTATAGAAAGATCGATTTTAAGTGATTAAGTAGTATTGGCACAGACGATAAGAGTTGGTTACAAAAGGAAATAAAATATAAAATCACAAGCTAATTCCTATACTTTACTGTGCTAGTAATTCTAAAAGCAAAAGGATTTCGCACACTCAAAACTTCACAGCGGTTCTTGCTAACTAGAATGCCTTCTAGTTAGGATCAACCTCTCCTGTAGTCTCAGTGAGGGTGTCTTTGTCTTCCAGATGATCTTGCTTCCTTGTGTAGAGAAGGGGAAGGAGAGGCAGGTGAAATGATGATGTCACTGTCCCTTATGTATGCTCTTCTCCTTGCTTTCTGGAATACGCCCCTCTACCCCTACTGCAGTGCAGACGCTCAGTCTGTGATGTATGGTGAGATCTGTAGTGTCTCTCAGGTGAACTGCAAATTCCTTGCTCACCCCTTTTGTCTATGTGAGACTTGAGCCCTCTCCAGGGATGATTTGCAGGGTCTTTTGTTTACAGTTCCTTTGTTACTTGTAAGGGTTAGTCTGTGGGCATTTCCCAGACTCTCAACATGTTTCAGCAACAAACCTATAGAAAAGTGTCATAACTTCATATACATTGATGATACACACATTTAAACAGGACAATGAGTTTCAGCAAATTTTAATGATCTTTCACAAGACAAGCTTTTTACGAAATTTAATAACCATATACAAGTGGTTAATATGGGGGTACAGGGTATTATTTTGAGGTACAGTGTGTCCCACCTCCGCAACCTCCTTGTGCAATGGAAGGGCAAGATCTGTACCTAATGCTCAGAACAGCCCCTTCCAGCGAGATTTGATTCTTCACCATCCAGTATGCCACATACAACAATGGGGCATCATCTTCTAGACTGATTGGCTAAGGCTGTAGTCAGCTAGCATATACACTGGGGTGAGCAATTCATGATATATGATATGATATGATATGATATGATATAGGTCTATACAATCATGACTGGTGTGGAGCAGATAAATAAGGAAGTGTTATTTACTCCTCATAACACAAGAAGTAGGGGTCACCAAATGAAATGAATAGGCAGCAGATTTAAAACAAACAAAAGGACGTATTTTTTCACACACACAGTCAGTCTGTGGAACTTTTTGCCAGAAGATGTTGTGAAGGCCAAGACTATAACAGGATTCAAAAAATAACTCGATAAGTTCATGGAGGATAGGTCCATCAATAGCTATTAGCCAGGATGGGCAGGGATGATGTCCCTAGCTCTGTTTGCCAGAAGCTGGGAATGGGCGACGGGATGGATCACTTGATGATTACCTGTTCTGTTCATTCCATGTGGGGCATCTGGCATTGGCCACTGTCAGAAGACAAGATACTGAGCTAGATGGACCTTTTGTCTGACCCAGTATGGCCGTTCTTATGTACGGAAGAAACTCAGGAATTCAGATTTGAATAACCTGTATTA
Source organism: Gopherus evgoodei (assembly GCF_007399415.2). NCBI lineage: Eukaryota > Metazoa > Chordata > Testudines > Testudinidae > Gopherus > Gopherus evgoodei. The sequence goes on along the minus strand of NC_044325.1, from coordinate 14,281,403 downwards.
CAACATGACTTTGAAACAATGTGTTGCCTGGGATGTCTTTTAACATGCACAAGTCACCCTCTGCTTTCATATGGAAAATCTTCCCCATGCTGATTTTTATTTTTATTTAAATTGTGGTCAGAGGTCCCAGTCAGACCCCAGCTAGGCACTTTACAGACACATCATAAGAAAGGCCCTGCCTCAAAGAGCTTGCACTCTGAAATTCAATCTGCAATTAGAAAAAACATGTAGATTGCTCAAGTGAGATGTGAATTCACTGGAACTACCTGACTTTATGCCAGCAGAGGGTCAGGCCTGGCACGGCTGCTGTCTTCACCTTTACTTCAGTCCCCTCTGCTCATGTTGAGAATATTTGCTGACTTCACCATGGTGATTTATGGTACATACAGTCATCCTGGAACTTCACCACTAGCCACTCTGTACCGGTTTCACTAGCTCAGCAGAGATTCACCAATGTTACCTTCAAGTTCTAGGAAGTAAGGCTAATTGTAGACCAGATAATGAACCTCCTTACACCTTCGGGGTCCCTCGCTGATGTGTGCAGAAGGTGGCAAGGAAGAGAATGAAGAAGCAGCTACAGGGTATTGTAATGGCTTGGAAGTGGCCAAGAAAAGCATGGTGTGCTCAGGGGCGGCTCCAGGCACCAGCACGCCAAGCGCGTATCTGGGGTGGCAAGCCACGGGGGGTGCTCTGCCGGTCGCTGTGAGGGCGGCAGACAGGTTGCCTTTGGTGGCTTGCCTGCGGAGGGTCCACTGGACCCGCGGCTTCAGCAGACCTCCCGCAGGCGGACTGCTGAATCCATGGGACTGGGGACCTCTCGCCGAAGGCAGCCTGCCTGCCATGCTTGGGGCGGCAAAATACCTAGATCCACCCCTGGGTGTGCTTATATATTTCAGCTGGCTCTTGAAGATCTGTCTCCTTGAGCAAAGCGCTCTCTTAAACCCCCAGGTTTCACCTCTCTCCTGTTGTGGACCAGCTGTCATTTCATAAGCTGGGAGAATGTGGTCAGCAAGCGTCCTTTTCATGCAGATCCAGCCTTCCCTCCCTACTTCTCCTTCTTGGTAAGGGTCTGGATTGCTCCAGCATCTCTGGGATACTGAACACTTCTCCCTGGCAAATGGTCTAAATGGGTTCACACAAATCTCTTATTAATATCCTCCAGGCTTAGCTGCTCTTCCATAAAAAGCTCATGGGACATCAAGAGCTAGGCAGGGGCTGAAGCTTTGGCTCCCCAAATTCAAGAAATGTTGCATCCTCCCATCTTTTGAAATCCCTCCTACGGCACTCCTGCTGGCCAAAATAGAGTACCAGCCATCCAATCAGCATCCCCACCCTTCCTTGCTTCAGGAACCATGCCATGGCAGTTTATTTCAACCCGGAGCAGTTAACAGCGCTGCATAGAGTGCTATTATCATCTGTCATTGTTTTCATGTGTATTATGCCCCATTTTTGTTTCCGTCCTCGACTGCTGCCAGTAACCATGAACATGTTTCAATGCCAGCTTTGCATCCTTTGAAAGGAGTGTCACATCAGAACACGCCAGGCAGAAGATGTTTCCTAGACATTGTCTACAATTCTATGGTGTGAAAAATGTCAATCAAAAAACAAAGGCGAAATCTAGGCCATGCTTCTCTTCAAGGCAGGAGGAGTGTTTTACAGTCTGCTCTGAACCACTGTTTAGTTACAAAACCTCTTGCTTAATTAGATTGATATGAGAAATGGTCAGGGGAAAACTTCATAAATGCTACAGTTTGTTCCTGCAAGTCAATACAAATACCGTGATCCCAACCAATTACTATATATGGTCTCAAGTAACCTGGCTGTGCCCCCATTTCATAATGACTAGGATGCCTGAGAAAACATGCCTAACATTTACTTTATAAAACACTGGAACGAAACGCTAGACACTGCCTCTTCGGGAAACTGTCAGTTTGTGCTTCTTAACCACTAACACCTCTCCGGAAGAAGGATATTTGTCAATGAGAGAGGGCATGTAACACCCTTTCTCCCCTGCACAAATCATTACCAGGCTGCTGTGCAGCCCAGCTGTTTGCTACACAAGGCCATAGGCCTGCCTGTGTACCCCGAGGTACCAGATCAGCTGGATTGGGTTGCTGCATTTTGTCCATTACATTTGCATTGAACTTAATATGATATGTGTAGATAAACGCAGGCATTCTACACCCAGGGCATCCCTTTATGGCAGACAGCAAAATGAATCCATGCAATCTTCGGCCTCTTCCTGTCTCTTAGGTGGGGAAAATGATACGCTGCCAGGACTTTGTACTATGTATTCTAGGAAGTTCAGTCCAGTAATGGCTGGGGGACACTATGGTCCAACATTAGCAATTTATTATTATCAAGCCTTTGTTGACATAAGTATTACATATTAGCCTGTATCTTGTCATTGTAACCAGAGCCGTTGAGGGGGTAGCTCTCTCTCCTATTTTGGCCAAGGTTTGCAATGCTGTGCACTGCTCATTGCTGCAGCCAGCTATGGGCCCAATCCAACTCTCTCTGAAGGAAAAGGGAGCCCTTCCATTGACTCCAGTGGGAGCTGGCCCAGGCCATGGGTCAGCTGCTTCCATAGCTCAGTGTCCTTTCTCACATGCTTGGGTCTTGCATGTATATTGTCCCTTGCCTCCTTTCATCTCCAATTGTTCAATTATGTTACCATTGCCAAGATCACAGTCAATCCATTTCTTCCCTTCTGGGATCATATCTCTGTAAGATCTCCCTTGAGCTCATTTTCTCTTAGTTGTACAAAACGAGCCTGGCCGCTCATTCTTCATTTGCCTCAAGAGTGTGATGTTGGCTGACAAAAACATTGTGAGTGACAATCGTAGCAATTTCCTGTTTACAACATGAAGACCCGGAACACTACACACGGTAGCATTCCAGACTACGAGGGTTAACCTGTACAGTGGCAGAAGCATTTCTTCATTCCTCTCTGTACAGACGTTGTTTACCATTTTTTAATAACACAGATGGTTTTAGTGGCACATCTGTGCCACCCTCCCCATATCTCCGTCCTAGTCTGTATTCTGTTTTGCACTTCCTTTTTAAGGGATGGTTTTGTCACTTAATCTCATTAAAACTTCTCTCCATTAAACTCCATGAGCTGCTTATCAGACCACAAGCCTAATCTATCATTTGTGATTAATTTGTGCTGGTCCTCTGCTGCCTCTGACAGTGTGGTGTCATTAGATAATGGCATTCTCCTCAAGGTCATTTATGCACTGTACAAGGTACACAGTCAGGGCTCTCATTAACTATGGTGGTACCCTCCTGGTTACTAGTCTCTCTGCTACATTATTTGATTTTTTTGACAGCCTCTGTTTCCTTTCCCTAAGCCAATTTGTAATGCATTTCAGTTGCTTCCTGCCCAGCATACCCGGCTTTATGACTTTATAAATCAATCTTCCGTGTTATACAGTAGCAAATGCTTTTCTGAAATCCTCAGCACTTAGCTGCACTGTTTTCCTGCTTGTCTTGCAATTCAGCTGTTTAGCCCAAGGATACAAGTACACTGGTTTGTCCTTTACTAAATAACACATCTGTAAATCTTCAAAAATCTTGTCCTGTTAGAGGCTTAATGGCTCACAGGATCAGCAATAGGATACAGAGCCTTCTACTCTCTGGCCACTGCTTTGGGTCCAGCTGTCTCACTGGTCAGTGGCATATATGAAATTAATCAGTAGACTGTCTAGTTCCAAGTGAAAAAGGGTCCACATTAAAAAGGCAGCACCATCACACTTGATACCAATTGGCATCTCCTCTGGCAGTCTCAGTAGAGAAGCCATGCACTGAGTGGATACGGATCACAAAGCAACTTTTTCACCACTATCTGCATGTCTATCTAGGTTCTCATAATGGTGTCCGGCATTGTGGTTTGCAAGCACCACTGCAGACAATCCCCCCACATTGTGCAGAGGCACCTTTGCAGAGCAGCAGCTAAAAGCATGCATTATTGTTGTACCACTTCTGTGCACTGTGGAGCAGGTCACCATCTGGGGCTGTCAACCAGGCATCTCTCACCAGTACGCAATTCACCTGCGAAGAAAGACATTCGTGCCCCTCGCTGGGATTTCCACTTTCATGGCAGGATTACGGGTTCTTCTTCATTTGGAGCCTCTGTGAACTTTAGGAAGCAGGGCTTTTCCAGGTTACAGGGCTAGCTGCACCCTGTCCTCTTCTGGGTCTCTGAGTGCACCTCTTCAGGTCCTAGGCATCCTGCCATTACCCAACCCACGCTGGAATTCTGCAGCTCTCCCACTCTCAGACCAGGCCCTGGGTTACAGTATGCAGTATATCAGCTATACTTACCTAGCAGGTCTGACTGAGTTTGGACTTGCAGTTCTTCTCTTTGGAAGTCTATGACCACTGGTGTACAATGGTCAGAGAGCATCCTTAAGCCCAAAATATTGTTTGTCTTGCAGTGGGAACAAAGCGTTTAGAGAGGGAGGAGTTAAAAACCATCTATTCACATGTGTCTTACCTTACGGCTTACCAGCCCCATCCTCTGATGGCAACCTAAGGAGGTCTAACTTCTTCAGACACCCCAGTGGGTACCTGTGTCACAGCCTGGTTCTCACACATGCCTGTCCATGGGAGAGAGAGAGAAACAAATCTTTTGTAAAATAGTTTTTATAGTTTTTTGCTCTCCTGCATTCCAGGGCTGTTCCCTGGCATTGTCTCTTAACAGCCCTCAAGTGTTTAGGGAGAAGTAGCTTACCTTGAGCCATTTTTCCCTTCCTGCTTGTTTTTCCTTAAAAACCCCTATTAAATTAAATCAACATTCATACTGTAAACATTCTGATATTTAGGTCAACAGTATTTATAAATCCTTACAGAGCTGTTCCACATCCATCACAGGGCTGCGTGAAAGAACCATCACCATTAGGACAAAAAAGTTTTAACCTGATTTTTTTAATTCCTTTTATTTATGTGTTTATTTTGCAGGTTTCTGGGGTGGGAGGGTCCCAAACCACACATCTTTCAGCAGATGATAGAGCAGTTCATCTCACCCTAAAAAAGGGCACTTGCTGCAAAACTGACAAATTTTTCTGTGGGGAAAATTCAGGAGAACACAGGATTTTCACCGTATTGTTAGCAGAAAGTCATATGTACAAATTGTCAGGAACATTCATTATTATTACTGTCATTGTTCTATTGGCATGACAGCAGAGCCTAGAAACCCTAACGAGGATCAAAGTTCCATAGCTTAGGGGCTGTAATTACACACAGTAAGAATCAATTCCTGTGCCAAAACGGCAATCTGAATAGGAAAAACAGGCAGAGAGTGGGGAAAAAGAAAGTTTTACAATCCCCATTTTACAGGTGGGGGAAGTCGTTACTAAGGTACTGGGTGACTTGCCCAATGTCATGTAAGAAGGGTGTGGTAGAGCTGGGAATTGAACCCAGCTTTCCAGATGCCTAGCCTAGTGCCCTAACCTTAGAACCATCATTTCTTCCCTGAAAAGCTCTTATTTTTTAAAAAAATTGGCTCCATCTTGTTGCCTGATGGTCCCTGGAGCCATTTCCAAACTTAGTTCTTGAAAACCAATCCAGGACATATTGGCATTTTCCTTGTGTAGACGGGGTCATACTACCAAGGAATCATTCCCTTCCTGTGGGAGCAAATGGTCCATGACCAGTTGTTGTCCTGGAGGTGCTCACTTCAGGCAGATGTATTCCCCAGTTGTGGGTAAGCTCTACTTGTGGGTATCCTCGCACTGTACCAGCTTTGTCCTCTCCTTTCTAGCAAGTAGAACAAAGACTTTGGGCATGATTCTGTTCTTATTGACACTGGTTTTACCCCACAGTAACTGCATTGACTTCAGTGGAATTACTCCTGCTTTCCAGTAGTGTAACTGAGATCAGAATCAGGCTTGGTCTCTGTAGGCAAAGCTTCCTTTTCCACAAACAATGTGAATCTTCCTTTGCTCTCTGTAAGCAGCACACTCCCCTGAGCTCTGTTGAGACCACATATATTTTACCCCTTTATGTGACTTCACTTTCGTGTGCTACACTCTACCCTCTTTGCTTAGGTTAACGCAACACTATTGCAATCAACAAAAGAACAAAAAACATTTCTGTTCAGAGCATGCTCCATTTCCACTGAGAACAAAAATAAATTCAGTTTTGTTCAGAGGCAACACGTTTCAGTCCCCAGTGCCCAAGGCTGGCAGCAGAAAGGCTGAATCTAAGCACCTATCATCAAAAAACACTCTAATCTTTATTTTTTTTTTAAATGATACATCTGTTTCCTTGTTTCAGAGTGGTAGCCATGTTAGTCTGTATCAGCCAAAACAACGAGGAGTCTTTGTGCCACTTGTTTTTTCTGTTTCCTTGGGCTCGGAAGCAGGAATGGGCAGCCAGAAGCAGACATTGAAACTAATTCTGATTTGCTGCTGTCAGCTGTCAATTCTTTCTTCAGCTTCCATGGAAACACAGGTTGGATGAGGGGAAATGAGGCAAGGGCTTAGTGGAATAACTTCCAAAATATTTGCCTTTCTTTTATGTTGAATGATCCTCCTCTTACTTACAGAATGGAAGGCAAGAGGAGAATCCCCACAGTACGCCTAATCAAGGCACCTCCTTAATGTTGTTTCTGCTATGACCTGTGTTATGCAGGTGGTCATGAAAAATTATCTCAATGGTCCCTTCTGGCCTTGTAGTCTTCGAATTGATATAAGTGGGGGGCTTGCAATCTGGTCGGAAGTGACTAAATTCCTTTGTTAACTAATTGAAATATGTCTGTTTCTGACAAATGTCTGTGTCAGAGATACTTGGGTGCCCTGCATTTTCATCAGTGACTCGTGGGTCTGACTTGAGACCAGAGCTGGGTGAATAACAAATGGGGGCCAAATCGAAAAATCCCCCTCCAAAAAGTTGCGTCAGATTTAACTGAAGCTGAAATTTTTCAGGTTTTCTCATCGAAAAGAGAAACTGGAAACAAAAATTGTCTCCAGCAGCGCCCAGGAACCCAGACAGTGTTCTGTGGGTGCTCTGCTTTGGATTCACTGAAAGCCCATCATACCCAGCTGTTTCACTGTGCATCCAGAGAGATGGAGACTGTGATCTGAACGTGGGATTGAGAACCAGAAATTCCTGAGCCCTACTCACAGCTTTGATCCTGATCTTCTCTTGAAGTCACTTTATCTCTCTGCCTCACTTTCCTCATCTGTGAGATGGAGAGTATTGAACTTTCTTCCCTGCAGTGCCTCAGAGGGTAATGGTGTGCTACAAAACTTTGAAGAGGGTAAGCACCGTGTGAATGCTGAGTCCTGTTCCCGGAGGCAAGTGGATCTCCATTCCAACTGACCAGCTTGTTTTGTTTTGTTTACACTGGTTATGCATTAAGCCAGAGCCCCGAGCAGGCACAGGCCTTTCCTACCCAGCTATCTGGTTTGCAGAGAGAGTGGTGCAGCCTCCTCTTTCCTAGTGTGCCTGGCGATGCTCCCATGTCCTCTGCCCCACCTTGCTCCCTTCAGCTCTTCATATTTACTAGGGCTTTTGGACCACATTCTGGGCTCAGACAGCAGATCCTCATTCAGTTTAAATTGGCATAGTCCGATTGATTTCAGTGGAGCTACACAGATTTACATCAGCTGAGTTTGCCTTCAGTAGAGTGACTCCTGCTTTACACCAATGTAACTGAGAGCAGAGTCAGGCCTACTGTTTTCCATCTGACTCCAGGGTTCCGTTTATTATCATGCCATAAGAGAGAGCATCTTAGCATATGGCTTGGTTTGAGTGCAGCACTGAGATGAATTCATCACTCTGCAATAGGCAGAGGATTGGTTGTTGTTGTTGTTGTTTATCTTTTAATAAAAATAATTTCCCTCCCTCCCCACTAATTCATGAAGGGCTTTTCAAACTCTGAAAAGTGCTATTGGTCCATTTGGGAGCTAGCACATATTAATAGTAATGAGGTCATTTAAATGGAGAGGAATTTCTTCCTGCAGCAGAATCTCCCACTTTTCTGAGGTAGCAAAAGCACAGCCCAGTCCTTTTAAACATTTTTAACTAAATTCTTTCTTTGGCACTGGTGAGACATCACCTCAAGCTGTCTCACGGCTCTGCGTGATTCATGCGAATCCGAGACCGGCATTATTTACTCTGCTTTGGGGGAAAAATGCAGAGGGGGTTCTGACACTTCAAACACACAACGAAATCATCACTTTTATTTTCCAGCTAATTGGGAGTCAAAAATAAGCCATGCCGGGCTGAGCGCTGCCTCTCACTATGCCAAGGCATTAGCTCTTTCCCTCTTATGCATTGGAGCAGGAGCCTGGGACAAGCTGTGTCTCAGGCATCCCCTGCAATGCTAGCATCCCTGAAGGTGTCATGTCTGGGTGGGAGCAGGGTGATTCCTTCTCCATTGCACCTGGATGGTTGCACTATGAGGGGCACTAGCTACACTTACCATACATATGCAGTGAGAGGTGCCACTCCTTGTGCTTCCCCAAGCCCTCTAAAGGAATAATACCTCCCTGCACCACACCTTCCTGAGCCTCCTCCCTTCCCCAGCATTGCTTGGGCTCCCATGAGCCACAACCGAGTCCAATATTTGCTTAATTCTGAGTCAACGGAAGACAGATTAATGCCGTTTAAGGCTGTATATGGTAAGGAGCAGAAATGCATAGTGCCATGTTCTATTTGTCACTTCACACTGGCTGCTAGAGCCCATGATCTAATGCAGCAGTTCTGATGTCTTCTTCAATCAATATGCTTAGAGCACAGGCCCTCCAGATCCAGAGGGGCATGACCACCTTCCCTTTCTATATAACGTGATGGCAGGAGGATCCAGAACTTTTTCCCATTGTACCATGGGGCCATAGTATGGAAAAGCTGGAGAACCATTGGTTCACAGCCAGGCAAATAGCTCACGCTAAGTAATTTATCTGATAGTTTTTCTCCTCTTCTTTTTCCATTCCTGACTGTCCACAAACAGATCATGGTTTTCTGAAATATATTTATAAACTAGAAATTAACTAAAAATAATATTTATAAATCAATTCTTGGTCTTTGGTTGCAAGGAATCTGAAATATGAGCTCTTTAGATTGGACACAGACGCGTAATAGCAAAACCAAGGAGGAGTCCTCGTGGCACCTTAGAGACTAACAAATTTATTTGGGCATAAGCTTTCGTGGGCTTAAACCCCCAGATGCATGGAGTGAAAAATACAGTAAGCAGTATATATATGAAAAGATGGGAGTTGCCTTACCAAGTATGGGGTCACTGACTACCACTCTGAAACAGACCTGTAATAGTTTTTGGTCTTCTGGTTGCATGAGTGTAACTCTTAAAATCAGGTGTTTACATCATGCAATTACATGGGATGAGGAATTCAAAACTCGCTTTCCAGGATTATTTTGCAGTATTTGTTTAGGACTGGCAGTTTCAGCAAACCACTGTTTGCTGGGATATTTTCAGAACGTGAAACAGGTGGAGCAAATTTGTTTAAAAATTCCAATAAATACTTTTCAGTATTCATCCGGCTGTGGTTTTGTCCACTGTTAAGCATGCTGAAATGCTAGGTTCATTGTTTTGCTGGGTCACACATTTCTTTTTATTTCAGAAATAATTTAGTGGGAGTCCTACGAGAGCAAATGTGAACATGCATTCAGAATTAGGGGTTTGCTAAATGGCATTTTGTAGATTTATACTCCAACGGTGATTAAATTTCTATTCAGAGTCCAACAGTTTTCAATGAGTAAATTTAAAAAAGCTGTATGACTTTTTACATTTTTTAAAACCCTCCATGTTAGTCAGCTTCTGCAAACACACAAGCTCACTGTATCTAGGGAATTCTCAAGGGTAATGAGATGGCAAATGGAATGACTCAATCTGCCACTTTGCTTCATTTAGATACAGTGGCCAGGTCTAAATGTTATTTCGCTATCCCTATATGGTATGTTATAATCCCATATTTCATTTGTTCACTTGCCTTCTTCAATGACTACTGCTCCTACTGTATCATCTACCAATCACTACTGAAGCTTACGTGGTTGAATATACCATGATGTGATAAAACTGTTTCCTAGTTCAGTTTTGCTCAGTGTACATTCTCACTGCTTTTTAATTGGTTAACAATGTCTAAATAATTCCATTTAAATTTGTGTTCAGTTTATTCTGTACCTTATACATAGAACAGTGTACTGAGTAGAATTCTTCTTCCTGAGGAGGTAGACTGACTGGGGTAAACTTCTCAGGCATTACTGAATTGAAATTTTCCTAGGGTGAAGGGTATTTTCTTCCTTTTGTATTCCAGTTATAAAAGCATTTGAGAAGGTGTGAATTGTCACATGGGTCAGACCGGTGCTCCATCTAGTGCAGTCGTCTTCCTCTGACAGTGGGCAACTACCAGCTGCTTCAGAGGAAGGTGCTAAAACCCCTAGTGAACAATTTGAAAATAACGTGCTCCGAAAGGAAGTTTCTTCCTAACCCCCATCTGTTAGTGGTTTTGTTTTGCCCTGGAGAATGAGGATTTATATGGCATCTAAAAATGTATTTTACTCTATTTAATGTGACTGGATTTTTTCTTAATCATACTAAGCTTTTAGTCTTGATGACATCTTGTGGCAAGGAGTTTCATAGATTCATTAGGCATTGTGCAAAGAGCATTTCCTTGGATCAGTTTTAAATATGTTGCCTTTGAATTTAATTGAATAGCCTTTTGTTTTTCTGTATGGCAGACGCTAAACTGGAGCATCTGATCCACTTCCTGTAAACCATTATTCGTATACCTCCAGCCTCTTTTTCATTTCCTCTCTAACTAAACAGGTCCAATCTTTTCAGTCTCTCCACCTATGGAAGTCTTCCCATGCCTTTAATCATTGTTGTGTCCTGACACTACACCTCCTATTTCTGCTGTAGATTTTTACTTGTTACCTTTCCCCAGTACTGCAGATATCAATGATTTTTAGCCTCTGGAGTGCCGGAGTACCCCTCACTGTTAAGCCACTGTTAAGTTCACCCATGTTCCAGACACACAGGCCACCTTAGTCTCATCTTAAATGGACAGCTTATTAATAGACAGTGGTCTCTGGTCTCTGTCAAAATGTTGATCACTCAGTTAGCATTGCTTCAGTTTAAGGTTCTCTCAGCTGTATTTCTTACAAATGTAGGGTTACCATACATCTGGTTTTCCTGGAAATGATCTCTTTTTTGGTCCTCTAATCTCCGTCCAGGAGGATTTTTGAAATATGAACAAATGTCTGTGATTTTTCCTTGCTCGTCCTTTTTCCAACATTGATTCTGATAGAACTGCAATTCCCGGCGTGCCCTAGAAGCAGCATGCATGTTTACTGGGTTGACACCCTTACTTCTGCACTGCTCTTCCTTCAGAGCTGGGCGGCCGGAGAGCAGTGGCTACTAGCTGGGCACCTCACTCTGAAGGCTGGCAGTGAAAAATAAGGATGACGTGGCATTGAAAATGATCCTGCTTGTACAATGCAACCACAGGCACACATCTTACAAAGACTTTCATGGCTACCTGATGAGCAATCAATAACTGCTGAGAAAGATACACTCTACAGAGAAATATGCATGGGCACAACAGGAAGCAGCACAGTAGGAAAGGACTGACTGCATGTAAAAAGGTACATTTATGTTTCATTTACATTTTTTTAGGTCATTACACTTGTTATTTATAAATGTTAAATATTCAAAGTAGAAACTGTGCTCCCTCCTCCTCAAGCTCTCCCTCCCCTCGGCAGTGTCCCCTGTAAGGGAACTTGAAATATGGTAACCCTATACAAATGGCAACTACTCTAGGAAGCTTCTATGTATAATTGTGATCCCGTTTGGCCTGAGCAGTTAGCCAAGATTTTGGATCTTGAGGGTTGTTCCCATTAGGAGGACAATAGAGGATGGAGTTGTTTTTTACTTTGATGTAATCCTGTTTATTTACAAAGAGTGTACAAGGTCCTGTTCCCTGAAGACAGTAGGACTCAAACAGGAGGCAATTCCTTTACTCATGATTCCAATCCTCATTCCAACAGCACTCTGCCCAAAAAGCTTCCCCTCTTTGCTTTCTCACTGAACCACACTTCCAGTGGTTCTCTTGGTGTCTTCTTGGCTTTTTGCAGCTTCTCTCTGGTTGCATCTGGGTGCTTCTGGTTGTAGACATGCACAGCTCCATCCTCCACAAGGGTGGAAAACCCGTCCTCTGCATAGGTCAGGTCCTTGCATGCAGTCTCTGTTTTGGGTAGTGATTCCGGTTGTTTCAAACATCTTACTGCAAAAAAAAGTTGAACTGCTTCTTGCTAGGGCTGTTGATTAATTGCAGTTAACTCACGTGATTAACTCAAAAAAATTAATTGTGATTAATCGCACTGTTAAACAATAGAACACCAACTGAAATTTATTAAATATTTTTGGATATTTTTCTACATTTTCAAATACATTGATTTCTACTACAACAGAATACAAACTGTACAGTGCTCACTTTATATTATTTTTATTACAAATATTTGCACTGTAAAATGATAAACAAAAGAAATAGTATTTTTCAATTCACCTCATACAAGTACTGTAGTGCAATCTCTACCGTGAAAGTGTAACTTACAAATTTACAAACAGTGCCATGTGAACACCTGTTCTCACTTTCAGGAGACATTGTAAACAAGAAGCAGGCAATATTATCTCTTGCACATGTAACCAAACTTGTTTGTCTGAGCGATTGGCTGAAGTAGGACTGAGTGGACTTGTAGGCTCTAAAGTTTTACATTGTTTTATTTTTAATGCAATTTTTTTGTACGTAATTCAACATTTGTAAGTCAACTTTCATGATAAAGAGATTGCACTACAGTGCTTGTATTAGGTGAATTAAAATATACTATTTCTTTGATTTTTACAGTGCAAATATTTGTATTAAAAATAAATAGAAAGTAAGCATTGTACACTTTGTATTCTGTGCTGTAATTGAAATCAATATATTTGAAAATGTAGAAAAACATCCAAAAATATTTAAATAAATGGCATTCTATTATTGTTTAACAGTGCAATTAATCATGTGATTAATCACGCTTAATTTTTTTAATCACTTGACAGCCCTGCTTCTTGCCTTTATCCTGAATGAAGGATAGATGTGTCACACCCACCAGCTTCAAAGGAGTTGCACTCAACCTGCATCAGCACAATATAATGACCCTTACATAGAAAGGGTTATGGAAATAGTACAGTATTTTCTCACTTTTGCACCAGGAAACATGTATCCTTATCTTAGCCAATAGTTCTGGACACAGAACTTAACTAAATGCTTTTTCAGGGCTAGATTCTGCTATCCTTACTCAGAATTAGTAACAATGACTTCTCAAGTTGTCCCATTGTTTTCAATGCTATCTATCCATGCTACATATCTGGTCCCAGTTACAGCAGTATCACAAAAGATCTGTGAGACAGGGAAGTATTTTATCCCTATTTTACAGATGGGAAACTGAGACGCTTGTCCCAGGTCACTCGAAGTCTGTGTCTGAGCAGGGAATTGAACCAGTCTCCCAAGTCATAGGCTACTGCCCTAACCTTCCTCTGTGGGTTCAATAGGATATGCTAGTAATTGGGCTTACTGTATTCTCATGCAACTCTGACTTCCCTAACTACTATAGCTTTGTTTTCTATACTTTATATGGTTTTGCTGACGGAATCTTAAGCCTTTTACCTTCAGAAAAGAAAATCACATAATTTTTTCTCATATAATCAACTTTAAAAACTTCCAAATCTGGCACCCTCTTGTCACTGTATTACAAAGGAGGCAGTGATCTTGCTTTTATTCAAATACCCTGAGACTGAATCGATTTTCCAGTGGGAGATCCCTGGTTACCCCTCTCTACCATGAAGATCTCTGTACTTGCAGCAAATTCTACTGCCTCCCCTACTATCTGTTTGTTCTTTTCTCTCCTTCCTCATTTCAATTTGAATTTAGTGCCAGCTTTAGCACATGCATGCACATACCAAAGGCAACTTCAGTTCTGAGCTATGGAAGTCCCTAAGGGTCAATGTCAATGGTGTGGAAATTCAGTCTGAGTTTTGCTGAATCAGGATTGGAATCTCTCTGTTTTGCTTTGCTCACTATTTCCTGGGTACGCCTTCATCCCTGCCCTCCAAGCTTAATGGCAGTGGCCCCTTGAATGGATACATCCCAGGTTATAGTGACTTAATACTGCCTCTGGAAGTACATGCCCTTGCTTTGTTTGTTCATGGTTGTTCTCCCAGGTACCATCACAAAGTAATACAAAAGTGTCCTCACACTTTTTTTTTCACTAGGAAACACAATTCTGACCACTTTACAATCTCGCACAATGGAAGATCATTTCCTGATCTAATCTTTGATTTTTAAGGTCAGGCTTAATAAAAGCCCTGGCTAGGGTGATTTAGTTGGGGATTGTCTTGCTTTGAGCAGGGGGTTGGACTAGATGACCTCCTGAGGTCCCTTCCAACCCTGACATTCTATGATTCTATGATTTCTAATTCCCTCGGAGTCCATAACATCATCTAAGAATCAACCCGGTTATCTTCACTGTCCATAGCATCTCTCAGCCCAAAATGTTTGTATGATTTCTCTCTATACATTCAACCTAATTCCACCTAGACTGCCCCTCTCTAAGGGCACTTGTGTATGCTCTGTATTCCAGTATTTTCTGTCCTTTGTTGTCAGTGTTTACTCACAGCCCTGTTGTTGTAATAATACTCATCCTCCTCTCTGTTTCCAGGAGATGCATTATCTTAGGATATAGATAGACAGCTTCCCTCTGAGGTCCCTCCTTCCCTCATCACTAATCTGAAAGCTCGGCCAAATAATTTTCCATATTAGCAGCCAAAAGATAGGCTTCCCTATTTCTGAGATGCAGCCTGCTGTGACTTCCCTGCTACCCCAAGCTGCATGAGAACAAACTAGAGTGCATGATTGCTCATACCCATTCTTTCCCTTTGTGATTCATAGAGAGAGAATTTTCTGTCTCCAAATGTCTCGCTCCCAAGAGGCCAATGATTGGCACAAAAGGCATTTTACTGCTATTTAAATTCAGTTTAATATGAGTATTGTGTTGCCATTTGCCTGAAATATCTGAAACTGCTATGGCATTTTTGGCAACTGTCTACCTACATTCCAACATTCTACCTCCAACATTCTACCATTAATGAATTTATCCTCATATCATCACTGTGAAGTAGGGGGATATTCTTATTCCCTGTTACGGACATGGCGGGAACTTGACACAGAAAGATTAAGGCTGAGTTTTTCAAAGGAGATGGGTGCCCCAATCCCCTTGAATTTCAGTAGGAGGTTAGCACCTAATTTCCAGAGGTACCTTTGAAAATGCCAGCCCTCATAACTTGCCCAAAGTCACAGAGCTGGAAAATGACACCTGATCTCCTGATTCCCAGTCCAATGCCTTAACCACAAGCCCATCAGTCTAATTTCTCTGTCCTGCCATAAACAAGCACAGTGCGCCTTGTACTTGTGCACTCTTTAACTAGACTCAGTTACAGCTCTGTTTCTGCACATGATGGTCAAACTACCCTTACTCTTTATATCAGAATAGATACTAGCACTAGGAGCTTTAAAATTTGGGCTTCATCCGATAGAGGCATAGAGAGGTGCAGTTGGAGAGGCAGCTGCTCCACTCTCCATTCTGTAAGGCTGGATGTGGAGCTATGTGCCACTGACTTGCTGTACTCCTGCTCTTTGAAAGAGCACCATTTTTTCTGAACGCATGGCTGCTTGGATGAGTGCAGTGTCACAGCTACACTTGATCTGCCCTTCCAGCCCCTCTTCATTTGACTCCTGGCTCTCTTGGGCGAGGGAGTGCAGAGAGAGGTGTCAGCTTACGTGCTGATCCCGTGTGGCACATCCTCCATGCTCAGTAGTTGCTGACTAAGCACCAGCTGAGCATGAGTGATGGGGAAAGAGCTGACTCTTTGACCCCCAGAGCTCTGGTTGGCTAGAAGACTGGGAAGAAATCCCACCCATGACTTCCTTTTCTCCCCTTGGAAGAGGAGGATGCCATTCCACAGAGGGAGCTCAAGCTAGCCTGGGGACAGGGGATTTGTTCAGGCTACCTGGTTGCCTCTGGCCCCGTTGGGTGGGAGAAGAGCACATGCTGATGGAAGGAGCAGACCCAAATGCAGCCTGGATCCAGGGCTGGGAGATCGGCCCAGAAAGCAGGCCAGCCACACTTCTGCAACAGTGGTCCAGACCCTGCAGAGAAAGGTGCATCCAAAGGTGAACATATTTTCAGAATCAACAACAGAGACATTCTTGAAGCAAGGAAATCCTCAGGGGCTCTGCAGTCTGGTTCCATTCTCCAGTCTGCTTAGCCTGGCTTGGGCAATCTCCAGCGGGAGCAGCAGAGCAGATCAAAGAGAGGCTGAGCTCTGTCAGTTCCCCGCCCCCCAGACTCCTTGGAAAGGAGGGGGAGAAGAGCCACCTATTACCCACCCCCTTGCTCTCCAGTCCTCACCCCACCCAATGGGCTAATGCAGAGTAGTTTTCCCTGACTAGACTGGACCATCAGTTCACTGGACTTCTATTACGATGCTATTGCCTGACACTGTGGCAAGCTTTGGCCTTGAACAATGGTTCGTGAACCATACTTGCTATGTGAGGAGTGAAACAGAGGTGTGCAAACCATCTTATACCAGCAAGGCAGCTTGTCTCAAACAAGCCTCTTGTCACTGCAAACAACCCAAACACTTTGACTGGTGATATGAAAATCCCAGACATTCCAGGCCTCCCAAAGGAAGTTCCTGAGGGACTGAGGCATCACTTGAAAACTGATACCTATGGTTTCTTTAGCTGTAGCCACACAGCTACAGATATGAACTTGACCAGTAAGCCCAAAGCACCTTTTTAATGGGTTTATGGACTAAAATCCTGAAAAATGGCATCTCCTAAGATACACAGCTTGGGAGAGAGCCAGGGGAAAGGTGGCTTTGTTCAGCCCAGACTCTGGACCATTGTGGAGGCTGAAATGGAGCCTGGTGTAAGTTAGAGTGGCCCCAGGGGCTGCTATAACTTATGGCCATTTTTCTGGGCTGACTATGACTTGCTCTGCAGCCCGGAAAATCTGTAGTGCTGATTAATACAATGAATATGCCCCTAGCCCTGTACCCAGCTGTGATGTTATTGATATAATCTGGGACCATATAGAATATGGTTGCAACCAAGGTCCTGTAGTGGCACCAAATCTTATGTAAAGAGGGTCATATAAGGTGTCTAAGACCTATGCATCTGAAGAAGTGAGCTGTAGCCCACGAAAGCTTATGCTGAAATAAATTTGTTAGTCCCTAAGGTGCCACAAGTACTCCTGTTCTTTTTGCGGATACAGACTAACATGGCTGCTACTCTGAAACCTTTGCTACAAATTGAAGCTCTAAACAAAGGACTGAATGACACATCCCAGCGAGGCATGTACTCCAGAGACTTGATTTGAACCTGCAGTTTACTCCATCACTGCCACAAGCCTGAACTAAGAACTTTGTCATTACTGTATGTAATTGATTCCATTTAACCACTTCTAGCTCTCATCTATATCCTTTTCCTTTAATGAATAAACCTTTAGATTTTAGATTCTAAAGGATTGGCAACAGCATGATTTGTGGGTAAGATCTGATTTGTATATTGACCTGGGTCTGGGGCTTGATTCTTTGGGATCGAGAGAACCGTTTTCTTTTATTGGGGTGTTGGTTTTCATAACCATCCATCCCCAGGATGAGTGGCACTGGTGGTGATACTGGGAGACTGGAGTGTCTAAGGGAATTGCTTGTGTGACTTGTGGTTAGCCAGTGGGTGAAACCAAAGTCCTCTTTGTCTGGCTGGTTTGGTTTGCCTTAAAGATGGAAAAACCCCAGCCTTGGGCTGTAACTGCCCTATTTAAGCAATTAGTCCTGAATTGGCACTCTCAGTTGGGTCCCACCAGAAATGCATCGTCACACCAGCATGGCCCCTATGCCAGCATTTCCCCAGAACAGCATGTAGCAGCTGGAGTAGGGCCAGAGTGCAGTCCAGGAGTTTTCGTGGAAATATTGGCAGACCCATAACTAAACTGTATGTCTATTCGATGCCCTTTGTCTATAACAGGGATTGGCAACTTTTGGCATGCAGCCCACCAGGCTAAGCACCCTGGTGGGCCGGGCTGGTTTGTTTAGCTGCCACGTCCACAGGTTTGGCCGATTGCGGCTCCCACTGGCTGCGGTTCGCCACTCCAGGCCAATGGCAGCCAGCACATCATTTGACCCACACTGCTTCCCACAGCCCCCATTGACCTGGAGCGGTGAACCATGGCCAGTGGAAGCTACAATCGGCCAAACCTGTGGACGCAGCAGGTAAACAAACTGGTCCAGCCTGCCAGGGTGCTTACTCTGGCAGGCCACAGGCCACATGTTGTCGATCCCTGGTCTATAATATCCTTCAAACATTTCACAAATCTCTTTAGTGTTGGGATATTTTTACATAACTTCTGAAAATGTATCACAGTCATTTCTGCTGCTAATTCTGAAAACAGTAAGATATGGCTTGGTCCTTAATGTGACCCACTATGCCTTGAGCTTGAGAGACCTCGAGTTAAATCTGAAAACATCTAACTATGTGAAAACTCCTTCAAAAGCATTGAACTCCAGGTTGAGCTGAAGACAGTTTTAGCCTGATCTTTGAATTCCTGTGCATTAAGAGTGTAAGACAGTGGTTCTCTAACTTTTGTATTGGTGAGCCCTTTCGCACAGCAAACCTCTGAGTGTGACCTCCCCCCCTTATAAATTTAAAACACTTTTTTTTATACTTTACACTATTATAAATGCTGGAGTCAAAGTGGAGTTTGGGGTTGGAGGCTGACGGCTCATGACCCCCCCACCATGTAATAACCTTGCGACCCCCTGAGGGGTCATGACCCCCAGTTTCAGAACCCCTGTGTAAGAGCTTAAATGTTGTTTAAATATAGTTTGTCACATTCCCACCTCCTTTCAATGGTAGCACTAAAAGTAAAAAATGAATTGCATGAGTGCATGAGATTTGACATACTAGATCGTAACAGAACCGTTGTGGTTCGTCTCGTAAATTCAGTAAAGACAAGTGCAGTGTACTTCATTTAGGAAGGAAAAATCAAATGCACATCTACCAAATGGGAAAGAACTGGCTAGGTGGTAGTACTGCTGAAAAAGATGTAGGAGTTGTAGTGCATCACAGACTGAATATGAGTCAACGATATGATGCAGATGCGAAAAGGGCTAATATTCTGGGGTGTATGAACAGGAATATCGTATGTAAGATGCGGGAGGTAATTGTCCAGCTCTACTCAGCACTGATGAGGCCTCAGCTGGAGTACTGTGTCCAATTCTGGGCACCGCACTTTCGGAAAGGTATGAAGAAATTGGAGAGAGTCGAGAGGAGAGCAACAAAAATGATAAAAGATTTAGAAAACCTGACCTAAGATGAAAGGATAAAACAACCAGGCATGTTTAGTCTGGAGAAAAGAAGATTGAGTCTTCAGATATGTTAAAGACTGTTAGCAAGAGGATGGAGATCAGTTGTTCTCCATGTCCACTGAAAGGAGGACAAGAAGAAAAGAGTTTAATCTGCAGTAAGGGAGATTTAGGCTAGATATTAGAAAAAACTTTCTAACGATAAGGATAGTTAAACTCTGCAATAGGCTTCCAAGGGAGGTTATGGAATCCCCATCACGGACAAACACCTGTCAGGGATGATCCAGGTTTACTTGGTCATGCCCCCAGCTGGGTGCTGGACTAGATGACCTCTCAAGGTCCCTGCTGGTGACCTTATTTCAGGTATTCCTTAGTCCTCACTTCCCCCTTGCCTTAGATCAGCTTCTCCACTAGTTCATGTCTCTCGTTTCTACAATGACTCCTGCATGTGAGGGATCAGGTCTGCCTTTCTGGCCTTTGAAAATTATTTAAAAACCTGAACAATGAGGTCATCAGGCCTTTGGCTATAGCAGCACTAGCAGATTTTACAGTGTAAAGATCAACGTGTTACATATTAAGATTCTCCCCAGATATTGGCTTCGACTGTGGGAGAAGTTGTCCAAGAGGAAGATAAGTGACCTGCTATTGATAGCTGCAAAGGACCTCTGTTAGCTTAAACGCTAGAGGCCTGTTTCTCTGAAGCAGTCCAGCCCCAGCTCCGTATGGCTGGGTGTGTGACATACATAGCTGTGTCTGCAGCACAAGGATTTTTTACAATACATTGGCTTCAGTGGAAAGTCAATGTATCCAGGATGAAAACTGGAGAATTTAGCCCTTGATATTTATGTGGCTGTTACACTGAGACTGAGTTTAATGTACAATTAGAATGTATCAATAACAATATTTAATGTGATGGCATGGTCTAGAAAAGTGGTCCCCAAACTTTTTACCTCATGCCCCTCCTTACTGCTGTCCACGTCCCCCACCTAGGGTGACCAGGTGTCCAGTTTTTGACCAGAACACCTGGTTGCAAAGGTATACAGTGCTGTGGCACTAAGGCAGATTAGCCCCTACCTGTCCTGGCTGGCACCGCGCTGCATCATGGAAGCAGCCAGCTGGTCCAGGTCCTAGGCAGGGAGGCCATGAGGCTCTGCATGCTGCCTCGACTCTGAGCACTGGCTCTGCACTCCTATTGGCCAGGAACGGGCCAATGGGAGCTGTGGGGATCAGTGCCTGTGAATGAGAGCAGCATGCAGAGCCGCCTGCTGCGTCTCTGCCTAGAACCTGGACCAGCTGGGCTGCTTCCTGGGTGCAGCAAGGTGCCTGCCAGGACAGGTAGGGACTAGCCTGCCTTAGCACCACAGCACCACTGACTGGGAGCTGCCTGAGGTAAGCCCACACCCCAACCACCTGCCCCAGCCCTGAGCCCCCACCAAACCTGAGCATCCTCCTGCATCCCAAACCCCTCATCCCTGGCCATACCCCAACCCCCTGCCTCAACCCACAGCCCCCTCCCACACTCCAAATCCCTCGGCCCCACCCCTCAGCTTGAGGCCCCCTCTTGCATCCCAAACCCTTCATTCCCACCCCACCCCAGAGACCTCACCCCCTCCTGCACCCCAACTCGCTGCCCCAGCCCAGTGAAAGTGAATGAAGGTGGGGGAGAGTGAGCCACCAAGGATGGGGGAATGTAGTGAGTAGGGGTGTGGCCTCGGGGAAGGGGCAGGTGAGGGGCAGGGCCTCGGGGGAATGAGTGGCACCTCAGCGAAGGGGTGGGGATAGGGTGTTCGTTTTTGTGCAACTAGAAAGTTGGCAACCCTATCCCCTGCCCTGCACCCCTCGGGAGCCACGACCGGGGCCTTGGTTGGAACGGGGTGCCACAGCTGGGAGTGTGGCTATTGTTGGGGCTGGGGGCCAAGGCTGGGACTGGGGCTGAGGCCTGGGCAAGAGCCAAGGCCAGAGCTGGGTGCGGGGCTAGGGCCAGAAGTAGAGCCGGAGTTGGGCCAAGGCCAGAGCAGAGCTGGGCAGAGCAGAGCAGGGTGGCATTCTCTCCCCACCCCCCATGTGGCCTGGCCTGGGCCCAGGCCCCACCATGCCTTTCCAAATACTCTTCCACGTCCTCTTAAGAAGGCACATCCCACAGTTTGGGGACCATTGGTCTAGAAGACTAAATATCAGTCTGGGAGCTGGGCACTCCTAAGGACTAATCCCAGTGCTGACAGTGACTTGTATGGTAGGTTTCCATGTCTCTGTTTTCCCATCAGTGAAATGGAGACAATAATACTTATTAGGGGGTGTTTGGGGATTGATTAATATATGCACTGTGCTTTGAAAAGGCCAAACACTGTAAATTCTATGTCTGCTTATTACCGGTGCTGTTCAGCTCTAGGATGCTGGATTAATTAACCCTCAACATGTCTCTGCAAGGGACATGGGGAAGCACCATCCTTCATTTTACTGCTGAGGAAACTGAGGAAAGAAGTTAAGTGGCATGGCTAAGGGGAAATCAGTGTCCGAGCTGGGATTAAAAATCAAGAATTCATGACTTCCATGCTTTCAGGGGCGGCTCTAGGAATTTTGCCACCCCAAGCACGGCAGGCAGGCTGCCGCAGGCGTGGGAGGTACGCTGAAGCCGGGGGGGCCAGTGGACCCTCCGCAGGCAAACCGCAGAGGCAGCCTGCCTGCTGCCCTCACTGGGCCAGCAGAGTGTCCCTCCGCGGCTTGCCGCCCCAGGCACGCACTTGGCATGCTGGGGCCTAGAGCCGCCCCTGCATGCTTTATGCTAAGAGCTTTCCCTCTTTAAATGTAAAGATGCTCCTACCACATATGGAGCCACCTTTAATATAGTGTTTGTGTAAGAACTGTCTAGTGTATCTCCCTAGGAACATAGCCCCATGTCGCTGCTGGCTCCTAACCCCCTCTCTCCAAAGTCCCATTATCATACACATTCCCCTATCTGCGCTTGCTTTTTTGTGTGATGCACAGACTGGGGGGCTTGGGCGCGGTAACTGGAATCCAGTCTCTGCTCATTTGTGCTCTGTCCTATACCCAGACTTGGAAAACTGCGAACGTTTGGGGAGTTTATTTACTTTGTCATTGCCTTGCGCCTCTGGACTATTTGGCCGAATCTCAGTTCACAGATCATTTAAAAAAATAAAAATAAACGGACACTGGGCTGCATTTCGGGAGCTGGCTTCTGCCCTGAGCTGCAGCCAGGCCTTCTCTGGCCCTGCACAGATGTGACAGAGAGCAGGACTAATGCAGATGGACGGGTGTAAATGAGAGGGGATTTAGCCCTCCACCAATCTGAAGAAAACAGTGGATTTCTTAATGTTCTCCAGAAATTTCTGGAACATTAATAGTCACAGGGGGAGTAAATACATAGGAAGCTGAGCCCCACCTACCCCACCCAACCCAATTTGTTTTTGTTTCTGTGCTGTCAGGTTGAGTTAACCATTTTTATGGCTTAACCGGGCTAAGCCGCCAAGCGAATGCTTTTGATTTGATAGGCAACTGCATCCCCTTTTCAAAGGAGCCTGCTCCCTAGGGCAACCACATCACAGTGCTGATTTGCTGCAGTGAAGACCGCAGCGCGTACAATATGCCCTCCCCCCTCTCCCTGTTCTGCTTACAGCATCGGTCTGTAGTCAGTGCAAGGAAGCAGCCGTGATACCCACTAACCTATTCATGCTTTGGAATGCCTCAGTGAGAATCCAGGAAAGGAGCCGCAATTCCTAACCCCTCAAGATGCAAGCTAGTGCCGATTCTACCAAGATGGACTGTCTGTGGAGCAACTGGAAATGTCAGGGTATTATATCTGTTCTAGTGTTGCATGCCTAGAAAGACTGCATGTGAGAGAAGGCAAAGGCAGCATCCATCCATTTTGCATTGTTCACCTGTGGGCCTTTGCATGCTTTTTATTTCCCCAGAAGATTATCTTTGAAGTAATTTTAAAAAACAACTCTAATTATACTCTATGAATTTCTTTTGTTTCTCCAGTCATCGGCCGTTACGTCTTAAAATATATAATGCAGGACGTTTTCCTCGCACGCTGCAGCTCCTGTCAATCCCATCCATCCCTGATTATGTAGCTCTTGTCCTCATCCTTGGGGATCATTATCAGTCTGTGCCCAGCATGATTTCATATGCCGTGGTGCTTTTAGAAGAGGGCAGTAATTGTGAATTTGTATCTGTTTAGGCTCCTGAGGTTTACTCACACTCCTGTTTTGAAGCTTCAGTGCATCCTTTTGGATGGGACACACCCATTTTGAGATCTGTGTCCACTGTCAACACAAAGAAAATGTAGCCCCAGCAATAACTGTAATAATACTGAGAATACGGTGGCACTGCTACACATTTGTCAGTTTGCTGTATGGTAGCCTTTAAAATTATTCCGTGATTATTTTTTCTAGCGCACCCCTAAACCACCTGCTGTAAAATATTGCGCTGTTTTGATCATCGGTTGTGTAATTGACAAGGACAACAGAGGTGACGTTCTGTTATAGCAAATTTATTTTTGAGACGGTCCATGTTAGCACTGGGTGTGGCTGGCTACCTTCCAGCTCGCCTGACATCTTTTCAGCCATTTTTATTCAGCTTCACACTTAATAGCGAGCATCTATCCTTTGTTTTGTTAAAAGACTGTCTATGTGACACTGCTTGGGGAGCAGATTACAGAAAATTAGATGGAAAGATGGATCCAGTCCTGTAATCTTATGTGTGTGTGTGGCAGGCTTTGTTTTAGTGTATTAATTCTATAATAATCTTTATGACAGCAAGGTACATTTTTTTTACTTTGAACATATTGTGTACATTATTAATGATCTCTGGTGGGTCCCTAAACCTGAATTACACTCTTTAACAGCATCTGCTTAAAGGGCCTGTGCTTCTTTTCGGATGTAATTTCTCCTCCTCCAAAGAATATAAACCCTAGTAATTGTAAGGTGATCTGGAAAGCCTTCTGAATGTGTTTGGGGAGCAGGGAAGGTTAATTGGATCCAGCCAATTGCTGTTCCTGATATATTTTTAACCTTGTTTCTGCACATAATCGTCACCACATTCGGAGGGATTTATCCTAAAGTCAGGCAGCTACAAAGTAAACAGATGCATCTGCTAATATAAGCCCCCAGCAGATCATAGCTTCTGTTGTGTTAATAAAGAACCATTTTCAACAATGTACATGTGAAAGGTTCACGACCAAGATTTATTATAAAACATGAATTCTGTATACTAAATTCCATGAGTTACTTTAAAAAAAAAGGTTAGATATTAAAATGCTGCCTATTCTTGTGGAAAAGAGAAAATTGCTGAGTCAAGTTAAGCTCATCTTGACTTAAAGCCAGATTGGATTTTTTGTCCATCTTTACCAAAAACAAAAAATATATACATAAAGTACAAAATATAGGGTCACAGGATATGCTATCTTTGCTTAACAAATTATTAATAGTATTATTGTGCCATCTCTCTTTTTGCAGTCTCCGCTTTGAAAGCAGTAGGCAGTTGTGCTTGAAATTGAATGACACAAAAGGGCCCACATTGGTGAGAAAGAACCTAGTTGGAATGAATGAATACCATCCTTTACTTATCTTTTTCTTTCCCTTGATGTAGCTTTTTATGCATGGGGAAGTGAGGGTGCAGGGACTTTTGTGATGAAAACAGGGACGATGCTCAAATAGCCATAGGATATTGCCTATGTCTGTAACATTCTACTGATAAAACCCAAATGCATGCAGATGCAGAACTGTAACCCCCTCAAAAATAGCCACAAGAAGAATAAACATTGGGGGGTTTATATGGTCAACAAGAGACTGTGTTGACGCTCTCCCTCTCCCTCTCCCTCCCCCAAATATCTGTTTTCTGAAAAAATGAAGTTGTACAAATTTTCCACCTTCGTTAATTACTGCTTCATGTCAGGTAACCTTTTTCCTTTCATAGGGCTGTCTATGTACATAACAGACAAAGATAAAAGCCATTGCAAATACTGCAATGAGTCTTGACTGAAGTTATGGAAAATCTGAGTGGTGGTTAGCACAACTTCTAATTTACTAGAAAACCAGGTATGCAATTAACTAAAATTAAGGATGAGGCAGTGTAATATATCAGTACTATTTTGGGGTGGGTTAGTGAAAAGCTAGGTGGTGTTTATTCTGAAAAGTAGCTGATAAAGTAGTTGGTGCTTTGGTTTTGCTCATCTTAACATGCTTTTTGTAAATATTCTTTGTGGTAATGGAAATACATTCAATACTGGTATGTAATTTTCAGACATATTGCAGTGTATTTTTACTCCTCTATCCTGGAAGTATGACATGATTGTATCAATCACAGGTGATGATAGAATCCTAAGGGACAACCAAAGTCATTCTCCCATGCTGGACATATGTCCCATTTCAAATATTATCATTGCAGAGTAAGGTGAATTAAGGCAGAGTGTTACTTTGTTTGCATCTTTCACAGTTAGAAGGTGATGTTTCGGTAATAGATTGGAGTTCAGCTATCCAGTATATATGACAGTGCAGAGGTACATATACCACTGAGTATGCCAGCCACTGCAGGCCTCCATACACTGACAGTCAGAAGAGCTGACTGCAGAAGGTAGTACTTCAGAAATGATGTCACAACACCAGGCAGTCATGTTGTGCACTGCTCTGAGGTCATTCTCGAAGTATGACTGTTGGAAGCTGTGTTTCTGAGAGTGGCTTAAAAACACAAGATGGCAGCATCTATCACTTCAGATATATGGGCTGCTAAACTAGGCATCCTGACCTATGAAGATGTGGCATGATCCTCTAAGACAATGGTTCTCAACCCTTCAGGAGTGTGATGGGGTTGGAACTCACCACCGCAGCACCTCCCGCTGGTTACCTCTGGGAATTAGCTCAGTTCATGGGGAGCGCCCTCTGCTTGTGGTGTCCCGTCTGTCGTCTGTTCCTTGCTGTTGTCTGGACCCACGTTGCTCCCCACTCAGCAGCGTCCTCTTCAGGCCATTGCCCTCTGACTATGCCCACTGCTCCAGTCTCACCCCCTTCCAGGGGTTCTGGTGTTATCAGCAGTCCTTCTCTGCGCCCCAGCCACCATGGTCAACCACACCCCAAAGTCTAACCCCTAGTGTCAGGGGACCGGTGCAGTCCACTCTCACCACATCCACTGGTTGGGTGTTTGTGCAGAGGGGAAGGGGGGGCACCAAGGCCCACCCTCTACACTGGGTCCCAACCCAGGGACCCTTTGGTGGCAGCCTTCCTACCAGGGCTGGCGCAAACCTTCCACCACCTCTGTCGGGGGCACCATTTGGGGGCGGGACTTTCCACCGCCTAGGGTGCCAAAAAGGCTGCCGGCACTCCTGCTTCCTACCCTC
This sequence comes from Gopherus evgoodei, assembly GCF_007399415.2. Lineage (NCBI taxonomy): Eukaryota > Metazoa > Chordata > Testudines > Testudinidae > Gopherus > Gopherus evgoodei. The sequence goes on along the minus strand of NC_044325.1, from coordinate 14,254,626 downwards.
CTTCTCTCTCCTTGTGTGCCTCTCTCCTTGGGCCGCTTCCCCTTCGGCCCCTTTGCACTGGCTAGGCCCTTCTTCCCTCAGGGCCTGCAGCCTGGCAGGTAGTGGGCTGGAGTTCTCTTCTACTCCCCAAAACGTGCCCAGCACTGCGCTGTCCCTGGTGCTGGTCTCCTCACTCAGGAGACAGCCCTCCCCCTCTGAAGGTCTGAGAGATACTCCCTGCTGCTCTTCTGGGCAGCGTTTATATAGGACCAAGCTGAGCCCTGATTGGCTGGCTCCAATCTCAGCCCTCATTGGTTCTCAGTAAGCCCTTTCCTGATTGGCTGCTGGCCTGCGTGGCCGCTCTGGCCTACTCTAGCCCCCTCTCCCATGGGGGTGGGGTCATGCCACACCACAAGGAGTCTGATTTGTGTTGTGTATCCCCAATTTTCACCTCACCTGTTTACAAAATCAGACATTAAAATACAAAACAGCACACTATTACTGAAAAATGGCTTTCTCGTTTTGATTTTAGTTTGTACTGATTTTGCTAGTGCTTTTCTGTGGCCTGTTGTAAAACTAAGCAAAGATCTAGATGAGCTGATGTACCCTCTGGAAGACTGGGTGTACACACACTCCTGGTTGAGAAACACTGCTCTAGGATACCCTGTGATCAATACTTATTGTAGGTACCAGTTCTATTAGAAAAGACCCCCCAGACACCTTGCATTGCACAGCTAGTTATTTGCAATACCCTAGCCAGGTAGTCACCTCTGCTTTCATTTCCCCTTCTATAATCCAATTTTTAGATATCCAGGAGTGATATGTCTCTGTCTGCTTCTCTGTTGACCTACAAGTCTCAGTTTAAAAAAAATGTGAAAGATTCCAGGTAAAGAACCTGTGAATTCTTAAACAAATGCCACTAATACTAACTATAACTTTTATCTCTGTAGTACCTGATGCCAAGGGTGAATAAAGAATGCAGGTTTCTTTGAAGTCCATCTTACTTAGCTTCATTGAAACAATGTTATGAACAGGGCTTGTACTGGCACCCGTTTTCTGAGTATTATCTTACTTGCTCACTTAAAGGAGGAGCTGGCTTTAAAATGGGACTGAAAAGCTAGACCAGCATTTCTCCATGGCTATGTTCTCTGTTTTCAGTATTGATAGCAGTGTTCAATGGTAGTAATATTCATGTATGCATTTAAAGTGTAATCTTGTTAGCAGCTTTGAAACCATTCTAATTAGCCACCTTGTCATAAAATAGTAATTTTGGCCTATTGTTACTTCCGATGCTTTCCACATTTCAGAGGTGGATGATTTCAACAGACATGATGGATTAGATCCTCATCTGGTGCAACCTGGTGTGTCTCCAAAAGAGCCAGGCTAATTTTACACCAGCTGAGGATCTGTCCCTGAGGATTTGTTGTATGTCTTGTGTTGAACCTTGATAGATACAGATGCTTGGAGCCAGGATGTCAGCTGTTGTGTATTGGCTTAGATGCCAAGAGTTCTATGGAGCTACAATGACTCTGACCCACTGAGAATCTAGCCTCCTTTCCCGTAAAGACTGAACAAATGTGGTCAAGCTGTAGTTCAAGGGAAGAACAGTCTTCCAATTTCAGGTGTTCTTTTTTTGCAGAAATTATAAGGCCAAGCTTACCAAAATCAGTATTAAGGATGTATTTAGTCCCTAACCTGGGCTGATGCCTTTTGAAGGTTAACACACAATAAAGTTTGTTCATGAAGTTTGAGAAGTTTGCATGTTAAGCAGACTGAAACAAACAAACTCTGATATTCCATTAACATGCAAACAGATTAAGGGCCAGACTTGCAACCCTGCCTGTAACATTGCACCTGCAAATTGGGTGATTAGATGCACAGGGGCCTGATTTGTGTGTATAAATGTTGTTATATGAGCAAACTTTGTGAATGTATTATTTTAGGGTCCCATTTGAAAATTATACCCAGGTTCACCACAGACTTCTATTGGGATCAGATGCAAATTCAGAAAAAGGGTTTTAGCTATTCGATAATCCAGGTTTTATTTAAAAACTGGTCACTATTATTACCTCTTCTCAATTTGTTTCCCCCTTCCACATGATGTGTGCCCTGTCACCTGTTCACAAAATCCATCTCATTGGCATTCTCAAGAGTTACGCTGACAACCCTGTCCCAGGTCCAAACTCTCATCCTGTCTGTCCTGATATCCTAGGAACTTTTCCTCTCCTCTTCACTGTGGTGTTCCTGCAAGCTGCCTTTGTGTGTCATTCTGAATAATGGGACCGGTCAAAACATCTGAAACCTCTTCCATGCACAATTTCAAGAAAAAGTTCATTTTCTTTCACAAATGTGTGCTGAAATTTGTAATTTTCTTATTGAAATAAGTGCAAATTTTCCATTTGCTTTTAAGCAAAGTGAAAATCTGGGGTCTTTCTCCCCCTCTCTTTCTCTTCCTTTTTCCCTCCCATTGGAGAAGTCGGGGGAGGAAAAAAAGGGGAAAGAGGAGGAAAAAACAAACCACTTTCACTTTGATTCTAATCAAACCCAGTTTTTTCATTCCAATGAAGCATCGAGACTTTTAGAACGTATCACTCAAAAAGTCATTTTGTATCATGAAAACCCTTTTCAATGAAAAAAATCTCAACCAGTTCCAGTGACTAGACATAACCTCATATAAGCAGCCACACTCTGGCCGTCTCATGGCTTGTGTTATCCAAGTAGTCCATGTGCTAGACTTGCACAGACTTCAGCAGCACTGGAAGGGGAGGAGCAGCACTTTGTGGCTTACTGAGCTGGTCAGGTTTAGCAGCCCATGCTAGGAACATTACTTAGGTGTGGGCAGCTTTATTTGGGAATAGGAAAGGTGCACATGAGCAAACCGTCCAAGGTTAAAGGCCATACTGTGCCTGGACCCCCCCGCACATGTTTGCAGTGGGGGGAGGACACAGAGTGACTGCCACTACATGCATCCAACGAAGTGGGTATTCACCCACAAAAGCTCATGCTCCAATACGCCTGTTTGTCTATAAGGTGCCACAGGATTCTTTCCTGCCCCATTTTGTGCCCCTTTTCTCAGCAGGGTCCAGGCATGATTGTATCCCCTTCTTGCAGGCCACACCAACCTCTGTGCATCACTAGCTAGCAGAACTAGTCAAGTGGGGAGGAGGGAACTCACTGCACCATCCTAAGGGATAGTTCAGCAGGCACACTCCCACTATACCCTGGCAGCTCTGGAAGGGGTGCACAGGTGTAGGTGGGTGGGACTTCCCCATTCCTTTGGGGTGCTGTGCTCCAGGAGTGTTAGGAGGGACTACACAGTCCCTCCCTGAGGTGATGCTTCTCCACACCTCTCGCAAGGCAGGGCTGAGCCTGTCGGGCACAACTGAGCCCTAAGCTGTTAGTTTAATTGACAAGACTGGGACGAGCCTGCACAAACGTTTCAGGGGAGAGCTCTGTGTGTGCAAGGGAGCACAGGAGGATGGGCATCAGAATGAGGGGTGAGCAAACTAGTTTACATAGTTCACACCTTTGACCAGACCAAACCCTGACCGTGAAGTTTGGAAAAGCTCATCTAACCATCTTTCTTTTCTATCTCAAATGTTGCCTTTGTCTGCTCTTAATTTCAGTCAGCACCAGAGGCATTAACAATGAAATGCCATGAGAGAGGCTTTGCTTATGCTATTTCTGACCTGACCATTACCACGGAGTACTGGAAAAAGAGGCAGTAGAGTCTAGAGGTTAGAGCTTCGGACTGGGAGTCAAGATTGCTGGGTTGAATTCACATAGTTACCTCTGAGGATCTTGGCTGAGTCACTTACATTCTCTGACCCTCAGTTTGCCGAGCTTTAAAATGGTAACAATAGAACCACCTTGTAGGAATGTTGCTGGAATTAGTTAGTGATTGTAAGTAACTGAGCATCGTGGATGAAAAGCACTAATCTGCTGGGCAGGTGTTGACTATTGTTAATCTGTCTTGTTTAAAAGTCTCTTCTCATGAGATTTACAAACTGATTTCAAGACAAAGATTCAGGTGAGGTTTTGGATAATAAGCAGCTAAATTCTCAGGACCAAATTCTGCCCACTAATGTGCATGTGCAGCTTCCCCAGATTTCAGCAAAAACTGCATGTGCACATCTGAGGCTGGAACTTGTCCCTTTGATGCTTAACTGAACTTCTGTACCTTTTGCGGCATTCACACATCATTCATCAAAACCAAGCACTCACCAACCAGAAGAACATCAGGTAAGGGACCAGAGTGCAGGAGATGCAGTCTCTGAGCATGGCCCAAGATCTCAGTCTAACTTTTAGAAAAGCAGGCGAGGCACATATTTCTGCGTAGAGTAGGTCTAATTACTGTTGCACATTTTGTGGGCATGCAGAATTTTTGCAAGAGATACAGCAATGGTGGTTTTCTTAGCTGAGAGCAGGATCAACTTGCTACGCTAAGATCCAGGAGATAGGACAAAGAACAGGCAATGGTCCTGAGTGGAGAGGAAAGAGGATATCTGCAGTTTAAGTCTTACCAAAGAAATCCAGCTTAAAACTATCTTCAGAAAACTCTCTCTACAGCAGACCTTGCAGAGTATCTGCGTTGATCATGGATTCTCATTGACATGAGGCAACCTCCAAAGAGCCCAGACCTATTTATGGTCTGGAGTGAAACCAATCATAGAACACCTGTATTCCTGGAGCACAGTTCTTTTGTAAACTTCCTAAAGAATCTTCTCCTATTTCCCTTTTTGAATGATCAAATTCTTTGATTAAGAAATTGACAATAAAACCAATAATGTCAACTGCTGTGATGAAAGCCACTAAAAACAAGGACAATCATAACCCACCAGATGTCCTTCAGCACCTCTTATACTCAAAATGAGGCATCACAACTAACAGCTATTTTTTCGGAGTCCCAAAATGCCAAGTTATAGGCTCAATCCTTCAGTCCTTTCTCAAGCAAAATTCCCATCCATCCCAATGGGACTGCAGGATTAAGAGTCGACGTTTAGAGGACAGACCTGGTAAGATGTGTACTACTTTGATGTTTTATTGCTTCCAGTTTTAACAAGGCCACCGTGCTTATCTAAACCACTGAGATTTTTTTTTTAAAAAAAAGTGAGATTTTAATGGCATGGCATTTGATGGCTCCTGCTCATTTTATGCCCTGTCTGAAAATTAATCAATTTAAAAAATATATTTTAACTTCCTTCATTGTCAAAATGAGAATGCCTTTTAAAATAAATCTTCTTGAAAATGCTCCAGAGGAGTAATTCTGGCTATGCTGGGACCCTTAGCTAGCTGTGCATGCAAGGGCTGAAGTCATTGGGAGCTGACCAGTTGAAGTCCAGGGGAGGTGTTAACTTTGACTTCAATGAGAGCAAAGTTGGGCCCTTTTTAGTTGCATGGGATGCCGTGCCAATCTGATGTTGATTTTTCCTTACAATTAAAGATGGGCCTGAGCCCTGACATTTGAAATCTGGTAGAGGGTCCATATCTAAGCTTGTGAAAGTTTGATAGGGATGAAGAAGGGGGCTGGATCTGTAGTCCTGGTTCATGTTCATCTCTACTTAAAACTTACATTATCACACCTCGTGCTATCAGGAATTCTGCTTCTTTTCTTTCATTTCCATTGCAGGTCAGGCAGGTTCCTATTAATAAAATCCTGTACACAAATCTGCAAGGGGGCAGGCAATATTGTTATTTATTAGTAAATAAGGCACGAGGTGGGCCTTCTTGTCTACAGATGGGTTATTTTTTTAAAACAATAGTTTTAATTCCTAATCCTGCAGCCTTCCTTGTGTGAAGAAATCCCATTGACGTCAACGAGAATTCCGCGTGAGGAGCAGTGGCAAGGCTGCTTTCTTAATTATTGTCAACCACCAAGTATTACTATGTGTGGATCACACTTAATCACATAAGCAATCTTCGTTCTCCCAAATAATCCCATTGACATCAGAGGGACCATTCTTGGGATTAAGGAATGCTCAGGGGAAGTAGGGGCTTACAAGAACTGTCGTTCATTAATTGCATGCCTGTTCTCTTGTGTCTCCTCTCAGTATGCTGTATGTTGCGCATGCTGAGTTATCTAGAATGCAGGAAACGCTAACTCACCTCGAAATTCCTGTTTGTCATCCGTTGAGGTCTAGGAATGTCTGTCTGTCTCTGTCTTCTCATAACACCAAGGGACTAAGTTTGCAGAATAACTCAGGCACTGAAAGCCATTTCTCGGAAAGGAAGGGGGTGCCTTTTAGATAGGGATAATGCACAGTGTTGTCAGGCTAAAAACCCAGGGTCAACTCCCACTCCTGGTCTCTTGTCACAAGAGTTGGGAGAGCAGAAGGGTGACCTCTCTGGTTCATAGAAAGCTGGCACAGATGGATTCTCCAGGGTGTCCTGCTCCCAAGGAGAAGGATGGTCTCTGTGATATGGGCCTCAAGGATGAAGGGTTGTAACCCAAGAGAAAATGATGGGATCCAGAGGGCTCCAACGAGAATGGGGGGAAAAAACTCTTATAAAAATAGCAAAGACACTCTGTTGGCTCTGCAGTTCATGGCAGCAGCCTTCTGAAGCTGAGATGTGCCAGCCGTTCTCCAGAAGTTGCATCCCTCTGTATTACATACAGATGACCGGGGTGGGGAGGGGGAGAAGAGGTGGGGAAATGAAATATTGGCGTAGAAAGATGTCTTAACAAAATGATGAGAGAAAACACTGAGCAGGTAGCCTTTGGATATGCTTTGATACTGGAGAACCTTCTGCTAATCAGTGCATAAACAGCTGGATAGTATTGGCCAAATTTTAATCACCCTACATCATGTGGAGAATCCACTACCTTGCCAACATGCACAAATATGAAAGTGGATCTGTAGCAGTGCCCTCTATGTCCCAGTGTTGAAATCCTGGCCCCATGGAAGTCAATGGCAAGCTCCTAATGACTTCATTAGGGCGACACTGTCACCCCATTTCTCTGAGGTGAGAATCTGACCCTGTAAAATATATATAGTTAAAAAATGGAAATAATTTTCTGAAGTATTAAATTAGTGTATGTTTTACTGGAGCATAGGAGAGATTTTAAATACTATTGTTACGTCTAGGTTTGCTGACACTGACTCTGTTTCTAATGTGCTTATCATGATAGTCCCAAGGCATCCATTTTTCAGGGGGTTAAAAATTTATTTGGTAGGAAGTAGTGATGGAGTGAAACCAAAACCCTGGATCCAAAGACAGTTCACACCTGGACCTTGGTCTAGAATGACCTCAGTCAAACCCACTGAGCTGAAATTTCCCATCATGTGAGTGATCTCTGCTGCTCTGTGGCTCAGGCTTCATTCTAGTAATAAGTCATAGTTATCAAATATTAGTCCAATAAAGGCTGTTAATTAACAAGACCTTCATTGTTACATTCAGTTTCCCTAGCTTTCCAGTGTCACTACAGCTACTGGACAATTAATTAGTGTTTGTATACATGCATCAAAATTATTTTCTTAATTTCTCATCCACAAAAACACTAACCAGGGAATGGTGAACCATAAGCCCCACTGCCCCACATGCATACTGTAAGAATCCTATGGTTATGGTGTTCACATGTGAGGGAAAGTGTCTTGTGATGCCATCTGTATGCTGAGCTGTGCATAGGCTTGTACGTGGTCTTCCTCTATTGTGGGTTATTCCTTATGCTTGCAGGCTAACCCAGAATTTTTACAAAGATTACAGTATTATTAAAATTCCAGAGAAAATGCTGCTGTGTTTACTGTATAATGGGGACAGGTGTGAGAATGCTCATGCAATATTCTGTATACACCCCCCTTCTTCCTGCACCTCAGCTTAACTCCATAAAACACCAACTGGTATCTTAGTGGATGCTTCCCTAGTAAGGAAAGTTGGAGTAGCACTGACCTATATCCACAGGCATTGGGACCACAGCAGACTCATTTCTTGGTCCTGTGTCAATCAGCCACTGAGTCCACAGGCTTGTCTTTAACTCCTGTATTTATAACCTCACCTCCCCTTGCACTGTGATTGCACTCTTCTCTCAGAGGTTGGCTAGGGTATGACCTGCCAGGTGGGGTGCCCACAATGAAAACTTATGAGCACATCCAGTAACTGCCACACCCTACCCTGTTCTCATCAGATATTGAGTATCCAACTAAGAAGATTCTTGTCCCTTCCCTCTGGAAGAACAAAGTCAAATGCTGAAGCATAAAGCACATGGGTTACAATTGCTTGGACAGTTTTGTTTTGTAGAGGAAAAACCGGAAAAACAAAAAGAAAAAAATGTGTAGATGATTTTCAGACTTGAGCAGGGAAATGCCTTGTGGGTCTAAAATAACTCATCCAGTCATTGCAGAACTGACTGTAATGTATTTGTACCCAGGAATCCTATCAGTCAAAAATGTTCATTTTCTGTCGCCCCACTCCCATCTTTTTCTCTTAAAACAAGATTTCACAAAGAAGAAACATGCATGAGTTTGAAGGCGTGGGGACATTTTCGACATAATTTGACTAAAAAAATGTATCCTCCAGATGCAATTTTGGGATGTCCTTCAAATATAAAAGATAACACACGCAAACGGGGAATATAGCTAAACACGTGTGTTGGTGACCACACAAACCATTAAAGCTCTGTTTTCATGGTTACCATGAGGTCATCACAACCCTTGATGAATGTGCACAGTAATGTAGCTCCTGGCAGCTCTCTCATGCCATTTGTGCCTGTCCTGGGTCCCTGTCTAACTATGCACTGTCTAGTGCATCAGTGCTCTATATGGTGGGTCTTCCAACTTTTGGGATGCTAGATGCCCAATAACAAGAAACATTTTCCAAAAGAAGCAATGGCGTCTGCCAGGAGAAGTTTCAGGCACTGTACGCAGGAAATTTCCTCAATGGGATAAAAGTCACAGGCTGCTGACATCATTTGTTTTTGAGAACTTCAGTCTAACTTGCACTGCAAGCGATACATTTAGTTCTTACCTGTACCCATCTGGAACTGTTGCTATGAAGTTCACCTAGTTGGATTGCTAGAGCGGCTTCATGGCCGAGAATGGAGAATTCAGGTTAGCTTAATGCGATGAAGTTATATTTAAAGTGATGGCTGAGACTCTGATTAATACTCTTGAGAGTTTCTTCTTTCAAACCTAAGGTTTGGGTTGCTTGAGTTATATTTTTGCAGAGCTCTCCTGCATTCATTTCTAACTCAAAATAATGAACAAGCTAGTAAACAGCTAGTAAATGTGTTTCTCCATTGAAAACTCTTCAAAGAAAGTGACAACACTGCTTTGTCATAGCCCGCGACCCCGATCCTGCTCCCATTAAAGTCAGTGGTAAAACTCCCCTTAAATTCAGAGGTGCAGGGTCTGGCCATTAATGAGGAGAGAGAAATGGTGCTGAACTTGAGGTCGTTTTGATAAATCATAGAGGCCTTTATACCTCCACAAGTAAATAAGGCCAACAGTGGATTCTACTGGAATTAATACAAAGATACTGGAGGGTAAGTAATGTCACCCTTGTTACAGTAAATTAAAAAGCAATCATGAGGAGCTACAGCTAAACAGCTTTTGCATGTTAACAGCTGTGGTTATAATTTTAGGCTGGGGTTTTCAAAGAAGCGTTAGGGAGTTAGGTCTCCGAATCCCATTGAAATTGAATGTGATTTTGGTGCCTATTCTCTTAAACTCCTTTGAAAATATCATCCATGTAAGAATAACAAGGGCATTTGAAGAAGAGAGGATGCAGCCATTGTTTGTTCATGATATTTGAGGAGAGGGGTTTATTCACACCTCTGAGCGATACAAGTTCTGCCAACATAAGCTGCAGTGTAGACGTAGTCTTAGATCAGATATTGCGCTGGTACAGCATGTCCTACGCCAATTTGTCTGCACAGCTCTGCATGCGCCTGAATCCTGGCCCACAAAACTGACTGTGTTGGTATTGACTGAGGCTTTCTAGAACAGAGGCTGCTAATTGTGACAGCTTGTCTGGGGGTTCTATGTTGTGCACAAAAATGGACTAGAGTGAGGCTGCCAAATGCCTTTCAGTGGTGACTCAAGCTAAGATTTGAGCTTAACATAAGGACATAAGAACGGCCATACTGGGTCAGACCAAAGGTCCATCTAGCCCAGTATCTGTCTACCGACAGTGGCCAGTGCCAGGTGCCCCAGAGGGAGTGAAGCTAACAGGCAATGATCAAGTGATCTCTCTCCTGCCATCCATCTCCATCCTCTGATGAACAGAGGCTAGGGACACCATTCTTTACCCTTCCTGGCTAATAGCCATTTATGGACTTAGCCACCATGAATTTATCCAGTTCCCTTTTAAACCTTGTTGTAGTCCCAGCCTTCATAACCTCCTCAGGTAAGGAGTTCCACAAGTTGACTGTGCGCTGTGTGAAGAAGAACGTCCTTTTATTTGTTTTAAACCTGCCGCCTATTAATTTCATTTGGTGACCCCTAGTTCTTGTATTATGGGAATAAGTAAATAACTTTTCCTTATCCACTTTCTCCACATCACTCAAGATTTTATATACCCCTATCATATCCCCCTTAGTCTCCTCTTTTCCAAGCTGAAGAGTCCTAGCCTCTTTAATCTTTCCTCATATGGGACCCTCTCCAAACCCCTAAACATTTTAGTTGCCCTATCTGAATCTTTTCTAGTGCTAGAATATCTTTTTTGAGGTGAGGAGACCACATCTGCACATAGTATTCAAGATGTGGGCATACCATGGATTTATATAAGGGCAAGAATATATTCTCAGTCTTATTCTCTATCCCCTTTTTAATGATTCCTAACATCCTGTTTGCTTTTTTGACTGCCTCTGCCACTGCGTGGACATCTTCAGAGAACTATCCACAATGACGGCAAGATCTTTTTCTTGACTCGTTGTAGCTAAATTAGCCCCCATCATATTGTATGTATAGTTGGGGTTATTTTTTCCAATGTGCATTACTTTACATTTATCCACACGAAATTTCATTTGCCATTTTGTTGCCCAATCACTTAGTTTTGTGAGATCTTTTTGAAGTTCTTCACAATCTGCTTTGGTCTTAACTATCTTTGGTCTGATCCAGTCTGGCTATTTTTATGTTCGTATGATAGAAAACCCACTGGGCCAGCAGACAGAGTGTGCCATATTGTGCACTGAATTGATATTACACTTGGAGCTGCAAAATAGTGTGTGCCCGCTGGGCTGGTATCTTCCCTTTTGAATTCCACCTTGACCACACTTAAGAATAACAAGGGCATTTGAAGAAGAGAGGATGCTGCCATCGTTTGTTCATCTGGCAACAAGGGGGCTGATTAGCCATTGCTCTGCCCCTTGTGTTTCATTTACACCTAGGGGAGGGTAAAGGCTTCTGTTTGAGGCAGTAATGATTTACACCTCCTTTGTGGTGGGACATATGGCTAAGCAAGGGGCAGGGGCAGCTATGAGCCGAGTCCAAGGATTCTGGCTACAGTTATTTTCACAGCCTCAGGCTTCTCTTGTGTTCGACACTTGTGGTCAGTTTTGTTGTCTAGAGGAACATCCATGCCCCAACCCCCATGTCACTGGCTGCCACAGACGTGAGATCTTTGCTCTTAGTAGAAGAGGCACAGACTAAATATCTGGGGCCAGATTGTGGCTCCTGCTATGGTTGCTTTGCACAGCTCTGGTGATGTAAAGCAGTCATAAACCAGGCAGGTATGCCCCCTCACCCCTGAGGATTCCCACTTTGCAGCCACTGTAGTGGCTCCAAGATCGTGCCAAGAATAGGGGGCATACCCCCTGGAAAAGCTAGGACATCCATTTGTCCTGGAACAGGCAGCATCACAGTCGGTGCATTCTACCTGGATGCCACTGGAACATGCAGCACAATCCATCCTTGAGCTCCCCCTGTATCAGTCACAATCTAACTCTGAATCTCTGCAGATGGGAGCCAGGCTCGGGCAAAAATGGAAACCTGCCTTCTTCGAAATGAGACTTCCCTTGTTTAAGAAAAAATGAGATGTAAATATTGGAAAAGACCATTTAAGTGGCTTGCATACAGAGGCAGCTCTACTTTACAGCCTGATCTTTTCAGCAGCATTTTAATATCCTTCATTACTGTGAGCCTGTTCCAGCCCAAAACAGCCAAACCCTGCCAGTGTGAAAGCTGCATGCTGACTTCCCAGCTGGCTAACCTGCCTTGGGGAAGGGCTGGATTGCTGCAGTGCGAAAACAAGAATACTCACTCTCCATCTAGCTTTGCACCCTGGAGTTGCTTGAGGGGGAGAAGGGCTCATGTTGATGAGCTCAGCGCGTTGTGTCCTGTGCCCCAAAAAGCACCTATATTAGAGCCTCTCATATGCTCTCTCTTCCCAATGCCTGTCCAAGGAGCAGTCAGGGACTTCTTGCTCTTTCTATGACCAGGTGTCAAGGACATAAGACTGAGTGACATCATCTGTCCTGACTGTAGGTTTAGTCTCTGTCCTAGTTTATTCACTTACGGCCAGATCCTCAAAGATATTTAGGCTGCTAACTTCCATTGAAATCGGTGTAAGGAAGGAGCTTAAAAACCTTTGAGGATCTGGTCCTTACGACAAATCCTGCTGCATCCCACGAGCTCAGAGACCGTGCAGACTGACCCAGCATTGTTCCACTGACCATAGGAGGGATAAGATTTGGGAACCCATGCGGCACAGCTCTGTGGGTCCTCCCAGCCTTCTGCCAGGCAGAAGGAGTTTGGGGCATGAGTGGGACTAGGCCCAGCAGATCCACCACTACACATGTCCATGAGTCATTGCCTCAGGGCTGTAGGGAAACTTGGCTGCTGCTCCATAGTTTGGAGAGGAAGATTCCTTCTCCTAACCCCTATGAATTCCTAACTATACTGACCATCCCAGATCATTAGTCTGTGCCTTCCAGGAAGTATTTGCCCACTGTGCTCCACTGGATGCCCAATGATGTGAAAAATGACCTTTAAAAACATAACAGCTGTCTCTCACTTGGAGTCAGTATGATTTTAAGCTTCTGTCTGGTATGTAATTTCTCTAGCAATGTAAAGGACCACAGCAATGCTAGCAGCATATACTAACAGATGCATGCTACCTTGGAGATGCCAACCCCCTCCTAGTTTTTGTTTGACTAGTGAATGAAATCAGCTGTACTTCTCTTGTCTCTTACCTGCATACAGGTCCCCATGAGCGTCTCTTTTGACATATTCAAGAGACAAGATGGGTGAGGTAATATGTTTTATTGGACCAACTTCTGTTGGCAAAATAGACAAGCTTTTGAGCTATGCAGAGCTCTTTGACCTGATCTGAAGAAGAGCTGTGTAGACTGAAAAGCTTGCCTAGCTCACTTACAGAAGTTGGTCCAATAAAAGATATTACCTCAGCCACCTTGTCTCGCTCGCATCCTGGGAATGACATGGCTACATCACTGCAGACATCCTTTGACATATGTCCATCCTGTGGTGAGTATGCAGCATTGTGTCCTCATTAAGAAGTGTCTCTTTCATCTCTAAAATACAATTTTTTTCTTTAAAGAAAGAAATCCAAAATGATCCGTTGAGGGAGGAGAAAGCAGTGAGAAAGTAGATGATCTGTGAGCAGCTTTAATCTAAGAGGCCTGCCATTGCTGAGGCCAAATACTAGTAACTAATTCTTTTATTAGCCAATTTTTTAATACGCCTTAGCAAAAAATGCTGTTGAAAGACAGGTTATGTCAGGATGATGCACACGTTGGAATATATTCTCATTGCTTTCGCCATTCAGCTCCTTTTCTCATTGAAAGGAGTAGCACTCCTGGAAAGGCCTGCGTTTCTAGGGAAGAATATAATCCATTTCTAGCCCATGATAGTACTGGGCACATGGCCATAGCTGGAATTTGTGCTAAGTCGCATTGGGCTACTCCTGAGCATAAATGTTTGAAGGATCCAGACTGAATCCATACGTTTAGAAATATGAAAGCATTTTCTTATTTATGGTTCATATATGGAATGGAATAGAACTTGAATGGAATAGAAAGTGACTAGAACTTGATTTTAAATAGCAATTTTTGTACTCTAGCCCAATGTACTTTACAATACTGAGTAAGAGTGAGAACAGTAAATGAGTAGCTCCTTTATCAATGACTCACATCTCTTTGGGGATTAGAATAATTGTTGGGCAAATAATTTGCAATCAATATTTAATTTTATGAACTTTGCCTCTTTTTCTGCTTGTGAATTTTCTTTGAACAGATTGTAATTTTCCTGAATTTGTTCTTTATTAAGAATTAGTCCACAGCTAACATGTATAAATAACACTTGATCTGCACCATATTCATTCAGTTCATCATGAATAGTCAATGTTTAAAATTAGAGCTGTTTTTGATTGGACATTATGTCACATGACATGGTTCTATTCCCTGATTGGATGAAGGCCACTGTTAGAAGCAGATTTCAGATGTAAATATTTGGGATCATGAATTTTCCATGATTATTCAACAATGTTTGCTTAAATTTTGATTTTATGGTGAATACTCTTGTTGGTAAAATCATTTTGGTACACTGTTCGTGGTACATGAACACAAAATGGGTCTAAGCCGGGCAAAGTGAACTTTAGAAGGTGAAGATGTATTCACAGAAAATGTTTTGCAGTGTTTGCCCGGCTCAAATTAAAACCTATAAGTTGTATAGTGAGAGATGGTGGGCTGAGTTTCTTAAGAAGTCTCTTGGGATTTTTAACTTGCAGCTGAACAATCACCAGACTAAATTGGACCTTTTTTAAAATGTCTCATTGGTTCCCTAACAATGTAACAAATAGAGCTGGTCAGAAAATAAGGGTTGTTTTTTTTCTCTGCTGAAAGCATCAGTGAAAATGGGGGGAAAAAAACAGTTCTCATTAAACTTTTAAATGGAAATTTTTGATTTTTTGTTGACATACCAAAAACTGAAAAATATTTAGGATTTCTAATGAAAAATCTAAAATTTTCAAAGAAAGACGACACTTTTTGGACAAATTTTCATTGAGTCGAAAACTCAGTCTTCCTTCGAAAAAAGTTTTGATGGGAAATTTTGGACTAGCCCTAGTAATAACCCATAGGCCTGCATGGAAGGGTCATGGTGGAGTAAGTAATGAGCCTGGTATGAGACTCAGACATGTGACATTCTGGTTTAAGGGCAAAAATGCTGCCCACTAAACCATACTGACACTGCAATATTAGGCCTGGTTTTGATCTTGTTTGCAATTGTGTATTTCTGGAATAACTCCAGTGATGTCAGCAGAGTCCCTTGTCCCTTTGGCTAAGTCCACAGTACGAGGTAAGGCCAAGGGAATGGTTCCTAACTTGCATACACATACTCACATAGCCACGGTAGCAAAAGCAGCAGTCGCATGGCTTAGCAATGCTAAGTACATACTGAAGGGGTTCAGGTGGGTTTGTCTTTGGCAGAGCTCACCTGTGCTGCCACTGCCCGTGTTATCACAGCTACACTATACTTGAGTGGCTTCATTGAGCTAACATGTATGCAAACTGGGCATCACACCCCAGCTTGCAGTGCAGATGTAACCTTTCTTTCTCTGCAACAGTAGCTTGCTCTGAAATCATTGCAGTGCTGGAGTTTGATTGGTTTATCTTCTCTTCCCAGCTATCGACCTGTTGTACTGGCGTGACATCAAGCAGACAGGGATAGTGTTCGGAAGCATCCTGCTCCTGCTCTTCTCTCTGACCCAGTTCAGTGTGGTCAGTGTTATTGCCTACCTGGCACTAGCTGCTCTCTCAGCCACCATTAGCTTCAGAATCTACAAGTCAGTTTTACAGGCTGTGCAGAAGACTGATGAAGGCCATCCATTCAAGTGAGTGCTTTGCAGTCATTGCCAAAGGAGGATATATCCTGCATTACTCATTGTTAGTGACAGAGTTCTGTATCTGCCATAAACACTTTTAGAACATAGACATGGTGGGTTTCTTTTTCATAATGGAGAAAAATGTTCTTTTCCACTGTTCGGGGTCTTAAAAGTCCATGAACTGTATTTGCTCAAATTTTTTTTAAAATTCACCCCTCAGACCTTGAAAATTTTAGCCTGAAAGCTGAAAGATTTAGAAAGTTAGAAGCAACTAGAAAAAAGGAACAACTATAGTAAAAGCTATTGCTGTCCTTGGGGTTCCAGCTATAATATGCTTTCCCCCATAGCATCAAGAATACTCTTGTTTTTATGGAATGCCTGGATAAATGAGCTTTCCGTAAAGCACCTTGGACATGGATAACTCAAGATAAATGTTAAACGTTAATACTGTTGTTTTCAGTTGTAGTTTCGCCCCAGCAAGGTTAGAGTCTCAAGGGCTTGTCAGCTGGAGGAGATGACAGAAGCCTGAGATGGGAACCCCACAGATAGATTTTCTTTCTCTCATGTGGAAATGAGGGCAGGGAATCCCCAGTTTCCAAAATATCCTAAAGAGAGCCTTCCATGGGGCATGGGAAAGAGGTGAGGACTGGGGTGAGAACAGGGCAGCACAATGTTGGATGGGGTGGGCCAGGGTGAGTCCCAGGGGACACACATCATTCTCCGCTACCTCCCCACTGACCCCACTGAGTTTCAGAGAGAAAGCTAATATGGCCTGGTGTTGTAGTACCTTTTCCACATGGACCACCGGAGTGCTGGCAAGCTGCCCTTGAATATGGAGCTGTGCTGTCAGGGAGGGGAGTAAGAGGTACTGGTGTTCCAGAACTGATGCAGAGGCAAGAGACCTGTGAGCAGATGGCTCTGGTCTTCTGCCATTCTCCTGGAATCTACAGTGTCTGAGAAGCTGGCTCCATGGCCCATCCCATGGGGGGAATAACTCACGTGCCCAATGGCAAGATGTGGCAGGAAGAGCCACAAGAGAAGCTTTGTCAAGTTTCTTCCCCTTGGCCTCCTCTCATGGATTTTACTATTGGATAAGGCAATGAGGCCCATAGTTGTCCAAGGGTGAAATATCAGTGCAGGGGGGTCATGGTGGGTATTGATAGTGCTGTGGCTGCTACGGCTGCAGAGAAAATGAGCTTCACGGTAGTAGGGAACAGCAGGAGGAGAAAAGCACAAGAGTAAATGAACAGTAAGCTTGCCTGTGTTTTGTAACTGAATCTGTGTTTCTGGCAGAGCCTACCTGGAGATGGAAATGTCTCTCTCACAGGACCAGATTCAGAAATACACAGACTGCCTCCAGTTGTATGTGAACAGCACAGTCAGAGAGCTGAGGAGACTCTTCCTTGTCCAGGACCTGGTGGATTCCTTAAAAGTATGATTTGCTGAACCATTTTGAATCCCATTGGAGAGGGGAGATTTTACAGAGCACAGCACTGTTTTCCTTAGTTTCCATGACGATAGTGCCTTGACAAAACATAGATGTGTGTTACTGTAAAGTATAAAGATTCTGCTCTTGTTCGCTCTCTTTTTTAACTAATAATTTTCTATACATTAGTGATTTAACATTACACATTGGAATTGAGGGATCCATGACATCAGAGTTATTAAAGATGTTGGGCCAGATCCTCAGCTGATGTAAACTGGCATAGCTCCACTGAAGTCAATGGAGCTTCTCTGAGTTACTCCCTCTAAGGAGCTGGTCCACAGAGCTCTTTGTTTTCCACCATACACTCCTCCTGCAAGGTACTCAGGACTCAGCTAGCAGTGCAGTCGCCCCTAGGCTCACTGGAACCCTACATGACACTGGGATGTATTATCCACCTCTTCCTTGCCCACCAACCCATCCCATCCCTCAACTATGTCATTTCCTGCTGCGAAGAATGTCCCTGTTACTGCTCAGCCGTAATGTTTATTTATTATCTGTTGCTTTAGGACTGTCCAAAAGCGTGTTAGGTGCCCCCTTGCCCCTCAGAACAAAGAGGGGACTGTCAAGAGTTTTACCCACAATTCCTGCCTCAAGAGGTTTACAATCTAAAGCATCAATCGTGCAATGTACCACGTGCAGGAAGACTCCTCTCCTCAGTGAGGCTTCACACAGGTGGAGGGGTCTGCCTATGCTGAGCTCATTGCTGGATCAGGTCCTAGATCAGGCAAAAATGCAACGAGAAGGATGAGAACTGCAGGGGGGATGGTAGTGGAAGGAAGGATGGGGTTATGTAAAAAAAAACAGTGGGATGGTTTACCTTTGCTCTGCACCCTTCCTAAAAATGTGCAGGGGGGGGGTTGCATTGGTTTTGAAAGTCTTGTGCTGATTATTTCAGTGATTGTCAGGAGATCTAATTATTTGTTTTTAATTTAGTTTGCAGTACTAATGTGGCTGCTGACTTACGTTGGAGCGCTCTTCAATGGCCTGACTCTTATGATCATGGGTAAAGATCATCATTTATTTTAAGATCTGTTTTTAAACGTGTATTAACCATGGCAATTTCTTGCTAGAAAAACCAGCGTTGTCCCCCACTTGTCTCACCTTTGAAATGAGCTTTCTCCACAGTTAGACAATTATCTTTGTTCCACTGCCTAATACATATTCATCTTTATTTCTTATTCTGTTGTCCCCTGATATCTATCAACCACTTGCTGTGCTTAGTGGCTTCTCAGCTGCTGGGTACATAGTGATATACATTTCACATTTGGAAGATTCGGGCAGGGTTCAGTTTTAATACAGCTTCTTGAATCATCTCTTGGGACCAGGTGACATCACGTGCTTTTGCCCTTTCTTTCAAGAGGAAAGTAGATAATGCATCTTGTTTTCTGTGAGTAACAGTCTCAACTGCAGAAATTTAACACTGTTCATTTTCCCCCCAGCTGTGGTCTCTATGTTTACTCTACCTGTTGTATATGACAAGTATCAGGTAAGTCAAAAGACTGTACAATAACTGTCATTCGGATTGGATGTGTAAATGGTCCTAGCTTTCCAAGGCCCTGGTGATCTTCAGATGTCTGTTTTTGCTTTTTATAGGCACAGATTGATCAATACTTGGGACTTGTGAGGACCCACATAAACACTGTCATGGCAAAGTGAGTTGAGCAGCAGATTTTTACAAGAAGCATGCCTTAGGTTCACTTGTGTCCTTAGGGCACGTCCATACATTGGGGATGGCATGGACGATTATGGCCCCACGGGGAGCAAAAGCAGGAATTCTGCCAAGGAGAGAATGTCCACCAGACCTTCTCAGTGCATAGGGGGAGTGTGCCCGAAGCTACCCAGTCCTTTATGGACAGCAACGTACTGCCACCTGCGGCCTAGTCCCATGCTGCAGACCAGTGGATATCAGGGAAGGAATCATGGCCCTACATCCTCCTTTCCACTCTCCTTCCCGTTAGGGGAGCTATGAAGGGAGCAGCCCTGGCACTCCCCTCAGTTCCTTACACAGGCTGGACAAGGAAGAAAATGCTCTTTGCTCCCTTTTCTCACTGCCCAGCCCCAAAAGGTCTGGAGGTAACATGGCCCTTGATACTCTGGGTTTATTTCACCCACTCTTTGTGAATATCACGACTCATAATGAGCTAACCTGATATTGACAGGGATGGTTGAGGTGCTTCTGCAGAACCCCTTGCTATGAGCACCACTGGATTCTGGGGATGTTAAAAATCTGGATCCAAATTTTGTATATTAACTGTATCTCTAATTTGTTACGGATGATAACATATGGTGGGAAATCAAAGGAACGGCAAATTCACTGAGCATATCCCGGGTATATATGAAGTGTTAGAACCCGACTGCTTACTCCTGTGCTCCTGGATACAAAGTCCAGCTCAGCCATGTGGGCAGGCTCTCTTACCCCCTCCTCATTTCTTTTCTGTGCAGGTTGTAGTTTAACCCACAGTCTAGCCCTCTTTGTTTGTAGTTGTTACACACACACCTTACCAAGGCACCAAGAATGAAGGCTAAAGCAAAGGTCACCTTCTAGCTAAGGAAAGTCACGATGCTATGGAATGGTTTTGATTAATTGCTATCTGACAGTGTAATCCCATTTTTTTACACCTAGGATACAGGCGAAAATCCCAGGCGCTAAGAGAAAGGCAGAGTAAAGCAGACATCAAGAATCCATCAGCAACAGTAGTGAATAATGGGGGAGTCTGGAGTGCAAACAGCTCTGCTCTTACACTTCATTGCAAATTTATTGTTCGTTTTTTTTTCTCAACATCATGTTCTTAGAACAGAAAACACAAAAGCAGCTCTTTTTCCTTGCTGCTTGTGTACTCTTAGAATACTTGCAATCACTTGTGTCAAGCACTGAAGTATAGTAAAGAGAAAAGTGTACTAGATGTGGTTTTTGTGTTGCTTATAAAGTGCATGATGGTGAGAGCCTAAATAATACTGATTTTTAAGTGTTTTTCTTCTATTGGCATTGCTTCTATAACTTTAATGTTACATGTGGCTAGGGCTTTCCTGCGTAGTGCACTGATGCAATAGTTAAAATTGCTTCTATGTCACTGGGTCACTGGTTGGGTTCATCTTTATTAACTATATAGAATTGTAGGCTAATGTTTTAGTGTTTTCCAGCACAAATGGAAAAACCAGTAATCAGTACTTATAGTAATCAGTTTTGTATAACTAAAAAACAAAACAAAAACCCAGTACTTTTATTGTAAGGGATTGATGGGCTGATTTACATGTATGGTAACTGGAGAGTTCCAGCTTGTTAAATTTATTACACTTTGTATTACATTCTCTGTAGCTCCTAATGGACTTACTTATGGACTCTGAATATTTGCACTTATGTACTTGAAACCGAATGCAGAAATAAATGTTACTAAACGTACAAAATTCTCCCTCTTGTTGCCATTGAGGTTACATAAGCATTTATAAAATCAGTACTCAATCTGCAAAAAGCACGAAGGGCTTGTTTGTTGGTCTCTGGGAGCTATTTATGCCTATTCCATCCAGTTTTGCCACTACAAAATTGTTCAATCCCAAAAGATTCTCTGTACTTAGTTCATTTAGCAGTTTCACATCCTGATGAGTAAAGAATGGAAATAAAGCAAACTTCCTAGTGCCAAAAGTTGTTTATTTTGTTGGTGTCATTACTACATTTCAGGCACATGTAACGGTCAATGAATTCTCTTGAAAATTGCCTGATTACCTACTTAAACATGGGTCAAATCAGACACAGCACAACTCAGAAAGCAGTCAGAATGACACTGGCCATTGTTCAGTTTCGCCATACCCAGTATTTTGATTGTTTTAGCCCACTTTATCCCTTGAAATCTGTGCTAAGCTGGAGAAGTCCATATCGATCACAGGTGCTGTGAGCCAAAATGAACGCTTGCTGCAGTTCAAAGCTGGTTTACAATGCCTTTTATAAACTGAAATTTAGTTTCTGAAAACCAATAGATTAAAGCAAATCCCTATTGGTTGGGGCTGGTTGAAAATTTTCCATGCCCATTGTTTTTTGACAAGAACTTGGAGGTTTGACAAAATGAAAATTTTCATGAGAAGTGTTTAATATCTGTGAAAAATTTTGATTTTTCATTTAAACCTGAAAACCAGAATCTTTTTGACCAAACATTTATAGGTTTTGGTTTTTAGCCTGCATCTGAAATTTTCTCCAGAAGATTTTTTCTACAGGGAAAATGGTGGGGAAAGGGGGGAATTTCTGACTAGCTCTAATGTTGGTGTCACTGGCGTATATATTTTCTCTCAGAAAATTAAGCTTCATATCACTATCCCTGAACCCCATGAATTACACTGGCTTCCCATTGCTTCTAGGAGCCATTCAAAGTGCTGGGTCTAATCACTGAGGCCTGGATTCAGCAAGATATTTAAGCATGTGTCTAACTTTAAGTCCTATTGATTTCAGTGGGGCTACTCACATGCTTAACATTAGGCGTGTGTTTAGACCCTGATTCAGCAAGATACTTAAAGTCAGATGTGGTTTCTAGGATTTAGCTTCTCTCTCCCTGTGCACCATGTCGAAGGTGGCTGAGATGCTGTTGCAGACAGCTCCTACATATGTTCATTTAGGAATGGAAGATGGTGCATTTTCAGCTCAGACTCTTCAGCTGTGAAATTCACTTTCTTTGCTGACCCACCAGAGGACAGAGTTACTGACCTTCAGAGAGTTATGCACACTGCAGCTTTTTGGTAAAACATTCGGTTGGATATGGGCCATCGCTAAGTTATCTGTGGTTTGTTCGGACAGTGCAGAGAAGATTATGCTTCATACTGTCCAAAATTCTGCTATATTTTAATCCATGTAACATGCTCATGTGCTGAGGTGATGGGCACCTTGATCAATCAGTCCATCAGCCCTCACAGAGAGAACACCAAGCACAACACATCATTCATGTTGATTTAGCCACTCCTTCAGCCACACACTGGCCAGGCTGTCAGTGGCACCGGACACCTGACCAGCATAGCGCACCACAGCCCAGAACCCCTGAATCCACCAGCCTCAGCCTCCCAAGTAGCTGGGATTACAGGCGTGCCCCACTGTGCCCAGTTTCGATGGGCACACAAAAAAAATACATTGTAGTGGAATCCTCGTAAAGAGATTTGGAATCAGGGGAAACATGGGGTTGAATGTTAATTGATACCACTCCTACCTTCATGACAGTCATAGGCTGTGTGCCTTTAAACTGCATATTCCTTTCTTTCTTGTCATATCGTCTATAAATCTATGGGCCAGGTTGTCAGCAGGTGAATGGGGGAGCTTCATGAATACAATGTGGTCAATTTACACCAGTGGAGCCACACTGCTTTATGCCAGCTGAAGATATGGCTCTTTATCCTTGGAATAGGCCACTTTAAAAGACCAATGAATTTTCTTCCAAAATTAAAAATATTTCTGATTCCCTGTCTCTTTCTGTACCCACAATATTCTTTTCTGTTACCTGCAAAATTTACTTGCCTCAAAGCTTTACTGATCTCTTTTACTCCTCCTCTTCTCTTCTAATATTAATCTAGTGAGATCAGGAATATAAAACACATTAGTTCAGGAAAGCCCCTGAATTGGGAGGGAATTAGCGTGCTGTACTGGTATGTTAACAGCTGGTCTATCCTCCTCCTTCTTCCCCTCCCACTTTCAGATGGTGTGGAACATACATTTCTAGCCCTGAAACTATCAGCCTTCAGGCCTAGTAGATCGAGTATGGCAAGTGCCCAGTGTAACTTCCAGTCCCCAGCAGCCTCTTTTCTCACCTCAGCTGTTTTTGATGTTTTATTTCCCCCACCACAGAAAAATGTTCTTTCAAGGAACTTACCTTTTAACGGCCTGTGGAGCACAGAAGCAATGGAGAATGATGCTGCAAGCTCCAACAGGACTGCTAAGACTGGCAGGTGTCCAGCTGTTGCCAGGCAAGTTCCATTTTGGCTAAGCAGAGGAGAGGTTCCCCTACTGAAGGGTCAGTAACAGGACTTGTCTCCACCATGCTGGAATGGGAGGAGAACAGCAAAGGCACTGAGTAGAAGCAATGAAGCACTCTAGTGGTTTCCGTTGATTTCTGCAGGATTTGTTAGTTGTTTTCACTGTTTAATACCCTTCCCGGGTTTCCCCTCCAACTTAAAGGGACCAGGAGGGGGGTCTGAGGACTGTATATGCGGATCCCATAAAAGTCCCAGAGAGAGTTGGTGTATTGAAATACTCTACACTAATCATTACAATATCATCATCCAAAGGCAGAGATCTCAGGTGCAGGTGGAGATTGTGCCAAGAGCTTTGTTCCACCAGTCAGAGTGGGGTAAGGCAGCTTCAGAGTGGCTGATGCTTCTTCATAAACCTCTTTGGAAAGGGATGGCAGATTATTCCTGTATGTGCTGAGGCTTGCTTGTTATTTCCCTGTTATCTGACTTTCCACTTCCGAGTCTTCAGCGTTTGAGCATGCTGTAAATGAAGCCTCACTTGGCATTTCTTCACGTATTGATGCCAGGACTCTTCTAGCCAGACAGCTACAAGAACCGGAGATTTAGCACCTTTGCTGGCTCGCAAACATGCCCATGAGATACCACATGTACTAATCAGTCACCTCTCATTCAGCAGCACAGACTTGCCTAACACCAACTGCTATCATTCTGAGCTAGATCACAACCCTCTGCAAGGGATAGTGTGTGAAACCTGGGAGAAATTGCAGTTTATCGGATTCATAATTGTTCCTCTCTTGTTCCAGGAGAAAGAGTTTTTTACTGCAGACCCCAGATGTGTGCAGCTCACTTCCTGCTGTACACCCACCTAAATCCACTGTCTAGCCATTGTTCTGTTCCTTCCTCATCCACCTGCGGGACTAGTTGCAGCTCCACATATGTCCCAAATCGATGATCTGGGCAGCCTTCATATGTTTGTGCAGAGGGAGTGAAGTGAGGTTACTCCCTGCCTGGCCATGTCCAGCCTAGTTGCTATGCCAATGCCACCTTCTATTGAGTCCTTAATCAACAGCATCTTGTTACAGCCAACTGATTTGCCTCCCTTTCTCCTATTGATTTCTTCCTGCTTATTTTCCAGTCTGCTCTCTTTTCCCATTACAGAACCAGAAATATTTGATGAACTGTCACTCTGCCCCTGCAAAAATACAAGCAAGATTTAGGGCAGGGGTAGGTAACCTATCCAAAGGCAGCACGTGAGCTGATTTTCAGTGGCACTCACACTCCCTGGGTCCTCACCACTGGTCTGGGGGGCTCTGCATTTTAATTTAATGTTAAATGAAGCTTCTTAAACATTTTTAAAACCTTATTTACTTTACATACAATAGTTTAGTTCTATATTATAGGCTTATAGAAAGAGACCTTCTAGAAATGTTAAAATGTATTACTGGCACGTGAAACCTTAAATGAGAGTGAATAAATGAAGACTTGGCACACCACTTCTGAAAGGTTGCCGACCCCTGATTTAGGGCATAACTTCTAAATATGCATCTGCAATAGCATGTGCATAGAAATCTGCACATGGCCTATCCACTGGAAGGTGTTTACATGCCCCTGAAAATCTAGCACAAGGCATGACCCATGAGTCTGGTAGAATTGCAGCATCTCAGATGCCACAGGATAAAGAGGAAAAATAGAGATGATACAATCAGATCCGCAGAGATGCCAAGGACCAAATTCATTCCTGGTCTCATTCCACTGATGGAGTGTTTAGAAAGACTTTCTAACAAAATCAAAGCAGTCCTGGGTTATACCGAATGGACCAAATTCAGAACTGGTTAATATCATTAAAACAGGTGCAGTTCCCGTGAGCCAAAGTCATTCTGCATTTGTGTAAATTGTCCATAGGGCCTCAGAGGGTTGGACAATAAGAATGTGATGTAACTCGTTCCAATGTGGCATTCAGGGAGAGTGCAACATGAGCATAACTGACATGCTAAGTGGATGGAAGAGGGCTACATAGCAGGAAAAGCATTTAACAACGTTATAATACAAACTAGCCCCTCCACACTTCATTGCACACGCTCCCGTTAGTTGCTTTTCCTGATGCAGTCTCCTTTCGGCCCCTGGGCTGGCAAGTCACACTCATTTCTCATACTCACTCGATACCAAACTGGTTCAATGTTACAACTTACACCTACCTCCTTATGACTGATTCTTTTCCAGTTCATGTCACTGTTTCAGTCGCAGAATCATTTGGTCTAATGGGCCTAACTCCCCTTTATATTATGGCCCACCTGCACCACTCTGGTAGTGTAAAAGGTCTGTAAAGTGGACAACAGACCTTTAGCACTGCCAGAGTGGTGTCACTGAGAATCAGGCCCCAAATATCTACAACTCTATAGATGTGACTGTAAAGAACGAGACATCTTCTCTTCTAGGTAGTGGAGGCAACTTTAACATCAGATCTCTTTACATAAAAAAATCTACGCTTGCCAAATTAGACAGTTGTTTCAGACCCAATTTAATTCTTGATTATTCCACAGATGCTAACTTGGAAGAAGCATGATATATGTGTAACCCTTCTGCCCCTCTGAGTTGGCAGCAACAAGGGCCGGGTTCAGTATCCAGGGGTTCCGTTTCAGTAACACAATGCATAACTGGCTCAAGCCCCCACCCAGTGACCTGAGACACTCACATACCACACTCCCCTGGGCGCCTCTAGGAGGCAATACTTCCCCTCTCGCAAGCACGGAGTCTGAGTGTAGCAAAATCTTTTTAATAAAGGGAGGAATCAATGCGGCATCCCATTGGAGAAACACCACAAACCGGGTTATAACACAAACCATAAACAAAAACCCATCTCCAAGTACGTTTGGCACTGTCCTTTTTCCCCTTAGGGTTTTAAGTCCAATCACCCCAAAGTCCAACAACCCAAAAGTCTCTGGTCAGTGCCACCCCAGAGTTCGAGAGTTTATCTGTAGAGGTCCCTCCCCCCAGCCTGGATAGAAAGGGGCACCTTACGTGGTCCGGGGCCAACTGCCCTGCCTCTCCATGGGTTCTGCTTCTGCCTTCTCCACGAACTGCTCCGCTTTACCAGCTGCTCCACTCTGCTCCTCCAGTCGTCCTCAGGAACTGCTCCACTCCACCAGCTGCTCTGCTCCATGAGCTGCTCTGCAAACTGCTCGGCTCTGCTCTGCTCTCTCTGTGGGCCGCTCCACCCGTCCCACAGCTACTCCACTCTGCTGCCACCAGCTGTCCCATGATCCGCTCCAGCCATCTCCGCAACTGCTCCACTCCACCAGCTGCTCTTCAGGCTCCCCCACTAGTTAGCACAGTACTCAGTGCTCTCAGCTCAGTTATTTCAGCTCTTTAGTGATTTCAACTCTTAGTGATCTCCGCTCTTAGTGGGGGAGCCCCAGTGCTAGTGCACCATTAGCCCAAAGTGAGCTTAGCTCAGTAACCTGTATTTAGATTTTTGAGGGAATAAAAATCCACTCTGACATTCCACAGTGGAGAGAGGAGGGGGCGGAATTGGTGCTTCTGGCTCCACAAGGAGACTGCACCACCAGGCACAGATACCTGTGGCCAGCCTCTCTCAATTCACTGGGTTTTGGAACCCATGTCCCTTGTCTAGCAAGTACCACCCAACTGAGGGTGAGTCATTTGTCACCAAGCAGTTCCACAGCTCAGCAGTCTGGGATAGGGTAGGCGTGCCTATGCAAATACACTCTCTGAAATTCTTTCCACCAGATGTCAGGATAGAGCTTATCCTGACTCTGCTTACATCTGTAATTGATAATGATGTTACACTGAACAATAAAATACCACCCAAGGCATAAAATAAACATAATTACAAAACAGTTGCCAGCAGAACAACAGTTTAATTTGTCTCTAATCAGCAAATTTAGAACATGTAAGTAGGCAGACTGCGGTGAGAGGTGGAACTGCAATACTAACAAAATGGCTGGAGCAAAGGGGTGTCACTTCTACCATCTCCCCGTTCGGTATCCGGCAGATGTAGCACTGTCAGGGCTGGAACATCTGCTCCTTCCTTCCCCTTCTTCCTCACATCCTGCAGAGTTTAGAAGCTCCTCCCCTGAAGCAACTGAGTTCAATGCACTAGTGAAAGTAAAAAAAATACGTACTTCAAAGGGTTTCAAAGAGCAGAGACCCCTCCTGACGCCATCCCTTAAGCATGGTCGCAGGTTCAGGGTCAGGTCTGGGGCTCAGTATTCACAGGTGCAGCCTTTTTCTCCCCTCCTGTCCTGGCCCTTCTGCACAGCCTCCTCTGTTTCCTCTATGCAGTTGAGGAGTGGGAAGGGCAGGGAGATGGGTCCATAGCCAAGACTGCCAGACCACTGCAAGGTGCAGAAGGCTTTCTCAACTACTACATGGTGAGTATCCCCCCCTCCACTCACCACCCGTCTAGAGTACCAGGCACCCTGCCACCACCACTGCCTTTCATTTTCAGCTTTTACAGATTGTCACCCTTTTTTAACATTTTTGAATAAATACCAATAAATTCCAGGGAAATTAAACAAACCAACTAACAAACAAAAGGCCTTAGCTATGTAATAATGTTGAAGTCTTTCTCCTTAACTTTTTATTGCCATGCTTTTAAAGCTTGGGGTGGATAGAGTATGTCCTGATGCAGCCTTAACTGGCACTAATGTAGTTTTGGTTTGTTATTTAGTCAATTTTTCATCTCTTGGGCTAGTACAGAGCAGTTATTAAATCCTCAAACAATTCACTAGCCCTATTTTAACCCACCTTTTAACTAATCTGTCATTATTCATTTATTTTTATGTCTCTAGCTAGATCACTACCACTATTTTCTTTTTGATTTGTATTGCTAATTAAGGACATAATTCAAAGCCAGCTAAAACCTCTTCACCCATTTTATTTCTTGCAAATTACCATTATTTAATCTTCCTCTTACATCATTAAAAAGAATAATGTGCATAAAGAGGCACATGAATGTTGGTTCTTAACACATGCATTACAATAATGAAGAACAGAGTTAGCATTAAGGTTGTAGGTAGAACCTTGATTCCAAATTTCAGCGCTTTTGATTATTTTTTTTAAAATTGCAATATTTAATGCTATTGTTTCAAATTAATGTATATGTATTTTCAACCTTAACAGTCTTAGAGTCTGGGTTTGGTCTGGGAATATACAGTTAAAGATGAGGCAAATACACAGTGGCTCATACATAGGCAAATATAAACAACCTAAGAGTATTGTCACTTCAGAAAGGAAGTTGTCCTCATATAATGCCAGCTCACTTGCCATAAAACAAACAGGTGGCCTCTTTGTTGTCAAATCTTATGTTATGGTAGATGATTACAGGAAACATATAGTTTTTTAATGTAGGATTTTCACAGCAACTGAATGCACCTAAATGTCTTTGAGGATCGGCACCTGAATGCCCACAGCTCCCATTGACTTCAGTAGGATGCTCAAGATCAGGTCCAGTGTGATTACCCCAGACACGGGAATAGCAGCATGGATAGCATGTGCTCAGTTCGTTTTAGTACGCAGCAGTTTGTCAGCATAATGCAATTTAAGATGCAAGCTGTCAAAGTACTGGAGATGAAAAATTATGCCATTCTCACTGAATGTCCTTCACTGGGTCAGATGTTGGCACTAACTGTGTCCAGTACTCACTCAGCAATGAGATGACAGCCATAAATCAATGAGTGAGCAAAGGCAAGAGGGTTATCTCTAGGGCAAAGGTTGTTCCATTTTCAATTATTCTTTTTTTATATAATTAAATATAATGCTGGTTATTTCTCCAGACCTCTATTACTCTTAGTCTGCACAGTGATGTCAACTCATGATTTTATTGGAAGTCTCATGATATTCGATGTTTTTCTTAAAGCCACAGCTCCTACAGGCATGTGATTACGTGAGAATCTCATCTTTCGTTTAAAAAGGTAAGTTTCTAGCCCATATGGTTGTGCAGAAAATTTTGAAAATGTGACCCAAAGGTAATGAAGGCATAAACATTAAAAGGCAAATAAAAAGATACAAAACGTATTATCTGATAAAAAAATTCTCATGATTTTAAGCCAATCTCATATTTTGAGATCTAACTCATAATTTTTGAAATTTTGGGGTTGGTGTTATTATTCTTTTGACTAGAAATTACCAAATATACCAGACAATACATAAAAATAATGTATGTGCTATTCCTTGATAAAAGCAGCAAAGAGTCCTGTGGCACCTTATAGACTAACAGACGTTTTGGAGCATGAGCTTTTGTGGGTGAATACCCACTTTGTCAGATGCATGCTCCAATACGTCTGCCACAGGACTCTTTGCTGCTTTTACAGATCCAGACTAACACGGCTACCCCTCTGATACTATTCCTTGATGTGTGCTATGGTTTGAGAAGGTGAGGATTAAGGACTCCAACTTATCTAGACTCATTGCATTAATTTTTCTTTGAATTGGACTTAATTTCAATACCCTGTCTCCAAATATGGCTCAGAGGAAGGCAAGAGACTCCAAGCAAACAGCTGGACTCCTGTGCAATCCTGATACAGAAGAATGAGGATCTGTACTTGCAATATTGAAATGTGTCCTCACTGAGAAACAGGAGTTAGGCAGTATGTATAGAAGCAGGCAGTGCAGATCTCTCATTGAATTTGCCCCTACAGGTATAAGACCTAGCAGCACAGTTCGCATGCCCTGTAGCCTAGGTCTGTTGTGTCTTCCACAGTTGGCATCGCAATCTGTATACCCTGTAGGTCTTTGTCGGAGCTGGCAGCAGTCTGTATCTCTGTCTATCCCATGGCAGCCGGGCAGAACTGTCTATATCCTCTGTAGGTCAGTTTGTCTGTCTCGGAGCTGGCAGCATAGTGTGTATGCTGGCTGGGTGGGTGAGTGAGTGTGTCAGATTCCCTATCCCAGGGCTAGCAGCACAGTCCGTGTAACGTGTAGGTCTTTCTGTCTGTCCCAGGGCAGGCGGCACAGTTGCCACGTAGGTCTGCCTTTCTATTTTAGGGATAGTGGCACAGTCTGTATAACCTGTTGGTCTGTCTGTGTGTCCCAGGGCTAGCAGCACAGTCTGTGTAACCTGTAGGTCTGTGTGTCCCAGGGCTAGCAATACAGTCTGTGTAACCTGTAGGTCTGTCTGTCTGTCCCAGGCTGGCGGCACAGTCCGTGTGACCTGTAGGTCTGTTTGTCTGTCCCAGGCTGGCGGCACAGTCCGTGTGACCTGTAGGTCTGTCGGTCTGTCCCAGGCTGTCGGCACAGTCCGTGTAACCTGTCGGTCGGTCTGTCTGTCTGTCCCAGGCTGGCGGCACTGTCCGTGTAACCTGTCGGTCGGTCTGTCGGTCTGTCCCAGGCTGGCGGCACAGTCCGTGTAACCTGTAGGTCTGTCGGTCTGTCCCAGGCTGGCGGCACAGTCCGTGTAACCTGTAGGTCTGTCGGTCTGTCCCAGGCTGGCGGCACAGTCTGTTTAACCTGTAGGTCTGTCGGTCTGTTCCAGGCTGGCGGCACAGTCTGTGTAACCTGTAGGTCTGTCTGTCTGTCCCAGGGCAGGCGGCACAGTTGCCACGTAGGTCTGCCTTTCTATTTTAGGGATAGTGGCACAGTCTGTATAACCTGTTGGTCTGTCTGTGTGTCCCAGGGCTAGCAGCACAGTCTGTGTAACCTGTAGGTCTGTGTGTCCCAGGGCTAGCAATACAGTCTGTGTAACCTGTAGGTCTGTCTGTCTGTCCCAGGGCTGGCGGCACAGTCTGTGTAACCTGTAGGTCTGTCTATCTGCCCATCTGTCCCAGAGCTGGCAGCACAGTCTGTTTAACCTGTAGGTCTGTCCATCTGTCTGTCTGTCTGTCCCAGAGCTGGCAGCACAGTCTGTGTAACCTGTAGGTCTGTCTGTCTGTCCCAGAGCTGGCAGCACAGTTTGTGTAACCTGTAGGACTGTCGGTCTGTCC
The DNA here is from genome assembly GCF_007399415.2 of Gopherus evgoodei. Taxonomy (NCBI): domain Eukaryota; kingdom Metazoa; phylum Chordata; order Testudines; family Testudinidae; genus Gopherus; species Gopherus evgoodei. The sequence continues at coordinate 14,223,507 of NC_044325.1, read as the reverse complement.
CAGGCTGGCGGCACAGTCTGTGTAACCTGTAGGTCTGTCTGTCTGTCCCAGGCTGGCGGCACAGTCTGTGTAACCTGTAGGTCGGTCTGTCTGTCTGTCTGTCTGTCCCAGGGCTGGCAGCACAGTCTATGTAACCTGTAAGTCTGTCCGTCTGCCCCAGGCTGGCGGCACAATCTGTGTAACCTGTAAATCTGTCTGTCTGTCCCAGGGCTGGCAGCACAGTCTGTGTAACCTATAGGTCTGTCTGTCTGTCTGTCCCCAAGCTGGCAGCACAGTCTGTGTAACCTGTAGGTCTGTCTGTCTGTCTGTCCCAGGGCTGGCAGCACAGTCTGTGTGACCTGTCGGTCTGTCTGTCTGTCTGTCTGTCCCAAAGCTTGCAGCACAGTCTGTGTAACCTGTAGGTCTGTCTGTCTGACCCAGGGCTGGCAGCACAGTCTGTGTAACCTGTAGGTCTGTCTGTCTGTTCCAGGCTGGCGGCACAGTCTGTGTAACCTGTAGGTCCGTTTGTCTGTCCCAGAGCTGGCAGTACAGTCTGTGTAACCTGTAGGTCTGTCTGTCTGTCTGTCCCAGGCTGGCGGCACAGTCCGTGTGACCTGTCGGTCTTTCGGTCTGTCCCGGGGCTGGCGGCGCAGTCCGTGTGACCTGTCGGTCTGTCCCGGGGCTGGCGGCGCAGTCCGTGTGACCTGTCGGTCTGTCGGTCTGTCCCGGGGCTGGCGGCGCAGTCCGTGTGACCTGTCGGTCTGTCGGTCTGTCCCGGGGCTGGCGGCGCAGTCCGTGTGACCTGTCGGTCTGTCGGTCTGTCCCGGGGCTGGCGGCGCAGTCCGTGTGACCTGTCGGTCTGTCCCGGGGCTGGCGGCGCAGTCCGTGTGACCTGTCGGTCTGTCGGTCTGTCCCGGGGCTGGCGGCGCAGTCCGTGTGACCTGTCGGTCTGTCGGTCTGTCCCGGGGCTGGCGGCGCAGTCCGTGTGACCTGTCGGTCTGTCGGTCTGTCCCGGGGCTGGCGGCGCAGTCCGTGTGACCTGTAGGTCTGTCGGTCTGTCCCGGGGCTGGCGGCGCAGTCCGTGTGACCTGTAGGTCTGTCGGTCTGTCCCAGGCTGGCGGCACAGTCCGTGTGACCTGTCGGTCTGTCGGTCTGTCCCAGGCTGGCGGCACAGTCCGTGTGACCTGTCGGTCTGTCGGTCTGTCCCAGGGCTAGCGGCACAGTCCGTGTAACCTGTCGGTCTGTCGGTCTGTCCCAGGCTGGCGGCACAGTCCGTGTGACCTGTCGGTCTGTCGGTCTGTCCCGGGCTGGCGGCACAGTCCGTGTGACCTGTAGGTCTGTCGGTCTGTCCCGGGCTGGCGGCACAGTCCGTGTGACCTGTAGGTCTGTCGGTCTGTCCCGGGCTGGCGGCACAGTCCGTGTGACCTGTAGGTCTGTCTGTCTGTCCCAGGCTGGCGGCACAGTCCGTGTGACCTGTAGGTCTGTCGGTCTGTCCCAGGCTGGCGGCACAGTCCGTGTGACCTGTAGGTCTGTTTGTCTGTCCCAGGCTGGCGGCACAGTCCGTGTGACCTGTAGGTCTGTCGGTCTGTCCCAGGCTGGCGGCACAGTCCGTGTAACCTGTCGGTCGGTCTGTCTGTCTGTCCCAGGCTGGCGGCACTGTCCGTGTAACCTGTCGGTCGGTCTGTCGATCTGTCCCAGGCTGGCGGCACAGTCCGTGTAACCTGTAGGTCTGTCGGTCTGTCCCAGGCTGGCGGCACAGTCCGTGTAACCTGTAGGTCTGTCGGTCTGTCCCAGGCTGGCGGCACAGTCTGTTTAACCTGTAGGTCTGTCGGTCTGTTCCAGGCTGGCGGCACAGTCTGTGTAACCTGTAGGTCTGTCTGTCTGTCCCAGGGCAGGCGGCACAGTTGCCACGTAGGTCTGCCTTTCTATTTTAGGGATAGTGGCACAGTCTGTATAACCTGTTGGTCTGTCTGTGTGTCCCAGGGCTAGCAGCACAGTCTGTGTAACCTGTAGGTCTGTGTGTCCCAGGGCTAGCAATACAGTCTGTGTAACCTGTAGGTCTGTCTGTCTGTCCCAGGGCTGGCGGCACAGTCTGTGTAACCTGTAGGTCTGTCTATCTGCCCATCTGTCCCAGAGCTGGCAGCACAGTCTGTTTAACCTGTAGGTCTGTCCATCTGTCTGTCTGTCTGTCCCAGAGCTGGCAGCACAGTTTGTGTAACCTGTAGGTCTGTCTGTCTGTCCCAGAGCTGGCAGCACAGTCTGTGTAACCTGTAGGACTGTCGGTCTGTCCCAGGCTGGCGGCACAGTCTGTGTAACCTGTAGGTCTGTCTGTCTGTCCCAGGCTGGCGGCACAGTCTGTGTAACCTGTAGGTCGGTCTGTCTGTCTGTCTGTCTGTCCCAGGGCTGGCAGCACAGTCTATGTAACCTGTAAGTCTGTCCGTCTGCCCCAGGCTGGCGGCACAATCTGTGTAACCTGTAAATCTGTCTGTCTGTCCCAGGGCTGGCAGCACAGTCTGTGTAACCTGTAGGTCTGTCTGTCTGTCTGTCTGTTCCAGGGCTGGCAGCACAGTCTGTGTGACCTGTCGGTCTGTCTGTCTGTCTGTCTGTCCCAAAGCTTGCAGCACAGTCTGTGTAACCTGTAGGTCTGTCTGTCTGACCCAGGGCTGGCAGCACAGTCTGTGTAACCTGTAGGTCTGTCTGTCTGTTCCAGGCTGGCGGCACAATCTGTGTAACCTGTAGGTCTGTTTGTCTGTCCCAGAGCTGGCAGTACAGTCTGTGTAACCTGTAGGTCTGTCTGTCTGTCTGTCCCAGGCTGGCGGCACAGTCCGTGTGACCTGTCGGTCTGTCGGTCTGTCCCGGGGCTGGCGGCGCAGTCCGTGTGACCTGTCGGTCTGTCGGTCTGTCCCGGGGCTGGCGGCGCAGTCCGTGTGACCTGTCGGTCTGTCGGTCTGTCCCGGGGCTGGCGGCGCAGTCCGTGTGACCTGTCGGTCTGTCCGTCTGTCCCGGGGCTGGCGGCGCAGTCCGTGTGACCTGTCGGTCTGTCGGTCTGTCCCGGGGCTGGCGGCGCAGTCCGTGTGACCTGTCGGTCTGTCGGTCTGTCCCGGGGCTGGCGGCGCAGTCCGTGTGACCTGTCGGTCTGTCGGTCTGTCCCGGGGCTGGCGGCGCAGTCCGTGTGACCTGTCGGTCTGTCGGTCTGTCCCGGGGCTGGCGGCGCAGTCCGTGTGACCTGTCGGTCTGTCGGTCTGTCCCGGGGCTGGCGGCGCAGTCCGTGTGACCTGTCGGTCTGTCCCGGGGCTGGCGGCGCAGTCCGTGTGACCTGTAGGTCTGTCGGTCTGTCCCGGGGCTGGCGGCGCAGTCCGTGTGACCTGTAGGTCTGTCGGTCTGTCCCAGGCTGGCGGCACAGTCCGTGTGACCTGTAGGTCTGTCGGTCTGTCCCAGGCTGGCAGCACAGTCCGTGTGACCTGTCGGTCTGTCGGTCTGTCCCAGGGCTAGCGGCACAGTCCGTGTAACCTGTCGGTCTGTCGGTCTGTCCCAGGCTGGCGGCACAGTCCGTGTGACCTGTCGGTCTGTCGGTCTGTCCCGGGCTGGCGGCACAGTCCGTGTGACCTGTAGGTCTGTCGGTCTGTCCCGGGCTGGCGGCACAGTCCGTGTGACCTGTAGGTCTGTCGGTCTGTCCCGGGCTGGCGGCACAGTCCGTGTGACCTGTAGGTCTGTCGGTCTGTCCCGGGGTGGCGGCACAGTCCGTGTGACCTGTAGGTCTGTCTGTCTGTCCCGGGCTGGCGGCACAGTCCGTGTGACCTGTAGGTCTGTCGGTCTGTCCCAGGCTGGCGGCACAGTCCGTGTGACCTGTAGGTCTGTTTGTCTGTCCCAGGCTGGCGGCACAGTCCGTGTGACCTGTAGGTCTGTCGGTCTGTCCCAGGCTGGCGGCACAGTCCGTGTAACCTGTCGGTCGGTCTGTCTGTCTGTCCCAGGCTGGCGGCACTGTCCGTGTAACCTGTCGGTCGGTCTGTCGGTCTGTCCCAGGCTGGCGGCACAGTCCGTGTAACCTGTAGGTCTGTCGGTCTGTCCCAGGCTGGCGGCACAGTCCGTGTAACCTGTAGGTCTGTCGGTCTGTCCCAGGCTGGCGGCACAGTCTGTTTAACCTGTAGGTCTGTCGGTCTGTTCCAGGCTGGCGGCACAGTCTGTGTAACCTGTAGGTCTGTCTGTCTGTCCCAGGCTGGCGGCACAGTCTGTGTGAAGTGTAGGTTTGTCGGTCTGTCCCAGGCTGGCGGCACGGTCTGTGTGACCTGTCGGTCTGTCGGTCTGTCCCAGGCTGGTGGCACAGTCTGTTTAACCTGTAGGTCTGTCGGTCTGTTCCAGGCTGGCGGCACAGTCCGTGTAACCTGTAGGTCTGTCGGTCTGTCCCAGGCTGGCGGCACAGTCTGTTTAACCTGTAGGTCTGTCGGTCTGTTCCAGGCTGGCGGCACAGTCTGTGTAACCTGTAGGTCTGTCTGTCTCTCCCAGGCTGGCGGCACAGTCTGTGTAACCTGTAGGTCTGTCGGTCTGTTCCAGGCTGGCGGCACGGTCTGTGTAACCTGTCGGTCTGTCGGTCTGTCCCAGGCTGGCGGCACAGTCTGTGTAACCTGTAGGTCTGTCTGTCTGTCCCAGGCTGGCGGCACAGTCCGTGTGACCTGTAGGTCTGTCGGTCTGTCCCAGGCTGGCGGCACAGTCCGTGTAACCTGTCGGTCGGTCTGTCTGTCTGTCCCAGGCTGGCGGCACTGTCCGTGTAACCTGTCGGTCGGTCTGTCGGTCTGTCCCAGGCTGGCGGCACAGTCCGTGTAACCTGTAGGTCTGTCGGTCTGTCCCAGGCTGGCGGCACAGTCCGTGTAACCTGTAGGTCTGTCGGTCTGTCCCAGGCTGGCGGCACAGTCTGTTTAACCTGTAGGTCTGTCGGTCTGTTCCAGGCTGGCGGCACAGTCTGTGTAACCTGTAGGTCTGTCTGTCTGTCCCAGGCTGGCGGCACAGTCTGTGTGAACTGTAGGTTTGTCGGTCTGTCCCAGGCTGGCGGCACGGTCTGTGTGACCTGTAGGTCTGTCTGTCTGTCCCAGGCTGGCGGCACAGTCTGTGTGACCTGTCGGTCTGTCGGTCTGTCCCAGGCTGGCGGCACAGTCTGTTTAACCTGTAGGTCTGTCGGTCTGTTCCAGGCTGGCGGCACAGTCCGTGTAACCTGTCGGTCTGTCGGTCTGTCCCAGGCTGGCGGCACAGTCTGTTTAACCTGTAGGTCTGTCTGTCTGTCCCAGGCTGGCGGCACAGTCTGTGTGAACTGTAGGTCTGTCTGTCTGTCCCAGGCTGGCGGCACAGTCTGTGTGAACTGTAGGTTTGTCGGTCTGTCCCAGGCTGGCGGCACGGTCTGTGTAACCTGTCGGTCTGTCGGTCTGTCCCAGGCTGGCGGCACAGTCTGTGTGAACTGTAGGTCTGTCTGTCTGTCCCAGGCTGGCGGCACAGTCTGTGTGAACTGTAGGTTTGTCGGTCTGTCCCAGGCTGGCGGCACGGTCTGTGTAACCTGTCGGTCTGTCGGTCTGTCCCAGGCTGGCGGCACGGTCTGTGTAACCTGTCGGTCGGTCTGTCGGTCTGTCCCAGGTTGGCGGCACAGTCTGTGTGACCTGTCGGTCTGTCCCAGGGCTAGCGACACAGTCCGGCCAGCTCTGCTGTCTGCAGGCCCCGGCCCCAGGGGAGCCCCCAAGGCCGCTGTCCGGCCTCCGTTAGGGGCCGCCCGAGGGCTCGCAGCGTCCGGTTCCCCTGGCAACCGAGGGGCCTGCTTCGGGCGCGGCGGCGCGATGGAGACACCCTGCCCTGGCGCCCCGGCCCCTGCCCCGGCCGCGCTCGCTGCCCTGAGCCACCTGCACGGAGCGGGTGAGCGGCGCGGGGCCCAGGGGGTCGCTTGTGGAGGCCCCAGTAAGGCGCTGCCGGGGGCAGCATCGTGCCTGGGGGGGCGAACTCCGGGCTGGGCTTGGATCCTGGGTGGGGCCCCCGGCTGGGCGCGGCCGCGGGCTCGGCAGGGCTCCCGGGTGGAAGGACGGGGACACCGGGCTGGGCACGGCTCGGAGGGGGAGAGGATACCGGGCTGGGCACGGCTCTGTGGGGGAGGGGACGCCGGCCTGGGCACGGCTCGGAGGGGGAGGGGATACCGGGCTGGGCACGGCTCTGTGGGGGAGGGGACACCGGCTGGGCATGGCTCGGAGGGCTAGGGGATACCGGGCTGGGCACGGGTCTCTGGGGGAGGGGATACCGGGCTGGGCACGGCTCGGAGGAGGAGGGGACACCGGGCTGGGCACGGCTCTGTGGGGGAGGGGATACCGGGCTGGGCACGGGTCTGTGGGGGAGGGGACACCGGCCTGGGCATGGCTCTGTGGGGGAGGGGATACCGGGCTGGGCACGGCTCTGTGGGGGAGGGGATACCGGGCTGGGCATGGCTCGGAGGGGGAGGGGATACTGGGCTGGGCATGGCTCGGAGGGGGAGGGGATACCGGGCTGGGCACGGCTCGGAGGAGGAGGGGACACCGGGCTGGGCATGGCTCTGTGGGGGAGGGGATACCGGGCTGGGCACGGCTCTGTGGGGGAGGGGATACCGGGCTGGGCATGGCTCGGAGGAGGAGGGGACACCGGGCTGGGCATGGCTCGGAGGGGGAGGGGATACTGGGCTGGGCATGGCTCGGAGGGGGAGGGGATACCGGGCTGGCATGGCTCGGAGGGGGAGGGGACACCAGCTGGGCATGGCTCAGTCCTGTAGGGGCGAGGGAGGTGATACCTGGCTGGGCAGGGCTCCTGGGTGGACGGTGGGCTGGGCATGACTCTGTGGGGGAGAGGAAGGGGATACTGGGCTGGGCACGGCTCTTGGGGGGGGGGGCACCGGGCTGGTCATGGCCCCAGAGCAAAGGGTGGCTATATAATATTCAGATGTCATTTGCCCTCTCTCTGGTTCTGAAGGCCAAAGGGGTTAGTGACACTGGGATTTAAATTGCCCCCCTCTCCAGCCCCACTGTGGGATCCAGACCAAGAGCAGACCTGCTGCTAGGGAGAGCGTAGGGGAGTGGGATGAGGGTGAGTTGTTTCCCTGTCCAGCCCCACTGCCAGCTCGTTGGGGGGCAGGTTCCAGAGGCAGAACAGGGGATCAGCTCTTCAAGCATATGTCTTTTGCCTCCTGTGGATTGAGAGAGGTTAATTTGTCAGCTCACGGGGGTGAAACAATGGCTCATCCCACTGGGGGGTTCCCTTGCCCATCCAGATGGATTTTCGGGAAACTCCATGAGGATTCAACCCCCAACTGCCCCATTCCCATCCCACAGGTATTTCCACAGGAGGGTATGCCCTGGGCCAATGTTATTTACAGGACAGTCTTTGCAGAATTTTTTTCATGTGTATAAGTAGGAAAAGCTCCCATGGGAGGCATATAATTGGCTTGCTTTATATGTATTTTACACTGTATATTTGTTCATATATATCCATACTATATCAGGCATATTGAGACCCCTATCCAGGGGCGGCTCTAGACATTTCGTCGCCGCCCCAAGCACGGCGGCATGCTGTGGGGGGCGCTCTGCTGGTCGCCGGTCCCACGGCAGCAGACCCTCCGCAGGCACGCCTGCGGGAGGTCCACCAGAGCCGCCTGCCGCCCCGCGACATACCGCCCCAAGCACATGCTTAGTGTGCTGGGGCCTGGAGCTGCCCCTGCCCCTATCCTTCAATGAGTTTCCTGTATCATTACCACAATGAGCTCTGTACCCATGCAGAGCTCATTGTGGTATCAGGGCCTGATTTTGAAAATTGGTATTATTCAAATTAATCAGTTACACATTATTTTAGTTATATCTATATATAGTTATATCTAAAATATTATTTATGTCTGTCATTGCTATGGGCTGTCTTGTTCCTAATTGACCCAGGAGGTGTCTGTCTATTCATCTGACTGCCATATGCATATAAATCAGAGAACTAAATCCTTCGGAAATTAGCATTTTGTGGGGGTGGGTAATATGCGTAGACAATACATTTCTTTCATTGTCACATACACAGCCATCTGGTTTCTCTGTGGGACTCAGACTTTTTGACAAGCATATATTTAATGATCTGTTTAGGTCCCTAGATCCTCATGTTGTTCTGCTGCTTCTTATTTTTGCAAACCATTCTTATAAAATCTTCTTGAGCAGGTCATGTTTCCGCATGTGTAAATCCCCTGTACCTACACATAGCGTTAGCCCATTGGGAAAACCATACATGCTAAAGAATCCTTCTTTGACCTCTATTTCTGCTGATACATTAGAGAAGTGAACACATTTCACACACTGGGCAAATATTGCATTCAGGTGCTGAGACAGGTGGTGTGAGACAGATGCCTGTGGTCTCCTATGAGCTTCTACAATGAGCGCATGGCATCTGAAGGAAGAAGGCACTTTGACAAGCACTCAAAATACAGAATCCTTTTTGCCTTAAGAGTTTGGAAAGTCCTTGAACTGACGTGAGTGTTAATTTTGTTCAGGTGATATCTGACAAGAAGCTGTTTGTGGTGCTCCTGAAAGGCCTTGGAAAATAAATCTGCCATCTGAAAGCACATTTATCACTATATCTCTACCCCAGTATAATGTGACCCGATATAAGGTGGGTTCGCATACAAGGCGGTAAAGCTCTGACATGCTGCTCTGAGCAGTGTGTTAAGGGTGCTGGGCCAGGCCAGGGCCGAGGGGTTTGATACAGGACACAGGGTCTCCTCAACCCCAGGGTCTGGGGGGCAGGAGCTGTAGGAGGGCACCTTTGGGGTCCCTGCAGTCCCAGAGTGGCCCGGGGGATTAGCGGAGGGCCGGGAGCAGCCCGTTCTGCTTCTCTCGCCCTGGTCCCAGCTGTGTCACTCGGGAATCCCCCCTGCACTCACCTGCGGTGGGAAGCAGAGCGCCTTGGCTGGGAGGTGGCAGAGTGGAGCAGGCTGGGGAGGCATCGCTCCACTTCCCACCGCAGGTGAGTGTGGAGGGCGTCCTTTCCCCAACCTCCCCACACTTACCGGTGGCGGGAAGCGGAGCAACCCAGCCCCAGCCAGCTCCACTCCGCCAAGTCCCAGCCATGATGCTCCACTTCCCGCTGGGCAGGTGTGTGCAGGACCTTTCCCCAGCAGCCCCCAGCAACACAGCTGGGGCTGGGGCAAGGAAAGCGGAGTGGGGGGGAAGCATCCTTTCCCCAACCTCTCCGCACTCACCGGCAGTGGGAAGTGGAATGCCATGGCTGGGAGGTGGCGGAGGGGAGCGGGCTGGGGACGAGCTGCTCTGCTTCCCGCCGCTGCCAGTGAGTGCCTGTTGGGGCAGGGATGGGGGGTGGATAGGGGTCGGAGCAGTCAGGGGACAGGGGGGTTGGGTAGGGGGTGGGGTCCTGGAGGTGATTAGGGACGGGGGTCTCTGGATGAGACAGTCAGGGAACAAGGAACTGGGCGGCAGAGGGGAAGTAAATTTGATATAACACGGTCTCTCACCTATAACATGGTGAGATTTTTTGTCTCCTGAGGATCACGTTATATTGGGGTAGAGGTGTATATCTGTCACATGAAATAAAACCCACTCTCGATACTACAGAAAGGGCTAGAAGATAAAACACTAGGAAACTTCAGCAATTAGTAGTTTGCTGCTAAAGCCTTCATGTAAGGAGGTTTAGCAATAACTAAGAATGGAAGAAATTGATTCAGGATAAAAGATTAACCACTATCTAGGGAGAGGCATTGTTTGAGAATAGTGTAAGCAAGGAGGTATAACCACGAGTAATGGAATTAAATAGAACAAAGAAAAAAATAGACTGGATATTGGGGGGGGCGGGATTCTAAACACAAGTTTTATTAGCTTACAAGGGAAATATTGGCAGCCTTTTGTAGGATTCATTTTAAAATATGTTGTACAGGAGGGCTAGACAGCTCTGGTGGTTGATAACGGGCTAAGGAACATTTTTCCTTTAGGTTTCCAGTCAAATCTGTCTCTGGTTGATAGTGATGGAAAGTTGTTACTATCTGATACTTGTTTAGTGCCCTGTGTAACATGAATTGCTAGTCTTGGACTAGTTCCCTGTGGTAAAATGTCTGCGTCATAACATATTTACCACTGATAGCCTCAGCAGAGAGCTTAAGGACTGAATGGGGATGGAAGCTGCATTTCCTGTTATCCCTGAGTAGGTCTCTTTAGTTAAGGTTGGAGGCATGTTGGCAGGGCTTTCTAACAACCGGGTTGAGCCCATTATCCTTGACACCATACAAATATATAATAAATGTCAGTCCCTGCCCGAAGAGCTTACAGTCTAAAAGACAAGATATAACAGAGGGATGCGACAAACAAGTGGGTCAGAATGGCATGAGATGGCGTAACATAAATATAATAGGATGTGACAATGCTTAGCCAGTAGTAGTGATCACAGCTCTCTACTTGCTTGGCCGTTATCATGTTGCAATTTACCATTTGTGTTATGGAGGAAGTGAGTTTTGAGAAGGGACTTGAAGCAGGACAAGATGATAGCTTTATGGATTTGGATTTTGATTGGGAGCTTTTCTCATATGTAAAGGGTGGCCTGGCAAAAAGAGCATGTCAGAAAAGTGGAGAATTGAGAGATCAAGGCTGGCGTTGTTGAGATAGTGAAAGTGGGAGACAACATTATGATAACAGATCAGTTACATGGAGAGGGGCTAAACCAGTTGTCCCCAGTCTTTTCGTGTGGAGGGCACTGGACGAATGGCCGCTGGAGAAACAGGTGCCAAAATGCTACCGAGAAGCGGCAAAGCCAAGAAGCGTTGCCGCCGAAATGCCGCCGAGAAGTAGCGTCATCAAGAGGCATTGCCAGCATTTCGGTGGCTGCTTGTCCAGCAGCCAATAGGCGGGCGCACATAGATGCCCCGACAGGTGCCATGGTGGAGACCCCTGGGCTAAACTGTCAAAGGTGGGGGGCTTTGTAAGTAAGGACAAAAAGGTTGTGTTTGATGTACTGGAAACAGGGAGCCAATGGAGAACCTTAAAAGGGACATGTGATATAGTCAGTGCAGTGAGTCATGAAGATGATCTTAGCAACAACATTTTGAATGGATTTGAGGAGAATGAGGTAACAGGCATTGAGGTCAGAGTGTTGATCACAGTCGTTAAGACACAGGATGGTTAGGCCTTGGACAAGAATTTTGGCAATGTGGACAGATGGATCACTTGATGATTGTCTGTTCTGTCCATTCCCTCTGAAGCACCTGATATTGGCCACTGTCGGAAGACAGCATACTGGGCTAGATGGACCTTTGGTCTGACCCTGTATGGCTGTTCTTATGAGAGGAAAAGTCGACTTTTGGAGATGTTGTGGAGGAAAGAAGTGGCAAGTTTTTGACATGGCCTGGGTGTGTGGGTCAAAGGATATGGCCACATCAAAGAGGAAGCCAAGATTATGTTCTTGAGCGACAGGAAGGATGACTGTGATAGAGAAAGTAGAGTTCTTTTGTAGGGAGGGAGAATAGGTCATGTTAAGTTTCATTTGACAGCTGGACATCCACAAGGAAATGTCAGAAAGGCTGAGATTTTGAATTTAGATGGACTTAGGTCCAGAGGGGAGAGAAATTTTTGTGAATTATTAACGTAAGGATGGTAATTGAGGTGTGATTGAGCTGGATGAGAGTCACTGAATGTAAGTATGCCAGAAAACTGGCAGATACATTGAGTCAGATAATAAATGGCTGCACTTTCTTTCCCCCCCCCCACCCCCAAGGATGTGGAAGCAGCAGTTCGTAAAGAGTTTTCCCATATAAAGTTAAAGAGAACTACCATTGAGGGCTTGACATTCATAGCCAGCTGCCTATAGGCCTGCCCCAGTGGGCCACCTAGCTCAGCCTTTTTGTCTGCAAAATTGGGTGGGGAAGAGGAATGCAAGAGGAGAGTCCACCACCATGGAAGGCGGAGAGAGAGGGTGGGGAAACAAGGAAAGACACAATGAGGGAGGGGAAAGATGGCAACACAAAATAGGACGGATACATTTTAACGGCCTGTAAAGGGAACAGTTTTAGCTTTTGAAGTAAACATGAGGTAGAGAAAGAAGATCAAATAGATAAAAGGAATCAAGAGGGAATCTGGGAGAGAGGACAGAATTAAAGCAATGGAAAAAGGTAAAGAGAAATCAAGAAAAGACTTGACAAGCAGCAATGTAATTAGTACAATGATTTTTATTTTTGCACAGTATGCCCTACATTTATCCTGTTTCTGGGGAAAGTGGCTCACAGATCTGTTGATCTGCAAGTGATAGAGAGAGTGTGATGACAGAATGTTGTTGTTGAAGGGACTTGTCTCTAATTGCTGCTTACTGCTGGGCCTATAGCGCAGGGCCAAATTCTGCTGTGATTTACTCACATGCAAGCCAACTATATCCAATGGACTTCCCTTCTGATCTCACTTATGCTGGTTGAATCATGCGTAACTTAATTCAAGTCAAAGGAGTTACACCAGCATAAAAGTGGTAGATCGTCGGAATCAGACAGTACACAGGGCGTAAGTTAGAACTTGGCACAAAGGCCACTAACTTGAGGTAAAATTCTAGTGAAGACAAGGCAGTTTGTAGTTTTCACCCAGGTTAGCAGGTCAAATGAAGAATATGAGTGTGCCTAAGGTTTTACTTAGAGTTAAATATTATGAGTTAAGAACACACCTTTTTTCATAGTGAAGACATAGCCTCCATTTTGTGGTCACAAGTTCACGACAGCCCCAGCTCAGAACTAGAACCCCTGTTTTATGGGACCTCAGTAGACCAAAGTCCTTCCAATCTTTCCTTAAGGATGGGGCCCTCTGTGGACCAGAGGTCCTGTCCATTTGCTGGATCACAAGGAAGACTATGGATCAGGTTATTAGCAAGGTATTTAACCAAAAATTTTTCTTTGCCTCTTGGTCCCTGGAGAATCCAGTTTGAATGAGATTATGTGAACCTCTCCAGGGGGTAGCTTCAAAAGGTGTCCCGAGTAGCTCATAGGACAGGAGTTCTCAACATTTTTTTTCTAAGGCCCCCTAACATGCTGTAAAAACCGCATGGCCATGCCACCAGTTCCATGACAACTGTTTTTCTGCACAGAAAAGGTCATTGTTAAGGGGTAGCGAGCAGGGCAATTGTCCAGGCCCCACACCACAGGGGGCACCATGAAGCTAAGTTGCTCAGGCTTCAGCCCCGGGTGATGGGGCTTTCTGCCCTGGGCCCTAGTGAGTCTAATGCCAGCCATGCTTGGCAGACCCCCTGAAACCTGCCCGCAGCCCGCCAGGGGGCCCCCGACCCATGGTTGAGAACCATTGTCCTAGGAAACCAGATTCATATGTATTGGCCCAAACAGTTCTTGAAAGATCATAATTCTTCCCAGATATTGCATTAATCATGTCGTCTTCCTAAAAAAGTTCCATACAGTCCCACAATAATACATAAACCTTTACATTTTAATACAAGGAACTCCTAAACTACTTAAACCTAGTACGATAGGGTTTAGCTTAGTTCAGTAAGTTTTATCCAGTATTTTGTCATATCTGTCACACTATGTTCCCCTAGAACTTTATACTTAATTTCTTATGTCTTTGATCTGAGGAATGTAAAAGGTTCTGCCGTAGTTTAGAACCATGGCAGTAATCAGTTTAGCCAATGTTTTGGAATAAAGCATCCTCTTTTAGAATAACACGTATAAAAGAATGTAGCTGTATGACTATATAATTTTAAGGTTAAGGGAAAAAATTGAAGCTTTAAATGTTACAATGTTTTTAATTTAGAAATTCAACTGAAAAATGAAGCGTGTGCATCCAGTGAAGAAGCTGTGCAGCACCTTGAAGATGCTATTGAAGCTATTAAGAAACTGGTAACATAAAACCTGAAAGTATAAAGTATTTAGAGTCACTTGTACATGAGAAAGATTTACAGTGTGAAATGAGTGAAATTAATATTTTACTGTTGTATCATAAGCAACTTTCTGCTCTGAAGGTCAGATTCTCCTGTCAGAGAAGGGAAGACAACTCCAGCTGAAGTCAGGGGAAGCTGTGCATGCACTTTGCAATGTGCACAGTTTGCCCCTATAATATATTCCAACTAATCCAACCCTACCAAGATAAATCACACAGCCAGGGAAAATGTGGGATTCTGTTACTTTGGAGCAGGGGCAGATGTAACCTCGCAGTTGAATGGGTGTACTGTACCACATCCAGCCCTGCTCCTGCTCCCTCTGCTCCACATGCAACCTCACTCTCCTTCTCATCTCCCCCAGGATGTAAGGAAGTTGCCATTGCAGCCTGGGGTGGGCAGGAACGTACTGATGAGGTATCCCTTCCCCAGCAGCAATGGCACAGGCTCCCCCTGGCTCTCCCCACACCACAGCTCCCTTCCAGGCTGGATAAGGAGAACAGCCTGACTTGCCCCCACTGCCCCCCACCTACATCCTTAGTGCTCTCTGCTTATTCAAGGCTTCCTCTTGGTCCATGGCAATGAGAGGAGCTGCAGTGTGTTCTGGCAGGAGGGCCAGGAAGGCAGAGTTGGACCATGCTCTTCCCCAAGCAGGAATGCTCCCTGTCCACCCTCTATACCGTCATGCTGGCTCGAGGCTTCCTGCCGGTGCTTGGTACTGAGAGGAGCTGCTGCAGGTTCTGGCAGGAGAAGGGATCTGGGTGCCAGTTGGGAGACATGAGATGCGGTCATGGAAGTGCACATGTGGGCTTGATGTCTGTGGGTGCAGTTGCACCCATGGACCCTGACTAGAACTGCCAGTGCTTTGGAGGACTTCCCTTGGATTGGGACCAGTCCACACTTTGTGGAAGTGTATGCACTTGCACTGAAGCCAAGAGAGGAAGGATGCTCTTGTGGTCAATGCAATGGAGTGGGACCCCAGCGCTCTCACAGGCTTCCTATTTTAGTTTAGAGCAAGTGATTTAGGCCCCAGTCTTTCAATGAGCTTGTGCAGGTGGAACCTCACTGAAATTAATGGGGCTCCACATGAGTGCAAAGTCTGCTTGTGAAGAGCTCTTTGGAGGATAAGGGCCTTATTTCACTTAATCCCATCTGTATGAATGAGAAGAATACATCTGTCTCTCATAGGGATATTGTGAGGATACGTCTGTTATTGATTATTAGCTGCCCAGATGCTACAGTGATGAGCACTATAGAAAAGCCTGTATTAAAAAATAAAGCAAATAAGTAATTTTGACCTAGGTGTTTTTCCCTCTGACCCCAATGCACTCTTCCCTGGAGCAACTCTTAGTGTCCTTCACTACAGAGAGACGATAACTCCCATGTGCATGGTTAGGGTGTCATCTGTGATATTTCTTAACTGGGAATGGCTGTTCATAGATAATTAGCATCTGTCATAAGGCCATGGTAGACACTGAAGCCAAAGTGGTTTCAAATAAAAACGTTTTAAAAAATCTCTTTAATTTATCTGCTGGTAAATGTAAATCTCTTATAAAACTCTCCTTTCCTCCTTCACTACTCTCTAACTCACCTATTTCGACCCTTCTCTTCAGCAATTCTGTCATGGAGGTTGTAGAAGTCACAGATTCTGTGATTTTTCCATGACCTCCATGACTTTTGCAGCTGCAGTGGCTGGTGCAGCTGACCTCAAGGTTGCCAGAGCAGCTGGCCCGAGGTCAGCTGCTCGGGTGCCCTGCGGCCAGCCACACTAGCGATTGCTTGGGTGGCCTTGGGCAGCTGGCCCTGGGATGTACCCGAGCAGCAGTCCCAGGGGCAGCCCCGGGGAGCGCCCTGTCACTGGGACCTCGGGGTAGCAGGTGGCTGAGGGCAGTCAGCCCCCTCGGCCAGTGCAGGGGCTAAGTATTGGTCCCTGGGACCCTCCCCCCAGAGCAGCAGTGTCCTGTGGCTTCCCAGAACAGCAGCACCCCCAGACCCCTGGAGCTGCTAAGTTTTAGTCAGGGGTATTTATATAGTAAAAGTCATGGACAGGTCACGGACCATGAATTTTTGTTTATTGCCCGTAATCTGTCCATGACTTTTACTAAAAATACTTGTGACTAAATCTTAGCCTTATTCATCAGCTTATTCATTAGTTATTTTTATGTCACTAGCTCAGTTCAGTAAAAGTGAACGGAGTGTTTTCTTTTTCACTTTTACTGCAAATTGAGGATATAAGTCCTCTCCAGTGAAACCTTCATATTCTCATTGTTTCTTTAAAAGCAGCAAAGAGTCTTGTGGCACCTTATAGACTAACAGATGTTTTGGAGCCTGAGCTTTCGTGGGTGAATACCCACTTCGTTGGATGCATTGTTTCTTGTATATTATTGCCACCTCTTCAGTCTTTCTACACGTAAGGAGAGCAGTGTGTACTGGGCATAAGTGTAGGCATGTAGAATTGAGTATTTGAGGAATGGGCTTAAGCTACCTCTTTTTTCCTCCATCTTGCTTAGGCTGCTGAAGAAAGCTGTTAGCAGGGGTGAAAGGACTTACCGGTATGACAGTGTCCTGGGTAGAAGCGGGGCCTCAACCAGAAGAGGCAGGGCCTTTAAATCAAGATTTAAAACTCTGGGGCTCCAGCTGTGGCTGGGAGCCCCTGGGCCTTTAAATCACCCCTGGAGCTACTCACTGCAGTGGCAGCTGGGAGCCATGGGACTCGGGAGATTTAAAGCGCCCACGGCTCTGGCCACCGCCAGCACAGCGGAGCTGCAGGCTCTTTAAATCTCCGACGGAGCCCTGCCGTCGCTATCCCAGGGTTCCGGCAGCCGGGCTCAGGCAGCTATTTAAAGGACCCAATGCTCTGGCAGCGGGGAGCCCCTGGCCCTTTAAATCACCACCTGAGCCGCACTGCCTGAGCCCTGGGTAGTGGCGGCAGGGCTCCGGTGGTGAGCACCGCCCCAGGCCATTTAAATCACCGCCAGAGCCGTGCTGCTGCTACCCCGGGGCTCAGGCAGCGGGGCTCAGGAGGTGATTTAAAGGGTCCTGGGCTCCGGCCACTGCAGGGAGCCCTGGGCCCTTTAAATCGCCAGCCTGGGGAAGCCGGTCCAGTCCAACATGCCGTACTGGCCCATACTGGCTTACTTTCACCTCTGGCTGTTAGCAAAACTGAAGAGAAGACACAAAAATGGCATAGTTTTTGCAGGCATTAGGCATAGTTCTTGCAGGCAACCGCCTAGATCACCACTTATTTATGGGCCAGCCATTCTTCCCCACCCACCTTCATTTAATTATCCCCCCCCACTCCCCAAAAACAGAAGCTGAGTGCCAGGATCTGCCCCAGCAATGTGGTTCTCGTGCAGCTGCTCCCCAACACAGCTTTTGGAGTGGGGAGAGGGTCTTGCCCTTTAAGGACTGCCCCACATGAGAAGCCTGGAGCTGCCACACCAACATGGCTCTGGCCATCCCTCCATGGGACAAGGTTTTTTGGAGGGCAACTGGACGGTGGGAGTGGCTAGGCTAGGGTAGCCATGTATAAAGGGGGAGAATTTAGAGTTTAGAAGCCCCAAAGCTCTTTTTCTTATATTGTTTTGTTAAGTGATTGAGGTTGAATCTAACCTTTGCATGATCATCTATTTGTTAATTGTCAGGAAAAATTAAGAAGACATACCCTTGAACTTCTAGAAGAGGAGACCATAAAAAATAGTAATCTCCGTTTAAAACTCCAGAATCTTCCAGAAATGGTTACCAAGGAGTTGGAAGGTAGTGTCAAGTTAACCCACTCTGAGAATATAAGTGGGGAGACAAAATGTCTCCCTAAAGTAAGAATCACAGCTGGGAGCGACCTATAGTTGACAATTCCTACAGTAATGCGGTAAAGATTACAGAAAATAAGCCACATTCAGATTGTTGTTATACATGTTTCTGGGGTGTTGTTGGTTTTTTTTTTTGCAACAACTGCGCGCGTTATTTTTCTAGCTCTTGTTGCTGCAGCCCGTGAATCCAGTACTGCTAAGATAACTGAGTTACAGACTGCACGGAAAAACATCACGTATGAAATCGAATTACTGAATCAGAAACAAATCCTTTGTGAAACCCAGAATGCTGCTATGTGGTATGTATGCATTTGCTTCAGGCTTCAGTAAATCATATTGATAGAGGATTAAGGAGAAATGAAATGGAATCAGAGCCTGGTGAACAGTGCTTGTCCCTCGCTTCTGCAGTGAGCTGCAAATCTTCCTAGGCAGCTCTTTGCTGCAGTAGCAGCCCTGCTTTTGACAATCTTTTGTGTCACTGCCTGATGCCAACTGCCCCCTGCTGTAAGGATAGACTGGCTTATAGGAAACTGACTGCAGAACTGACTATGATGATAGTGGCAGGGGGAGAGATTTCTGCCTGCAACAATGAATATCAGAGGACAGTCAGAAGTAAAGAGAGTTTTAAATTTGCAGCCCCCAGATCACCACCTGTGTTAGGTGTTTATGCTGAGATAGCCTCCTAATGCTTTGGGGGGAAATGCCAGGCATAGCTGTGTCAGCATAGCCTCCTAGTATAGACACAATATACACTGACAGAAGGAGGAGTTCTGCCAATATGGGAACACTACTTCTCCAAACAACAGAAGGGTAGCCGTGTTAATCTGGATCTGTAAAAAGTGACAAAGAGTCCTGTGGCACCTTATACACTAACAGACATGCATCTGATGAAGTGGGTACTCACCCACAAAAGCTTATGCTCCAATACATCTCTTAGTCTATAAGGTGCCACAGGATTCTTTGTCGCTTTCTCCAAACAACATTAGTGGTGCCAACAGACGCCATTGTCTGTCAGCACAGCTGCTTCGACACTGGGGATTTTGTCAGCATAGTATCCTGGCTAGAAAGTGTGAATTTTTCACATCCCTGAATGACATAACTATATTGATATAAATTTTAATTGTAGACCAGGCCAAAATCTCTGCAAACATCCCCTCATGAAGATTCATCTTCCACATTGTTCCATTGGGATTTTGGGACATTTGCTTTGTCCATGCCAGATTTCATGTTCCTGTCACTTTCTGCCAAGGAGCTAGGGTTGTTCAAAAAGAGATCATAGCCTAGTTTCTTACAGCAGGAAACCTGATATTATTTTTCATTCCTTCGGTGTTGGAAAATAGTTCATCTATTTTTTAGTAAACTTTCAAAAAATATTCACACCTGAAGAAGTAAAACTTTGTGAATGTTATAAGCAACTGAAAATGAACCTTTAAAATGGACAGGCTTAGATAGTCTTAATTACAGGCAATTCTATATGCACTACTATACTTATATTTTACATCTATTTTATTTCTATTTTTATATATATATATAGTGCTAGACTTGTCGGAGTCATTAATGTGTGCTCTACTTTATTGAAAGGTAGAAAATAAAGGTTCAGGTCTCGGGCTACATTGCAGTGTTTTTACTGACTTCAGCAGGCTCTGGACCAGGACTTGAATTCTTATGGCAGGTATTCAGTATAATCTGTCTCTGATTTATAATTGCCAGTAAGGAGCAAGAGTGGCTGTGGGTCCAGCATGAAGAAGCTGTAGACTTACTGAACCAGCAGATGGCACAGAAAGCTAACACAAATATACTTTTAAATGAGTTTTACAACAAAAAAAAGGATGCAGAACAAGAAATAACCAACCTAATGAATGCTGTAAAAGAAGTGAAAGATGTTCTAGCTAAAGAAATACAAATATTTAATGGTGAAAAAGAAATGTGGGATAGAAAGGTAAATATGTGCTGTACTCCACAGTCATAAATGTATACATGTTAATATAGCTGCAAAACTGAAATGGTTTTAGGAATTATACTGAAATGTTGATGTTTATTCAGTGCCTAGCACAATGGGGTCCTGGTAGATCAGGGTCAGGTAGGGCTCAAATAAATCATAATAATATTTATGCTAAACATTTTACACAGTTTGCTCTCATGGAGTCAAATTATGCCTTCATAACAATACAAAAGGAAAGTGACTTCCTAACAAACCCTTTGTATTGGCGTGGGGAGAGGGGGTCCAACACACACACTATGGAATTCAAGAGTATATAAGAGCTTTTATATATATAGTGTGTGTGTGTGTGTGTGTGTGTGTGTGTGTGTGTGTGTGTGTGTGTGTGTGTGTGTGTGTGTGTGAGTGTGTGTGTGTGTGTGTGTGTATATTTTTCTTATATTCTCTTAAATTGCTTATTGAATTCTGACTTCTTCTGTTTAATTACTTTAATATGAGAAGAGAGAGGAAGAAAAATATCTGTATTTTATTTTTTTTATATTTTGTCTTTCTTATTTGATTTCTCTTTTGAAAAATGCCATAAAGCATCTCTTAAGGGGTTCTCAAACTGGGGATTGGGACCCCTTAGGGGATGCAAAGTTATTGCTTGGGGGGTCGTGAGCTGCCAGCCTTCACCCCAAACCCCGCTTCAAGTCCAGCATTTATAATGGTGTTAAATATATTAAAAAAATGTTTTTAATTTATGGGGGGGGGTCGCACTCTGAGGCTTGGTATGTGAAAGAGGTCACCAGTACAAACGTTTGAGAACCACTGATATTACATTCTTTTAGTTTGACAAAAATATTTTTCTGTAGAACAAATTATAGCCCCAGTACTGCCAGGACCTAATCACATGCCTAATTTTATGCACTGTGAGTAGTCCTATGTAAGTTAGTGGGACAGTTTATAGCATATAAAACTAAGTATGTGCATAAGTCTTTGCTGGGTCAGAGCCTAAATTAATACTGTATTTTAATGAATTATTAATAGGATTTTCCTGTAGGGTTTGTGCACAGAAATTATAGACAGTGTCCCTGTAGAATGTTATTTTCTTCTGGTATAATTTCCCATTAGCATAACACTTTTTATTGAAAGGCTCCAGAGACTGCCCTATTTACAAATATAGAGACTTTCTTCTTTAGTGAAGCAATACATAGTAGCTTGTAAAAATGGTTATATTTTTAAATGTAGAATGCAGAGATGAAAACAAAACTTGATCTTCAGAAAGCAGAAACTTCAGGAAAAAAGGATGAATTTGAAAAATTGTCCACAAAGCTATCGGCTGTGCAGTCTGAGATAGCTCAAAATACAGCGGTAAGGAGAAAATAAGTAGCTTCTTGTAATAGAGTTCTTATTTCAATGCAAATTCTTACTGTAAAGAACATCAACTTTTAATTTAATAGCTGGACAAATTGGAGGGAGTTGAGAGAAGAGGGCTGGAGGGACCAGCTTCTATGAAGAAAGAATAAAAAAGCTAAGGACTTGTCTACCTGAGGAAATTAACCAGCATTATTAACCAGTAATTATTCCATAATAAAGTCCCTTTTGTTCTGGAATAGAGTGTCCACCTGGGGGAATTATACCAGTATTGCTATAGCAGAATAATTGTTATAATTGCTATAGCTACTGTAGTTAGTTTTCCCATGCAGACATGCACTTTATATACATGCAACAGCTCAGCTAGACGATGAAACAAGCCCCATTCCTGTAACTGGCTCTAGATGATTGCCCAAGCAGAGCCACGTGCAGGATCAAGGCTAACTAGGAGAGATGACAAATTGCAAATACTTGATGGCTAAAAATACCAAACAGGAAAAGGGGTTATTTAGGGTGGTCCAAGGTGGCATAACTAGGAGCAATGGGAATAACAGAAAGGAGAACACTTAATCTGCGTATCAGGAAAGATATCTTGGCAATGAGATGTATTAGAATATGGAATAATCAACCAAAGGAAGTGATGGAAGGACTCTCAAAAGTAAGTTGGACAGAATAACACAGCTCCCATTGATACATAAGTAAAAACAATATAGAGAATCTCAAGATCTGGGAAATCAGAACTAATAGGATGAAAAGGGTAACTGGGATTTCAATGCCTTCCACGCAATACTGGCTACCGTTTTTACCCCATATAGTCCAAAAACAATTTTCCCTTGTTTTTTCACAGGAATAACTTCTCTTAAAAGTGTAGGGAGAGATCAGTATCTTCATCTGTCCTCTTACCCTATGTCTTCACTGCAGAGGTAACTTGAGTTATCTACACTTTAGTTAATTCCTCTTGAGTTAGGCCTGTCTATACTTAAAATTTAGGTTAATGCAGGTACAGTGCTCAAGGATGTGAAAAATACACAGCAATAGCTGTGCCAACCTATCTCACAGTGTTGATACAGCTAGGAATGTTTCCATCAACTCAGGCCTGGTCTGTGCTATGCAGTTAGTCAACATAAACTGCTTTGCGTCAGCCTAGCTGTGGAAGTCTCTTCACTTAAATTTGGCTCCCGCTGACGTTCGTGCCTCTGTATGCTGATTTAGTAGCCCCTGCCCTCCCCCGCAGTATAGAGTCACGGTCAATGTAATTAGACTGGCACAGTGTCCGTGTAGACACTAGGTTGCTTACGTTGACTGTCACTTGCTTTGAGGAACTATCCCATGATGCCCCACAATGATAGTGCAATCGATATAAGTGCTTCTGATGAGGACCGTGCACTGTCAACCGATGGAGCGAAGTGTGCACATACACAAGCGATTTAATAACTGCAGTGGCTGTATGCTGACGTAAATTAGGTTGAAATAATTTTGTAGTGCAGACATGGCCTTAGCTACCGTCGCCTGGGGAGGTGATGTTTCTACAATGACGGAAAAACTCCTTCCGTTCCTGTAGTCTGTGAGTACACTATGGAGTTGTGCTGGCCCAGCTATGGTGCCACAACTATGCTGCTACAGTCCCCATAGGGTTGACATGGTAAAATAACATGAGCAGCACAGAGTGATTGGACTAGCAGCTGATGGGTCGGCCCATATCTCCTGATGGGTCAGCCAACTTGAGTTAAAAACACTACTGCACTTGTTAAGGTTTTTGTGTGTAGACAGGAGTTGAGTTAGGGGCTAACCTCAAATTATAATTCAAATTAACTCTGCAGTGAAGACAAGTTAGAGGATAAAGTTTGTAGCTCAGAGATCTTTAAATCTCTTTTGGTTATCACTGTGACTCAATTTATTAACACTGTTAGTGATAAAATAGAGTAAATATAGCAAAGCATTGGCTTGACTAGTACCTTAAATATCATTTTTTTTGTATATTGGCTAATGGTTTTGCTTGTGACATTTCAGAATAAATTTTGAAAAGTTACACAAAAATCATATGCAAAAATTACATGGTCTTTAAAAAAGAAAAGAAGTAGCAGTAAATTAATTATGTGATTATGATTTATGGAAATATTGTGTATCTGTACTCATTTAATTTTAATAGATAATTTTTAATGAGAAAGTTCAGATAGCACGACTGAAAGAAACAAACGAACAACTAATAATGGAATTAAAACTTAAAGTGACAGAAAAGCTGGAACTCTGTGAAAGGAAGTAAGTGATTTTGATTCTTTGTTCTCTTTGCTAAACTTGTATCAGCATTTAATATTTCTGCAATCTTTAAGGAGTTAACAACAGTATTTGTAACCAGCCAGATTTAATAAATTATTTGAATAATTAAATATATAGAATGGTAAGTAACTTCAAGTCAGCTATTGTATTTATAAATGTAGCTTTGGCATCTAATCCGTGCACTGGTTGCACAATCCAGTGCTATTCCTGAGAATCAAACTACCGCTCTTTCTAAAATATTGCAGGTGACTTGTCAGTCTTTCTGTTTGTGTGATTGTTTATACAGACACAGAATGGCTGACTGACTTAAATCAAAATAGCAATATTTTAGGGGCCAATCCAGTGCTCATTGAAGTCAGTGGGATTCTTTCCATTGACTTCAGTGGAAACACACGCGAAAAGTAACTCAAATGATATATTGGTGAATTTGAGATAGATGCCATGGAATAAATATTCACATACAGTGTACATAGGGCCAGAATTGTGCCCAGCTGCTCCGTGTGTGGGGGGGTTGGGGAGGGTACATGTCAACACCTATGCACTCCTGAACAGCTAAAATTCCTGTGCTCTGTAGAGCAGGGACTACGCCCACCATGTGCTCCCAAAGGTGAAAGACTCCCAAAAGGGGCAGGGAGGAAGCTGAGTCATGGATTACTTAAAATGGCACTACCGAGCTCATCATTTGGCTCCTAGATTACCCCGACTGAAGGGCTATAGTGAAATGTACACATTCTCAATAATTTCTCTGAGCTTTTTAACAATTTTGAAATTAATGGTTTTTTCAGCTGATGGAAAAATACAACATGGGAATTTTCTTTGCAAATCAGTCTTCCAGTTGAAATCCAAGATCTTGCCTCCACCAATGGCCAATACCTGATGCTTTGGAGGAAGGCAAGAGCACCTAACCATAGAGAAAATATTAATCCTGGGTGCCCTGTGTAAATGATCGTATTGCCTGGAACCCTGAAGTTTGACTGCCCTTTTCCTGGCTGGCATAACTACGCGAGTGACGAGCCCCCCAAAATGTAACCCTTCTGCCCCTCTGAGTTGGCAGCGACAAGGGCTGGGTTCAGTATCCAGGGGTTCCGTTTCAGTAACATAATGCATAACCGGCTCGAGCCCCCACCCAGTGACCTGGGACACTCACATACCACACCCCCCTGGACGCCTCTAGGAGGCAATACTTCCCCTCTCGCAAGCACGGAGTCTGAGTGTAGCAAAATCTTTTTAATAAAGGAAGGAATCAATGCGGCATCCCATTGGAGAAACACCACAAACAGGGTTATAACACAAACCATAAACAAAAACCCACCTCCAAGTACGTTTGGCACTGTCCTTTTTCCCCTTAGGGTTTTAAGTCCAATCACCCCAAAGTCCAACAACCCAAAAGTCTCTGGTAAATGCCACCCCAGAGTTCGAGAGTTTATCTGTAGAGGTCCCTCCCCCCAGAAAGGGGCACCTTACGTGGTCTGGGGCCAACTGCCCTGCCTCTCCGTGGCTTATGCTTCCGCCTTCTCCACGAACTGCTCCGCTTTACCAGCCGCTCCACTCTGCTCCTCCAGCCGTCCTCAGAAACTGCTCCGCTCCACCAGCTGCTCTGCTCCATGAGCTGCTCTAGTTCTCTCTGCAAACTACTCAGCTCCACTCGCTCTGTGGGCCGCTCCACCCGTCCCACAGCTACTCCGCTCTGCCAGCCGCTCCGCTGCCACCAGCCATCCCCACAACTGCTCCACTCCGCCAGCTGCTCTGTTCCACAGTATAGCTTCAGGCTCCCCTACTAGTTAGCACAGTACTCAGTGCTCTCAGCTCAGTAATTTCAGCTCTTTAGTGATTTCAACTCTTAGTAATCTCAGCTCTTAGTAGGGGAGCCCCAGTGCTAGTGCATCATTAGCCCAAAGTGAGTTCAGCTCAGTAACCTGTATTTAGATTCTTGAGGGAATAAAAAAATCAACTCTGACATTCCACAGTGGAGAGAGGAGGGGGTGGAACTGGTGCTTCTGGCTCCACAAGGAGACTGCACCACCAGGCACAGATACCTGTCCCCAGCCTCTCTCCATTCACTGGGTTTTGGAACCCATGTCCCTTGTCTAGCAAGTACCACTCAACTGAGGTTGAGTCATTTGTCACAAAGCAGTCCCACAGCTCGGCAGTCTGGGATAGTGCAGGCATGCCTATGCAAATACACTCTCTGAAATTCTTTCCACCAGATGTCAGGGTAGAGCTTATCCTGACTCTGCTTACATTAGAAATAAAACTATTCAGTTCTTTTCAAAATCCAGCTGCAGTCCAGTACCAGAACGTAGCCCTGGTCTGTCAGCATTTATGTACATGCTTCATTTTACTACCATGAGTGTTGACTTCAGTAGGACTATTCATGGTAATAAATGGAAGCACATGTATACATATTCACAGGCTCAGGGCCTTTGTGACATGCAGTGAATTTCATAGGCTGGTATGACAAAAGCATTCCCTTTGTATGACTCTTATTTTTTATAGTCCCCAAAGTGTGTGAGGTGCCTTTTTTGTTCTACATTTTCTTGCCATTATCTCTAGCTCCACCTCATATTATATAATGGGCCAGGGCCTTAGTCAGTTAAGTTAAACTGAAGACCTGCCGCAATATATTCCTTCTTTCCCTGTGTTTGGCACAGATCCCAGAGCCTAAGCCACATGGGGTTCTCAAGTTTACACATTTCTTTGTTATGAAGCCACCAATTTTTCTCCTCTTCCTTTCTTAAATTCTTCCCTCCTTTGTCAGATTTCTTCCTTCTCCCATTTTTCCTCTAGCTAGAAGGATGGACCAGCTGGCTACTTGTTTGACCATGGTCAATCTTGCATGAGGAGCAAGGAAAGTGAACAGCTGTCATGCTTCCTCTGCCATCTCTAAGACACACAAGCACACAATGTCCATCAGAAGCAAGACTTAGGAATTTGTTTTCAATTTCTATTCCATCCACGAGGCTGGTATCACTGGATATGTCTACATTGCAGTCAATAGTGTGATTGCAGCTTGGGTAGACCTCCTAGTGCTAATATGGCTAATTGCAGCTTGGGTAGGCCTAAATTGGTTAAAATTAGCAGTGAAGATGCAGCTGCATGGGCTTCAGTGCAAGCTAGCAAGATGAGTAGATATCCAGGGTCTCACGGCAGTCGAGTGTAGCTCACACTGAAGTCTGTGCTGCCACATCTTCACTGCTATTTTTAGCAAGCCAGCTAGATCGCAGCTAGTGCATGTATGTCTACACACGCTACTATCATATCTCCAGTTGTAGTGTAGACATACCCACTGTCACTGGCTCGCATTATCTGCATCACAAGTTGTATATTAGTCAGGTGTGTACATGGGAAGCGCCCACTGCTGAGTAAAAAAATCTCTGTATTTGATAAACGTTCAAGGTGCATTCTAAAATATTGTATGTTGTGTTTACGCTAAAGGTATGAGAATAAGAACATGTAACATTTAACAGGCTATTGGTCATAGTTCTTTGTTCACGTTCACTCCTGCATATGTCTGCATTGGCTTTGTTTCATAGATATAGCCTCGATTCTGATCTACTGCTTTTGCAATCAAAAATTGCCCAAGAAAGAGAGAATCTAAATATTGATATAGCAAAGGTAAGAAGATGACCTTTTTTTTACTACTTTGTTGGTTTTTAAAATATGTGAATCTACAGTAACTCCTCACTTAAAGTTGTCCCAGTTAAGGTTGTTTCATTGTTACGTTGCTGATCAATTAGAGAACATGCTAGTTTAAAGTTATGCGATGCTTCTTTATAACGTTGTTTGGCAGCCGCCTGCTTTGTCCACTGCTTGCAGAAAGAGCAGCCGGTTGGAGCTAGCTGGTGGGGGCTTGGAACCAGGGTGGGCCAGCAGCCTCCCTATCAGCTCCCCACTCCAAGTTCCCTGTGCAGCAGCCACCCAGCAGGCTATCAATTGCCCGGCAGTTCAGCCATAAGTAACTGCAAAATACCTGTGATGTGATCTGTTAACAGGTATAATTTATATAAGCAGCATTATTTTATGTTGTAGTTTGTATGCAGAAAGTGTATTTTTTTTAACAGAGGTACTTTTTGTCACATTTTTTATTTTGTTATGCACCTCTACCCTGACATAATGCTACCTGATATAAGGCGGGTTCGCATATAACACAGTAAAGCTTTGACACGTTGCTCTGAGTAGTGTGTTAAGGGTGCCAGACCAGGCAGGGGCTGAGGGGTTTGATAAGGGGACGAGGGTCTTGGGGGCGGTTAGGGGCTTCCCCACCCCAAAGTCTGGGGAGCAGGAGCTGTGGGAGGGCACTTCTGGGGGCCCCACAGTCCCAGAGTGGCCCAGGGAATTAGCGGGGGGCCGGGAGTAGCCTGCTCTGCTTCCTTTGCCCCGGCCTTAGCCATGTCGCTTGGGGGAGGGGGCTTGGGAGAAAGGATCCCCCCTCGCACTCACCAGCAGCGGTGAAAGGCTAGCAGCCTGGCCCCAGCCCACTCTACTCGGCCAGCTCCCAGCCGCAGCGCTCCGCTTCCCACCGCAGGTGAGTACGGAGGGGACGTCCTTTCCCCGACCTCCCTGCACTCGCCGGCGGCAGGAAGCAAAGTGCCACGGCTGGGAGCTGGCAGAGTGGAGCAGGCTGGGGATGCGTTGCTCCGCTTCCTGCCGCTGGTGAGTGCAGGGGGCGTCCTTTCCCCGACCTCCCCACACTCACTGGCGGCGGGAAGCAGAGCAGCCCAGCCCCAGCCTGCTCCACTCTGCCAGCTCCCAGCCATGGCGCTCCACTTTCCACCACAGGTGAGTGCAGGACCTTTCCCCAGCCGCCCCACAGCGACATGGCTGGGGTGGGGCAAGGAAAGTGGAGCAGGCTGGGGCCACATTGCTCCATGTCCAGCCACAGGTGAGTCCGGGGGGGCATCCTTTCCCCAACCTCCCCACACTCATCGATGGCGGGAAGTGGAGCGCCATGGCTGGGGGGTGGCAGAGTGGAGTGGGCTGGGGCCGCGCTGCTCTGCTTCCCGCCGCTGCCAGTGAGTGCCTGTCAGGGGGCGGGAGGGTGGATAGTGGTCGGAGCAGTCA
Source organism: Gopherus evgoodei (assembly GCF_007399415.2). Classification (NCBI taxonomy): domain Eukaryota; kingdom Metazoa; phylum Chordata; order Testudines; family Testudinidae; genus Gopherus; species Gopherus evgoodei. The sequence goes on along the minus strand of NC_044325.1, from coordinate 14,195,199 downwards.
GGGGACAGGAGGGTTGCGTAGGGGGGTGAGGTCCTGGGGGTGATTAGAGAGGGGGTGGTCAGGGAACAAGGAACAGGGGCGTGGCATATAACGCGGTCTCACCTATTACACGGTGAGATTTTTTGTTCCCAAGGAGCACGTTATATCGAGGTAGAGATGTATTTGTGGGTGCACTCTAGAGAAATATTCTAAAATTGGACTAATTTGTTATCAGGTAATCATTTGAGCTCTGAGACTGCAAGTGGGTGAGCCATCGGATCCGCACAGAGCCTCATTGACTGCAATTATTTGCAAAATTGGGGCCTGCCAAGGCACAATCATTTGCATGTTCAGGGTTTAAATAGCATTTATTTTATTTCCATACATGTTTATTTTAGGGCACAGAAAACATATCCTTGGAATCAGACAATTTTTACAGCAGGTATTATTTTCGATGTGCATTGGGTTTGAGTTGTTTACATAGGAGTGAAGTAATAAACTCTAAATAAGCGGGTCTCAGTGCACAAGAATCAATGACAAAAGGTGAAATAGTATAACTGACCATGCTTTATAAATTTATCATGTTTTCACCTTTTGGATTTTACAGCTGTTTCATCCTTTAGTTTTCAATACAGGCTATTTCCTTAAAACGGCTCACTCTTAGGCAAATGAACTTATTTCTCTAGTAGCTATCATCAGGTAAAATTGAGGATCCAAATTCACTGGTACAGCTCTGGCAGTTTTTTTTAGTCACTCCCATGATTCAAAGCAGGCATAAACCTGACTTAACCAGCCTGTTAAATTGGGTTTATGGCTTTTGTCTGGAGCTGGAGCAGCACAAAGCAGTCAGAATGGATTGGTGAATATTTCCTAGGGTCTGTTCAAAGAAGCTGTGCTACAATGGAACTGAAGATTGGGTGAAGCAATAACCCTCATCTACTGTATCTCCCAGGGTGTGATATTTTCTTGGGGTGCCCAAGACTGTGAGTCACCTTGTTACCCACTGCTTCCAGTGAAAGGGAGTCTAAATGGTAATGACTGGGTGTCAGCTCCCTGATACTGCCAGACTGTCAGCCACTCATGCATTCTTCTCTGGGCTTATGCCAGCCCTAACTTCCCCTTGCAGATTAATACTAGGCGCAACCCGGTCCCTGAGATCCTCTGAAGTGTCCCCCCAGTAGTAACTGGCTTCTGTCATGGGACACTCAAAGACATTACCAGGTAAGCTGTCCCCAAGGGAACAGTATATACACAGCTTGACTGGTACAAATCCTGTGCTGAGCTGTAAGGAAACAGTCATAAGTGTAGTATCAAAGATTAAGATTTAAGAGATACTGAGTCAGGATGATGGAAATATAAATGGTTACATAAAAAAACAACACCGTATGTTTTTACGTACCGTATGTGGCACCGTATAGACTAACAGACATATTGGAGCATAAGCTTTCGTGGGTGAATACCCACTTCGTCAGATGCACGTTGTCATAACCTAGTCCCAGATTTGGACCTTAGTGTCCAAAATATGGGTGTTAGCATGAAAACCTTCAAGCTTAGTTACCAGCTTGGACCTGGTAAAGCTGCCACCACCCAAAAAATTAGAGTGTTTTGGGGCACTCTGGTCCCCCCAAAAACCTACCCTGGGGACCCCAAGACCCAAATCCCTTGAGTCTCACAACAAAGGGAAATAAACCTTTTCCCTTCCCCCTTCCAGGTGTTCCTGGAGAGATACACAGAAGCAAGCTCCGTGAATCTAAACAGAGGGATTCCACCCTCTCTATTTCCAGGACTGGAAATAGAAGTACTTCCCTCTTCACCCAGAGGGTATGCAAAGTCAGGCTAGTAAATCTAACACACACAGATTTCCCCCTGACTTCTTCCTCCCACCAATTCCCTGGTGAGCACAGACAAAATTCCCTGGAGTTCCCCACTAAAGAAAAACTCCAACAGGTCTTAAAAAGAAAGCTTTATGTAAAAAGAAAGAAAAATACATAAAAATGGTCTCTCTGTATTAAGGTGACAAATACAGGGTCAATTGCTTAAAAGAAATATGAATAAACAGTCTTATTCAAAAAGAATACAATTCAAAACACGCCAGCAACTACACACATGTAAATACAAAAAAACCCATATAAATCACTATCTGATCTTTTGTACTTACAACTGGGAAACAGAAGATTAGAAAGGCAGGAAACAGAGATCCTCTCATAGCCGAGAAAGAGACAGGCACAAGAGCAAGAACAAAGAACTCACACACAAACTTCCCTCCACCCAGATTTGAAAAAGTCTTGTTTCCTGATTGGTCCTCTGGTCAGGTGTTTCAAGTTACTCCTTTCCAGGTGAAAGAGACATTAACCCTTAGCTATCTGTTTATGACACACGTCTGTTAGTGTATAAGGTGCCACAAGACTCTTTTGTCGCTTTTTACAGATCCAGACTAACATGGCTACCCCTCTGATATAAAAAACCAAGTATAACACACTTCTCATAGTCTGAACTTAACTTTAACAGGCTAAACATCTAACTGAAAGCAGTTTTGTCTCACACAAAGCTTTCTTCCAGCGTCACTAACCAATATGGCTAGGATTCAACTTCCATGAATGCAGAAAGGGCTGTTCTTTTTTGCTTCCTCAGTGAAAGATAAAAAAAGATGTCCTCTTGTCTTCCTCTTATATGCCAAACACCACTGTTTTTGTCCCCAGAGTCGGGATGACCCCTGTGGTTCTTTTCCTGGGATGCTGGATCCAAGGTGTCTTCACATACTCCCGCTTAGTCTGCAGGCAGATATGGCTTCCATTGTGTTGGCTCATGCTTAATCTACATAGCCAACAGAGAGACAGGTGGATCAACATCCTTTGTCTGACCCCAAACTTGTTTGTCAGCTCTACCTTGGACGCCAATTTTTGGACATATACGCAGCTCCTTAAATAGTATCTGTACATACATCTTGTAACAATTATGAAGATCAGTATGTTATAGGCTTTGCAAGCTGGTAATGAGAGGTTCTTAAGGTCACATGGGTGCTGTGAAGTTTAATTCATTTAAAAATCTTTCAGATTTTCTGATGGAAGGTGATGTGGCAGGACAAGGTATTATTACTATGACTATTAGATATATGTAAAATAGACTGGGAATTAGAATGAATATTTAGTAACTATCTTTGGTCTTTATTTCTAGACTAAGGAAGAATTAAGTACAGCTGAAGGCCTGAATAGAAAACTTAAACATGAAAATAAATTTATAAGTAGCCAGTATCAGATATTACTGGCAGAAGAGGAACACTCACATGCAAAAAGGAACGAGGCAGCAACAGAGTAGGTTTAAACTGTCAATTTCTTAATTCTAAGGTTGTACAGCAGTTTTTAAATTAAGGGAAAGCCGACAGGTGTGGAGGAGCATGTGGTTTGGACAGAGATATCCCATTGGGGAGGATCTACTAATGGAGATTCTCTGTATCTTAGTAAGGAGGAGAGGATGGAATATGATAAAATATGGGTAGAATCTGATGAGAAACAGCCAAATGAAAAAGAGTCCCATTCAGTTATATCACATAAGGGCAGACAGCTAAAAAGTGACAATTTAAAGTGCTTATATACAAATGCTAGAAGTCTAAGTATTAAAATGGGTGAACTTGAGTGCATTGTATTAAATGAGGATATTGATGTAATAGGCATCACAGAAACTTTGTGGAATGAGGATAATCAATGGGACACAGTAGTGTCAGAGTACAAAATGTATCAGAAGGACAGAATAGGTTGTACTGGTAGGGGAGTGGCACTATATGTGAACAAAAGCATAGAGTCAAAAGAAGAAAAAAATCTTAACCAAACTGTACCATAGAATCTCTGTGGATAGTAATTCCATGCTTGAATAATAAGAATGTAGCAGTAGAGATATACTACTGACCAGGATGATGATAGTTACTGTGAAATACTCAGGGAGATTAGAGAAGCTATAAAAATAAACTCAATAATAATGGGGAATTTCACCTATCCCCATATTGACTGGGTACATACCACTGTGATGAGTTCCCCAGGTCACAACCTGGAACTAGGGTATCACTGAACCCTCTGTCATAACAGCCTGGGCTCCCTCTCACACTGTGATGCTGTGACAATCTGCAAACCTCTTCAGGTCCTGCACTTACACAGACACCCACAGGAAGGGATGGACACAGTTGAGTTGCGTGAATGCTTTTCCTAGCCGCTCATGAACCAACAATAGAGAGGCTTCAGCCAATTCCCCACAGCTCCCCAGCCTGACCAGTGTAAGTTTATTACCCAGTTTGCCACTTCTACGAAGGAAAGTGGACATGTGCCAGCTTTTGTACATTGAGCAGATTCCCCAAGCACTTCAAGCAAAACACACTGTTTTAGGTAAAATACAAAACAGATTTATTAATTACAGCAAGATAGATTTTAAGTGATTATAAGTAACAAACATACAGATCAAAGTTGGTTACCTAAGAAATAAAAATAAAATCACAATCTGAGTTCTATAAACTAGACAGGATTTCAGTCAAGCCATGTCTCAACCTGATGGTATCGTTCAGGGGTTGGCAACATTTGAGAAGTGGCGTGCCAAGTCTTCAATAATTTAAGGTTTCTTGTGCCAGTCATACATTTTACATAAATAGAGGCCCCCAACAAAACCTCAGACTGGCAGTGGGCTGAGTGAGGCCTGCGGCAGGGACCCCAGCTGGCAGGGGTCGGCAGACGGAACCCTAGACAGTCAGCGGGCTGAGCAGCTCAGCACACTGCTGGTCTGGGGTTCCGTCTGCCACCCGCGCTGCCAGTCAGGGGTTCTGTCCACCGGCTCTTGCTAGCTGGGGTCCCGACCCCACTCAGACCCCTGGGGTTCCATTCATCCAGTCCGGCAGCGGGCTGAACGGGGCCGGCGGCTGGGACCCAGCTAGCAAGGGGCCAGCGGCAAGAACCCCAGACCAGCCACAGGCTGAGTGGCTCAGCCAGCTGACGGTCTGGAGTTCCAGCCGCCGGCTTCTGCCAGCTGGGGTCCCTGCCGCAGGCCCGCTCACCCCGCTGCTGGCTTGGGTTTCCGTTCACCCAGGCCGGCAGCGTGCTGAGCAAGGCTGGGACCCTGTCTGTCAAGGGGCCGGGACCCTGTCTAGCAAGGGACCTGGACCCTGTCTGGCAAGGGGCCTGCAGCCAGGACCATACACCGAGAGTTGGCTGAGCGGGGCCACTCAGCCCGCCGCTGGTCTGGGGTTCTTGCCGCCGGCTCCTGCCAGCCGGGGTCCTGGCTGTCGACCCCGCTCAGCCCACTGCCCCAGCCCAGGATTCCGTTCACCCAGGCAGGCAGGGGGCTGAGCGGGGCCAGCAGCTGGGACCCTGGCTGCCAGCAGCATGCCAGTAAAAATTGGCTTGCATGCTGTAGGTTGTTGACTCCTAGTATAGTTCCTTAATACAAAAGCTGGGATTCTCCTTTCCAGCCTGGGACCCAGGAGTGGCGCCAGGGTTTCTGGCACTCTAGGCAGAATTTGGGGGGCCGCATTTTGTGCCCTCCCCACGGGGCACGCGGGAGCTTCCGGTTCTGCTCCCATCACGCCGTCAAAGGACCCTCCGCTGAAATGCCACAGGCGACAGCAGCAGTCATTGAGCTGCTCAATTGCCTGCCGCTGTTTTCCATGGCACGTCGGCAGAAGGTCCTTCTTCGGCGGCGCGACGGGAGCGGAACCGGAAGCTCCCATGTGCCCTATGGGAAGCACACAAAATGCTGCCCCCCGAATCCTAGCACCCTAGGCGAACTTTCCATACAATGATAGCACATACAATCCAACAGGGTATTAATGTTCAGCAGATCAAGATTTTTAAAATGATACCTCACAAGGCATACTTTGTACAAAGTGTATCATAATCCTAAAACTGTGGTAAATATGGAGGTGTCAGAGTGTTGCTTTGAGATAGAGAGGGTCACAGTCACCTCAGGACTAGATGTAAAGATAAAATTTCTTGACATCTTACATGACTGCTTCTTGGAGCAGCTTATTCCTGGAACCCACAAGAGAAGAAGCAATTCTTGATTTAGTCCTAAGTGGAGCACAGGATCTGGTCCAAGAGATGAATATAGCTGAACCACTTGGTAATAGTGACCATAACGTAAGAAAATTTAACATCCCTATGCAGAGAGGGACAAAAAGAAGCCCCCCACAGTAATATGTAATTTCAGAAAGGGGAGCTACACAAAAATGAAGTTAGTTAACAGAAATTAAAAGGTACCTCACCAAAAGTGAAATCCCAGCAAGCTGCATGGAAGCTTTTTAAAGACATCATAATAAAGGCTCATTTTAAATGAAAACCCCTAATTAAAAAACCTAGTAAGGAGACCAAAAAAGTGCCACTGTGGCTAAACAACCAAGTAAAAGAAGCAGGTAGAGGCAAAAAGGCATCCCGTGAAAAGTGGAAGTTAAATTCTATTGAGAAAAATAGAAAGGAGCATAAACTCTGGTAAGTGATGTGTAAAAATATAATTAAGAAGGCTGAAAGAGAATTTAAAGAGCAGCTAGCCAAGGCTCAAAAAGTAACAGCAAAAAACAAACAGACAAACAAAATTGTTTCCAAAGCAGGAAGCCTGCTAAACAGTGAGGTCACTGGATGATCAAGATGCTAAAGGAGCACTCAAGGAAGATAAGGTCATTGTGGAGAAACTAAATGAATTCTTTGCATTGGTCTTCATGGCTGGGGATGTGAGGGAGTTTCCCACACCTGAGCCATTCTTCTCAGGTAACAAATCTGAGGACCTCTCCCAGATTGAGGCATCATTAGAGGAGGTTTTTGAACAAATTGATAAATTAAACAGTAATAAATCAGCAAGACCAGATGGTATTCACCCAAGCATTCTAAAGGAACTCAAATGGGAAATTGCAGAACTACTAACTGTAGTCTGTATCCTATCATTTAAATCAGCTTCTGTACCAAATGACTGGAGACTGGTTAATGTGATGCCAGTTTTTAAGAAGGGCTCCAGAGGCAATCCCAGCAATTACAGGCCAGTAAGCCTAACTTCAGTACTAGGCAAATTGATTGAAACTATAGTAAAGAACAGAATTATCAAGATAGATGAACGTGATTTGTTAGGGAAGAGTCAGTATGTTTTTTGTACAGGGAAATCATGCCTCACCAATCTACTAAAACTCTTTGAGGGGGTCAACAAAGCATGTGGACAAAGGTGATCCAGTGGATACAGTGTACTTAGATTTTCAGAAAGCCTTTGACAAGATCCCTCACCAAAGGCTGTTAAGCAAAGTAAGCAATCACAGGATAAAAGAGAAGTTCCTCTCATGGATCAGTAACTGATTAAAAGATAGGAAACAAAGGGTAAGAATAAATGGTCAGTTTTCAGAATGGAGAGGGGTAAATAGTGGTGTCCCCCAGGGGTCTGCTCTGGGACCAGTGCTGTTCAACGTATTCATAAATCATCTGGAAAAAGGGGTAAACAGTGAGGTGGCAAATTTGCAGATGATACAAAACTATTCAAGATACTTAAGTCCAAAGCAGGCTGCGAAGCGTTATAAAGGGATCTCACAAAACTGGACAACAAAATGGCAGATGAAATTCAGTGTTGATAAATGTAAAGTAATGCACATTGGAAAACATAATCCCAACTATACATATAAAATGATGGGGTCTAAATTAGCTGTTACCACTCAAAAAAGGGATCTTGGAGTCATTGTGAATAGTTCTCTGAAAACACCCACTCAATGTGCAGAGGCAGTCAAAAAAGCAAACCAAATGTTGGGAATCATTAGGAAAGGGATAGATGAGGCAACACGATATTTTCTGTCTTAATATAAATCCATGGTATGCCCACATCTTGAATACTGCATGCAGATCTGGTCGCCCCATCATGACTGATGTGGAGAAGGTAAATAAGGAAGTGTTACTTACTCCTCATAACACAAGAACTAGGGGACACCAAATTATAGCCAGCAGGTTTAAAACAAACAGAAGAAAGTATTTCTTCACACAATGCACAGTCAATCGGTGGAACTCTTTGCCAGAGGATGTTGTTAAGGCCAAGACTATAACAGGGTTCAAAAAAGAATTAGATAGGTTCATGGAGGATAGGTCCATCAATGGCTGTTAGTCAGGATGGGTAGGGCTGCAAAACCATTCTCTGAAGTGTCCCTATCCTCTTTTTGCAAGAAGCTGGGAATGGGCAACAGGTGATGGATCACTGGATGATTATCTGTTCACATTCGTTCCCGCTGAAGCACCTGGCATTAGCCATTGTTGGAAGACAGGATACTGGGCTAGATGGATCATTGGTCTGACCCAGTATGGCCAGTCTTATGTCCTGATTTTTAGAGAATGCAGTTTTATTTCTGAAACTTTTCTTTTTGAAGTGTAAACTCACTTCTTTTTATGACTGAGGAGCTAACTGATTTTTCTCTCTTTGTAGACTTGAACGATTATCCAATTGGCTGGATGAAAGACTTGAAGTTCTGTCAAAGCGTGTGGTGGAGGAGCAAAACTTGGAGGATGAAGTTGAGAGACTCGAAGATCTCTTTCAGTATGTCACTTTTCAATATTGACTATATTAAGGACCTGGCTGCAGCTTAATCATGGGCCCGTGTGACTTTGGGAAAGACTAAAACTTAAACATTCAAAGATATTTTAAAGAGAAAGCCAAATGAGTGTATAAACCATACCAGCAAGTTGGTATAAAACTACATGCAAAGAAGTCTTGCTTTTTTAGTTACCCATAATGCCGCCTGCAGTTTATTATTGCCAGGCAAAGTAAACACAAAGAAGAAGATTAAGAACAAGACATTGATTCAGGGAAATAGTATAGAAATAGTGTTGAATGTATAACTTCAAAATCAAACAAGTGTAAATGGCTTGGATCCTGGTCCAGGCTACAGCCCCTTTTTGGTGGGGCAAAGGGGCTGTAAAGCTGCCCGAATTGGGCAGCTGAGGTTTCCTCTGATATGGTGCAGTCCCTGGATGGTGTAGACTTGGTATAGCCTACATCTTGCTCCCTGGTGTAGCGGATGTGCTTGGGGTGAGTGGTCACAGAGCATTGCTGCATTCTTGTGATCTGTGGCTACTGGGACGGCTTTTGGGGACCTGTTATTGGCTGGTACATTGAGCAACTCATCCAGGGAACTAAAAATAGCAGTTTTCAGAGTGGTGTGAATCTTGCAGCTTGGGCTCTCTAGCACATCTGCCTCCATAGGTTTTAGACCCTGAGCTCCATCCCAAGCTGCAACATCCACACTGCTATTTTTAGCATGATAGCCCTGTATAGCATGTAGCAATCAGAATATTTTAGCCCTGATCCTTGAATCAGTGCAAAATGACGGAATCCTGTGCCCTAATAACTGTCTTAGATGGGCAAATACCACATGGGGGAGTGGCAACTCCTTGCACATCAACTCTCAGAGCTTATTTTTCATTTTTCTGCTAGAGGGCATGGTCTGTCCCTCTCTGGAGAAAAGGGTGGGGGAGGTCTACGCATAACCCTACACATTTCCCTTGATGGTCCAGAGGCAATGAGCATTTGCACAAACACACCGTGTCTTTTAACTGCCATGTATTTTTCTGGCTTCATGCTGCCTCTTGGTAGCATGGTTCTGGCAGGAGCTGTGCTGCCAGCCTCTCCTTGCCTGCTGTTATCCCCCCTGAATCCTTCTCAGGAGCATTTCCTGGCACATCATTAATATGCAGGTGTCCTAGTTATGGATAAAATGTAGGAAAATAATTATTCTCACTTTTTATGTTGAAGAAGGAAGAGAACAAACAGATATAGTCTGATGTCTATCTCGGTATTTAACTTGAACTGACCCAACAGGATATACCTTCTGTGTATACATGAAATTGAGAAATAAAGCGTAAGGAATAACCAAACAATATTGTAAAGAGAAGGAAAATCTCATATTGAAATACTCATGCAGGAAAGTCAGCAGTTTAAAAATATAAGGAATAAATTAACAAGAAGAGGAGGTGAACTAATTATCACTATCTTGGTATTATTTGGTTATCCGAAATAATTCTAGAAATGGACCACATCCTGACAGGTAATCTCCTACAGAAGTGGTAGATGCCTCAATGGTTAAGACTTTTAAAACCAGACTGAACAAAGCACGATATCTTATGGAACAATCCTGCACTCAGAGAGCTGGATTGGAAAGCCTCTTTCATCTCTAATGTCTTACATTTTATTATATGATTTTGTGAACTCCCATTGACTTAATTGGCACTTAGCATTTCTCAAGATCAGCCCCAATGTTCTGTGCAGTGTTACAGGAAGGCAACATGATATAGTGGATAGAGCACTGGATGGGGATTCAGGAGACCTTGGTTCTGTTCTTAGTCCTGGAGTGCTGGGTGACCCATAGCAAGTCACTGTATCTCCCTATGCCTTAATTTCCCCATCTGTAAAATGGGAATAATGACACTGATCTCCTTTTTAAAGCACTTTGAAATCTACTATGAAAACTGCTATGTAATGTATTATTATTAACAATTCCGTAGGAATGTATATTACAAGGAGCATGGGAACACACAAAGGAAAAGAAGGATAAAGTCTTTGTTTTGGTTTGTTTTTTAAATAGCCACCTGTACACAATAATATTGTCTGTAAGGGTTCTCTCAGAGAATAGGTCTAAAAAACCAGGAAAAATAAATCTGCTGATGAGGGATGAGTGAACAGAATTTTATAAGTTGCTGAATAGCAAAAATACTAGTATTTTTTTGCTAACCAAATGTGGCCAGAATATCAGGACATGTTCAGCTGTCTCCTGAGGTGGCAGCCTGAGGGTTGGTGTAACCTTTTAAGCACGGGAAAATGTCCACTACCACCTACTACCAAATCTTCATGGGACTTTGAGTAGCCACTTCTCCATCTCCCTCTTGTATCTCAAAGGAGAGCGGGTCACTGGTAACAATGTCTCCTGAAAATGCAGTCAAACATATGGGAGCAGGATTACATCTGCCTCCAACTACCAGCCTTTTTATTTTATTAAACTAAAATCCTCTAGAATGTGTTGAGTCCACAAAAAATTGTTGCATGCTAATGTTTGCCTTGGGACTTCTACATTAGCAGATACATATAATGTGTGCAATGAATGTATGCATCCATCTTCCTTGAGGCTCCACGTCTGTGCATGTTCTTCTGTATTAGTTACTGCACCTAAATCATACTAATGTAACATCTCTGTTCTTAAACTTTTGCCCTGGTGTTTTGGGCTTGATTAATAGGACCTCTGGTTGCTTTCTCTCGCAGTGTTACTAATTCTGGCGTAAGTCAGGACTCTTGGCTTTGCCATAGCCTCCACCAGGTGCCTGTTTAACTTTGCAGTCATGTCCCCTACCTAAGAGACAACATATGAAGCACAGAACCATGATTTCACACCAAAATAGGTATATTTCTGAGTCCCCAGCTGGTAGGAGTGCTTAGCTTGCTGCCTTGGAAAAAGCTTTAAAAATTGTATATTCAAGAAATGACTTATAAAATGAAATGGTATGCAAAGGTTAGCATTATTCTGAACCTTTATTCTTGTTTCAGAAACGCTAAGGATGCCTATGCAAGAGAACTAGAGAATCTAGAGCAATGTTTAAAAAGAGAAAGTGAGATGAGGTAAAATTACAAGTCACCATTTTCATAAGGAACAAATCAACATATTAATGATTTATGGTGACTTTGTTTATATTTTTCAAATAAGACCTAAAACCAAGGTCCTAACCGCCCAAAGCTCCAGTGGTCCTTTTTGCTGGACAAGGAGTGATTCATCTCAATGGCATGGCCAAATTACATCTGGGGTAATTGTATTCTGTCTTCTTAGTTCCCCCACTGTCTCATTTCCTGTCCTGTAGTGTTGTGTGGTAACAGCTGCTAAACTTTACAAAGTAGGTCTCTCTGTATCAGCAATGCATTCAATTGTTCTGGTTTGGGTACCAATTTAATTTTATAAAGCACTTTGGGATCCGTCCCAAAGGAAAAACACTGTATACATGTAAGCTATTGCTGCTGTTTTCCAGTTTAGGGTTGATCTTGCACAATTGAGGTCAATGGGAGTTTTGCCATTGATTTCACTGGGAGCAGGATCAGACCTTGAGTCTGTGTGGCCTGAATTTCTCAAGTGCCAAGTGCCCGCAACTCCTGTTAAAGTCAGTGAGTACTTAGAATGCTCAGCACCTTTGAAAATCATACCACCAGTCTGGTAGACATTTAGGGCTCCAGCTGTCAGGAGCACAGTGGACTGGAAAAGAGGATGGTCTGTTTTAAACTGATTTAGCATCTTGGATTATGTCAGCTGCTTTCTTGGGACTGCATATTTTTCAGCCTTTAAGTAGAGCCTCCCATGGAGTTTGTTTTGTTTAGTAAACCTTGTGGGATGGGGGGAAGCATGTTCTACAAAGACCACTGAAAGCACATTATAATAAGAGTTGTGCTAAATGCATCCCTATTGATGAGATCTGTCAAGATGTACCTTGCATCACTGTGCATACTCTGTTTAAGCAGTGATGCTTGGATTTAGATGAAGGTTTCTAACCATTAGAGGAATGAAGTTCTGGAACAGCCTTCCAAGTAGAGTAGTGGGGTCAAAAGACATATCTGGCTTTAAGACTAAGCTTGATAAGTTTATGGAGGGGATGGTTTCAGAAACGCTAAGGATGCCTATGCAAGAGAACTAGAGAATCTAGAGCAATGTTTAAAAAGAGAAAGTGAGATGAGGTAAAATTACAAGTCACCATCTTCATAAGGAACAAATCAACATATTAATGTTGGGGGGATGGTATGATGGTATAGCCTAATTTTGGCAATTAATTTGGCAATTGATCTTTGATTATCAGCAGGTAAGTATGCCCAGTGGTCTGTGATGGGATGTTAGATGGGATGGGATCTGAGTTACTACAGAGAATTCTTTCCTGAGTGCTGGCTGGTGAGACTTGCGCACATGCTCAGGGTTTAAGTGATCGCCATATTTGGGGTCAGGAGGAAATTTTCCTCCAGGGCAGATTGGCAGAGGCCCTGGAGAGTTTTCGCCTTCCTCTGCAGCATGGGGCATGGGTCACTTGCTGGGGGATTCTCTGTAGCTTGAGGTCTTCAACCCACATTTTGAGGACTTCAGTAACTCAGACATAGGTTAGGGGTTTGTTATTGAAATGGATGGGTGAGATTCTGTGGCCTGCATTGTGCAGGAGGTCAGACTAGATGATCATAATGGTTCCTTCTGACCTTAAAGTCTATGAGATGCCAGGAGGCCCTTTCATGTCTCTCTTTTAGTGTGTATGGGCAGGGGGGAGCTAGCTATGGAAGTGGCCCCAAGTTTGATAAATCTGAATTAATTATTGTAACTGGAGTTAGGTGGGAGAGGATGATAAAAAATTTCCAGTTTGCTTTGAAGTTTATTCAGCAAACTCAGAACTCCAAGTGAACCTAAGAGGTGGGGGAGGGAGGGAATACTCAAAGCTGGACCATCTTCAGATTCTGGTCTAAATCCCAGTTTCTCTCAGCTGTGCTCAAAATGTGCTACTCTTCCAAATGAAAAGGGACATGGCTTGTTTTTAGAGAAGCAAGTTCTATATGAGGGATCGGCAACCTTTGGCACGTGGCCTGGGCCGGTTTGTTTATCTGCTGTGTCTGGAGGTTCAGCTGATCGCGGCTCCCACTGGCTGCGGTTCACCATCCCAGGCCAATGGGGGCTGCGGGAAGTGGCGGGGGCCAAGGCATGTGCTTGCCACAGCTTCCCGCCACTCCCATTGGCCTGTAGCGGCGAACCATGGCCAGTGGGAGCCGTGATCGTCCAAACCTGTGGACGCGGCAGGTAAACAAACTGGCCCGGCCTGTCAGGGGGGCTTACCCTCGTGGGCTGTGTGCCAAAGGTTACCAATCCCTGTTCTATATACTTCTCTTAGGGCTTTTTCTCCATGAGTGCCTCCCAACTGTTTGCGACTCTGTTTTCCTTACAGAGGTAAGAACTGAACCTCTCGGGCCATATTGTTCCATCCTCTTTATTATCCACATCATTGCCCCATTGCATGGCTAGATCTGCTCTAGGAATTATTTTTGGGAAACTCTACAGCCTGTGTTATGCAGGAGTTAGACTAGATGATCACAGTGGTCCCTTCTGACCTTGAAACCTGTGAATTTATGCTGTTTGTGGGAGCCTCTCAGAATCAAGTCTGCTTTAGCAGCAAAAAGTCCTGTGGCACTCTTGGCTGCTTTTACAGATCCAGACTAACATAGCTACCCCTCTGATACTAAGTCTGCTTTGTTACTTTACACATGCTATGTAGCTCTGATTTCCTAATCAATTACAGTGCAATGTCATGTAATGGGTGATACTGTTTGTTTATTTACCACTAGAGCTTTGCTTCAGTGGAAACAACTTCACCTAGCAAAGAAGAAGGAAGTCTTGTGGATAACAGAGGAGACATTCATGAATGACATGAATGTACGACTTGAGACTGGTAAAAAACGTCATGCTGCGCTAATTGCAGAGGTATGTTAACCAGCTGACATTACAACAAAGCCCCTACCTTTCATGCTGTTCTTGGCAAAGTGGTTAAGCTTTAAGGGCCAGATCCTCAGTTGGTGTCAATTATGATTTTGAAGGCGCTGTGTCAGTTTATGCCTCTGAGAATCTGGCTTTAACAGATGATTAACGAAATTGTAAAGAAGTTATGATCGCACAGCACTGTGTTTCAAATGACAGCTGCACCCATTGTACTCAGCCCAGTTATTGTTTAATATTGAAGTGAGCCTGTGTGTACTGCAGAAATGATTGTCCCTGTTAATTGTGCTTTCTGCAACCAGAATGAGCATTTCCAGAAAGAAATTTTGCAGGCTGAAGAACAGGTCAAACACCTTAGTGATGATGTAAATAAAAGGGAAGCTGAATGTGAGAAGTATGAAAACAGCTTAACAGAAGACATACAATGGCTTGAGGTAAATGTCATTTTAAAAAAATTCTTGAAAAGAGTAGTTTAAATGAAGAGACCTTCTTTGCTGTTGTAAATTGGCACCACTCTATTGACTTCAATGGTACTACACCAATTGACACTAGCAGATAACACTGCTCTACAGCCAAAATGCTTCTGAAATAAATGTAGTCCAACTTTACTAAATTCTGAGTCACTGAGAACGAAAATGATGCTTAAAATTGTTGATTGGCTCTAGTTTTCAAGATATGCTATTGGGTCAGTATATACGACCCTTGACTTGGGAATGGTGGAGGATAAGTGAGTCATAAAGGGAAGGGATCTCAATTTAAACCAGAAATGACTAAAATACATCTTTGACTGGATCTATGAATAAATCTATGACTGGGTTTGGACAGTACTTGCTTTTTAGGCAAAACAATGAATGATGCAATCTGAAGCTGGTATTGAGTCATACATTATATGAATTGCATCATGTTATTCCTAGAAATTATGGATGATGCAATCATAACGAAGCTTACATCACTCTGCTGAACAAATTGCCCTATATCAGCTCTAGAAATCATACCATGTCATGCTCTTTTATTTGTCAGTATTTGATTTTGCAAAGGGACACATTTCTGTTTAGCCAAAGTGAGCAGAGATGCCTCGTACTTGTGTGAACAGTGCAGATAACTTCTGCTATGTTTGTGGTGAAGTGACTTTTGCATCACAAAAGCGCAATGTAACCACTATGGTTAAGAAAGGCTATCACCTTTATTTTGGCTGCAAAATTGGAGATCAGGACAAGAGGTGGGCCCCACGCATATGCTGCAACACTTGTGCAACAAATCTTGGCCAGTCGTTGAACAGGAAAAGGAAATCTATGCCTTTTGCAGTGCCAATGATTTGGAGAGAGCCAACAGATCATACCAGCAATTGTTACTTCTGCATGGTGCCTCCAGTTGGGAAAGGTGTGTCAAAGAAGAAAAAGTGGACTGTGCATTATCCAAACATTCCATCAGCTATACGCCCAGTAACCCACGGAGAAGGACTGCCGGTTTCTGATGCACCAGAATCATTCTCACTTGAGTCAGATGAGGAAGAGGAAGAGGATGAAACTTCTGGTTCTGAACCATCAGTGTCACAGGACCCACATTTTCTCCCATCCTCCTCCTCTGAACCATACCTCATAACACAAGGTGAACTGAATGATCTTGTCAGGGATTTGGAACTACCCAAGAGTAAGGCAGAGCTGTTGGGCTCCAGACTACAGCAGTGGAATCTCCTGGCAGGCTATCAGGGCAAATGGAGCCCATCAATGCTTGCAGACTATTGCTGGACAGTGACAAGAGAGGCTCCATTTAATGAATACAAGAGACAAGCCAAGAAGCGCCGAGTAGACACTGAATAGGACTAAACTATGTACATAATAGTTTTTTGCCTTTTGTTTCATAATAAATTTTATTTATATAACCCTTTTGCTGATTTTTAAAGTGTTACATAAACAGGACAGGTGAAATATTATCATGTAAAGCAACCATAAACACATGAAAAGACCTAGGTTTACAATTTATGATTAAAATTCTACTATCTACATGATATACATAGACATAAAATGTAAAAACTTAAATATCTTAGAAACAGTAGCCAATCAGTTGTTTTAATTGTCATATTTGAATTCAGCACATCAAAATACATAATAAATATCACATTTTATCTCTGAAGCAGACGACTTCTCAAAAATTGTAGACCAGTGTAATTTGTCCCATGATTACTAATAGTTTCAAGAAAAAGTGATTCAGTGCCATATTACCTCTTTGAATGCTGTACTGACTCCCCTAGAACAAGAGAGTTTTGGTTTTGGGTTGGGTTTTTTGGGTTTTCTTTTTCTTGCTAAGCAATTATGACCTGATCCAAAGCCCACTGATGTCTCTGGGCTTTGAATCAGGCCCTTAGCACCTACTAGCAGTGGATAAAGTCTTCCTTTGCAACTGGTGCAAAGCTTTATGTGCACTGAACATAAGAGCAATGAAGTGGTGGATTCCATGCAGGGTGCTTTCCCACGGTTACTTGATTGCTAGATGCCAAAGGCAAAGAACTCTGATCATTGTTTGGTTTAAACTGCCTTAATCCCACCCATTGTCTGAACTTTTAGATGAGACCTAAGTGAGAAATAAAATAAAACTGTTTCCTTCTCACTAGTCTTCCAGACAAACCAACAATGAAGGCATAAGTCTGAATCTTGTGGCTGATATATCGTCTAGTGCAGGAAGTTGATTGAACAAATCATACTGCTACTAAATTGTGGCGTGCCCTCCACATGTGTGTACTTATCCATATGTATGTACTCATATCTAGCAAACTGAATTCCATGCAGAGAAAGTGCCAATAAAAAGTGAAATAAAAAATGTAAAAGCAAATATATAGCACCTTAACTTTGAAGCAGCTGCTTGGAGTTGATCAGTGTGAAATTTGTCCCACGATATTTAGATAAACAGTACAAGTTTTCTGAAAATATTAGTCTCGCTGCTGACATGATGGACCAAACTCTGTTCTGAGTTACAGAGCTGTAAATCCATTGAAATCACTGGTGTTGTGTGAGGCGTAATGCAGGGCAGTTTGGTCCTATGTGCGCTAATCCTCTGAGTGCTCTATTATAGCATCCAGAAGCCCTCCTTCAGAGAGAAAGGAGAACAATGTGAGACTCTGAATGAAAACTGACTGGAGCTTCCAGAAACATCAGGCACTTCTCCCATCCGGTGTATATAGCATTTCCTCTGTCTCTAGGTAACCTTTCATGGTTGTATGATTCTCAGCCATCAGTCTAATGGTTCAGAATAGGATAAATCAGACATCCTTAATGTATGAAATATCCCAAGCCTCTTCTCTCTCTCTTTCAATGCCTCTTTCAATGTGTGTATGGATCTAAAATAATTACACACTGGATCTCTCCTTATGTGCATTTCCCGGCAGCTGTGCTGTTCAAAAACATACATAGCATATGATAAATGCTCTTTAACTCCTACCCTAATGTCTTTAATAGGGTTGCTCTAACATCACACAACGAATGTGACATATGAGGATTACCCTTTGCATGTGGACTAGACTAAATCAAGTCAAAGATAATGATATCCTCCTTCAGTGGTTCTCTCTGGTTTTTCTCTTCTTTAACTGTCTCCGTTTCTTCCTGTGTCTTCACTTTTTATCATGTTGGTGTTACAACAACTTGTGCCTCTTCCTGGAGCTTCTACTCTTTCATACTCTTCTCCGGTTGTGCACACCCTAGTCATTTCAGTCATTCTGCAGTCTCTGCTCACTTATTTATCTTATTATAGTCTTCTTTGTTCATAAAGCAATGTGAATACCCATGGCTCTACCTACCGTCTCTCCTATTGCAGTGCTCTATGCACCCAGAATATATTCCTCTGACCATACAAGTATTGCCAGTACAGCAGGGCCAGCTCCAGCTTTTTTGCCACCCCAAGTGGCGAAGCAAAAAAAAAAAAAAAAAAGCCACCATTGGCGGCACTTCAGTGGCAGCTCTTCCGCTCCACTTCATTCTTCAGCGGCAATTTGGCGGTGGGTCCTTCGCTCCGAGAGGGACTGAAGGACCCGCCGCCAAATTGCCACTGAAGACCCAGACATGCCACCCCTTTCCATTGGCCGCCCCAAGCATCTGCTTCCTTCGCTGGTGCCTAGAGCCAGCCCTGCAGTACATGCACCTGAATTCACTGCTTCTATTTAAATAACTTTGTAATATGGCTGGAGATTCACAATGTGTAATGTCAAAAGAATTACTTAGGCTGTCTCCTCATTCTGGATATTCAAATTGCCTTCATTTTGCCACTCTTCATTTTCAAATCTGTCTCTCTCAGCTTTGCAGTTTCCAGGTAATCTATTCATTTTGTCTTCCTTTGCTACAACAGTTATGCATACTTTGATTATTAATTAACATTTATTTTCACTAAAGGATGATGTCCAAGCTAAAACTGAAGCTATATATGAAAAAGAACAACAACTAATTCTGAGCATCCCTCTCAGAGAAGAAAGACGGAAAGAGTTGGAAGAGAAGCATGAAAAATATGAAGATTTGAAAAAAATAGTCTCAGGTAGGTATTAAAGGACTCCGAGGCACTTTGAAGCTTTCTGCTTCTGTCTCAGAAAGAGACTTGGTTGATATGGGTGACCTTGAAGACAGAAGGGGAATGCCTGAAAAATTCGAAGTAATTTGAGTTGACTTTGTAGAGGTTAATATAGACTAAGATTAATATAGACCCTGAAGATAGATATTTCGCTTCCTCTCCCCGATCTTTATCCTAATCCTCTTTACTTACTTTGTGTATTATGGTGAACCTGGTATTTTGATATATTTGTTGTATTTGGAAAAAATAGTTTAAAATTATATATATAAGAGGTCTGACTGTACCAGAGCTGTCTACCATAGTTCAGATGAACTGTAAAGTACAGTGAAGCTCTGAGTGCTTTGTGCACCAGCTGGATTATGACATCTGGACACTACTGGAACATTAAGAATGAATAATAACATCCTTATACAGTTGATCACTTGTTAATGGAACATCTAGTTCTGTTGTCTAAAAAAACCTTTTCCTGATTTGTAGAACTAAAAGATGACGAGACAAGACTGACAAAATCCATTGATCAGTCCGTCAGGATGATTGGTAAACTCAAGAAGATCATGGTAATGGTTCAAACCTTGCTTAACATTATTTGTTAAAGTTTCCTAAATCAGTTTTCTTTCTCTCTGTTCTTGTGCTTTTTAATGATCTCCCTCCGCCCTTCCAGTACCCATCTCCCTATAGCTGCTGTGGAACTGGTCATGCACAGAGATTCTGGCTGGAGGATGCTTGCATAGCTTGATTCAGACCACAGAGCAGCACTGCCATTTGTCATGCAAAAAACTGACCTTGATCTTGTAACCCCTTAGTCATATGAGTCGTCCCAATGGAATTAAAAGGATGACTTGAGTGAGGAAGGGGCTGCAGTATTGGGCCCTGTGTGAGCTCTGTCCTTGTACAGAAGCTGACCACTGCTTGTGCAAGAGCCTTTGCTGCTTCTTGGTAAAACCTTCCTGTATCCTTTTCTCATGATCTCTCCAGCTCATTGCATATCTTGACTATATCAATAGATAACAGCATAAGGAGAGAGAAATTAAGAGTCACAGATGCTTTGTGTGAAAGATTAAAGAAAGGTGTATGAGTCACAAACAAAACCGAAAGGTTTGTGCCTGGCTGGTCTGATACTGCAAGGATGAAGCTCTGTGGTTCTTCTTCGAGTGCTTGCTCATATCGATTCCAATTAGGTGTGCGTGCGCCACATGCACACTCGTTGGAAGATTTTTACCCTAGCAACACTCGGTGGGTCGGCTGGGCTCCCCCTGGAGTGGCGTCGCTATGGCGCTGGATATATACCCCTGCCGACCCAACAGCCCTTCAGTTCCTTCTTACCACCCATGTCAGTCGTTGGAACAGTGGAGCGCGGCTTAGCTGATCTTCACCTCCCTAGCTACTTGTAGTTCTTTTATTAATTCTCGTGTGTATAGTTGTAAATTCTATAGTTGTAGTTAGTTTTATTCATTCTTTGTTATAGTTAGTGTATATAGTTGACAGGGGTTCGGGGATTAGCCCCTTTCTCGCACCCGGTGCCGAGCCCTATGCCCGGTTCACTGGGCTTCAAACCGTGCTCAACCTGCCACAGGCTGATGCCAACGGGAGATCCCCACGACTCTTGCCTTAAGTGCCTCGGGGAATTCCACCTCTCGGATAAGTGCTGGATCTGTAAGGCCTTTAAGCCCAGGACAAAGAAGGAGCGGGACTTTCGTCTGAAACAGCTCCTGATGGAGGCAGCTCTTACTCCTCCGCCCTCAGCATCAAGCGCTGGACAGTCCGTATCAAGCAGAAGCTTCTCCTTGGCACTGGATCGAGCCGGTACCGCTAAGGGCCCTCGGCACCAACCGTCGTCGGCACCGTCGTCTGCTTGGCACCATTCCCTCTCTCCCCAGGTTAAGAAGCATAAGACTCCTGCGGCTTCCATGCCACGTGCACCGCAGTTGGAGCACCCACCTAAGTTGGACCACCCGGCACCGACACCTGCCGCGGCAGCGACATTTTCGGCACCGTCGATTCCGGTCCTGCAAGGGCCGTCTAGTCCGGTGCCTGAAAGCTCCCCGGCGCACGCCGTGGTTGAGCTCACAATTCCCTCCACGCCAGAGACCTTTTCTACGGCGAGAGAGCTGATCGCCTTGACGGAGTCCGCGCTGCCTCAGCCCCCGGCACCGCCGGTGAGGGTCATTCAATCGATAGGCAAGCCTGCCCTGCTGAGGCCACCCTCTGTTGGCACCGTCGAGAGGCACTGATCACGATTCCACCTGCGCTCTCGTTCTCGTCGCCAATCCCGGTCCCGACGCCACTTGCAGTCCCGGCACTGCTCTCCATCTCAGTACCGGTCACACTCGCGGCACCACTCAGCGTCCCGTTCGCCGGCCCACTACTCTCGGCACCGATTCAGCTCCCGGTACCATTCCCGGCACTGCGCCTCTTGGCAGCTGCTCTTGACATCGAGCCTCCAGATCCTGGTTGACCTCCCAGCACCGCTTCGGTTGCAGGTCCCGGTCTCGTTCCCGGTACCGGTATGATAACCAGTACCGCTCTCCGGTGCCACACAGGGAAAGGTCGTTTAGAGATCGTGACCCTTCCCAGGGGTTTTCAGCACCTCCTTGGCCATCTCATCACACATCTGTGTCTTCTCACATGGACAGTGCTTCCTATGCACAGGACTGTGACTCAGATGTGCCATACCGTGTCTTTCATGAGACCCAGACCCAGGAACAGGGACCCCACCGGTGGTCATTCTGGACACCTTAGGCATACCATCAAGCCCAAGGTGCGCCTCCAATGCCATCCTGCTCCGCACCATCGGAACACCGGGTACCGGAGGCAATGGTCAGCCACCCCCCTCTCGTGGGTACAGAGGAGGCTCTCATTCAGCCGACAGTGTCTCAAGTTCCACCTGAGACTGACATTGCTCAAGAACAGGAGCCCACACAGGACCCTCTTGTCCCTGGCCTTTCCTCTTCCTCCTCTCCAGATGAAGCAGTGGCAGGGACATCCTCCTTGGGCCCTCCTCCAATTGACCTGTGGGCACATCAGGACCTCCTGAGGCGGGTGGCCCTGAATAGGAATCTTCAGGTGGAGGAGGTCCCGGAGATAGAGGACCCGGTGGTGGATATCCTGTCAGCTGACACCTCCACAAGAGTGGCCTTGCCGTTTATCCGCACGATACAAGCAAACGCCAATACCATCTGGCAATCTCCAGCATCTATTACGCCCACGGCCAGAGTAGTTGAGCGGAAGTTATGAGTACCTGTACGTGCACCCTCCTCCCTGCTCCCTTGTCGTGCAATCAGTCAATGAAAGGGAACACCATCGCCAGCAAGCTCCTGCCCCAAAATCGAAGGAGGCTAGGCGCATGGACTTATTGGGCCGCAAGGTATACTCTACTGGGGGCCTCCAACTCAGGGTGGCAAACCAGCAAGCCCTGTTCAGCCGGTACAATTATAACACCTGGACGGCAGTGGAGAAATTCAAGGAGTTCATTCCATAAGACTCCCGCCCAGAGTTCGCTGCCCTTTTGGAGGAAGGGAAGAAGGTGGCGAGAACTTCTCTCCAGGCCTCCCTAGACGCAGCTGACTCCGCAGCCAGGACCCTGGCTTCAGGTGTTGCCATGAGGCGGATATCATGGCTTCGGGTCTCAGGCCTTCCACCTGAGTTACAAGCCACCATACAGGACCTGCCCTTTGACGGTCAAGGTATATTCTCTGAAAAGACTGACCCCAGGCTGCAGAGCCTTAAGGACAACAGGGTCATCATGCGCTCCTTCGGGATGCACACCCCGGTGACTCAGCGCCGGTCCTTTTGTCCCCAGCCTCATCGCCCTTATCCCCGGCCTAGACCGAGACAGGACTTCGGCAGAGGACGCGGCCGAGGCAATCGTAGACGCCGGTCTGGACCCCAAGGGGGCCAGAATCAAGGTCCCTCCAAACCACCTATGGGGCCAAAGCCAAACTTTTGAAGGTGCACCCGAGGACGGCGTACCAGTTCCTTTCCAGGATCCTTTACCTGTCTTTTTCAACTGCCTCTCCTTTTTCCTCCCTGCGTGGTCCCAGCTAACTTCAGATCATTGGGTCCTACGCACAGTGGAACTTGGGTACCACCTCCAGTTTATTTTGCCCCCTCCCTTCCACTCCCCACCCTCGTCCCTCTTCAAGGACCCCTCTCACGAGCAATTCCTCTTACAAGAGGTGCGCATGCTCCTTACCATGGGAGCCATAGAGGAAGTACCAGAAGACGAAAGGGGGAATGGGTTCTACGCCCACTATTTCCTAATCCCCAAGGCGAAGGGAGGTCTCAGACCTATCCTGGACCTGTGAGAACTCAACAAGTTCATGATAAAGTTGAAGTTCCACATGGTATCCCTGGGGACCATCATCCCATCCTTGGATCCTGGAGACTGGTATGCCGCCCTCGATATGAAGGACGCATATTTTCATATCGCCATTTATCCTCCACACAAGCAGTACCTCCGATTTGTAGCCAACTGTCAGCATTTCCAGTTTACGGTCCTACCATTTGGCCTCTCTACAGCACCGAGAGTATTCACAAAGTGCATGGCTGTAGTCGCTGCCTCCCGCCGCCGCCGCTGGATACACGTCTTTCCGTATCTTGACGATTGGCTCATCAGAGGGACCTCCGAGACACAAGTCACCCATCATGTAGGCATCGTCAAGGACCTATTCAGACATCTAGGCCTGATGATCAATACAGACAAATCCACTCTAGTTCCCACACAGAGGATAAACTTCATTGGGGCTAGCCTGGACTCCAGTCTCGCCAGAGCCTGCTTACCATTGACTTGGTTTCAGGCGATGGTAACAATTATCCAAACCCTACAAAACTTCCCAACGACTTCGGTTCACACTTGTCTCGGTCTATTGGGTCACAAGGCTGCCTGCACGTTCGTGACCAAACACGCCAGGCTACGTCTCCGTCCCCTCCAATCTTGGCTCAACTCGGTATACCACCCGGGCAGAGACACCATAGACATGATAGTCACCATTCCCCTGAGCATCCTAGGCTCCCTCGACTGGTGGCTGACGCCCTCCCTGGTGTGTGCAGGGATGTCGTTCCATCCACCCTAGCCTTCCATGGCCCTGACGACGGACGCCTCATCTCGGCTGGGGTGCCCACGTCAGACATCTTCGCACTCAAGGCCTTTGGTAATCTCAGGAGCCGGCCTTGCACATCAATGTCCGAGAGCTGAGAGCAGTCTGCCTCGCGTGCCAAGCATTTCAACAGCACTTACAAGGCCACTGTGTCTCAGTGTTCACAGACAACACAACGGCCATGTATTACATAAACAAGCAGGGAGGGGCATGGTCCTTCCCCTTTGTCAGGAAGCCATCCAGCTCTGGGACTTCTGTATAGCCCAGTTGATAGACCTGGTAGCGTCTTTTCTCACAGGCGTTCAGAACACACTGGTGGATCAACTCAGCAGATCCTTCCTGTCTCACGAGTGGTCGATTCGTCCGGACATTATTTATTCCATTTTCCGGAAGTGAGGCTTTCCCCGTATAGACCTCTTCGCTTCCCGCAAGAACAGGAAATGCCAGATGTTCTGCTCCTTCCAACACCTCTCCCCAGGCTCGATCTCGGACGCTTTCCTGATGCCGTGGACGAGCCAACTGCTGTACACCTTTCCACCGTTCCTGCTGGTTCACAGGGTCCTGATAAAGCTCCACAGGGACAGAGCTCACTTGATCATGATCGCTCCAGCGTGGCCCAGGCAGCATTGGTACACCATGCTGCTCGACCTGTCGATAGCCAACCCAGTTACCCTGCCTCTTCGCCCAGACCTCATAACTCAGGACCACGACAGACTTCGCCACCCAGACCTGCAGTCCCTTCACCTCACAGCATGGCTGCTGCGTGGTTAAACCAGTCCAAGTTACTTTGCTCTGCCTCAGTACAACAAGTACTCCTGGGTAGCAGGAAACCTTCCACTCAGTCATCGTGTCTGGCCAAGTGGAAGCATTTCTCCTGCTGGTGCGAAACGCAGAATGTCACTCCCACCGAGGCCTCAATCCCCACCATCTTGGACTACTTCTGGTATCTCAAACAGCAGGGCCTAGCGATATCATCGAGGGTGCATTTGGCGGCCATCTCTACCTTCCACCCAAGGGAGAGTGGCTGCTCCGTGTTCTCGCACCCTATGGTTTCTAGGTTCCTCAAGGGCTCGGAGTGCCTATACCCCCAAGTACGACGCCCCGCCCCAACCTGGGACCTCAACCTGGTTCTAACCAGACTCATGTCTGCCCCATTTGAGCCGTTAGCAACCTGCTTGCTACTGTACTTGTCCTGGAAGACAGCTTTCCTTGTAGCCATTACATCAGCCAGACGAGTCTCTGAGCTTCGGGCTCTCACGGTGGACCCACCATATACTGTGTTTCACAAGGACAAGATGCAGTTGCGACCACACCCAGCGTTCCTTCCTAAAGTGGTTTCGGCCTTTCATGTAAACCAGGACATCTTCCTTCCAGTCTTCTTCCTGAAGCCACATTCATCACGATGGGAGCAACAATTGCACTCCCTAGACGTCCGTAGAGCGCTCGCATTTTATATCGAGCACACAAAACCCTTTCCTAAAATGCCCCAACTTTTCGTCGCGGTGGCAGACCGAATGAAGAGCCTATCTGTCTCCTCCCAGAGGATCTCATCTTGGGTGATGGCGTGCATCCGTACCTGTTATGACTTGGCTTGTATTCCCTCGAGCCACCTCACTGCTCACTCTGCCAGAGCTCAGGCTTCATCTGCCGCCTTCCTGGCTCATATACCCATCCAGGAGACATGTCGCGCAGCTACCTGGTCCTCGGTCCACACCTTTGCCTCTCATTATGCTCTGGTTCAACAGTCCAGAGATGATGCAGCCTTTGGCCCAGCAGTTTTGCACTCTGCAACATTTCACTCCGACCCCACCACCTAGGTAAGGCTTGGGAATCACCTAATTGGAATCGATATGAGCAAGCACTTGAAGAAGAAAAGACAGTTACTCACTTTTATAACTGTTGTTCTTCAAGATGTGTTGCTCATATCCATTCCAAACCCGCCCTTCTTCCCCTCTGTCGGAGTAGCCAGCAAGAAGGAACTGAAGAGCCGTTGGGTCGGCAGGGGGTTATATCCAGTGCCATAGCGGCGCCACTCCAGGGGGCGCCCAGCCAATCAACCCAGTGTTGCTAGGGTAAAAATCTTCTGACAAGCGTGCACGCGGCGCATGCACACCTAATTGGAATAAATATGAGCAACACATCTCGAAGAACAACAGTTACAAAGGTGAGTAACTGTCTTTTGCTGGCCACAAAAGCCCACAGGCACAGATGCTATTCCTTATTTGAGAAGGAAGTGCTCCTTCTCCAAGCATCTTTAAATAGGCAGTAACTTACCCAGAATCTGTGGTCAAAACATTTGTGTACCACCAAAGCCTTCAACAGAAATGTGTGTGTGTGTGTGTGTGTCACTAAGCTCCCCAGTGTGACCCCATGGTTGATATAAATAGACAGGAAGTAAGATTCAATGGTTAGTGTATGATACAGAGTCAGGAGACCTGGGTTCTATTCACAACGGTGCCACTGGCTTGTTGACCTTGAGCAATTCCACTTCACTCCTCTGTGCCTCTTCTCCCTAATGTGTAAGATGGAGATGACAAGATTCATTTCGTAAAGCACTTTGAAAACTTTCAGTGAAAGGTGCCACATATGTGAAAAGTATTATTATTATTATTGTGAATTTATTAGGTTACAACAATTATAGTCCAAACACAAGATCCATTACAATGAAGCAAAATAATGAAGGGTTTATTTATTAATAGGCTGAGCTAAAGAATGAATTAAGAATAAAGCGTGACTTGGCATTTGACCAGTTGAAAGATCATACAGAAGTTCTGAAGTTGCTAGAGAGGGACATCTATGAGGTCGACAGGAAGCTCGACATTGTGAAGACAGAAAACTGCAGACTGAAATTAGTGAGTATACGGATGGTTTACAGACAGCTTGTCAGCA
This sequence comes from Gopherus evgoodei, assembly GCF_007399415.2. Lineage (NCBI taxonomy): Eukaryota > Metazoa > Chordata > Testudines > Testudinidae > Gopherus > Gopherus evgoodei. Next base: position 14,168,208 of record NC_044325.1, on the reverse strand, counting down.
TGCAGGTCTCTCTTCAGTTTTCTTTTCACAGGGAAAAATAGAAATGGAGCATGAGGAAACAATAAACTCTATAAATGCTTCAGCATACAGTATAGGAGCCAAATTTTGTCTTCTGATGCACCTCTGGGTCTCCTGGTAACTTCATTGAGAGACACATAGGAATATCTAAGGGCAGGATTTGTCCCTTTGGCATTTTGTCAGTGAAGGGACAAATCCTGCCCTTAGTTGAGTAGAAAAAGCACTCTGGTGCATCTCGTCAGGTATATAGGGAAAGGCTTCCCTGCTAGCTGTGAAAGACTGGGTGAAAGCTGAGACAAAGAAGAGGCCTGTGCTGTTTGGTATTGCAGCAAGGGAGACAGTCCCACATACCTCCCTGTTGACTTACACAGCCATTTTAGCTCATTCTTTTATTCTGGAGCAATGGCTGGAGCACTGTGTGTCAGAAAACCCAAACCCACTAAGTAATAGGTAATGGTCTCAAGCTGAAACTAGATGGTAGGTTATCCCCTCTTAGAATGGTGCACTTTTGTGCTGAGAGGTGAGAAACATTGGGATTCATTGTGGTTACTGCCCAGAGAGGGTTAACAGTCCTCTCGCCACTCTAAAACAAAGATCACAGGAAAGCTGACTTGGTTGGACTTTACAGAAGGTTTGCATACAGCATGCTGATGTTCAGCTTTCCAGGTATATTTCCTTTCTGGGACTGTAGGAATCCCTACATTTTCCATGATGGATCCAGCGCTGGACTCGGGTGATGACATGATTAGTCATTTCTATCCTGGCTAAGCATTTGTTGCCGCCTTATTGCTTTTCAGGATTAGGGTAGTTTTCAAAAGTGCCTCATTCCATGGCAGAAGCGACTTCAAACTGGAGGTGTGAATTCCAGCTTGAGGAGACATGGCCACACTAGCTGTGACCAAGCTAGCACACTAAAAACAGAAGTGTAGCTCCAGTGGTGCAAGCAGTAGGAGGAGCTAGCCATCCTGCATGCATACCTATGGTCTCAGATGGGATTGTACTTGGGGTGACTACGCTGCACGCCGCCGTGGCTACACTTCTGTTTTTACTGCACTAGCTCTATCAGAGCGCCACTTACTTTTCCTCAAGCTCGAATTTACATCTTCCAGCTCTAGACATACCTTTAGGCATTTAAGAGCTCCATTTTTACTGAAAGTCAATAGACTTAGGCTCCTAAGTGCCTGAGTCGTTTCCGAAAATGGGACTTAGACTTCTAAGGCTCTTAGATATTTTTGAAAGGTTACCCTAAGTCTTCCACTGCTAGGTGTCAAACTAGCCTACAAGAATGGAGGAATTCCTTTTCCACAAAAGATCTGAGCACATTAAACAAGTCTAAAAACAATGTCTTGATAGCTGATCTATCTCAGGCTGCAACTCAAAGCTGAAGCCACACCTTCATTAGACACGGTGAGCTTAATTTCCAAAGGGCTTTCTGAATTGTGTGTAGTATTTGTATGTGCTCCTGTTTGAATGCACAGAAACCTGGTTTTACAAGTGCAGTTGCCTGTATTTGCATGCACTAACATTACAGATGCTACTTAGGAGGCACTTTGAAAATGTGACCGTATAATTTATTTTCCCTGATATCAACATAAGCTGCCTTCAGAAAGAAAGCCCTTTTACTGTAGTACAGTTATCCCTCTCCTTAATGCTCAGGATAGGAACAATTTCAAGATGGTCTCTTCATTCTGACACCCAAATGCAGGTTGCTCTATGTCGTGGGTGGCCCATGACATCAGGGTATGGAAATCGTATGGCGGGCCATGAATGTTCACAGAATTGGGGTTGGGGTGCAGGAGGTGGTGAGGGCTCTGGCTGGGGCCAGAAATGAGTTCAGGGTGCGGGAGGGGGCTCTGGGGTGGGACCAAGGGGTTCAGAGTGTGGGAGGGGGTTCTGGGCTGGGGCAGGAGATTGGGGCACGAGGAGGTGTGAGGGCTCCGGCTGGGGGTGCAGGCTTTGGGGTGGGGCTGGGGATGAGGGGGTTGGAGTGCAGGAGGGTGCTCCGGGCTGGGAAAAGGGGTTTGGAGGGCAGGAAGGGGATCAGGGCTGGGACAGGGAGTTGGGGCACAGGAAGGGCTTTCAGGTGTGCAGGGTTTGGGTGGCACTTACCTCTAGCAGCTCCCGGAAGCAGCAGCATGTTCCTCCTCTGGCTTCTACGCAGAGGCATGACCAGGCAGCTCTGCACGCTGCCCCATCCGCACACGCCACCCCTGCAGCTCCTGTTGGCTGCAGTTCCCAGCCAATGGGAGTTGCGAGGGTGGCTCTTAGGGTAGGGGTAGCTTGCAGAGCCCCCTGGCAGTCCCTACACATAGGAGCCGGAGAGAAGACGTGCTGCTGTTTCTGGGAGCTGCGGCATGTGCATGCAAGCCTCAGGCCCCACTCCCCAGTGGGAGATCGAGGGCTAGATTAAATCAGGTGGCAGGCCGGATGTGGCCCATGGGCTGTCGTTTGCCTATCCTTGTTCTACGTCCTCTGCTGCTGATGATGTAGCAAAGGAACTACAGAAAGAAGAAAATCAGTTTCAACTCCAAAAGTCAGAGCTATTGGTACCTGAAGTACAACAAAGATACTAGCTTGGAACTTGCTTTTGTACTTCACTATTGCCTTGTGACAGTTAGCTATAGTAAAGATACACAGGGCAACTAAACCGTGAATGAAGAGTGAGTGCCAGAGCCTCAGCAGGTGTAAATCAGCACAGCTGCATTGACTGAATGGTTTAGAGCTGAGGATCTAATCCTGAGATTTCACTTATTTTGGTTATCATTAATGTGGCTGTTCTGGAAAGTGAAATGGATGCCTGATGTTGAGAAAAAGTGTAACAATGGAAAGAGTTTTGTCCTGGGGAATACACCACCCTCTGTATATCTGTGGTCACAAAAATTGCTAAAGAGATCAGGAAGGAGAGACCAAACCCAAATATTTACCAAGCTGCAATGTTTTTCTCTGCAGTGCAATTCACAGATGAAAGCGGATATTTTGACAATGAGCCATGAAGCCGAAAACCACAAATCAGCAACAATAAAAATTCTGAGTGATCTTACAGTCCTTCATCGTGAGTAACGTCATCAAAGAAAATGTTCAGCTATTTAAAAACAAAAATTATCATATTCTCAGTATTGGAAAAGGAAGACTATTTTAGAAGGTTTATGTTTCTCTGACAGTCTGCTAACATTCTAAAACTGAATTTATTTTAGAGCTTTTCCTGAAGGGATGGTCAGAGGACAGTAGCATTCAAAAGGTAGGTTTCAACATTTTTTGACAAGGTATTTTTTAGCATTGAAAATAATTTGGCTACCATGCAAAAAAAGAATAATAGAAGATTTGGCACTGTAAATACTCTGCTACCATTACTCTGCCACAGGATAGAATACAGGAAATTAGAAATTTTCTAGCTCTGCATAAAAATAATTATTGTAAATTTCTTTGTCTTACGTTGGTTCTGATTCCATTTCCCTCATCCTAGGTTCAAACATACCTAAAGGTTGTCATCTTTCTTTAAATGTTTTTAAAACTCAACCTGCAATAGGAAACTCATGAAAAATCTGCATAAGAGCTGGCTCTGGGTATGCCAACACAGCAGAGCTGTACAATTGGTGTTTGGACAATCTATGAACAGTCAGGAAATGCAAAACAAAAGCATCCTAATATTTTGTGATTTCTTTGTCTTTACAAGAAAATGATTTTTCCACTTTGTCTCATTATAGGAATTTGTGGAGAATGAGAAGGAAATCCTGGCTGCAATAGCAGATCTTGTAATGAAACTTCATCAGAGAGAGAAAAAGATTGATTGTATTAACAAAGGGCTACAAAATAACTTTGATGGACTGGATTCTTTATTAGAAAGTAAATCCAGCATGGAACCCAGTAAGATACACCAATCCTTTTTCTTTTCTTGTATCCTGATGGAATTATGGTGAATTTGTTCATTAGGAATAGACGGTGATAACACTTCAGAAGTAAACTCCATCAGATCCTCAGCTGGTAGAAACTGATGAGCTCCAGGGAGCTACGTCAGTTTCCACCAGCGAGGATCTGGACTTACATTCACAGTGGAAAAGCTATTGCATTCATTAGGAAAAGTATGCATATTTTATGGCACAGCCTGGATGATGATGGTACATTTAATTTCCTGTTCCTAAAGGCTAATTCATTAAGGAAGCTGTGGAAAATATTTAGAGCTTCACTGTTCTCTTCAGAACCACATTTTAGCTTTTCCACAATGGACATGTGAATGCTAACAAATCAGAGCTGCTGCCTGGCCTGGTGCTGTATGATTAGCATTATGGTGCTGTAAGTTTAATTGATGATTAGGATGTCTAGAATTTTTTGAATGGGCAACTTCTGTTGTTTACATTTTAAATAATAATACACTGGAGCTGAGGATGAACATGTCTCCTCTTCGGGCCGTTCCCTCCACCTCCCATGATACCTTGCTACCTGCTCATTTTAGCTCCAGTAGTACAGGCTTGTGCTTTTGATACTAACGTTCTCTCCTTGGGAATGTTCGTGATATGTGCATGCATGTTGCTATATTCTTGTAACAGAAGTACATTGTTTTTTTGATGATAGTGTTGCCGGCAGATAACTGCCTGAGGCCAAGCAACAGCGGGGAGGTCCGTCGCCTGGTGTGCCGCGCCAATAAACACACCAGGGTGGAGAAGCAAACCAAGTTTATTTGAGATCTCAAAGCGGTGCAGGGAGATTGACTCAGATCAAGCACACCTAAAACAAGCAGTCTGTTCCTTTATATCCATGAGAACTTTTCTCACTGACTAGCAATCCCCCGTTTCCCCTCCCTCCTCCTCCTTCCTCCCCCTGTAGCAATTACGTAAGCGCAGGTGCATTAAGTAATCTTGGCCCCGGCAGCTCGTTAGTAAGTTTTCCTTCTGCAAGTTATCTTGTCCTTCTGCTAAAGGTGCACAGGCCTCATTATTTCTGCTTTAGACCAGTTAGAACTGTTGCAACTGATAACGGCTGTTACACCTGGCCTTTTAGGTCGATTAAAGTTCAAACATGGAGGGACTCTTGTCTGCTGAGGCCTAAAACCAGGAAGGCGCCATACTCTTGTGGCCTTCCACCCTCTCGAGTTACGTAGGGTTATGCTTAGTGACACCAACAACTCCCTCCTTTGAGAATACTCAACAAACTTTTGGCTGAGTGTTCTCACATGTAAAGGATAACATGTGATTAAGCTCTAGGGAGCTGGAGTGCTTTACAGCAGGCAAGCAAGAGAAGAGTAACAATACACAACACCACACCAGTGAGCAGGAGGTGAACAATGCCTTCCCCTAGTTCTCCCAGGTTGAGTAACCAGCCCCAGAGGGAATCAGAAAGAGTAGGTTTCCTTTCCTGGGCCTTCCACTGTTCAAAAGCCTGTTTGGCTGACAGGATGTGCTTGTTAATATCCTGTGCACTTTCTGGGACATAAGTACAGCATTCATCCCCTATAAGGGCGCACACCCAGCCCTGGGAAGCCACACTTCCACCCAGGAAGCGGCTAAGTATGTCTCCATGATCACAGATCAGATGGTATTCCTGATGCGTCTGTAAGGGCAGTGGGCCAAGTCTGGTACTCAAGATCACTCCGAATGGCCATCAGCTGGTCATTTAGGAAACTGCGAATTCCTAAACATACTAGATCCCACTGCAATGCCTTCCCAGCCTCAGTTATATTTAATACCATCTTTTCTTGGTGTAGTACTATAATACACCTGTTATTTAACTATTCTCAGGTACTGTCAAAAGGCATTTCCATTAATAGCATACATTATTAGTCACTGGAATGGTTTCAATACGGGTAAAATTTCTAGTAGCAGAACAAACTCTTTGGGTACTTGTTATTTAAAATCCAATTAGAGAGAGATATATATGCTGAAGGATTTATCCAAAACACAGGGCGCAGCCTGTAGAATAAACCCCAAAATCCAATTAATACCACATTCCCAAACATGGGTCCCACAAATGTCCTCCCACCAGTGTATAATTCTTTGTTTCTTCACCAGGGTCAGTTCTTAATGTCCTTTCTAGTCAGGAATTCCTGGACTTTGGCAATTTCAGTGGAGCGAGTGTTCCTTCTTCTTTCCCAAAACAGTCATGGTGCAGCATCCTTGTACTTTTTCCCTACTGTCCAGAAGGCACAGTGGAGCTAGAAGGTGAAATAGGCTAATCATCAGTAGGAGAATTCTCCCGAGGTGGAGGGGTCTTTTTGCAGTGAGAATCTTGGGACCAAGCAGTCAGCCTTTGGCACTTCACAGCGGTGTTGGTAGGTAGCAGGACTTAATAAGGGCCTTTCCAGCATGGAGCCAAGGCAGTCTTTTGTCGGTGGACCTTTACATCAATCCCGTCTCCTGGTTCCAAGGAGTGGCAGGGCTGCTAGGGTCTTTGGGTAGCCCTTCTTTACCCGTGAGAAAAGAAACTTAACACATTTCATTAGTGCCTGGCAATGTTTTTCAGATCTCATAGCTGTGTGGGCAAATTCAAGCCCTCCTTTTCCTAGTTGTTAGCCAAGTCTTAACTGTGAGCAGTGTCCTTGAATGGAGTCAGTGTCTTATCTATAGCCTGAGCTTGCTAGCTAATTTTTTTTTTTCCCGTTAACTCATTCTGTGCTTTGTTCTTCTTCCTTTCTTGTCTTCTTTTAACCTGCAAAGGAAACTTCCACTTTTTACTTATACACCTTTTTCCCAACAATGAAGACATAAACATTGTCATTATACAGTAATTAGTCTTATTATTTAATATATGACACACACACCCTTTTACTAAAATAACCTTATTACAGAGCTTTGGAGCAACAAGCCAGGACAAGCACACCCACTTTGAGGAGTTAACTCAATACAACCTCTAGTCCAATAGCCTTCCACCATCCCCAGCCCTCTGGCTAGAAATCTGAGGTAGCCAGAAAGATCCCATGTACAATATGGGGAGTGGGTTAACTTTTCATGTCTTTGCTTTCAAAGACTGTTGGTATGCAAATTTTAACAACAATTTTTGCAATTAACAGTTTGGCCAATGAAATTTCTTTTTCTTGAGGAAATGCATTAGACTTTAGTATACCACATTCTCCTGATTTATCCAAACACTTTGTATTCCAAGTTGAACAAAACAAATATCTGCATTTTAATTTAACCTTTTTGTTTGATTTTAAACTAGACTATTTTATAAAAATATTAAACACAAAAATTCCGGCCACAAGACAAACACCACAAGACAGAACACAGAACACAAAACATAATTTCTATTGTGCCAGTAAATGCATGGTATATTGAATGCTGTTCAGCTGGCATCAGTTTTCTCTGATTATCTGAAAGACAAAAAAACAAGAGGTCTACCCACCCTTTCTGGGCAGACAATGATCACTTGAAATATACAAATACTCTTGTTGGCTTCAGGCAAAACAGAGGAATTACCCCATAGTTTCTTGTATTTGTTTCATAGGCAGCCCAGGTTTTTAATTACATAACACTGTATACATTCTTCAGCTAATTCAACTAAATTGTTCATAGCCACACCAAATGATTGCAATCCAATAACTTCTTTGCCTGAATTTATTTACAAACATTTCACAGACACCAAAAACTTTTTTTTCTTTAGCATTTTTACAAAGTTCAACTGCCGTTTTCTCCAGCAACTACAGAGTTAACTTCTCACTCTCCCTTAAATCACTTGCTTGTCTCCCAACAGCCACTTTTATCAACTTAAATCACCATTCCAAGTAAGTCCTGGGTATTTGAAATCTCCATGCTTACACTTACTGACTCCTTCCTTCCACTACACCCTTAAAGTTTTCCAACCTGCTTTTCAATCTCTTTCTCTCTCTCTCTGTTGCCTGCCTGCCTGGGCCCGATCCTGCTTTTCTTGCTGAACCGTCCCTTCCATGGGCACCAACTTGTTCCACTACCAGTTTAGCTAGGAGGGTGGGCTTCTCATCTAGCCCCCACCCCTCCTGGTCTCTTCCCTTAAACATTCTTACTCACAAGACTCCCCGAGTCCTCCTTCATGAGGCTTGCCACCTGGACAAAAACACATGGCCCATTGGGCAAAGGCCATTTAATTAACATATAATTTAAAGGACTATTTTTAGAGGGTTTACCCAGAGACTCATTCATCTGTTTGACACTTAAACAGAAAAGAGAATTACACAGAGAGCAGAGGGAATTACAGTCTAAGCCAGACTTTCCCACTTCTATACACTGACCGCTACAGGGGACGGGACAGAAGGATCTCAATTCGACCTCAGAGCTTCCTCGCACGCATGGCTTCCACTCCAAGGAATTACGAACGAGAGGTTCAGTTCCGCCCACACTCCTAACGTCCAAATGAACAGAGCAGGAAAACAACAGTAACCGGTTAAACAGAACAGAACCAGATAGCGTTTTCTTATCCTATTAGGACTCACTTTTACTCATGCAGTTCTCAACATATAACACCAACAGTACCAAGCAAAGCAAACACAAAATAACAAGGGTAAAACAAATAGATGGTGTAAATTCTGCAGAGCTCCCCCCTTCTTAATTGCTCACCAAACTGTGACAAATTTCTGTTACCAATCTATCCCTCATGTCAGGTGATCAGGCTGACACTACAGGATCGTTGGGGGAAGATAAAGAAAACACACCATATAACTGAATTTTAAAGCTTCATTAATAAAATAATAAAACAACAACGGAGAGTGTTGGGAACGCTCCCTCATCACTCAGGAAAACATTAATGCCCCAAGCCCCTTTCATACCCACATACGTACGTCCAGACTGGCCACTTCTGTGTATAATGTTCAGAGAAGGGGGGAGAGGTGGACTGGAGATTATCCTGTATACAGCTTGTCCAGAATTTCTAACATGCTTCCGCTCTTTGGAGGGCTGTTCTCTTGCACCCTGGAATCTTCTGCAGCGTCTCTTTCAGAGATTCCAGTCCAGGTCAGCTGCCTGCGGCTTCTTCAGTGTCACCAAGCCACACCGGCTCCGGGGTCACAAAGGCACACTGTTGGATCTTACTGGACAGTTAAGCTTTGCAAATGTAATCTTAGTTCTGTAACTTGTATTGCCTTTGGTTCGCCTCTGTCTATATTTTTTTCCTTCACAGCCAGCTGGGGCCGAAAGCAGTTTTTCTTTGTACTTAGCATAGTCTGCTTTGATTCTGGACCTTGAACGCAGAGCAATCCCCCCCTTCCATCCCTGGGCCAAGATGATTTTTAAATTAACCCGTTCCTTTCCTCAATAGACAAATTTGCTCACTCTGTGTCAGGGCTTTTTGGTGATTAAACGCTCCTCTTAGATGTATGATCTTATCTAGATTGAAGTACCTTCTAGTGGGCATTGTTTAGATGGATTTTCACGCGTGTAAATATTCCATTTCTCTAAATACCTGCAGGTTGTTGAACCATAATGTACGTACATATAATATGCTGGGGTACCCTAGGGGGTGAGGTGGAATGTTTAGACTGCCCCCCCCCCACCCATTTTCCACTTACACACACAGGGAGGGTGCCCTGTCCGCGCTAGCGGCTCATAAACTAAGGATTTTTCCCTACAGGGTACTCACACAGGAGAGGCTAACGAGGATGCCCACGACCCTCCTACACCTCCCTTCAGCAAAGAGCGTAGGCTAGTCTCTCGGAGACGGCGCCGCTTACTCTGATTGCATCCAGTGAGATGATCAGACTGTCAGTAGCCCACACGGAAAGGAAAGGGGAAGGGAAGATGGGTACACACACTCCTAGACCCAGGCAGCTTCCTCACCGGACGATGCCAGGCCAAGTCAGCCCACCATGGGTCGGACCTCCTAAAGATCCACTAGTTACCGGGCTTGCGTTAGAGTAGTCCTGGTCACGAGCTTTTGCTTCACAGGGTACTCTGGGCGTCTTCCGGTAACAGTCACTCACACTGGCCCCCAGTACCATTCTGCATCTGATCTTGCTTTTTAGCTACAACAGGGAGAGAGTGCACTAGGACATAGGGTCTCCCTTTTCTAGACAGGTCCCTCCTTTGTCCCTGCACTATCCCTAACCTGCTTTTTGGATCCTTGCACTCTGCCAGACAGAGGGAAGAACTGGAGCTACAGTGGGGTATTTTTACGAGAGCTCTCCATACAAACAGCTTCAGAAGCTACCCATTTACTGACAAAACAGGAGTAATTGGAGGATCATGTTATAATTAAGTGATCCTTCCGGTGGCCACCTTTCTGGTCCTCTAGTTGATATTGAGGCCAGTCTACTATACGAAACTTTTTAGTTTGCTTTTAGTTAGTGGATCTGATCCAAGCACTTCCCAATTCGCTAGAATGCATTCTAAGGGTGTACACCGTGTCCTGCCTGTACTCTGTCCCTGCCCCATATCCTAGGGTGACACTGGGCGTCCCCAGGTCATAACAGGCAAAAATCCAGACCACTGGACTGTTCCTACCTTATCCAAGGGACCGGTTCCTCACCGTCGCCCTCAACTGCTTCTCCACTACTCGAGCGCGTTGCACCGTTGTGCCCTCTGGGGTCAGTCGAACTGCGTCTCCGCCGAGGCCCCCGGTGAAGTCACCGGTGCGCGCTGGGCGTCGGTCGTCGCCACAATCCGTCGACCACCAGAAGGGATCCAGGCAAGGCTAATTTTAGCCTCAATGCCCCACGTTGGGCGCCAAGAACTGTTGCCGGCAGATAACTGCCTGAGGCCAAGCAACAGCGGGGAGGTCCGTCGCCTGGTGTGCCGCGCCAATAAACACACCAGGGTGGAGAAGCAAACCAAGTTTATTTGAGATCTCAAAGCGGTGCAGGGAGATTGACTCAGATCAAGCACACCTAAAACAAGCAGTCTGTTCCTTTATATCCATGAGAACTTTTCTCACTGACTAGCAATCCCCCGTTTCCCCTCCCTCCTCCTCCTTCCTCCCCCTGTAGCAATTACGTAAGCGCAGGTGCATTAAGTAATCTTGGCCCCGGCAGCTCGTTAGTAAGTTTTCCTTCTGCAAGTTATCTTGTCCTTCTGCTGAAGGTGCACAGGCCTCATTATTTCTGCTTTAGACCAGTTAGAACTGTTGCAACTGATAACGGCTGTTACACCTGGCCTTTTAGGTCGATTAAAGTTCAAACATGGAGGGACTCTTGTCTGCTGAGGCCTAAAACCAGGAAGGCGCCATACTCTTGTGGCCTTCCACCCTCTCGAGTTACGTAGGGTTATGCTTAGTGACACCAACAATAGGATTTTAAAGGGGAAAGGTTATTACATTCATACAGCTTTGAGGTGATTGGAATGTTGATACTTGGACAGCAAACTAGAGAAAGGGATGGGTTAATTCTATAAGGAAAAGAACATTTCTGCTTCAGCTTAAGGCCTGATGCTGCAATTATTTCATGTATGGAACGTTCACTGAGGTCAATGGAAAGTCATTGCATAAAAGGACCGCAAGGATCAGGAAAAAAGTGGGTCTCTAATTACATCCATCTTAAACTAAGTATCTGCAGTTAACTTTTTTGTGCAAATGAGAGCAGATCCTGAGAAAAGCTTGCTAAAATATGTACTTTCTATTTAAATTCCAGATGTTTCTGAAGGATAGAATATTGGAGTAAAAAGGAAAAGGTAAGTATCTCTATATTGATCCCTATGCTACATTTACTTGCAATAAGCTATGCTTTTAACAGTCTACTGACTAAGAGAAATTTTAGGATTAAGATATGATTCCCCAGTCTTATCCAATGACATGCTTATCATTAGTGCTACTTGCGTTTTGTTTTCACATTTCTTTTTGACAACTTAGGGCCAAACTTTTAAGCCTGGAGCCACGCTGTCCATGAACAGAAATGCATATGCAATTGCTCTGTTGTCATTACCATAGCTGTGAGTGCAAATGTCTATTGCAGTTGGTCCAGAAACCAGTCACCCAAAGTGCATGTGCAATCCCAGTAACTGAGTCTGAAAATACAGGTACAAGACTGTGCACAGAACACTTTTTTTTTAAATAAAAGTCTGTTCCAATACTAGCCATGGGAGTTGGTATTTTAATGCATATATCTATCAGGGCCATATTTTCAGAAGTACCTTATGGATTTGGGTACATAAAAAATAGGAACGTTTGAATGCAAACAGATAGGTGTACCGAATCTCATTAAGCAAATGCCTATTTTCACACCCAAATGTGTTTTCGTGTGTACCATCGTAGAAGTCCTTTTTGAAATAGTGGATCTAATTTTCCAGTTAGACAATAATGTTATTAGGACAAAAATCCTAAATCTTGTAGTAAGAGAGAATATTACATAGTTTGCTTCTGAATAAGGAACAGTGACATCTGGAGGCAGGTAAGCTGGTGCAGAGTCCAAAACAAATACTCTGAGTTATCCACATGTTCCACAGTTTAACTAGCCCAGCTTTGCTTTGAGAGGTAAGCTCTCAAGCTGCTCCCCAATTCCCCACAGCCTAATTGGGTAATAGAACACACAACATACTATTGTGACTCTAAATTAAACAAACACACTGACGGTTATACCAGGGTATACCATGATCAGTACATTTTTATCCCTCTTTGTAATTACTTCCATAGGCTCAAGCTTTAAAACCAGGTCACTGGTCAACTTGCCCAAAAAGAGTTGGCTGGTCAAAATCTCCTTGGGAAATGGCTACTCCTATTTTTAAATCTGAAGCAGTTAGAGGCTATGTTGGTCACCATGTGACTTCCCTTTGTGGATTAATGATCATTTAAGTGTTGTAGGATGATGGTTCTCAGTCTGTTTCATACTTTCAGCCTTTCTTATGCTAACACGCCTCTTGTGAATACATCTGTTCTAACATATTACATGTAAAAGTAATACTAGGAGAGCACTAGAGAAGAGTTGAACATATCCACTTAATAGGACAGGGACAGCAACCTCATTTCTTTCTCTGCGTGTGTGACTCATAGAAAGCTTGATGTTAGTGTCATAGCCTACAGTCCCCCTGCTCTAACTACTGCAGGTCAGTGGCTGGTTGGCTGCCACTCAGCATATTTCTCACCTTTTCAATGTTAGTGGTGGCCCAAGCTTTCAGCCTGATTGAGTGTACACCAAAGCAAAACCAACAAACAGACACAAATATTTAATTGTGCCAAAACCCAACAGTTTTGAACAAGGGTGAAAGGCATGGAGAAGTCTCCACCATTCAGGCACCTTCATTGCTTGGCAATCACATGTTTTATGGCAGACAGTTTGCTAACAGTTGTTGGCTAGAAAGAGGACCATAGCAGTATGCAGGCAGAGTATTGGGAAAACTGCCTGAGTGGAAGGGATAGTACTCTTAAATAGGCTCCAGATGGAAGATTGTACAATCAGCACATCTCAAACCAGACTGAAAAATGCAGTAAGAAGTGTACAGTAGAGAACAATCCTACTCTGACCATTCTGTACATTTCCTCGCCTGTGTTTTAAGATCTAAATTGTATTGGTCTGCAGGTTAATAAGAGGCTGTAGCAGGAGTAAGGGAGGGGGTTCTAGTGAGTTAAATGTTAGTACAAAATTACATCTGCAATTTTAGACACTGAGTGTTCTCCACAAACTTCTTATTTTTAGGGAGACGATAGTTCCAAGTGAGGGGGTGACAGAAGCCAGACACTTTACCAGAAAACCACAGCTCTATTTTGCTACTTTATTCAAACAGATGCTAATATACGGCATTATGAAATAAATAAATAAAGGTACAAAAAACATATTACAAGGTATGTGCCACCAGTATTTATACATAGTGAAAAATGTATATAGATTAAGACATTATCCACTGATTTTTTACAAGCCCTTCATGAAGTTAGAGAAGCTAAGATTACATAGTCTTACTCTTAGATTCTATGCGATGTTTTACCCAGAAAATGTCTTGTACAGAATTGACAACTTTAGTCTAAGAAGAGCTGAAGGGCATAACAAGCACTGAAATTCTTTAATCCATATTACTGGGACAGTTTCACTGGGGCGCTGGCACAAGTTACATTTAATGTCCATTTGCTCCTTCCGAAAGGATGCGCGAAGGTTCAGTGTACTTTGCAGTAAGTAAGTAAAAGAGGGCAGGTGCAGGTACCAAAGCCAACAGTGGTAGATCCTGGCCAAGTCTCTCCAGTTTGGAAATAGAGATGATTCCATAGGCGTGAAGTAACCAGTGGCTAGAAAGCACGACAAGCCTTTTCTTCCTGACAAGAAGATCTTTGAAAGACTTGTAAAAGAAAAAGTGTTGTTAATGTTTTCATACCTACATTGTATCTGACACTTAAGTGAGAGGTTGTGTACAGTGCAAGGGGAGGCACTATATATAAAATCTATTGGGCCTGAGAATGATGATTTGACTCTAGTCACTCTATATGATCTTTCCCTAGTCCTCCCTGGAAGAGGGAGTTGCATCAAGGATCCTCAGTTCATGCTAGTTTCCTTGAGCTGGACTCATATGCCAAAAATGAAAAAAGCTTATTCCTAGAACAAGCACAAGAGTACAGACAAATACATGAGGAAAGGCAAGCTAGCAGTCTCCACTCAAGTCAGTATTCCGGAAGATATTTTAGCATGGGCCAGAGATATCTGATAATGCATTGACAAAGAGGGGAGAGATAACTCAGTGGTTTGAGCATAGTCCAGGGTTGTGAGTTCAATCCTTGAGAGGGCCATTTAGGGATCTGGGGCAAAAATCTGTCTGGGGATTGGTCCTGCTTTGAGTAGGGGGGTGGACTAGATGATCTCCTGAAGTCCCTTCCAACCCTGATATTCTAGAAGTGTTCCTCATCTTACTTCTCAGTCCGCCCTTGAGCCTCTGCTGACAAAATTAAATTTTAAAATCTAGAACAGAAGAGACATTTCTACCTACCTCTACTTCAGAAGCAGACATGTACACAGCCAGGGTAACCAAAGATAACACCAGTATAATATATGGGAATGCATAATCTAAAGGCAAACATTGCATGTATTAGGGGGAGGGAAACACACCACCACATTAAGTACATTTCAGCAGAAGACAGTAACTACTGCTATGGATGTAACTGTCCCACTGAATCAGTCCAGCCTACTTTAGCCCTTGGGTTTGAAATTCAACAATCGTGCATTACAGTACGAATGAGAGATAGACAAGCATGGAAGTTTACTTTTTGACCTTTAGAGCAGTAATACTTAGATTGTGGCTCATGAGCCGCAAGTGGCTCTTTAATGTGTATCCTGCAGCTCATGATATTAAAACACAGTGCGGTTTAATTATTAACCAATCAGGATGCTTCTACTAGGTGAACAACTTATTTGCTGTGAGAATAATTTATGTCCAAAAACTAAATATTTCCCCTGTCATTCACACTACTGTGGCTCTTTTGGGGAATGCTGATCACTAATTTGGGTCCTGAACCAGTGCAGTTTGAGCATCACTGGTCTAGAGGTTTCAAAATCCATCTCCGAGGCCCAGAGGATCATATTTCTACATAAGAATGGCCATACTAGGTCAGATTAATGATCCATCTAGCCCAGTATCCTGCCTTCCGTTCATTCTCTCTAACGCATCTGGCACTGGACACTATCAGAACAGGGCAATTCATTGTGTGATACATCTCATGTTGTCTAGTCCCAGCTTCTGGCAGTCAGAGGTTTACAGACACCCAGAGCGTGGGATTATGTCCCTGACCATGTTGGCTAACACCCCTCAATGGACCTATCCTCCCGACTTTATCTAATTCTTTTTTAAACCTAGTTATAGTTTTGACCTTCACCCCATCCCCTGCAATAAGTTCCACAGCTTGCCTGTGAACTGTGTGAAGAAATGCTACCTTTTTTTTGTTTTAAACGTGCTGCCTATTAATTTCATTGGGTGACTTCTGGTTCTTGTGTTACGTGAAGGGGTAAATAATTCCTTATTCACTTTCTCCACATCATTCATGCTTTACTAGACCTCTCTCATACTATTTCTAATTAGGTACTGTACATTTTAACACGCATCACTGAAGTTTAATAACCCTTTAGCTCCCCCCTCCCCAGCTAAAGCACAAATGTGAATAGAAAAGTGGACAGAAGAGCACCCATAAGCGCTGGAATGGGAGCTTGCATGCTGAGTGACAGCATGGTGACATGCTGCCTTCACATAGGAGCCCATACATTGTGCTTATAGCATAAGGCTGGGACTCAAGACAGGGGAGGGGGAAGGGCCTAAGAACAGCTAAATTTTCCAGTTTGCTTCCACCCCTTCTGAAACCAGAGTATTTCTCCTGGAAAAGATAGATTAAGTTAATACCACTAAGATGCAGCATAAGCTTCCAGTCCACACCCGCCCCTTTGAGGGGTACAAGGCAAGGCACAGAACCATGTGCCCAGGAGGGAGGGAATAGCACATGAGGCAGCCTCTCCTCATGGATTCCTCAAGGTCTGGAAGCCACAAACCCCCTCTTCACATCCCCTTAAAAAGGAGGAAGACAGGAAGCAAGTTTGAGGCAGTCCTCAGCTTCCCTGATCTCTTCCCCTGCAGCGGTCTACAGGTTTCACAAGAGCGCTCAATTTGGCTGTAAGTGAATGAGGGCTTGATTTTCAGATACATTGAGTGCATCTGACAACCAGGCTCTGCATTCTTCTATTGGCACAGGCAAGCAGCTTTTAGAATAATTTAGGACAACAATAATTTTCTCTTGAGCTGCTGACTGTGTTTGAGTGTTCTCTAGACTCCCATTGTCACTGCTTTCCAAATGCATTCCTCAGCATTTGCTAATTCTTGCCTTTTATTTAAAATATTTCCTTCTGGAAGGCTAGATGTACAGAACTGCACTGAAGCTTGGAACAGCATTCCTACTATCTAGGGAGCGAGGCCAATGCTGCTTTGGGGAGGTCCGAAAGTCATCTGTGGTTTTAAACCAGTATGTATGCAGGCAAATAGGTATCTTAGCTAGACGGACAGTACACATAACATACTGCCATGCTCTGCTAAGGCAGCTCCGAGGTGATTGGCTAAGGAACCCTACTTTTGATTTACAACACTAGCTCCATGATTTGTCAGTGTTTTCCTAAGAAGTGTGTGTGGGCAGAGGGGAGGGGGATGGGCTAATTCATGTAATAGATGGCTGTGTGGAGTAATTAATTTTATAATAGCACCAGGGGTGGATATTTAAACAAAGGTAATTTTGATGAATGTTTCTTTATGCATTTAATGCAAAAGCTTTAGTATAGCAAAGCAAAAAAGGACATATTTGTCCACTGAGCAAGGTGGTGTTTTTGTTAAGGACATACATTTAAACACCCCCTCCCCCCCAACACACATACACACAGACACTTACAGAGCAGGCCTCCTCCAACTGCTTGAAGTACAGTTAGAATAGGGAAGAAGTAAAGTGCTGCATAAATACTTTTAAATCGATCTGACTTTCCTAACCCACAGGCAATCTTCTTAACCAGGAGAGGTCGGAGCAGCATCATCAACACCAGACAGAAGGCATAGTATATAAATACAATGGTGTATCTGTAAAGGAAAAAATACTTACTATTTGCATTGCAGTAGTAACTACGGGCTTTAACAGGCCTAGGATGCCTCATGTTAGGCACCCCCCCACACACACAAACACACAAAGCTTACAGTCTATACAGAGAGTGAGAGGGAAAAAAGTCGCAGAGAGCTCAGCTGACTTGCCACAGGTCACACCAAAAGGCAGGGACAGAGGTGGGAGCAAACTGCAGGTTTCCTGACTCACAGTACAGCACTCTCTCTAGACCACTCCGCCTCCCAAGGGAAGTGGAAGCAACATGTAAGTTAGTTCTGAAAGGTTACCCAAATCTATAGCTGTTCCTTAATTCTATCCTGAAGTGTAATGAAGATACATCAAAGTTCACTGTTACAGATTCTCTGTACTCCTAAACCCTCATGAACAGTCTCCCTTGCGTGGCTGCTTGTTGCGACATTCATTTAGGAGATGTTAAAAGGGACAGGTTGCTACTCTCCATTGTAAGATTACTTGAGTTCTTTGTGAAACTACCTAGGACATATGTATAATTTCCCCCAAAGAGCCTGCATGCTGCAATGTGCAAAAACGCTGCCAGTAAAGCTAGTCAGAGAGATTGTTGGCTTGCTGGTTTATTATCATGATTCACTATGCTGGTGCTTTAAAGAAGCAGCACAAAAGAGAAAGCTCAGTGAGTCAGAAGACTTCAAAGGGGTTTTGACAGACCACTGGTCTGGGTTAGATAAGCCCTTTCGCATTCTGCACCTTCAAAGAGGAATTTCTAAAGAAGTCATAGTCATTTAAACAGTTGTGAACAATTAACGTTATAAGCAGAAGAAAGGAAAATTGACGCACTCTACTAGATGAAAGATTGACTTAGTGTTTGTGAAGGGTTGTGAATGTTCTGATTTTTTTCTTCAATTAGTGGCATATGGCTATATTTCAGAATAAGGTTAGATTAAGCTGACCTCCGTGATCTATCCTCCTTTCATCTAGAACAGCACTCAGTGTAAAGCTTTTCTATCTCTACCTCTGGCTGAAAGCTATACAAACTTTAGAATTTAAAGTATGTATTTCTACCAATACCTGGCAAAATTACTACTGTTCACCCATAATTAGTATAAGCTGCTGTTAGACAAGCAAATTCACAAATAAACTGAAGTCTAGACTACCACTAGGACCTTCCATTTCTCACACAAGGGCCAATAAAAGAATTAATACGCACTTACAGCATTCCATTTTTAAAGTGCCATATAAACACAGCCCCCAATTCAAGACAACACTTAAGCATGTGCTTAAGTGCTTCTCTGGATAGGGATGCTCTCCTGAATCCAGGGCACATGAAGTAGATTTTGGCAAGCAGATTTCCTTTCTTACAAGAATTACTAACTTAGCAGAATATGACCACATTTCAGAGTTAAAAGTACCATAACCCATCTTATAAATTCCTGAAATACATATGGTGAAATAGCACTTATAAAAAATACTCTGACTTTATACTCACAGAGGATAGACAGCTTCATGAGTACAGTGTACAGCTGTAATGTAATCAGGACTTGGGTTGTAAAGCATCGTATACCAGTCAGAAAGCATCACTACCTTGCAAGAACGGATATACAGAAAACCTACTGGATCACTCACTAGCAGTGTAACTATTGCTGCAACACTGCATTCGAATAAGGCAGTAAGATGCTGAAACAATGCACTGGAACTGTAGAGGGAGGAAGAAAAAGGTTCTTTAATACCACTTGATTATCGACAGGGAAAAAAATATCAAACGCTAAGTATAAAGACTCTTTCAATTCTAAACTGTCTATTGTGTTTAAATTCACTATGAAAGATAGGCCAAAGCCACAGTTATTACAACATGAAGACTGAAATACGCATGACACTGAAAATAATCTTCTCTTATTTATCTGAGTCACACTATTTAGTGCACAAGTGCAGCTGTACTTCATCAAAACTTCTGAAACTAACATTCATACCATGTTTGTCTAGATAAAATATGCAAGGCAGGTGAGAGTACAACTTCCTACAACACGGAAATAATATTTTTTGTTCAGCAAAACTATATATTAAGTATTGCAACATTATAAAGCCCTGTGCCTTATTCACTGGCAAAGTGAGAACGAAGCACCATTCTTGATATCACCAAGGCATTCATTTCCAAGTTACCTATTTTTTTTATAAATGGTAGTTTTCATTTTCATAGTAACTTGCCACATATGTTTTTTAAATAAAAGGGCAAACATTTTAATTAGACGCATGAAACTCTGACTGGAGCTGAAAGCTCATGTTAAAATGACATATTTTAGTGGGTTGAGAGTTTATAGTATGAAACATTAAGTGTTTAGTATACCACTAAGTGTTTAGTTTTCACACCACTTTGAACAGGCATTTGTAAAATATTTATACAGCATGAAGTTACAGGACACAGCCATGTTCTTTAATAAGGCTGTTATGAAGTGCATTCAAAACCTATGATACTATAGTAATGGCTATGTCAGCATTATCACCTAAGTATCTTCTTGTCTGGGGTTAGAAAGGTGTAGTAATACTGTTTAGGCCAAAATCTGCCATAAGTGAGCGTTCCCTCCTACACCAGTGAGGATTCCTTCAATGCATTTCAAACAAGTAGTTGGGTATAGGGTATTTCCTGGGCACTGTGACCATCTGGGAGGAACTGTGCCCCGGTAATTACTGCAGATCTAAGATGAAAATTAATAATTCCACAAGCACATGGTGGTCCCAGAAAATTAGCAGCCTGTGTATCTGCCTGCCCAATAGCATGACTCCTTTAGCACAACTCAATTTGCCTTCTCGTATGAATGATGCACATTTATGATGGGCCTTTTTGTTTTTAAATTAAATAAAAAGATTATTACCTCTTTTTCCCTGAATACCATTCAATGAAGAACCAGTGCAAAATCAACGGAAGCATGGCCATAAAGCCAAGATATAGCCAGTCATAATGCCCTGGAGATCCTGTACACTCCCGACAGATTTTATCACCATCTGTTCGCTGTCCTCTCGGACAAACCTACAAAAACAGCACCACAAAACTGTATTTACAAGTGCCTGAAAACCCAATAACTGATTGATTGTTTTGTTGGGAGTCCAGTTAAAGGGAGCGTGTGAGCTGACAAATTTACCTAATTAAAAGGAGGTTCAATCCCTCAGCCCTCTGCTTGCCCCAATGTTCCCATCCCCTGAGCAAACTCGTCCCACTCTCATTCCATCCCTTACTCTCACTTTCATCTGGCTTGTTCCCCTCAAAGTACAAATGTGCTTTAGTCTCTCGCATGGTATAAAATCCCACCCATCTTTAACCCTGTTTGTTTCATTAACTACTGCCCCATCTCCCTTTCATCTCTAAGCTCATTGCATGCACTGTTTACCATTGCCTGGAGTTCTCCTCCTCCAATTCCATTCTAGACCCTCTCCAATCTAGCTACCACCCCTTGCACGCCACTGAAACTGCTCTCGCCAAAGTCTCTTATGACTTCTTCCTTCAAGCTCAAAACCAGTACTCATCCTCCTTGACCTGTCCGTCACTTAGTCATCTGTGCTCCTCTTGAAATCTTGTCCTTCCCTGGCATCCATGACTCTCTACTCTCCTGGTTCTCCTCCGAGCTTTCTAATGGCTCCTTCAGAGTATCCTCCCTCTCCCTCCAGCTTTGGGAGGGGGGATGTGGTTCCGCAGAGCTCTGTCCTTGGTCCCCTTTTCTTCTCTCTCTTTGCTATTGAGATTACCCAGAGGTAAGGCAAACACAAATTCAACTACCATCTCTATACCAATGACTCTCAGATCTACCTCTCAACTCCATGTCTCCATTCCAGATCAAACTCCTGTCCAAACTAAAATCTCAGCCTGTCTCTGAGATCTCCTTGTAGAGGTCTAGCCATCAAGCGCAACATGGCTATAACAGAGCTCAATCTTCTCCCCCAAGCTTCCCCTACCTACCTTCTCGATCACTAGGGAAAATGCCACCATCACACCTGGCACTCAACCCCATAACCTAGATGTCCTCTTTGACTCAGACCTCCCTCTAGGTCAAATGTTTCCCAAACAGTGGATCCCAGGCACCTAGGGGCGGCTCCAGGCCCCAGCACGCCAAGTGCATGCTCGGGGCGGCAAGCCACGGGGGGCGCTCTGCCACCTTCAGCAGAGCTGCCCCTCCAGGCATCATGCAGCGAGGAGGGTTGAAGAATGAGCCCACACCTCACTCATCTCACAGTGGTGGCTCCTGTCCTGCAGAGTCTGGGCCTGATCCAGGCATTGCAACCTCGTGCATGGGGTTGCAGCACCACTCAGGCTTGAAGGAGCAGCCAAGCCAAACTTGAGTGCTGTTGCAATCCCAGGCACTAGGCTGCAGGGACCCAGGCCCAGCTCCACTGGACAGGAGCCACCACTGTAGGGTGAGTGCAGAGCAGGCTCTCTCTCCACTGTCCCTCCGTTCCCCACTCTGGGGACTCCCCTCTGCACCACTGTTAGGGTTGCAGTGGTGGCGTGGAAAGTGATGCTACAAGTGGTTGGTGCCCCATCAGCAGGGCAAGGAGGCGGCGAAGAATACTGGCGAATGATTTTTGGCTTCTCCCCTCCATGAATTTGGACCCTGGATGAGTCAAAAACAAAAAAAAGGCAAAATGCATCTGGTGGGTCACCTTAGTAAAAAGTTTGGGAACCACTCTAGGTCTTCACAGCGAGGCTGTGCCCCAAGTTTGCTGATTTTTTTTCCTACATAACATCTCTAAGATATGGCCCTTTCCGTCAATTCACATGATTAGAACATGTATCCAGGTCCCCATCATCTCATGTCTTGACTCCTGCAACATCTTTTTCTCTTGTCTTGACACAATGTCTTATACCCATTCAAAACGCTGCTGCTGCCATTAAGATTATTTCCCAAGCATGTCGTTTGACTATGTCACCCCTCTCTTTTCGCATCTCTTCCTTGGCTCCCCCTTCTCTATCACACCAAACATCAGCTACTTGTGTTTCAAGGCCCCTCACAGCCTTTCCCCAGCTCTTATTCGCTATCGAGATGTCTGCTCCCTCCTCTGATGGGCCTAAGATGTCAGCCTCCATCATCACCTTGGGAAATCTTAAAAGAACACCTATGTGCTTCCTCCCATGCTGCTCCTTATGCTTAGGAGCTCCCTGTAAACATCTTCCTTCAAATCTCTCCTTAAAAACTCTCCTTTTTACTGAGATATCTATAAAAAACTTAACAGTCAGGCCACTCGGTATGCTAAGACCATTGATTAGCATGCTGATCAATGCTGCCTCAGTTTCCTTGCACTCCCGTCTGTTTGTCTGTATCAATCTGTTGTCACTTGTCTTATACTTAAGGCTACGATTTAGTCAGAGGTCACTGATTCCGTTACTTCACCGGACCTCTGTGACTTTAGGGGGAGGCAGGACTGTGTGCCCCTGCCCTGCAACTGGGGCTGGCTGAAACCAGGAACCTGCATCCCCAACCCTGCGGCTTCTGCCAGGGCCATGTGCCCTAGCCCCATGGCGTCCTGGGCTCGATGGAGGCTACAGCTGGGACTGCATGCCCCAGCCCTGCAGCGTCTCAGGCTTAGCAGGGGCTGCAGCCAGGGCTGTGCGCCCCAGCCCCACGGCATCCCAGGCTCAACGGAGGCTGCAGTGGGGGCTGCAGTTCTCACACCACTGTCCTGCAGCTGCAGCCAGCTCTGGAGTGGGGGCTATGTGGCCCCCCATGGCTGCGCCCCCACTGCGGCTGCTGGAGCCAGGGCTGTGCTCCCTGCCATGGCGGTGGACTCTACCTGTCAGTCCTCCCCCCATGGGATTCCAGTCCTCCCCCCTACCTAGCCCTGCCCCCTGGTTATTTTTAGTAATGTAATGGACAGCTGCAGCAGTACAGGAACCAGAAAACAGAGCTGTAAATGGGAGTTTCAGTGGGAGTTTGCAGGGAAGACCAAGAGAGCTAGAAAGAGGAATAGACAGGCTAGTGAAGGGAGTGGGTGGTGGTCTGCCAATGTTCTGGCACCCACTGGGGGTTTGTTTTGCTATGGGTGGTGGTGGTTTGGTTTGTGTTTCCTGGACTGACAGGTTTTAGGTGGGAAGGCCATGACTGATACAGAGGCAGCAGTGGAAGACACAATGAAGATGACTGGATATGGAAGCTGTGGCAGGTACATGATCCTGGAGATGGCACCTGAAAAAAGTTTTGTCTGCATGAAGTGCCGCCTGATAGAGCTGATGGAAGAAAAGATCTGAGGATTGGAGATGCAAGTGGAAACTCTGGTTGAGTTTAGAAGGGGGCTCATGTGACTGATGGAGCAAAGACATGAGGAGGCTGAAGGGAAAAGTTCAGACTTGCAGATGGAAGCAGGACCAAAGAATTCTGAGGGGAGACTGCTGGGGGAGGAAAGTGGACAGTGGAAGCATGTGACTAAGAGAACCAGGGAGAGAAAAAGACGGGCTAGTGAAGGAGAAATAGAGCTCAGGTACAGGTTTGCGGAGTTGGAAAATGAAGGGGCACAGCAGGTGGTCACTGAAAGTGGGAGAGCAGGGAAGAAGAGAAGAGCAGCTAGTCCTATAGGAAGAAGGGAAGAGCCAATGGAGATAACACCAAACATGAGCCCCAGAGGATATGGGATGGACTGCGGAGGATTGCAAGGGACAATAGGAATCAAGAGGACTTGCAGCCAGAGGGAATAGGGGACAGACCGGAGAATTGCACCATCACTAGGAAAAGGCAGATATCGTGATTGTGGACTCCTTACTGAGAAGGACAGACAGGCCTATAACTAGAGCTGATCCGGAGAACAGAAGGCAGAGGCCCTGGAGGTTTTTCGCCTTCCTCTGCAGCGTGGGGCATGGGTCACTTGCTGAAGGATTCTCTGCACCTTGAGGTCTTTAAACCACAATTTGAGGACTTCAATAGCTCAGATATAGGTTAGGGGGCTGTTACAGGAGTGTGTAGAGGGGTGAGATTCTGCGGCCTGCATTGGGCAAGAGGTCGAACTAGATGATCATAATGGTCCCTTCTGATCTTAAAGTCTATGAGGTCACAGGCTCTGTGAAATTTTTATTGCCAGTGACCTGTTTGAGACATTTACTAAAAATAACTGTGATAAAATTTTAGCCTTACTTATACTTAGATGGCAAACTCTTGGAGGCAGTAACTGTCTTTTTGGTCTGGTTTGTACAGCGCCTAGCACAATGAAGTCCTAGGCCATGACTAAGACTCCTATGCACCACAGAAATACAATCATCACCATCTAATGCAGCCTGAATTGTACACAACCTTTGTGCTCCAGATTCCAGCCTCATGCAACTTAGAGCATCAGCTTCAGCCTTGGAAATTCCCAACCAGGCACTGCCAGAGCACAATGCACCCCAGCTTCCCTCCCTCAGTACCTTCCAATCTCAAGGGAAATAAGGAAGGCATGGGAAAGGCATACTACCTGCTACGCCACCTTGGAATTCCCCTATCATAGGACTCCCATACAGATGGTTTAGACAATTTATGCCTCCTTTGTATGTGACACAGAAGAAAACACATCACAGGCCAAGATCAGGGCCTAGATCTCTTTCACAAATTCAAGAGTCTTGTTGGAATTCAACACTTACCCCACACTCTCCATAGATTTCAGCTGACGCATTTATATATTGTACCGTTCTCCCACAATACAATCCAATGCAGGCTGGCTGGATATCTACAGCTTTTAAAAATACAAGAGTTGCAACACTGTAGTACATCACGTTACTAGAGATGCAACAACAAAGCAGGTGAAACAATTTGTTGCACTCTACTTAAGAAATGGAGTTCCAGGCTTAAACTAATCTCTGTGGTCCCAATTCTGGAAGGAGAATCACACAGCTGGACCCATGACCAGAGTCAGACCCTGATTCAGGTGGGGCTCTGCACAGGTGTCCATATTCGTGGTCCCCTGGGCAGGAGCGGGGCCCCTTCGGCTGCTTCTCTGATGCAGGGAACGTGTTGCAGAGTGGGATGTAGCAGAGGGTGCTGGACTGGGAGTCAGCAGCAAACTGTGCATCTCCACCCTTCCCCCCCCAGCTCCGAGACATCCCCCTCCACACACACACCCCTTCCCCCCCAGCTCCTAGGCATCCCCCTCCACACACACACACCCCTTCCCTCCCAGCTCCGAGGCATCCCCCTCCACACACACACCCCTTCCCCCCCCAGCTCCGAGACATCCCCCTCCACACACACACACCCCTTCCCCCCCTCCAGCTCCGAGACATCCCCCTCCACACACACACACCCCTTCCCCCCCAGCTCCGAGGCATCCCCCTCCACACACACACACCCCTTCCCCCCCAGCTCCGAGGCATCCCCCTCCACACACACACACCCCTTCCCCCCCAGCTCCGAGGCATCCCCCTCCACACACACACACCCCTTCCCTCCCCCAGCTCCGAGGCATCCCCCTCCACACACACACACCCCTTCCCCCCTCCAGCTCCGAGGCATCCCCCTCCACACACACACACCCCTTCCCCCTCCAGCTCCGAGACATCCCCCTCCACACACACACACCCCTTCCCCCCTCCAGCTCCGAGGCATCCCCCTCCACACACACACCCCTTCCCCCCCTCCAGCTCCGAGACATCCCCCTCCACACACACCTCTTCCCCCCTCCAGCTCCGAGACATCCCCCTCCACACACACACACCCCTTCCCCCCCTCCAGCTCCGAGACATCCCCCTCCACACACACACACCCCTTCCCCCCTCCAGCTCCGAGGCATCCCCCTCCACACACACACACCCCTTCCCCCCCAGCTCCGAGGCATCCCCCTCCACACACACACACCCCTTCCCCCCCAGCTCCGAGGCATCCCCCTCCACACACACACACCCCTTCCCTCCCCCAGCTCCGAGGCATCCCCCTCCACACACACACACCCCTTCCCCCCTCCAGCTCCGAGGCATCCCCCTCCACACACACACACCCCTTCCCCCTCCAGCTCCGAGACATCCCCCTCCACACACACACACCCCTTCCCCCCTCCAGCTCCGAGGCATCCCCCTCCACACACACACCCCTTCCCCCCCTCCAGCTCCGAGACATCCCCCTCCACACACACCTCTTCCCCCCTCCAGCTCCGAGACATCCCCCTCCACACACACCTCTTCCCCCCTCCAGCTCCGAGGCATCCCCCTCCACACACACCTCTTCCCCCCTCCAGCTCCGAGACATCCCCCTCCACACACACCTCTTCCCCCCTCCAGCTCCGAGACATCCCCCTCCACACACACACCCCTTCCCCCCTCCAGCTCCGAGACATCCCCCTCCACACACACACCCCTTCCCCCCCCAGCTCCGAGGGGAAGCTGCCTTGACCCCGGGACAGGGATCCCCGCCCCCAGATGGGCTGCCCGGAGAGGAACGGGACGGAACAGACCCTCCCAACGCGGGGGAGGGGCCCCGGCCCAGTCACGGTCACCCCGGGGGGCTGCGCTCACTCATCTTGCCGCAGCAGGGGCCAACCCCAGGATCGCTCCCCTAGCGCACCAACAACCGCTTCCGGGTTCCCGGGGCGGGGGAAGGCGGGACTTCATTCCGACTGTCTGCGTCACTTCCTCCTTCCGTCTCCTCAATGTGGCATTAGCTAGCTGATTCCGCCCCTATTGGGGGCGGGGTTTCACACCCCCCTTCTCGCGTGTGGGTGCGGCCAGGATAGCCCCACCTACCTGAAGGCGGAGCCCCTTGCGAACTCTCGCCCGGTTGGGCGGGGTTTCCCTGGCGCTCCCCAGTGGGGGCCCGCTTTGTCGCACTCCCACCCTGATGGGCGTGGTTACCGCGCAAGCCCCACCCCTTTCGTTGATGACGTCACGGGACACCGCTTATTTGGGCGAGGCCAGCCTCGACCCGCCAGGCTCCATTGGTTCCGCCCCGCGTGGGCGCGGGCGCGGGCGCGGGCGCGGGCGCCTGGCTGTGATGGCGGCGCCCGGCTGGCTGCCGCCGGGCGCGCGGCCGGTGGTGCGCGTGGTGGACATGCACACGGGCGGGGAGCCGCTGCGCATCGTGCCGGGCGGGCTGGAGCCGGGCCCCGCGGGCCCCACGCTGCTGGCCCGGCGGCGCCACATGGGCGCGGAGCTGGACCACGTGCGGCGGCTGCTGGTGCGCGAGCCGCGCGGGCACCGCGACATGTACGCGGCGGTGCTGGTGCCCAGCGAGCTGCCGGCCGCCCAGCTGGGCGCGCTCTTCCTGCACGGCCAGGGCTACAGCACCATGTGCGGCCACGCCGTGCTGGCGCTGGGCCGCTTCGCGCTGGACGGCGGCCTGGTGCCGGCGCCGCGCCGCCCTGAGACCGCGGTCACCATCCACTGCCCCTGCGGGCCCGTCACCGCCTTCGTGCCCTGGGACGGGCAGCGCAGCGGCAGCCGCGTCCGCTTCCACAGCGTGCCCGCCTTCGCCGCCGCCGCAGGTACCGGCCGGCGCCCGCCTGCCTGGGAGGAGATCCCTGGCGCCTGTCCCGGGGGGCGGGACGCCCCTCTCTGTGTGACCCCCGGGGGCGACCCCGAGAGCCTGGCCCCCTGTCTGTGAGCCCCCAGTAATGGTGCGGATGCCCCTTGTCCGTGTGATCCCCGAGCCCCCTTCTGTGGGACCCCCATCCCGTGAGGAAGGGTGCCCCTGTTCTCACCCCCCTCGACTGTACGGCCCCCACGGCTGAGAGTGATGGCTGTGTGCATGACTTACACCGCTCAGCCTGCTCTGGCTTTCCCCATGTCTCCCCCAGGCTCTGGGTGTGGATGTGTGATGTAGCTCCACACCTTGGTCAGTGAGGGATGTAGGGCCCACGTGCCTTCACCTAGTGCCTTTCCACACACTGCAGAGGGGTCAGGAACAATGGGGGTGCTGAAAGCTACTGAACCCAATGGTAAACCCTGTATATGAGGGAAACCATTTGAAGCTGGGAGTGCTGCTGCACCCTTAGTTCCAGCACCTACGGAGGGATGTTTCAGGTGCTTTGGTTCTGATGCAACCAGTTTCAAGCATGTGTGCCGGCCCCTTGACTTCGGAAGCAAGTTTCAGTGTCAAAGGGCGTGGCACAGCTCTGGCAGCCAACAGGCTTTCTGCACAAAGGATTGTAGTTTGTGCCCTGCATGTTGCTGCCCCTGGGACCATATTGGGCTGGCAGCCTTCAATTCTGCAAAACACAGTGCATCCTTATTTGTGGGAATCAGATTGGGTAGTTTAAGACTGTGTAAACATAGTAGTTTGAAGGAGGATGCTTGTCCAAGATTGCAGCCTCTTGAACTGAGGGTAGTTAAGAAGTACCACTTACTATCAGAGGGGTAGCCATGTTAGTGGCTGGATCTATAAAAGCAGCAAAGAGTCCTGTGGCACCTTATAGACTAACAGACGTATTGCAGCATGAGCTTTCGTGGGAGAATACCCATTTTGCATGCATCCGACGAAGTGAGTATTCTCCCACAAAAGCTCATGCTCCAATACGTCTGTTAGTCTATAAGGTGCCACAGGACTCTCTGCCACTTACTGAGATCACTCCAGAAAACAAAGGAATGATTTGTTTTTAACTTTGTACACTCCACTCATTAAGGGTGGGAAGGGGACAGGCAGGTGAATATTTTGGTCTAAAGAGGGGGGTTTTAATGAAGTCTGTACTTACTTTTTGACTCCACAGAAGAATAGACCTAACTGTGGATCTGCCCGATGTTGAAATTGGTGCCCAGGTCGAGAGGATGAAGAACTGCTTTGTAGGGCTCTGTGCAGATGGGCTACCTAATGTTTCTGAGAACCTTTATTAAGTAACAAAAGAGCAGAACTTCGGATAGATTAGAGACTTCACAATACCTGCGATATTTTAGGATGATATGCTATCCCAAATTTGTGTCTTCACTATTGCATAACCATATTCCGTTTCTGTAAGTACACTAGGAGTCACCCACACTCTTCAGTCTGATGGTTTCCTGCATTTTGCCTTTTCATTTTGCTACTGCATTAATTCCTTTAGCTGTTCCGCTTTCTGCCCTCCAGCATCCTTTCCTTTCCAAGACTCCTTGTACCCATTTTATAGCTGCATCTAATAATCTAGTCTACTCACTGTCATTTATTTTTTTGGTTTGGGTATTTTA
Source organism: Gopherus evgoodei (assembly GCF_007399415.2). Classification (NCBI taxonomy): domain Eukaryota; kingdom Metazoa; phylum Chordata; order Testudines; family Testudinidae; genus Gopherus; species Gopherus evgoodei. The sequence continues at coordinate 14,138,705 of NC_044325.1, read as the reverse complement.
ATTTTTCTAATGATTGAAACTCATGACATGATTTCTAGCATCGTGTTCCTTGACTTTCCTGTAGAGTTCTGTGCCACTCTTGCTTTAGCACCTAGCTTTATATCTCACTTCAAAGTAAATCTGACACTATAATTAAGCTGACTTACCCTACTGTGTGTGTTAGAATCCTGCTGAATTGATAGAATCTGATTGCATTGTTTTGCACTAATAAGCATGAGAGAAATGGTCTAAAAAAAAAAATCTGATACTTCTAGTTTAGAAAGTACAGTCTGTATAGTTGGACAAATTGTTCCTTGATTTAGAACCCAATCTGACCTGTGGATTTTAGCAGGAGATTTTTTTCCATTGACTTTAACGGAAGTTGGATCAGGCTCTTATAAGACTTAGCACTTACCTCTCTTTATCCTTTGATGTCAAAGTGCTACAAAAAATTATCTTTGTTACTCTGCTAACAGTTGCATTAAAATGAGCAACATTGCACTGGGGTGTGAATTAGGACACTATTTGGTTTCCCATGTTGGGGGGTTGAGGGGTGGACCGGGGAGATAATGTTACCCATCTATGTTCATGCACATTCTATTTGCTTTCCCTCCCTCTCCTTTTCTGTTTAGATGTGACAGTTGATGTTCCTGGGCATGGGAAGGTGGTGGTCGATATTGGATATGGCGGTGCTTTCTATGCCTTTCTCAGTGCTGAGAGGTTGGGATTAGATGTTTGTTCTTCAAAGACTCAGGATCTTGTAGATGCAGCAAGTGCAGTAACAGAAGCAGTAAAGAGACAGGTATAGCAGGATGCCAACATACCCCAAATACTTTTCTAACAAAGCAGTAGTACTGCAGGGTTTTTCTTACGGAGGAGACTATTCACGACATTGTTTTACATTCCAGGTACAGCATTCCAGCAAAGAGTAAATATCATAAGACTTTCTCAGGTGTTTGTGGGTTTGACCATTCTTGCCCTGTTTATGTAGTTCTACAGTTTAGTTAGGGCTTGTACACATTTGCGCTTACTTCAGTATAATTTAAGTTGCTCAGGGGTGTGAAAAAGCTGCTGACACAGCTACCACTGCTGGGGAAGATGGAGTAATTATGCCAACAGGAGGAACTGTCTTCTGCTGGCATAGAGTGTCTTCATTAGCTGCTACAATGGCACAGCTGTATCGGTACAGCTGCCCCACTGTAGCCATTCTAGTGTAGACCAGCCCTAATCCAAATTCAGAGCCACGGCTGAGGACTCTGGGGTTGCTGTTGCCAGTCTACTATACTGTCCTACCTTCTGCATGATTGATCTTACTAAAAAGTGTAATATTAGCATATTTTTAGTTTTGAATTTTGTATTTATATATTCTTAATGACTTCAGGAGCACCAGAATGTCTACTGTAGGCTGCTTAAATGTCTGTCTTGTTTATGCGTGTCCACCTCTCACTCACCGCACACATCCCTGTACAGCCCCAGGCAACAACAGCACACTGATGGTTTGTAGTCAAGCAAACGTTAGACCTGAAAAATGCATCTTGAACAGAGCTTAGGAAATCAGTGAAGTCGAGTCTTGAAGAAATAGCTGAGGGTTTGAGTTGCGCACAGGAAATTCCACAGTTCCCCAATATCTGTAGTCTTAAGTGAACACAAGATAAAGAAGTTGCTGTCCTCACTAATAAGCATCAGTTTGTTACCTGTGGGGTAGAAGTAAATGTGCCCAAGAGTAGTTAGGCTGGTACATTCATACTTGTGTGTGCCCAGCTTTTTGTCATCTTGTAAAAATCTTACTGCAATTTAGTTGAAAATATCTGATTGTTGTATGTGTCTGTGTATCCATTCTGTGTTGTTCCTAGTTTAAACTTCATCACCCTGACAACGAAGAGCTTGCTTTCCTCTATGGTACTATATTAACAGATGGAAAAGATGCATTTAGTGATGAACCAACAACCAACATCTGTGTGTTTGCAGATGCACAGGTATGAAAACATGCTACTTTAAGGGATACAAGATACGTAATCCCTGGTCTGGGTATCTATTAAGAATGAGTTAAATTGAGCTGCTGCTTCTCTCGCTATGCTGCAAAGGCATTGTCTTTGAAGTGTCGTCTGTTCCTTAACCGTAAACTATTTTAGTATAGAATGAAAGCAGGTAAATACTTCTGCAAACGTGAGAGAGGCTTTCACTAAGGATTAAACATGAGTTTAGTAGGAAGGACTCTCCCAGCTGTCACATGGGAATGATCCAGAGCAGTGCTTCTCAAAGTCGGGCTGCTGCTTGTTCAGGGAAAGCCCCTGGCAGGCCAGGCTGGTTTGTTTACCTGCTGTGTCCATAGATTCACCCGATCACAGCTCCCACTGGCTGCCGTTCGCTGCTCCAGGCCAATGGGGGCTGCAGGAAGCAGCACGGGCCGAGAGATGTGCTGGCTGCTACTTCGCGCAGCTCCCATTGGCCTGGAGCAGCGAACCGCGGCCAGTGGGAGCCATGATCGGCCGAACCTGCAGATGCGGCAGGTAAACAAACGAGCCTGGCCTGCCAGGGGCTTTCCCTGAATAAGCTGCGGACGGACTTTGAGAAGCACTGATGAGAGTTTTAATTCTAGATTCTGTTAGTGATTATCTGCAAGTGTTACAGACCTGAAAGTAACATGAAGTTTTAATACTTGAGTAGTAACTATGAATATTGTCAAACTAGGATCCCTCACTCCTAGTATTTTGCCAAGCAGAATCAGTCTAAAAGTACCAGAACCCACTTCGTTTTTGTTCTTCTCTCACCCTGTCTATTTGCAGAACCCCAGAGCTAGGAAATGTCTGTAATGATATGGACTGTAGTGGGTGGGGTGGGGTGGGGGTGGGGGTGTGTCTCCTTTTATGGTAAAAGATAAAATGTTCATTAGTTTTTTTTTTTTTTTTTTTTAATTAGGTCGACAGAAGTCCTACAGGCTCAGGAGTAACTGCGCGCATTGCCTTACAATACCATAAGGGTCTCATCCAGCTGAACCAGACCAGAACCTTTAGAAGCAGCACAACTGGTTCCTTATTCACTGGGAAAGCTGTGAAGGCAAGCAGCGAACCTCTCCTTTTCTGTGTATTTTTCAGGTGTTTTTTGTAAATTTTGTACTTGTGCCAATGAGGGAACTAACAGCACAGGCTTAAACCAGTCATAGTGCATCTACAAACAGTTCTGCCACTGTAGTCACTTGATCTGTAGCATCCCCTATCGGTTCAGTCCTGGGCCTGTTTGGAGCAGAGATTGCAAGTCTTGACAAATTGTGTAGGAGAGCAGTGTGTTCTAGATAAATGGGGATGAAGATTCACCTGATGCAGTAATCTTTCCATTGTGATCACAGGCTGTATAGAAAGGAATAAACAGTATGGTGATTAAATTCATGGATGATAGAAAATTGGAAGGAGCTGAGGATGGATGAATAATTCAGAGACCTAAAATAATTAGGAACATTAGCAGAAAGTAATACAGATGGGGGGTGGGAAATAATCCAAAACAGACATGAAGTGTGACAAACCAAAGAAGTGGTACTGCTGAAAGAGACTTGGGGGTCACAGCCAACACCAGATCAGAGATGAGCTTGAAGGGAAAATCAGGGGGAAAAAAGGTGTGCAGTTTTGTGCAGTATATACAAAGGCTTCTCATCAGAGCAGGGCAATATTTGTATGGCTTTAATATAGTTACAGCTGAAAGATTTCCAAATTGGAAGGAGTTGAGTGAAGAGCACCAGCAATGTGGGCAGGTGGGACTGATTTACAAAGAAGATTGGGTTCAGCTGAATGACAATTCAGGAGAGACATAAGAGGCTGCAGACATTGGAAGAAGGCAAATGGGATGAACTTGGGATGGGAAAGCTTGTGAATATGAGAGACATTTTCCCAACAGCTATTGGACTAGGAAAAGGAAGGAGCCATATGTCTGGGGCAGACCTGCCCCAGACAACTGCTGTTCCATTTCAAGTGCAAAACTATTGATTAACAAAACCAATAAGCAAACCCCACGGTTTTAGGGCATGTCTACACTACCACCTGTGTCGGTAAAACTTATGTTGTTCAGGGGGCTGAAAAAAACCACATGGCTGAGAGACTAAGTTTTGCCAGCATAAGTGGTGCTGTGCACTGGGGGCAGGATAGCTCAGTGGTTTGAGCATTGGCCTGCTAGACCCAGGGTTGTGCGTTCAGTCCCTGAGGGGGGCCACTTGGGATCTGGGGCAAAATCAGTACTTGTCCTGCTAGTGAAGGCAAGGGGCTGGACTCGATGACCTTTCAGGGTCCCTTCCAGCTCTAGGAGATAGGTATATCTCCATATATATATATATATATATGTCGGCAGGAGAGCTTCTCCTACCGCTACTCATTGGGATGGTTTAATTATGTCAACGGGAGTGCTCTCCCCGTCGTCATAGAGCAGTTACACAAGAGATCTTACAGCGACGCAGCTTCATGGGTGCCGCTGTAAGGTCTCTGGTGTAAACGCAGCCTTAAACTGTGATTTCTGTTCCTGCGGCAATAGTGGAGCCTTTCCTTCACTTGCCTTGACTTCCTGGAGCTCCCAGCAGAAGTCGTCATAGGCTACTATTTCAAGTCTTTTATACAGCAGCTATACCCTTCTTGCCTGTTAGCTGATGGCTCAGGCCAAACTAGTTTGGCCTGTGCCAAATAGAAGCCATTATCAAGGTGTGGCTTGGTAAGGCCTGGTCTACTCTTAAAAGATAGGTTGACATAGCTAGTCAGTCAGAGGTGTGAAAAAACATACTCCTGACTGATGTAGCTCTGCTGACCTCTGACCTCCAATGTAGGTGGGTTATATCTGCGAGTAACTCTAAGTAAACAAAAGCCCTGTGACTGTAACTGCAATTGGTCAGAGCTGAGGGACGCCCAGAGAAGCAATGCCATAAGTGACACAATTTTATTGTACTTAGCTACCTACAGTATCTCCTTGCTTAATGTTGTAGATATGTTCCTGAAAAATGCAACTTTAAGCAAAACAGTGTTAAGCTAATCCAGTTTCCTCATAAGAATTGCTGGAAATAATGGGGATGGGGTTAAGTCTTTTAGTGAATTTTTTTTTTTGCCAAAAGACCTGTATATACACACACCGAGTATACGTTTTAAACAAACAATTTAATACTGTACACAGCAATGATGATTGTGAAGCTTGGTTGGGGTGGTGGAGGAAGAGGGGATATTTCCCAGGGAACGCCTTGCTGCTAAATGATGAACTAGCAATTGAGTGAGCCCTCAAGGGTCAACACATTGCTGTTAATGTAGCCTCACACTCTTCAAGGCAGCACGAATGGAGGAAGGAGACACAGCATGGCAGAGAGAGAGATGCACACTGTGTGCAAGAGAGATGTGCATTGCCCCTTTTAAGTATGCTGACCCCACTCTAAGTACACTGTCTTTTTAAGTAGATCAGCAAGTTGAGAGCAGCTGCTGCTGCTGCCAGCAAGCTCTCTTGTCCTGAGCCCTGTCGTGTCCCATCCTCCCTCTCCACCCTGTTCTATGGAAATGGGGTTCAGGAGCAGGAGGAGGGGAGCACCCTGACATTAGCACCCTTCTTCCCTCCCCCACCCTCTCCTCCTTCCCCGCACCCCCCAATTCAGTTTAAAATCTAAACCTTTTCTCTTCTCAGGAAGCAAAGTGTGGTGACTATAACGCTGTTGTAGTAGAAGTCTCAGGAGAAGCCTTTTATACTGGAACAGCAACCTTTGTTGTTGAAGAGGAGGACCCACTGAAATATGGATTTTCTCTAAAGTGACCTTTGCCATCATTCAATTGCCAGCTTTTAAATAGTAACCAATGATCTTTGTAATCTGTAGGGGGGAAATATAAATACACCATACTTACTTAGCTCATATTTTCCTAATAGACTGCTGCATCTATGCATGGTTAAAAACAGATTCATTTAAATATCAGAGAGCAGAGCTAAAAAACTTTCCTGGTATCATGATTACTAGTGTTACAAATAAAGATCACAGGCCACATTATTCTGTAGTGATTAGCATGTGTTATACAAGTCTGGGTCTGTTTGAAACTGCATTTACAATTATATTTCAAATGCTAGACAGTAAACAAAGCTTAGCTTGAAGGAGCAATTTCAAATGTAAGTGCCTCTTGTAAAGACATTATGTACTTTAAACTTTGCTTCAGTGCAAGAATTCTATTAAAATGCAGTATTCTGACCTCACATTTTTCTTGTTTTAATTCTTGTAACATGGCCTCAGTCACTGATCTTAAGTATTTCGCAGTCATTGTTTTGGCTCATCTGCTGACATGGTAGTTAAAGTGAAATGACGAAAACCTGTCTGGCCATGCTGCTTCCTGGCTCAGATCTCTTTAAAAAATACCAGAGCTGAAGTTGTCTTTCCTGTGCTACAAACATTACTCATCAGCGGGTACTTCCACTGACATCCTGCCTCAGGTCACTTCGTATCCAGGCTCCTGGTCATGACCAACAAGGGGCTACTATGCCTCTGCTCCTTTCCGTATTCTTGACATTGTGCCTTTTGATATGCTGCCCTCTGCACCTGGAGTAGGCTGGGTCATACTTTACAAATACTTTCGTCCTTCCAACCCTTTAGCCTCCATTTCTTCAAATATAATCCCTCCTTCTCAATAATTCCCATGCTATCTCCAGATAGGTAGTCCAATGTCCTCTTTGTTTCAGATAACAAATTAGTTGGGGCAGAGAATGTGTCTATATGGGCTAAATCCTAATCCCAAAGAAGTCAACAGTAAAAATCTGACTTTAATAGCATCAAGATTGGGACCTGTGTTTGTGAAGTGCTATGTGTGTTTGTAGCACTACATAAATCAATATGCAATCCATTGTTGTGGTTGGATGAAGTGCTAAATAGTAAATAATGCCTTTCACTTGCATAGCTAGACTGGTCATAGTCTACTGCAAGCTAAATCTAAATTGTGAGCCTGGATCCTGCAGACTGGAAAAAATGTTGGCAGCTTGACTTAAAAATGCTAGTAAATATGATGAATTGGTACACTCAGTACCCTAGTGCCAGATGCACTCATTTTATACTGGCCCATACATTCAGATTTTATATTGACAATGCACATCTGCACTGGAGAAGTTGGCTGGGGAAGCTGGTGGCTTGTGCAGCTAGTTGAGACATGAAACAGTTTGGTAGTTTGGAGTCCTGGAATAAGTACTTTAACTAAACTTTATGTTGAAACTGTTACCTATTAAACTGATGCTGAAATCTGTAAGTGATTATAAGAGGTGTAACACGCACTGAGATAAACTCGGAGGGTGAACTACCTCAGTTTTCTTTCAGGACACCTGCAGATTCAGGAAAGCAACACGAACATCATTTTGCTCTGATGTGGTTTCAATGCTGTCTGCAAAACTGCAAGGACTGGATATGTTTCTCATCCATTTCGTCTTGCCTTTTAAAACCACAAAAGTGTTATAAAACTTAGTTTTCATAAGACCAAAGTCTGAGTCATTCAATATATGCAGGATTGTTTGTTAGCATCTTTAGGGGGGATTATATATTTTAATTGCTGCTATGTGATATATGTGGTGTGTGTGTGTGTGTGTGTATACATGGAAAAAATACTAAGAGAATGAGGCTTTGTCTGTGGGAAATCAAGTCAATATAACATAAGGTGTGAATTTAAACTTCTATAGTTATGAATATCACCCCCTTGTGGATGCTCTTATTCTGGTTTAAGAGGAACCTTTTTTGTGGTTTAGCTTATCGCTTAGGAAGGAATTTAAACTATACTCTACTCCAGAATCTGCATCCGCTTAAATTATACTAGTGTAACAAATGTCGCCATGTCGACAAGCCCTTAGTAACAAATGAGATTACCCCAGTGTTGAGGGAACTAAAATCATTAGCATGTCGGCAAGTTCAGGGAATGAGGATCTGCGATGGTCTCCATTGTGCCCATCTGCAGCCTTGTTTCCATTATACCTTTACTGATAAAGTAAGATCTTAGGTCCTAGAATTAGCCCAAGGGGCAGCATATGCAGCAAAACACTTGCTTCTAACCCTCTGCCATGACCTCATGTACTCAAATCTTAAGGGTCCTCAAACAGCTTTAGTTCACGCTACTTAATATGTCTGAAATGTACATTGATTTTTAGAGGTGCAGGGCAAGGATGCATATTCAGTTAAGTACACTGACACCTGTAAGAAATTTACCAGTTAATTGCTTGGTATGGGACTGCCGAGGCTCATTCTCCAGTCTGGCACTTTTGAGTGCAGAAGGTTGGGGCCCACAGGGATTCTAAAAATTAATACTGGCCACTCCAGGCTGGTATTAAACTCCCAAGATTACAGCTTTTCTCTGACCTTGGATGGGTAGATGCTGCCACCACCCAAGTGCAACACCACCCCCTGCCCTTTTGAGAACCTTGGGAATTCCTCCCTGTGGGGTACCCTCAAGACCTTTCACACACCACATCCCTTAGGGAAGAGCTCAGAAAGCAAACGCAGGAAATCAGCTGTTGCCACCAGCTAATTAAACATGCACAAACCTCTTAGGACACAAAAAACCCAATCCTGTTCTTCAGGTAAAATTTATTAAACACAAAAAGAAAGAAAATACATCTGGAACGTAGGGTTTTTGCTAGGTCTTAAAAGAAACAGTTACAAAAATTAAGCATCCAGCTAGCTCTCTTGAGTTCAGCTTAAAGGTTACAAGCAAAACAAAAGGATGTGGGGGTTAGCACAGAGGAGTCCACAAGCCAATAAGCAATAAAAGGAATAACCCTAATCGCATCTCCATAGACATTCCTGAAATTACATCTCTGGGGTTCATGAGTAGTTCTAGGTATGATTTGATGATTTTTTTATACCAGGTTTAAAGCTTTTACAGAATAGTTTCAGCCCTGACCCTGCTTGGTCCCCCTCTCCAGAGAACAACCGACAGACAAAAGGGAAGTTTTTTCCCAATTTTAAAAAGTTCTAGCCCTCCCATTGGCTCTTTTGCTCAGGTGCTCATTCCCTTCTTTTTACCTATGGGCTGTTTTTAACCCTTTACAGGTAAAGCAAGTAGAGAGCAGCTGCTAACAGGGATTTTATAGCTAGCTGGCTGGCAGGGTGTCCACAAACAGGAGTTTTCTTTCCCCCCGCCTCCCCCTCCCCTTTATCACAGGGACCAACTAGGGATAGCTGATGGGTATTTCTAAAATAAATGTTTTATTTACCTCTCCTTTTTGTCCCATTTTCTCAAATTATGAAATTTGTGAGGCAGGAATTGTCTCAATGTGGGCTTGCTCAAATGCCCATTGAAGTCAATAGGAGTTTTTTCCCCATTAAGGTCAAAGGTCACTGGACAAAGTGCTATGTGTTTGGACCATGTTTAGCAACTGCAATGTGCGATCATATTGTATGTAGTGAGAATCCATCGCTCTTCCCCAGGTTTTCACCTGTTGCTTGTCTTAGGCATAAACATGCACACGCTTTAAGCATGAGTAGTTGGGACAAAAGTGTTCCGCAGGATTGGAGTCTCGGACTGTAAACTTGTCAAGTTAGGGGCTGTCTATGTGAGAGAGTGTCTGGCACACCAGGTGGATACTGCCACCCTACAAATACATGCCCAGGTTGTAAAAAATAGATTAAGATATACCAAGTAAAGCATTAAGATTTCCCTGAATTGTAGTAGGGCTTTTTTCAGTATAATATGCAGTACTTTATAATTTGAGTATAACAAGACCATTTTGGTGTAATTAATACTTGTTGCCTGGTGGTGTTAGATCATTACACACACACAAAAAATCCTGGAAAATTCTCTTCTCTTATTAAAAACTTCTAAAGGCCAGGACAAAGCTCTCTTCAAATCTCTAATGTACCAATTGGCAGCTAATGATACTGGAGAGCTTCAAAAAGAAAAGGTAAAATTAGAGTAATGATGGGACAAAAAAGCACAGCTCTAATCTGCCAGTGCTGTAATACATTTTAAAGCCATAATTCTCATAATGAAAGAACAAAAATGGTTGCTAGATTGACAGTTTGTGTTCGTTGAACTTATTTTGCTAAGGCAGGATGCCTGAGTACTTGTGCGCCTACCTTTGCTACTCATTTTCTTTATGACTTTTGGGCAAGTCACTTATGGCCTTGTTGAGATGTGCTGAGCAGCCCTAACTCCTGTTAAAGCCACACGGAGCTGCCGGTGTTCAGCACCTTTGAAAGAGAGGTAATTTGTTCCTCAGTTTCTCACCTTGTAAAAGGAGGGGAACTCCTGAAGGGACTTAGGCATTGCAATGCTGAGCATTACAGTGTCTAATTTAGTTGTGTAGAAAATTAGGAACAACACTGTGATCCTCAAAGTCGAGTTAGGCAACCAGGCTCTAGACAGTGGATGGGGAGAGAGCAAAGCTTTAGAATGTGATCCACAAAAGCCATTGTGGTAGGCAGGGAACTGCCTAATCTAGCCAACTGGAGATGCTGATCAGAGGGGGGATTGTGCTAAGCCCCATCACGCTGTATCAGTGTCTAAGTCTGGGCTGCCTGGAGGTGTCTAGCTCTGCTTAGCGATCCATGAATGGGCACCTGCAATCGGGGGGCTTAAAAGCCTAATACTCATTGGGCCAGGGAGAGAGAATGGGAATGACTTTCTAGTCCAGTGGTCAGGGCCCCCATGTGGGAGATCCTGAGTCCAGTCCCTGTTACAACCACTTTTGTTATTTATCCACAGTTGAATAGCGTCAACGGGAGAGACTAAAGCAGCCCTCTCCTCCTCCCCCATCAGAATAGCCCAGGTGCTTTTTTAAAAAACCAGCTGCAATGAACCAGGCTATTTTAGCATCAGAGTAGATACAATTGGTGGCATGCTATGATGTATGGTTTGCTGGGACAGGTCCTCAGCTAATGTCAATTGAGGCCAATGGAGCAATGACAATTTAGACCAAGTAAGCACGTGCTCCTCTTGCTAGGTACCGATGTGGCCTCATACATTGCAGCAGAGTGCCCATCTTTTGCTAGGCTTGTAGGGCCAAATCCTGCAGTCCGTACTACAGTAAATCAGGACAAAGAGGCAGCAAATGAGGAAAAAACATCACAATCATACCATTTCTCAGCCAGGGAAATTCTTGGATGCTGTCTGGAAAATATAGAGTTAAATTGAAACTCTATTTACATTTTTTCAAATGCGGAATATATATTGAATAGTATCTAATATCACAATTTGAGCTCAGTATCTCCATTCATTTCAAGGACGAATGAGTATCTTATTGTTTGCAGTGGTGTTGCAGCCATATTGATCCTAGGAGATGAGACAAAGTGGCTGAGGGAATAGTGTTTATTGGCCCAACTTCTGTTGGTGAGTGAGGTGCTCCTAGCAGGCAAAGGCAGCTTCCATGGACCAAGCTAGGCGATATCCATAGTTTGAAAGGAGTTTAGGCATTGAGATATTTCTTAATGTTTGTCAATTTGAATTTAGCTCCAGGGCATATTTATCCACCCACAGGATGCACGCTAGGACAACGCTGGAATCGTCCTTTAAAAAGCTTAACAATGATTTGAGCCAATTTGATTTCTGCCTTTCCTATCCCCTAGGCCTGTGGCTGCATCGACAGGTATTTGCAGTGAGCTAGCCTGAGTACAAGCAGCAGCGTAGCCAAGGTAGCACATGGGTAGTGGCAGCAGAGGGCGTGGCTGAGCTATGCCCCAAACAAACTGGATGGAAACCAGTGGGTATGTAGTGGCCCAGTGCCTCTGCTGTGGCCAGGTTTGCATAATTTTTGGTGGTGCCAAGAATAGGCCCAAGTCCAGACCCCCCCCCCCACACACACACACCTGCCTAAGGCTCTGGGAGGGAGTTTGGGTGCAGGAGGGGGAAAGGCCCAGGCTCTGGGAGGGAGTTGGGGTGCAGGCTCTGGGCTGGGGCAGGCTGTTGGGCTGCAGGATTGGGTGCAGGAGCAGGCTCAGGGAGGGAGTTTGGCTTTGGGGTCTGGGCTGGGGCAGGGGGTTGGGGTGCAGGAGGAAGTGTGGGGGATGGGCTCTAGGAGGGAGGTTGGGTGGGAGGTTTGGGCTGGGGCAGGGGGTTGGGGTGCAGGAGGAGGTGTGGGGGTGGGGTCTGGGCTGGGACAGAGTTGCAGAAGAGGGGTGCAGCACTTACCTTGGGAGGCTCCTGAAAGTGACCCGTGCCCACCTCTGGCAGCAGCTCCTAGACGGGGGTCCGGAAGCTCTCCCCACACCGCCCCCGCCCCCCACAGGCACCGCCCCTGCAGTTCCCATTAACCACAGTTGGCAGTGCACAGAGACACCTTCCCCAGGGGCCACAGGGAAGTGCTGGCCACCTCTGGAAGTGAAGCGAGTGGGCAGGAAGTCTGTGGGGAGAGGTGAGCTGGTCCCAACAGCCTGCAGTGTGGGGGTGGGGAGATGCAGGGGAGTGGGTGCAGAGGGGATCCAAGCAGCACCCAATCTGTGTGTTGGGGCAGGGGCTTTGAAATGCATGTCAGGGGGTGCTAGGACCCTCACATACACACAGTCTGCTTGGAGGGGAATAGGAGGGGCTGTTGGGTGGGGGGAGCAGGCATCTCAGTTCCTATTAGAATCATAGAAGATCAGGGCTGGAAGAGACCTCAGCGGGTGATCTAGTCCAATCCCCTGCTCAAAGCAGGACCAACACCAACTAAATCATCCCAGCCAGGGCTTTGTCAACCCTGACCTTAAAAACCTGCTAAGGAAGGAGATTCCACCACCTCCCTAGGTAACCCAGTCCAGTGCTTCACCACCATCCTAGTGAAACTGTGTTTCCTCCACAGCAACTTGAGACCATGGCTCCTTGTTCTGTCATCTGGCACCACTGAGAAGAGCCTAGCTCCATCCCCTTTGGAGCCCCCCTTCAGGTAGTTGAAGGTTGCTATCAAATGCCCTCCTCACTCTTCTCTTCTACAGACTAAATAACTCCAGTTCCCTCAGCCTCTCCTCTTAAGCCATGTGCCCCAGCCCCCAATCATTTTCATTGCCCTCCACTTGATTTGCTCCAATTTGCCCACATCCATTCTGTAGTGGGGGCCCAAAACTGGATGCAATACTCCAGGTGTGGCCTCATCAGTGCTGAATAGAGGGGAATAATCACTTCTCTCGATCTGCTGGCAATGCGCCTACTAATACAGCTCAATATGCCATTAGCCTTCTTGGCAACGAGGGCACACTGCGGACCCATATCCAGCTTCTTGTCCACTGTAATCCCCAGGTCCTTTTCTGCAGAAAAGACAAAATGCATCTGATAAGGATAGGATTCAAACCCCTGCATGTAGAGCACAATGGATTAGCAGTCCAGCACCTTAGCCACTTGGCCAGCTCCCTGAGGGAAGACAGGGTGGGGGTGCACATGTGTGTGAGCAGGGTGGTTCCACTCCCCTGGCTGTATCTGTGTATGGGGCAGGGGACCAACAGTCCCAGCCTCTGTGTATATGTATGTGTGACAACAGGATAGCTGCGCCAGTGTCCTGCCTCTTTGTGTGTGTGTCTGTGTTTAGGGGGTAGTAGCTAGTCCCAGCCCCCCTCTGTGTGGGGGGGGGATATGGGGTTCCTGTGTGTGTGGAGGGGGGGGATGTGTTGAGTGTTTGTGTGGGTTGGAAGGTGTCTATGTTGGGATGGGTGTCTCTGTGTGTCTGCCTTTGGGGTATGGCTGTATGTGTGTCGGGAGTATTTGCTGGGGGGGGGGGATCTGTGTGCTGGGTGTGTCTGTGGGGTGTGAGTGTGTTTGTCTCGAAGTATATCTGTGTGTTGGCAGTATTTGGGTGTGCATGTCTGGGGGTGGGGGGTGTCTGTGTGATGGGGGTATGTATGCCTGTATGTACTGGGAGGCATCTGTTGGGTGTGTCTTGGAGGTGTGTGCACTGGGGTGTGTGGATGTCTGGGTTATGTCTGTCTGTGTTGGGAGTGTCTATCGGGGGGTGATTGTGTATTGGGGCCGTGTTGGGGTGTTCATGTGTGGATGTGTGTCTGTGCTGGAGATGTCTGTGTGTGTTGGGGTGTGTCTATCTGTGGGGGTGGTCTTTCGTGGATATATCTGTGTGTGTGTGTGTGTGTGTGTGTGTGTGTGTGTGTGCTGGGGATCTGTGTTTGTTGTGGGTATGCTGTCTCTTCATTTGTTGGGGGGGGTCTGCTGTTGGGGGTGTTGTGTATGTCTCCATGTCTTGTGGAGTATGTCTGTGTGTTGGGGTGTGGTTGTGCTGGGGTCCAGTAGGTGTCTGGTGTGTGTGTCTGTCTGTCGGGGGGGGGGTGTCTGTCTGTTTGGGGGAGGGTTGTCAGGTGGTGTCTGTGTGTGTGTGTTTGGGATGGCCACATTGGGTATGTATATCAGTCTGTTGGGTGTGTCAGTCTATTGGAGCTATCTCTGTTTGGGGGTGTTTGTCAAGGGGTGTCTGTTGGGGAGGGGCATGCACAAGGAGAGGCAAGCAAGGCCATCCCCCATAAGCGTTGGGGGCACAGAACTCCTCCAGTCCCAGGGCTGCGGTGACAGAGAGAGGAAGCACCTCCAGCACCAGAGCTATGGTGACAGAGAGGGAACTCCTCCAGCCCTGGGGCTGCAGTGACAGAGATAGGGAGATCCTGCTGGAGCCTGGGGACCAGAGAGGGAGGGAAAAGCAAGCTCCTGCCGGAGAGCAGGGGAGCACAGAATGTGCTCCTCCCCAAGCGGTCAAAGTAAAATTTCTGCACATGCCCTGCTGTTGGGTATGTATATGTGTCAATCTGTTGCATGTGTGTGTGTGTGTGTGTGTGTGAGAGAGAGAGAGAGGGGGTGTCTGTTGCATAGATGTGTCAGTCTTTTGGGGGCGTGTCTGTGTTGGGGATGTGCATCAGTCTGTTGAGAGATGTCTGTCGGGATATCAGTTGGGTATGTCAGTCTGTTGAGATGTGGGAGGGTGTCTGTTGGGGATGTGTGTCAGTCTGTCAGGGGCTGTCTGTAGGGAATGTGTGTCAGTCTATCAGGGGGTGTCTGTAGGGGATATGTGTCAGTCTGTCAGAGGGTGTCTGTAGGGGATATGTGTCAGTCTGTCGGGGTGTCTGTAGGGAATGTGTGTCAGTCTGTCAGGGGCTGTCTGTAGGGGATATGTGTCAGTCTGTCGGGCTGTCTGTAGGGAGTGTGTGTCAGTCTGTCAGGGGGTGTCTTTAGGGGATATGTGTCAGTCTGTCAGGGGCTGTCTCTAGGGGATATGTGTCAGTCTGTCAGGGGGGTGTCTGTAGGGAATGTGTGTCAGTCTGTCAGGGGCTGTCTGTAGGGGATATGTGTCAGTCTGTCAGGGACTGTCTGTAGGGAATGTGTGTCAGTCTGTCGGGGGCTGTCTGTAGGGAATGTGTGTCAGTCTGTCGGGGGTGTCTGTAGGGGATATGTGTCAGTCTGTCAGGGGCTGTCTGTAGGGAATGTGTGTCAGTTTGTCGGGGGTGTCTGTAGGGGATATGTGTCAGTCTGTCAGGGGCTGTCTGTAGGGAATGTGTCAGTCTGTCGGGGGCCGTCTGTAGGGAATGTGTGTCAGTCTGTCAGGGGGTGTCTCTAGGGGATGTGTGTCAGTCTGTCGGGGGCCGTCTCTAGAGAATGTGTGTCAGTCTGTCAGGGGGTGTCTCTAGGGGATATGTGTCAGTCTGTCAGGGGGTGTCTCTAGGGGATGTGTGTCAGTCTGTCGGGGGCCGTCTCTAGGGAATGTGTGTCAGTCTGTCAGGGGCTGTCTCTAGGGAATGTGTGTCAGTCTGTCAGGGGCTGTCTCTAGGGGATATGTGTCAGTCTGTCAGGGGCTGTCTCTAGGGGATATGTGTCAGTCTGTCAGGGGGTGTCTGCAGGGAATGTGTGTCAGTCTGTCAGGGGGTGTCTGCAGGGAATGTGTGTCAGTCTGTCGGGGGCTGTCTGTAGGGAATGTGTGTCAGTCTGTCAGGGGCTATCTGTAGGGAATGTGTGTCAGTCTGTCAGGGGGTGTCTGCAGGGAATGTGTGTCAGTCTGTCGGGGGCTGTCTGTAGGGGATATGTGTCAGTCTGTCAGGGGCTGTCTCTAGGGAATGTGTGTCAGTCTGTCAGGGGGTGTCTTTAGGGGATATGTGTCAGTCTGTCAGGGGCTGTCTCTAGGGGATATGTGTCAGTCTGTCAGGGGGTGTCTGCAGGGAATGTGTGTCAGTCTGTCGGGGGCTGTCTGTAGGGAATGTGTGTCAGTCTGTCAGCGGGTGTCTCTAGGGGATATGTGTCAGTCTGTCAGGGACTGTCTCTAGGGAATGTGTGTCAGTCTGTCGGAGGTGTCTGTAGGGGATATGTGTCAGTCTGTCGGGGGCTGTCTGTAGGGAATGTGTGTCAGTCTGTCAGGGGCTGTCTCTAGGGGATATGTGTCAGTCTGTCAGGGGGTGTCTGTAGGGAATGTGTGTCAGTCTGTCAGGGGCTATCTGTAGGGAATGTGTGTCAGTCTGTCGGAGGTGTCTGTAGGGGATATGTGTCAGTCTGTCGGGGGCTGTCTGTAGGGAATGTGTGTCAGTCTGTCAGGGGCTGTCTCTAGGGGATATGTGTCAGTCTGTCAGGGGGTGTCTGTAGGGAATGTGTGTCAGTCTGTCAGGGGCTGTCTCTAGGGGATATGTGTCAGTCTGTCAGGGGGTGTCTGTAGGGAATGTGTGTCAGTCTGTTCGGGCCCTATGGGGTGTGTGTCAGTCTGTTGGGGGATGCCCATCGGAGGGTCTGTGTGCGTCGGGGGCGCGCATGGCCCCAGCCCTGCGGGCGACCAGGGGTCTCGGCATCGCGGGGGTCGCCGCTGACTCTCGCCGGGCCCCGTGTGCGCAAACGGGCAGGCCGAACTCGGTTCCCTGGGCAACGGGCTGGAGACGTCAGCGGCTCCCGGAGCCCCCGAAGCCCGCACGCAGCAGGGGGCGCGGGCGCGCGGCTGGCAGATCCCAGAGCCCGCCAGGCCGGGCGGGGAGCAGCAGCCCCAGCTGCGGCTCTGCGTCCCCGCTGCAGCCGGGACCCCAACCCCCGGGCCGGCCTCGGGCCGAGCCTCCTCCCCCGCCTGCCGCTCTCCCCGGGGCGACGGGAAGGGGATGCTCGCGGCTCATGGAGCCGCCGTCGGCGAGCCCGGGGCTGCTGAGCGCCCTGTCCCGGGCCGGGAGCAATGAGAGCGGCGGGGAGGCGCCCACGGCTGACCCCGCCGCGGGGGCGGAGGAGGCGGGCTGGTCAGGCGCGGCGCTGGCCTCGCAGGCGCTGCTGCTGGTGCTGATCTTCGCCCTGTCTGCGCTGGGCAACGGGGCCGTGGTGCTGGTCATCGCCCGGCACCGGCAGCTGCGCACCGTCACCAACGCCTTCGTGCTGTCGCTGTCGCTCTCCGAGCTGCTGGGCGCGCTGCTCTGCCTGCCCCTCGCCTTCCTGCGCCTGCTGAGCCGCCCGCGCGGCGCCTGGCTCTCCGGCCAGCGCCTGTGCCTGGCCAGCGCCGCCCTGCACGCCGGCCTGGGCATCGCCGCCACCCTCACCATGGCGCTGCTCTCCTTCGACCGCTACTGCGCCATCGTGCGCCAGCCCCGCCGCAAGATGGGCCGCCGCCGCGCCGCCCAGCTGCTGGCCGCCGTCTGGCTGGCGGCGCTCGGCTTCGCCGCGCCCTGGTACCTGCTGGCCCAGGCGGCGGGCAGGGGCCACGGGGCCGGCTCGGGCCGCTGCACCTACGTGCTGCTGCCCTGGGGCTCGTCGCGGCTGGGCCCGCCCTACAGCGCGGCGCTGATCGTGCTCTGCTACCTGCTGCCCTTCGCCCTCATGTGCTTCTGCCACTACAACATCTGCCGCGCCGTGCGCCTCTCCGAGAGCCGGGTGCGGCCGCTCACCACCTACGGCCACCTGCTGCGCTGCTACGGGGAGATGCGCACCGCCACCACCGTGCTCATCATGATCGTCTCCATCATCTGCTGCTGGGGGCCCTACTGTGTCCTGGGGCTGGTGGCCGCTGCTGGCCACCTGCCCTTCTCGCCCACCGTGGACGCCGTGGCCAGCTGGATGGCCTGGGCCAATGGCGCCATCAACCCGCTCATCTACGCCGCCCGCAACCCCAACATCGCCATGCTGCTGGGCCGCAGCCGCGAGGGCGGCTACCGGACTAGGAACAACGTGGCCGCTTACTTGGCTGCCCGGGGCCAGTGCCTGGAGGCCCGCGGCCAGGCCGAGCCAGGCCAGGAGCGCTATGCCCAGCAGCGGCCCTGGGGCCACACCGCCAGCGCCCTCTCCTCCTCCAGCCCGGCCAGCGGCGGCGAGGTGGCCATGTGGGCCTGCAAGAACCCGGCCGTGCTCTTCTGCCGCGACGCGCAGCCCGACACGGTCTCCCAGGCTGCCCTGCCGCCCAAATCCGACACCGCTGATACCAGCCTCTGAAGCGGCCAGGGGGGCCTGCTGGAAAAGCTGCCTGACCGCCGGCTGCCTCGGGCTGTGGAACAGGTGCCCACGGGAAGGACTGGGAGACCCATGGCTTGGGCCGTTTGAAACTAGGCTGAGCAAAGCGCAAGTTACTGGGGAGCAATGTGCAGTAACCCGGGGGCTGCACTGGATGAACTAGTGGGGCTGCTCCAGTGCTTCAGTTCTTAATGCCAGCGTGGGAGACAAAGGAAGCACCCAGGGGCAGATGCACTGGCTCTCCCCATTTCAAAAGGGGATCAAAAATGCCAGGGAGAGCAGCTGAAATGAGCCCAGCACACAGCTGATGAGAGAAAGGGTGGCAGAATCACCCTGTGAGCTCATCTCGGTTTAGCAAAAAAGTGCCAGTAGGAAGTTACCATCACCACAAGCCACCTGACCATTGGAAACTGTTAAGTGCCAAAAAAAAAAAAAAAAAAAGAGGGACTGAAAGCTGAATATTGCCAGCTCAAAGACACTCAAAACATATCACACTGTGAAAACTGCAGCTTTGAAGGAGACAGTTGCTTTAACGTATTATATTTGGAAATACACCAAGTCTCAGACTAGGACAGATGAAAATCTGACATCACTAAGAGCACCTTGAGGTTCATTTTTAAGTCTCAAACATAAGAAAAATCCCATTCAGAGCTCTGCAGATTTAAAGAAAATGTACAAGATTGGGGGGGGAGAAGAATGAAACTTGAAGCCTCATGAAATTTGTGATATTTTCCTTTCAGTACATACATTATGTGAGAAGTATTTCAAATGTGGAACATTCCCAGAAATGGGAGCTTAGTACTGTATTCTGATCCAGACAAAATTGAAAAGATAAAATATGTGTTTGGAATACACGTGGCATCAGTCTGTTTGTAGACTTGTGAATTTCCTCTTTGAGATGGATAAAAATGTCTAATTTCATCTAACAGCCTTTGAACATATTTATATGAGCCACTAGGGCAGGGATGAGCAAACTATGGCCTGGGGGCTGCATCTGGCCCTGCAGACATTTTAATCCGGTCCTGAAGCTCCTGCCAGGGAGCAGGGTCCGAGGCTTGGCCGGCTCTAAGCATGCTGGGGCTCCGTGTGGCTCCTGGAAGCAGCAGCATGACCCCCCTCCATCTCCTACGCATAGGGACAGCCAGGAAGCGCCGCCTGCAAAGCTCCCATTGGTCACAGTTGCGTGCAGATGTGGCAGTGCACAGAGGCGCCTGTCTGCACCTCTGTGTAGGAGCAGGAGGGGGGACACGCCGCTGCTTCCGGGAGCTGCTTGAGGTAAGCACCGCCAGGAGCTTGCACCCCTGACCCCCTCCTGCCCCCCAAGCCCCTGCCCTGATCGCCCTCCGAACCCCTCAGTCCCACACTCCTGCACGCCAGAGCCCACACCGCCAGCCGGAGCCCTCACCTCCCCACCCGCACCCTAACTCCCTGCCCCAGCCTGGAGTCCCCTCGCACAGCCTGAACTCCTCATTTCTGGCCCCACCTCAGAGTCCACACTCCAGTCGCCAATGTTGTGAGCATTCCTGGCCCACCATACAATTTCCATGTTGCCCTTGGGCCAGAAAGTTTGCCCACCCCTGCACTAGAGAGGTAGGTATACTTTTTCTCTCCTTCAACAGAAATGTGCTGAGTCTAGTTTGTATTTCAGGGTGCACATTATCCTGCTCACTGCGTAACTCAGTTGACCTATTAGAATTTAATGATATTTGGAAATCAGCATTGATTGCCAGTACTGATATCACATAAAAACAAAAAGAGCACAAATCAGTATGTTGAAACCAACTCACAGGAAATGCTGCTGCACAGGTAATCCGCATCTTGGGATTTATGAATTTATTTTTCCTCAAAGGTTCAGGATCTCAAGCCTTAAATTAATACTTTTAATTAGAAATGGGATTCAGACCTTCCATTACCTTCACTAAATTTAAACGTGAAAAAATAGCCAGTATTTTTCTTGTACAGTATTTAAATTATAATGTTTTATCAGATTTTTCAACTGTTTGTGACTCAAGTGGATGTATATTATTATTTTGTAAATGGGACAAGAAATAAATTGTCTTTTATGCAAGAGATTAAAATGTTTCTGCCTTTTATCATCCAAAAAAAGAGAAATATGAAAGGACAAAAGGGTGACAAAATTGCCATGATAATGGGGAGAGATTAATGGTAGACGAAATTTCAAAATCTTGATAATTTGTCATGCTTTCATAACCATGCCCCTTCTTAAATCAATGGGAGAAAGATTTGATCCTTAAAGACAGTCTCAATACATAACATTTGCACATATATGGCTTGAAACCTGCAACTAATACTACGTCTAGTGTTTGTGACATAAAGGACGTCTGTCCCCTAGAACTGGACTGAGGCCACCACCTCATTTCACCAAGGTCAATAAAGACCTGAGCATAACAAGAACTTAGGGATAGAAAAGTTTTTTATTGCTTGTAGTTCTGCTTCTCTGGCCTGCCCAGCCTCTTAGATTGCTACAGAATTAACTGGGCGTTGTGTCTTTTTTTTAAGGCTTTGCTAAGATTTCATTATTTATTTTACTTTATACTTTTGTATTGTTTTATAATTTTATTTATTTGCATTTATACACTCTAAATGGGCACCTATCCATATGCTCTAGCTACATTGCTGTATTATAAAAGTACTTACATGCTATAAAACTACAGAGATAATAGAAATGGGTGAGATGCATGATTTCAGAAAGCTGTTTATCAATTTTTCACCATGATTTAGTATATTATAATTGCAAACATGCAAGCGGTGTAGTTTGTGTCCCCTTCAACAGCCAGCATCTCCAGCATTGTGCTCAGGCGCTGGTTCAGTACTGGCTTAAGTTGCATCTACTCTTGAGACATTGAACATCCCTTAGCAAGGTTGTGCCAGAATAGGGGTGTGAACTCTAGTAACCTGGTCAAATTCCAGCTAAAGACATTACCTTCCACATTGCTAAAACTTTCAGCTGGATATAACTTTTCCTCTGAGCTTTCAACTGGATAGAATATTCTTTACCTTCCTGTCTGGAGCTCTGCAGGCCACACTGGGGAGGCTCGCGGGCTGGGAGTTTGAGACCCCTGTTCTAGGGGATATTAACAGGAGTGTCACAGACAAGACACTTGAGGTAATAGGCCCACTCTGCTCAGCACAAGTGAGGCCTCAGCTGGAGTATTGTGTCTCATTCTGGGCACCATGCTTTAAGAAAGTTGTGGACAATCTGGAGAGTCCAGAGTGGAGCAACAAAAATGATAAAGGGTTTAGTCTTGAGAAAAGAAGACTGAGTGGGGCCCTGATAACTGTTGTCAAATATGTTAAGGGCTGTTATAAAGAGAACAGGGATTGTCCTAATGGTAGGACAAGAAGTAATGGTCTTAATGTGCAGCAAGAGAGATTTAGATTAGATATTCGGAAAAACAATAGTAGTAGTTAAGCACTGAAATGGGCTTTCAAGAGAGGCTGTGGAATCCCCATCATTGGAAGTTTTTACGAACAGGTTAGACTGGGGTAGGCAACCTGTGGCACACGTGCCAAAGGTGGCACACAAGCTGATTTTCAGTGGCACTCACACTTCCCAGGTCCTGGCCACCGGTCCAGGAGGCTCTGCATTTTAATTTTAAATGAAGCTTCTTAAACATTTTAAAAATCTAATTTACTTTACATACAACAATAACTTAGTTATATATTTATAGACTTATAGAGACCTTTTAAAAACGTTAAAATGTATGACTGACATGCGAAACCTTAAATTAGAGTAAATAAATGAAGACTCAGCACACCACTTCTGAAAGGTTGCAGACCCCTGGGTTAGACAGTCAGCTGTCAAGGATGATCTCAGTTAACTTGGTCCTGCCTCGGTGCAGGGGACTGGACATGATGACCTCCTAATGTCCCTTCCAGCCTAAGATTATATGTGGTTCCAATTTGTTCTGTACTTATTTTCTTGGTGGCAACCAAATCTTACAACTTCAGCAAAAGTAGGCCATTAAAGAAGACCATTGAACTCAGCTTTGCGTGTGTGGAGCAATGTTTTCCAAACGGTGGAATCCCTAAATTAATGAATAAATTCCCATCCATGATCTTCATGTACATTTTTAATCCTACCCTATACATAAATGATTTGTAAACCTAGCCCTTCTTATCAATTAGTAAACATGACGGCCTCTTTAAAGTATTTATAATCTTAAGCATCTCCATAAATCCCATCTGTGCCAGGCAATCTGTAAACACAGCCACTTGCACTAGATGATCCTCTGTAATTTAGATGCAAGACTCATCCTATATAATATCACACACAGCTAAGCCGCGCTCCACTGTTCCAACGACCGACATGGGTGGTAAGAAGGAACTGAGGAGCGGACAGGTCGGCAGGGGTATATATCCAGCGCCATGGCGGCGCCACTCCAGGGGGCGACCTGCCGACCCACCGGAGTTGCTAGGGTAAAAATCTTCTGACGAGCGTGCACGCACGGCGCGCACACCTAATTGGAATGGATATGAGCAATCACTCGAAGAAGAACTATGTACTTTGCTCATTGGAGCAACGCCTTTTAGGATTTGTCCCTTGGCACCTTGCTGATGTGCACAATCTCATTCATCCTTTCCCAGTACTAGAGCAGAAGGTGGCTGCATGTCAGACACTTACTTGGATGTTGTTCAAATCCAAGTGAACTTTTGATTTGTTCTGATTAGTTTCTCTCTGTCTCTCAAAGTATTTGTATTTCCCCATATGAGGGTAGCTGAAGGGATCAGTGTAAAAGGTCATGCTACAGCTTCATGAAAAACAAAAACAAATGATTCCTGTAGACTAAGAACCTCCGAGTCATATACATGTACAAAGCAGTGAGACAAATTTATTTTGAATCCCTGAACCGGCAATTTCCTCACAACAGAATACATTTAATTTGATTATCCAACCCAGTAACATACACTGACCCGGTCTCAGTGTTCAGAAAAACATTCTGAATAAAAAGGTCACTCGTTTCTATTGTGAAATGTAATGTACCAAGGCATTTCTCCTCCTCACTGGGCTATGCCCATAGCTGCTGTGTTTGATCTGGTGCATTTTACAGAACATTTGATAATATATTAGCCCCGAGGTTGTGTCAAGTTTTGAATTAAGCATCTCAGTGTGGATCATTTCCAGAAAATGATTCAAGCTGTAATCTCTCCCGTCTCTTTGGCTGTAATGACCCATTATAGAACACTTCATTTCAAAACAATTATTTTGAACAGATGTTACAATTTGGCTTGACTACACAGCAAGCGATCGCCGCACAATCGTTTTGGTGTCCTGAAATGCAGAGAGAGAGAGAGACACCAAATTAAAGATTGGTCTACCCTGTTCACAGGCCTTCCCAGGCTCCAGATGTGGCAGTACGTTTCAATGCTGAGACTTCATAGCCAAGGTGGTCAATAGTTCAAAGACTCATAGACTCTAGGACTGGAAGGGACCTCGAGAGGTCATCGAGTCCAGTCCCCTGCCCTCATGGCAGGACCAAATACTGTCTAGACCATCCCTAAAAGACATTTATCTAACCTACTCTTAAATATCTCCAGAGGTGGAGATTCCACAACTTCCCTAGGCAATCTATTCCAGTGTTTAACTACCCTGACAATTAGGAACTTTTTCCTAATGTCCAACCTAAATCTCCCTTATTGCAGTTTAAGCCCATTGCTTCTTGTTCTATCATTGGAGGCTAAGGTGAACAAGTTTTCTCCCTCCTCCTGATGACACCCTTTTAGATACCTGAAAACTGCTATCATGTCCCCTCTCAGTCTTCTCTTTTCCAAACTAAACAAACCCAATTGTTTCAGCCTTCCTTCATAGGTCATGTTCTCAAGACCTTTAATCATTCTTGTTGCTCTTCTCTGGACCCTCTCCAATTTCCCCACATCTTTCTTGAAATGCGGTGCCCAGAACTGGACACAATACTCCAGTTGAGGCCTAACCAGCACAGAGTAAAGCGGAAGAATGACTTCTCGTGTCTTGTTTACAACACACCTGTTAATGCATCCCAGAATCACGTTTGCTTTTTTTGCAACAGTATCACACTGTTGACTCATATTAAGCTTGTGGTCCACTATGACCCCTAGATCTCTTTCTGCCATACTCCTTCCTAGACAGTCTCTTCCCATTCTGTATGTGTGAAACTGATTGTTCCTTCCTAAGTGGAGCACTTTGCATTTATCTTTATTGAACTTCATTCTGTTTACCTCAGACCATTTCTCCAATTTGTCCAGATCATTTTGAATTTTGACCCTGTCCTCCAAAGCAGTTGCAATCCCTCCCAGTTTGGTATCGTCCGCAAACTTAATAAGCGTACTTTCTATGCCAACATCTAAATCGTTGATGAAGATATTGAACAGAGCCGGTCCCAAAACAGACCTCTGCGGAACCCCACTTGTTATACCTTTCCAGCAGGATTGGGAGCCATTAATAACTTCTCTCTGAGAACGGTTATCCAACCAGTTATGCACCCACCTTATAGTAGCCCCATCTAAATTGTATTTGCCTAGTTTATCGAGAAGGATATCATGCGAGACCGTATCAAATGCCTTACTAAAGTCTAGTTATATCACATCCATCGCTTCTCCCTTATCCACAAGGCTCGTTATCCTATCAAAGAATGCTATCAGATTAGTTTGACACGATTTGTTCTTTACAAATCCATGCTGGCTATTCCCTATCACCTTACCACCTTCCAAGTGTTTGCAGATGATTTCTTTAATTATTTGCTCCATTATCTTCCCTGGCACAGAAGTTAAACTAACTGGTCTGTAGTTTCCTGGATTGTTTTTATTTCCCTTTTTATAGATGGGCACTATATTTGCCCTTTTCCAGTCTTCTGGATCTCCCCTGTCTCTCATGATTTCCCAAAGATAATAGCTAGAGGCTCAGATACCTCCTCTATTAACTCCTTGAGTATTCTAGGATGCATTTCATCAGGCCCTGGTGACTTGCAGGCATCTAACTTTTCTAAGTGATTTTTTACTTGCTCTTTTTTTATTTTATCTTCTAAACCTACCCTCTTCCCGTAAGCATTCACTATACTAGACATTCCTTCAGAATTCTCAGTGAAGACCGAAACAAAGAAGTCATTAAGCATCTCTGCCATTTCCAAGTCTCCCGTTATTGTTTCCCCCTCCTCACTGAGCAGTGGGCCTACCCTGTCCTTGGTCTTCCTCTTGCTTCTAATGTATTGATAAAAAGTCTTCTTGTTTCCCTTTATTCCTGTAGCTAGTTTGAGCTCATTTTGTGCCTTTGCCTTTCTAATCTTGCCTCTGCATTCCTGTGTTATTTGCCTATATTCATCCTTTGTAATCTGACCTAGTTTCCATTTTTTATATGACGCCTTTTTATTTTGTAGGTCATGCAAGATCTCGTGGTTAAGCCAAGGTGGTCTTTTGCCACATTTTCTATCTTTCCTAACCATCGGAATAGCTTGCTTTTGGGCCCTTAATAGCGTCCCTTTGAAAAACTGCCAACTCTCCTCAGTTGTTTTTCCCCTGTTCATTGGTTGCTGAATCACTATGATGGCATTTTTAACCAGTTAGAGAGCAAATGCCTACTGGCCTTGGGAATCACAGGCCTTGTATTGGTTTATTGCAGGGGTGGGCAAACTTTTTGGCCAGAGGGCCACATCTGGGAATAGAAATTGTATGGCAGGCCATGAATGCTCATGAAATTGGGGTTGGGGTGCAGGAGGGGGTGACGGCTCCTGCTGAGGGCGTGGGCTCTAGATGAAGGGTTTGGGGTGCAAGAGAGTGCTCTGTTCTGGGATTGGGGGGGTTGGAGGGCGGGAGGGGAATCAGGGCTGGGGCAGG
Organism: Gopherus evgoodei; assembly: GCF_007399415.2. Lineage (NCBI taxonomy): Eukaryota > Metazoa > Chordata > Testudines > Testudinidae > Gopherus > Gopherus evgoodei. Next base: position 14,112,573 of record NC_044325.1, on the reverse strand, counting down.
GGGAGAGACTCAGGAGTGCGGCTCCCAGAAGCAGCGGCATGTCCCTTCTTCGGCTCCTAAGAGGAGGCGCAGCCAGGCCTCTGTACATTGCCCTGTCCTCAGGCACCACCCCTGCAGCTCCCATGGGAGCACCGAGGGAGCCATTGGAGTGGGTAGGAGCTGGAGGGGGGCCATGCCGTGGCTCCTGAGAGCCACCTGGAACAGCCCCCGACCCTGCTCCCTGGCTGGAGCAACGGAGAAAGGCAAGCCCCAGACCCCACTCCCCAGCGGGCGTTCACGGGCCGGATCCGACCAGCCTGCGGGCCGTCATTTGCCCACCCCTGGTTTATTGAAAACTTCTTCATACTCTTGACCTGCCCATTTTCAGAATGCCAGTAGAATCAGATCTGCCAGTGTATAGTTTGGAAAAATATGGCAGGCATGTCAGTAAACAGCAAGGAGAAGAACCCACCTACATTTTGGCTGCCCCATGGTGTCTAGCTCTTCCCGTCCCTGTACCATAGCTAATTTGTGGCCTAGTGCAGCCTGGTAGCAATGTCACAGACACGTCTCACGTTTATCCTTTCGTGCTCTATTCATTTGACTGACATTAATCCACAGCTGGTCTGAAGTCACATGGTCCCCACACACATTGCAATACAGGCCAATTTCAGGTAATATGCAGACTGGAATATTCAGGGTTGGAAAGCTGGGGCCTAGCTGCATGGCAACCCCTACCGCTTTCTTTTGCAACGTAACATTTGAGTGACAGTAAACCTGAGCTGAAAGAGGGTGAGTGGAGCCTTGGCTATATTTTCTAGCTCTCCTTCCTACTGGAGCAGGGGCCCAGAAGCCAGGCACAGGCACACAAATCTAGACCCCTTTATAGGGCTAAGTATTGCAGGGCAAAGTGAATTCACCAGGCTCATCAAGAGTTCAGTTTTCTGAGCTAAGATCACCTGTCAAATGCAAACTAAAGTGATCGTTTGAGGTTCTCTTCCCCTCCCCCCATGATTTGAATGTCACTGTAATCCATGTTCACTAACCAATAATTGATCAAAAACAATAATCAGTTTATGGACACAAATTTGTTCAATAATTAGAAAGGGCTCAGATGACCAAGCAGGCCTGAGTTGATTAAGCAATTGTTAGTGCATGACAGAAAAGATATACATTAGCAAATTCAACCCATTAGAACCAATTACTACAACCCCTTGCAAGCAATTGATATCAGCCTGCTTTGGTCTGCTTGCTATACCCCCAGATTCTTGGGGATGGGGGGGAAGGTTACAGTTTCAGCTCCTAGGAGTTCCTCTTTCCTCCTCTAAATATATGGTAGTTTAGTCGTGTTCCAGCTTTTGTCATATGTCATAAATTTCCTACCCGTGTAATTAACACCTGCTGCTTACCCATTGTTTCTCTTGTTGGTGCACTGTATTTATATATAATCCTGCCAGTTGAGATTAGAACATTACTTGCTCAGCCTAAAGAGCGTGGCACTTGTGCTAAACATCACTAGATCTTTCTTAACAAGTTTAGCAAGCTTGTATTTTTTCCCTTCTTAGCATGACCACAACAGTTTATGGGCGGTCTGGTTCATGAGTCAGCCGTAGGCCCTTAAAATAGGTCATCACCCCCTACTGAAGACATTCACAATGAAATGCTACCCCACATTTTTATGTTCAGTTATTTGCACAACTGAGTGTCACTAAACCTGACTGTCCCAGGCATGATTAAAATGAATTTTTATTAACGTGCGTAGCAGGGGAGTCTAGATACAACACGTGACATTTTGGCTATCCCAGGCGCTGCAAAATTGCACACGTTTAGGTATGCAACAGAAAAGTGCTAAATGCAGAGACAGCCAAGGGCATGCAGGAGTTCTCCATGACGGATGTCTATTCAAGTTTAAATAGCTCAAAAGTGCCACCAGATGGTACTATTGCTTTCTCTAATGGTCCTTCGCTGTTGAACTGTATAATCTCACACAAACACACACACGGAATCTTGTTTAAAGCTGAAAAATAGAGAAGGTTCCAAAATCCATCCTGACATTTTGATCAGAGCAGTGGAACCTCCTGACTAAGGAATAGACATTGTTTTTGGGGGGCAAGTCTCTCCTCGTTATATGCAGTACCCAGCACCAGTCTGACTATTATGACCCAGATTGTGTGACCCCCGTCCAACGGAAATGTTAAAAGGGAGGGAATGGGGGGGGGACGGGGAGGGAGAAGAAATCCTGTGGGTTTTCCCAGATGGAGTTTTCTTGCAGAGGGCATTTTCCATCTGCAGAACAACCAACAGTTCTGTCCCCAAACTCCACAGATCCCAGAGACTGCACCAGAAGCCAGGGGTAGCTCTGCAGATGTTCAGTGCCTTCACACTGGCACTGACTCCCCCTGCTTCCCTCCCCAAACACCACAGTTTATGGTACATGAACTCTGTGCTAGATTCCCTGCATATCTTGGGGGTATGATATGAATCCCTACCCCCAGGGAGCCTGGTCTTCCTCGATCTACAGTCCCCATGTAGAGTTCCCCGTGGGATCTGGGCTATAGAGTTCACACCCCACAGGTTCCAGCCAGTTTCTGAAATGGTTCTGAACATGGTACCTGCTCTGTCCGTTCACGCATCCGGGCAGAGTTCCTCTGGGCGGCGTCCACTGGCTCCCTTGATGCCTTCGAGGAGCAGTGGGCGCTGTCCGGGGTTCTCTGCTCAGTGTCCCCATCAGGCTCCCTTTTATGACCCTTTGACCGCACTCCTGTCCCTGTTCTTTTATTAGTTGTCCCCTGAAATCAGTTGGTTTCTGAGGTCCTGTGGATCCTCCCCTTAGGCTTAGGGGGGATCCTTTAGCAGCAGAAACCCAATAGGTACACTTACAGCTAAACCACATCCTTCAGCCGTTTGGCTGCACCCTTTGTCAGCCACAGGCTGTTCCACAGGTCAGAGTCAGACAAAGCTAGAGAGGGTAAGCGCACAAGGCCAACCCATGAGTCAGTGGCACAGCTGGGATTTGAACTCTGGTGCCTGGTGCTATGCTCTGACCACTAGGATCACACAGCCTCCCGTAAACCATACAGGTCCCCCAGGCTGCTCTCACACAGAGGTAAACCAGGAGTAACATTGTTGCCGTCAGTGGAATTATATCCCTGTAAACTAACGGGAGAGGAAAATGAGTTGCGTTTTCTGCTCAAAGGGAAAAGAGAAAGTGACCACCAGTGGAAACCAGTATCCGTATTTTACAACTCCAGACAGGCCATTCAAGTACAGGCCACTTTTCCCAGGCAGGGGCAACCGTTTTCCATTGTACGCCTGCAATCTCACCTGACAAAATAGCAATTTACTCCAAAACAGATACCCAGCATGAAAAACCCCTCACTTCCCTCGCCGCAATATCCTGATTGAAGACAAAGAAAGAGGCCTCCCGTAGGCCCCAATCCTGCAATCACACGTGCACCGGAGTAATGCCATTCATTTCACCGGGCCTGCTCATGGGCAGGAAGCACAGCACATGCACAAGTGCGTGTGAGAGCAGGACATTAGCATCATCGATTCCAAGGCCCGAAGGGCCCTAGGGGGCTATGGCTTTCCATGGTACAGCAGCACCCAGCCAGGAGGGAGCAGCCCATGCTGCACGTGGACCCCTGCAAAGCGTGAGTGTCGGCAGAAGCAGCAGGCTGAGCAATGACACAGGAACTGGCTTTAGGAGGAGGCCAGCACAAGCACTTGGCACGGCCCAGGCCAAGTAAATACTTCCTGCTCTCTCCTAGCTCCTTTGATGTGGGGGAGAGCGGAACCCAGTGGAGTGGGGCCTGCTACCCCTGCATCCCGTCTGCCCATCACAGGAGCAGCCAGTTGTGTAGAGAAAGAACATGGAGAGAGATTGAAAGAAGAAGGTGGGTGAGAGGGAGGAGGAATGGACCAGGGGTGGGGGGACCCCAAGAGGGTTTTATATCACCTCTGGGCCCCCGACAGAAGGGGCCAGTTTGGTCTCCAGCACAAGTTCCTGCAGCTGCCATTGTGGGACCCTGCGTGCAGCACGCTCCAGTCACGCTGCCTCCCTGCCATACCCCATGTGTGTGATTACAGTAGCGCAGGGGTAGGCAACCTATGGCACATGTGCCGAAGGCGGCACGCAAGCTGATTTTCAGTGGCACTCACACTGCTAGGATCCTGGCCACTGGTCTGGGGGGCTCTGCATTTTAATTTAATTTTAAATGAAGCTTCTTAAACTTTTAAAAAACCTTATTTACTTTACATACAATAGTTTAGTTATATATTATAGACTTATAGAAAGAGACCTTCTAAAAATGTTAAAATGGATCACTGGCATGTGAAACCTTAAATGAGAGTGAATAAATGAAGACTCGGTACTCCACTTCTGAAAGGTTGCTGAACCCTGCAGTAGTGTCTCTGGCCAGAGAAGAAGGGAGGCTCACTGTGCTAGATGCTGTGTGAGCACAGAGTAGCAGATAGTCCCTGCCCCAAAGAGCTGATCGGCTCTCCCTTTGCCAGTGGCTGTCATGGGGGGGATGGCTCTTCACCACCTGGGAACACTCTGTCCTGTCAATTGCGCCAGCTTTACGGCTGCTTTGCACCACTGAAGGAGCACTAAGGCTCCAGCCCATTATTTGTACAGGAGTGCATGTCTCCAAGCCGGCAGCCAGAACACTGCACTCTCTGAATCTGAACCTCAGCACCAAAGCTCACGGGGTGGCAGGGTTTGGCTGAGCAGATGATGCCGTTGGCGTATTTGTATCAAACAGAACATGCACAACGATACATTATTGTGATAAATAACCTAGTGTACAGCAACCTTTTACTGTTACATCAAAACAGCTCATGCCATCCCCCTGCCGGATGCAGCTAATATAAATGCTGAGACGTCCAGAATTCAGAGTACAGCAAACCAGGAGCAAAGGCACTGGCCTATTACCCACAATGTACCAGGAAATGATCACACCCGGGGCTGGGGGTCCTGGCACACTCCACTATCCCTGTACCTACACTGCATTTGGGGATGAGGGGACAATGCTGTCCTGCTGGGTTTGATGAAAGTTGGCTCAGTTTTATACCTATGTCATAGAACTGGAGGGGACCCTGAAAGGTCAGTGAGGCCAGCCCCTTGCCTTCACTAGCAGGACCAAGTACTGATTTTGCCCCAGATCCCTAAGTGGCCCCCTCAAGGATTGAACTCACAACCCTGGGTTTAGCAGGCCAATGCTCAAACCACTGAGAGATCCCTCCCCCCGCCCCCAGCTCAGAGCTCTTTACAGCCAAGGAGTTAGTGTGCAAGAATCACATCATGTCACATGCCAATTATCGCCCAGGAAGCGTTGAGCAGTACAAAGGACAAACAGTGCCGCCGCTGGGTGGTGCTAGGGAGAACTTCCTGAGCCTGCCGAGGCTTTCTGAACTGCCAGGTTCACGCTGCTCACGGGCCAAATGCTGAAGTGCTAGCTCATCCAGCAGAACTCCTGCTCCCTTTGAACGTGTGTGTTGGATGTAACGAAGACCAGTTCAGCTGTGGTTTATTTCATTTTGCAGGGCTCAGTATTCACACGGGACCAGATCCTCGGCTGGTGTCAATCAGCATAGCTTTGTTGACATCAATGGAACTATGCTGATTGACACCAGCTGAGGATCTAGACCATTGTGCCTTCCTCCACTACAGCATTACATCTGAGGAAGTGGGTATTCACCCACGAAAGCTCATGCTCCAAAAAGTCTGTTAATCTATAAGGTGCCACAGGATTCTTTGCTGCTTTTACAGCATTACCTTCACCCCTTCTTTCCCTTCTGCATATATTTTTGCTCCCTTGCTGCCCACTGTCCCAGTTTCAGAGTAGTCAGGAAGAACATAGGTTTTCTAGAATAAGTGAATTCCTTGGTGGGAGAGAATGCCTGTCTGCTGGTAGAGGTCTCTTTTCCCAATGTAGGCATGGGGTCAGTACAAACACCTAGGTCGATCGACGCCTAGTCTGATTTTATTGACAATGTGCACTTGTTTTTACGAATGAGCAGCTAAAACAGGAGCAAAGCTCACACAGCTGTAGTACCCCCCTTCGGAACTCCAGCAAAGCAGCTGTGTTCACACCGTCAACCAGATGGCTTTGCCCACACAAATCAACCCCACGTGCTGTCCAAAACCTGTATCTCTACTCCCCCTGCACATTTCAAAGGCCTCCATGAGCTGAATGTGCTAGACCTGTCATTTCAGAGTCAGGGCAGTAACGGGGTGTAGGAAGTCTGGCGAAGGATCAATCCCTTCAGGACAACACACCAGCTGACTAAGTTTTTGGGCTGCTCTTAAAGCTCAACTCTCCCACCAGCTTCTCAAATCCACTTGATCCCACCTTCTCCAGACTAGCCAGGCGTCTGTGAGGCCCTCCCCGGTTTCCATACTCTCCAAAGGGGGATGGCTGGTGCTGCTTTGCTCAGTGCCGCCTGGGCCAGTTGAGCACCAGTCCTCCTGGCTTGGTGGGGGCTGGCTTAGGTTTCTATGTCCTTTCTTTCCCCATACAGGCTGGCTGCATTGTGCATCACCAGACTGGAGTACACTCAGCAGCTGCCTGGTAAGGAAAACCCTCAGTCACCTGCCTGGACCAGTAGCAGCAGCACCACCAGCCTCTAGGGTCAGGTGGCTGAAATGCAGAGCTTGGAGGGTGCCACAATCTGTAGCCGTGCTGCATAATGAACCACCCATACCGGGGATGACTGTCGAAAATCTGGGGAGGGCTGCCCTTTTGGCGGGAACTAGGAGCCTGTGGTAAAGGTTTCATGAAGTCCTGCAGCCTATTTAGAATAATGGATGTTTACTGCCCTGTGGTGTTTGCTCTATGCCTAATCCTTAAAATAGGAACTATTACAAATGCAGTGATGAACTGAACAGTAAAGGTCTGCTTAGTATGGGCACAGACTGCCGCTGGCTGTTCCTGACTGGTGTGTTTTGTGTGACGTTATTCTGAAATTCAAGCTGAATCAAATCTAGACATTTTGACAGAAAAAGCAAAGGCTATTGCACTCCCTCAGCATTCATTCAAGGGATCATGAGAGTCTATTTACCTTCACCAAAGCAGGCGGGGCGCTGTACCACGTCTGAGACAAGGAGACTGTACGATCAATGGCACAAAGCAGGTTGTTTACCAAAACTGGAGACAAAGCTCCCAGCAGGGAGACACGGAGTAGTGAGAGTGATGGATTAGGATTATCCCCTACTAGGGATGAAATCAGGAAGGTGTGCTTTTACTTCTGTTTCTAATTATTATGGAAAGAAGTGGGGCGGGAGAGAGAAAAGAACCCTCTCCCAAAGGGTTTGGATCCTTCCAAAGAATGCTTGTAGCTTGTCCACCTCCCCAGCCATTAGACATAGGAATCACTAGGAGAAAGTATTCTTCTGTGATATATTTTTACATGTTAAATGTTACTTTAAACCTTCCTTTCTCCTTGGTTTTTCGTGGTATAAAGCCCTGCACTGGTTTCATGTTATATTAACAAATCAAACCGTACTGTGAAATTCTGTAACAAACAGCTGTGATGTTAATCACCATTACACATGCCAGTGCAGCTGGCGTTTGACAAAACATGAGGTCACACAAGCTCTCTTCAGGGGGAAGCACTGGTCTATAAATAGGAAAAGCATCCTGTATTTGCCAAGACTGACGTTGCCTGTGTGTGACCACACCAAAAGGAAGCTACAATGAATAAAGACTAATAATGAGCTGGACAGAGGTGTTCTGAATTACAGACATCATCAGTGTACAGTGTTGTGCTTAACGGGTGCAATTTCAGTGTTCGTGACCAGTTTGAAATTAAAGTTTTTAAATGCAGGCACTTCATTTGAGCAAGAATCCTGGAAAAATAAGAAAGCACTGAAAATCCAGGAATCTTGATGGAAAGTGTATAGAAAGAAGAATTGCATTATGATGGGGGATTTCAATCTGGAGGATATATGCTGGATGTCTCATGCTGCAACTAGTAAAGTAACTCTGGAGTTCCTAAAAATCATAGATGATAACTATCTAAGGGTTTATCTACACTTACCAGGGGATTGATGCACAGCAATCGATGCATCGGCAGTCAATTTAGTGGGTCTAGTGAAGACCCACTAAATTGACCACAGATCACTCTCCCGTCACCTCCTGTACGCCATCTGAACAAGAAGCGCAAGGGAAGTCAACAGGAGAGTGACTTCCGTAGACATAGCGTAGTGTGGACCCCGCAGTAAGCAGATCTAAGTACGTCGACTTCAGCTACATTATTCATGTTGCTGAAGTTGTGCAACTTAGATCGATCTCCCCCAGTAGTATAGACAAGGCCTAACAAAAAATATTATAACTCAGTGTAATTCCATATTAGCCCTCATTTTGACAGATAAAGATAAATTGATCAGTGACCTAAATATTGATGGTTGCCTACGTGCAAATGATCATGACCTAATCTCATTTGCTGTGTGCAACCAGCCTACAGCCCCAACAATAAATATATTTGGTGCTTTTAAAAAAGCGGTTTCCCAAAGCTGAAAACAATTGTGAGCAAAATTAAGTAGGAGAAAAAGAATGTGAATGATAATTGCGAATTGTTTAAGAAAGCTTTGTAGATCCCCAAACCACACAATACTACAATTTGGAAAGAGCTTCTTTGGGTAAAAAAATCCTGATTAAGAGGAGAGATGAAAGCAGCAATGCAAAATAAAAAAAAAAAATTATATGGCAAATGGAAAAATGTGGAAGCTGATAGCAATGAGCACAAATTAGCACTTAGGGCATGCAGACAATTGATAAGGGAAGCTAAAGATATCAGTGAAACCTCTATGGCCAGTAGCTGTAAGGAAAATAAGAAACTCTTTAAATATATCAGTAACAAACAAAATCCTAGCAATGATATAGGTCTGATAGTAGATAAGGATGGTGAAATTGTAAATCATGGAGTAGAAAAAGCAGAAGTGTACAATAAATATTTCTATTCTGTATTCAGAAAGAAGATATATTCATATCTTACTCTGATGATAAAATCCTTTCTACTCAGACAGTAACTAGGAAGGATGTTAGACAGCAACTATTAAATGTTTTTATAACTGCAGGAATGGATAATCTGCACCCAAGAGTATTAAAAGAATTGGCCAAGGGGCTATCAAACATTTATATTAATTTAAAATTGAGTGGTAAGTAATGAAAGAGACAAGTCGGTTATTCAGGTCAATCTAGACCACTTGGCAAGGTTGGCTTGTTTGAGTAACATGTGCTTTAATATGCCCAAATGCAATATCTAGCAACAAAGAATATAGATCACACCTACAAGATAGGGGACTGCAGCCTGGAATGCAGTAACACAGAAAAGGACTTAGATATAACAATAGATAACTTATTAAACATAACCTCCCAGTGTAATGCTGTAACTAAGAGGACAAATACGATCCTTGGATGCATAAGGAGGAGAATATCAAATAGGAGTGAGGCTATGGAATCACCTCTGTATATGGTATGAGTGAGACCATTACTGGTATACTGTGCCCAGTTCTGATATCCACATTTCACAAAGGATATTGTTGGAATATTAGAAATTACAAATATTAATATGGGAGACCCCTGCCCAGACATCAAGTTAATAAAGGAATTTATGGTTAAGTTTGAAAGCCAAATAGTATTTTATAGAATTGTTCTAAACCTGCCTACCGGCTTAAAAATTAGCTGTCACTACCCCCAAGACCAAGGCAGTGAGATAGTATTCATAAGCATGTGATCGGTATACTTACAAATAGGCAGCCAGTGGGGAAAACCGTTTCATCCTGGCGTGCTCCAGCCAGTTCAGGTAAGGTCTGACCAAACACTCACCAATTCCAACTCTCCTTATACCCTTTCACAAACAAATAATGTCACTATCAATTACCACTGGAGCCAAGAGCGAATTTAAAGGCAGTTCACCTCCTTTCTCTTCCCCTCTGTCCTACTGACCAACAGCTTTTCACTGCACCCAGTTCACATAGGCTTGGCTTTGCAGATAACACTGGTATCTGGGGTGGAAGTTCCATGTTGGCTCCTTAAGACAGATTCTTATTGTCTTATTTCAGAGATGGGCAAACTATGGCTCGAGGGACCGACCTGCCCAGCCCTTGAGCTCCTGGCCCTGCTGTCCGATCTCCCCTGCAGCCTCAGCTCGCCGTGCTGCCAGCACTCTGGGTGGCAGGGCTGTTGGCTCCTCCTGGGTAGCACGGTGACGTGGCTGGCTCCATCTGGGCGACACGGCTGCCAGACGTGCTGCTCTGAGCAGCATGGTAAGGGGGTGGGGAGCGGGGGGTGTTGGATAAGGAGCAAGGGGCTCCAGGGGGCAGTCAACAGGGTGGGTTGGATAGGTGTGGGAGCCCTGGGGAGGGGCTGTCACAGGGCAGGAGTGTGGATAGGGGTCGGGGCAGTCAGAGGACAGGGAGCAGGGGGCACTTAGATGGGGCGGAGGAGTGGGTTGGAGGGGTGGGAGTCCTGGGGGGCCTGTCGGAGGCAGGGGTGTGAATAGGGATCAGGGTAGTCAGGGGACAGGGGTGGTTGGATTGGGTGGAGGTTCTGGGAGGGTGTGGGGGGGTGTCAAGGAGAGGGAACAGGGTGGGTTGGATAGGTGTGGGAGTCCCGGGCAGCCTGTCGGGGGCAGAAGTGTGGATAGGGGTCAAGATAGTTAAAAGGACAGGAAGCAGGGGATACTTGGATGGGGCAGAGTTTCTGGCGGAGTCAGGCACCGGGGGGGGGGAGGTTGGAGGGGAGGGATTCCCAGGGGGCCTGTCAGTGGCAGGGGTATGGATAGGGATCAGGGCAGTCAGGGGACAGGGAGCAGGGGTGGTTGGATAGGGGGTGGGGTCCCAGAGGGGCACCTATATGGAGAAGAGATTTCTGATAGCAGACGGCTCATTAACGTAGCAGATAAATGTAGAACAAGATCCACTGGTCAGAAGTTGACTCTAAACAAATTCAGATTAGGAATACGATGCAAATTTTTAACACTACGGGCAATTAGCCATTGGAACAACAATGTGATGGTTTCTCCATCACTTGAAGTCTTTATAATCAAAACTAGCTGCCTTTCTAAAGGAAATGCTGTACCTCAAACAGAAGTTATGGCTCGATGCAGGAATCGCTGGGGGAGATTCTCTGGCCTGTGAGAGGCAGGAGGTCAGCCGAGATGAGCACCACAGTAAAGTCTAGAACATCTCTTCAGCTTCTCCAGAACAGGCCCCTCCCTGCTGGAGCTGGATCCCTGTACCACACAACTGCTGGCTGTCCTTGCATGGTGGTGGTGGGGGGCGGGGCAGGGACACCTTTGGCTGCTTTACTGAGCCACAAAACAGATGAGATATTGAACTTAAAATATCACAGAGCTCCCCACGTGCAGACCAGGGACTGCAGATGGGCTGAAACTAAGGAGCTATCAGCTGGAGCAGTGTTTCTTAACCAGTGGGTCATGTAACGCCCGAGGAGGTCATGAACGACACACGGGGGAGAGGGTAGCCAGACACTGAACATTTTATGCTCTAAGCACAGAAAAGCTCTCCCACGCTGCCCTCACTGTTCAAGGCCAAGTATTCTGTTAACCTCTGAACACACACACACTGCTTTTATCAGCCTTTCGGTGTTGTCACTGAGATATGTTTTACTCATATTCATATAGTAAACGTAAGCGGTTGCAAACATTTTTGACTATGACTAAGGGGCTGTGAACCTGAAAGGCTGAGAAACACTGATATTGACTAATCTTTGTGCTACAGAGCCTCCCAGAGGTCTTGACTGAGACTCTGTAAAACCACATTGTAAGAGACAAGCCTGCCTCAAAGGGTTAGTTTAGAAGCTAAATTCTGCTCTTATTTGCACTTGATTAAATCCAGAGTTACACCCATGCTTTTCACTGGAGTTACTCCAGATGTACAGTGGTGAAATAAAGCAAATTTGCTTCTAAGTGTATATAAATGTAAAATATCTGATTTCATGGTTTTCATGACATTTTTTCTGAGCTTACTTTCCTCTGTCTTTTTTTTTTTGGTCCCTTTTGGGTAGCACTTAAATAAATAATTGGAGATATACCTATCTCCCAGAACTGCAAGGGACCTTGAAAGGTCATTGAGTCCAGCCCCCTGCCTTCACTAGTAGGACCAAGTACTGATTTTTGCCCCAGATCCCTAAGTGGCCCCTTCAAGGATTGAACTCACAACCCTGGGTTTAGCAGGTCAATGCTCAAACTACTGAGCTATCCCTGACACTTCAAATGACTTTAAAATGACACTTCACACATGGCCAGCTAAGGAAGGAAAGTGACAAAGATGCTAGTCAGTTTTCCCCTCCAGTCCTCTGTGGTTTTCGCACTTCATAGGATAGGAAACTGACTAAGGGCCTGATCTTGGAAACACTTATTGTCAGGTGCACATGCCCCACAACGAGCAATCTTATGGATGGCTCAGTAGAGTTTGCAGGATCAGGCTCTTGGATCCCAAGATCACCATCAGCCTTTGTGGCCAGCTCCCTGCATAAACAGCTTGCCCTACAAGGAAACTGACTAATCAGTCAATCTCCCTTTGCAGCAGATGCCTTTAACAGGAGCTGATTACTAGGTACCAAGGGCCACATTGGTAAAGGTATTTAGGTGCCTAGTGGTTTCCAAAAGCACCTAGGCACCCAACACATCTAGATGCTTTTGAAAATCCCACAAGGTGCCTAAATAGCTTTCAAAATCTGGCCCCAACTGAGTAAGTCACCGCTCCTGCAAGCGGATCTGTGTGAGTGGGCTCCTGCATAAAGTTGCACCAGTTTATCTAAAGGCATGTAGTTAAATTGGAGCACCCATGTGTGGACACTCTTAAATCAATTTAAATGGTTTCTAGCAGCTTAGCTTGCCTTTATACATTTACAAAGGCAAGTTCAACCAGTATAACCCGTTTTAAACTGGTGTGTGTCTTTACACAGGAGTTTGCATTAGTTTAATTAGAGCAATGCAAGGTGGTGGTGGTGGGGGGGTGTAGACAAGCCCTCAACTTAGCACAAGGACTCCTTAGAACCAAGGACAGAGGAAAGGAGATTGTCTTGATTCTAACATGTTTCTTAAGTCTCCTAGCCTGGCCAGAGTGTGCCCTGGATAAAAAACAAAACAGAACAAAAAAAAACAACCACCGTGCCTCTCCCCAGTACTCACTATTGGATGAACAGGTTACCTGCTGCACCAAAACACATTCTGATTTCTGATCGCTTCTCCCTTCCTATCTACATTAATATTAGAAAGTGAAGAGGCAGCACTTCAACTTCTACTCTCTGGAAGGCAGGATGGGTCTCGGCTGCAGAAGCGAGAAAACAGTGCCTTGAGCCTGCATAACTCAGAGCGAGTACATTAGGGTGACCAGATGTCCTAATTTTATAGGGACAGTTCTGATTTTTGGGGCTTTTTCTTATACAGGCTCCTATTACCCCCCACCCGCCGTCCTGATTTTTCACACTTGCTGTCTGGTTACCCTAGAGTACATGCTGAAGGGTCTATCAAGCTTGCCTGCTTTTCCTTAGCGAAAACCAAATGGCATTTGAATTCAGTAATCAGCATTCTTATCTTCATCCCGAGTGAAACCATGCTAGAGCATGAAAGAGTGGGCAGGCAGAGAGCTGTGCACAGGGCTTCCATGAAAATCTGCTTCTGCCGTCATTTCGGATGCAGGAAATCCTTTGTTTACCACAAAGGAAGCACATACATGGTTTTGTCCTCCCTGGTTTTCTTCCACATGCGATCTGAGATGAAAACTTAATGCTGTTGCTGAGGCGACTGCTCTAGAAATGAAAAATAAGTGCTGGGAGCATAAAACCACAGTACAGCCAGGTTCTGCTGCTGGAGTCAAGGTGCGTTCTGGACAGTTGACCCTCATCGCTCAGGAATGGAACTATTTCAAAGTAATGCTTAGCGCCTTTCAGCTGAGAGATCGGAAAGCCCTCGCTAATGGTGAAACAGAGGCACAGAGAGACTAAGGCCCAGAGCCAAAGGGAGTTAGGATGCCTTAAGTAACTTGTCCAAGTTCATAGGGGTGAATCAGTCCATCAGTGGCAGATCCAGGAATCAAAGCCAAGCTGCCAGGTTCCTACACAAGAAGGCAGTGTGGTCAGCAGGACTTTGGAAAATGTTGTTTATAGGTAGGTTGGGCAGGATTCAATTTTTATTTTAAAGATTTATTTATTTTTACAGGTGCTGGCAATGAAGGGGAGGGAGTAAGATCAGCACTGACAGCGGGGCTGCAAGAGGCTCCCTACACAGCCAATAGGGCCCAAGATGCTGCGGCACAAAGTGCCTGGGAAGCTGCAGTGCTGACCTGGTGGAGCAGAGACACCCCCCCCCCCAGCCAGGACTGCAAGGAAGAGGTAGAGGTTGAGCCCTGGCCATGAGGACAGAATCATTTAGCAGAGGGTTGGCCTCCCCCATGGCTGGGGGTGGGGCTCCTCTCGGTCCCAGCCAGCTGGTCTCTGCTCTGTCCCACTGCAGCCTTCCCCGTGCCCTGAGCCTGCAGGGCCATGGTGTCATCGGCTCTGCGCCAGTACAGAGAGCCCTCTGCACCCCTGCTGCCACGGGAGGGAGAGAACGGGTCTGTGATGGGGGAAAAGGGACCTCAAAGGGTGATACCCATCCCTGCAGGCACAGCTGGGGGAGGCTGGTCAATGGCAGCAGAAATGGACATTCAGTGACAACCAAACGCGAGTCCTGCCAAGCCTACTTCCAGCTGTGTCATTCCCCTGTAATGAAACGGTCCGTGTCCCAAAGGTGACCTTCCACCATATCAAAGGCACAACCCTAAAGGTCCTTGGTGCATGACATCATAACCTAGGAAGGGACGAGCTGGGTACCCAAAACAGGCCGTTTGGAGCCATGGCCACGAGCACAAAGCAGCAACAATGATCGTCCAAGGATCCAAGCAGCAGCAGCTGCCCTCTGTGGTGCTCCCCTCACCTGAGCATTTAGCTACGTAGGAGGAAGAGGCAAGAAACTCCTAGCAGGCAGCCAGTGCTCTCCCGCAGAGTCAGCCAGATACATAGCAGGTGATCTCGCACTCCTCTGCATGCCTCAGGGCACTTTTTCCCTTTTACTTGCAGAGCCAATGGAAGAGTGAAGTTACTATATTGCCCAGCAAGTCTCAAACTGTGGGTCAGGACCCCAAAGGGGCTTTGGACCCTGTGTTAATGGGGTCACCAGGGCTGGCGGTAGGCTTGCTGGGGCCTGAGGCTGAAGCCTGAGCCCCACTGCCTGGGGCCAAAGCCTGAGGGCTTCAGGTCCGGGTGGCAGGGCTCGGGTTTGGCCCCTCACCTAGGGAGGCAGAGCTTGGACTGTCTCAGGTTTCAGTTCCCCGCTCCTGGGGTCATGCAGTAATTTTTGTTTTCAGAAGGGGGTCATAAGAACAGCCATACTGGGTCAGACCAAAGGTCCATCTAGCCCAGTATCCTGTCTGCAGACAGTGGCCAATGCAAGGTGCCCCAGAGGGAATGAACAGAGCAGGGAATCAGCGAGTGATCCATCCCGTCACCCACTGTGGTGCAATGAAGTTTGAGAATGCCTGGTATAGCCTAATTAAGCAGGTATTTCGTCTAGCTCCCTAGATCAATACCCGCACAGTCACTTGGCATCAGAGGAAAACCTAGGATTCCCCAGGGACATGATTCAACATGCACGTCTCATATGCTAGTAAGATAGCTGGTGGCTCTCCTAGAGCTGACACAGCCATTGCAGCTGTAACTGCTTTGCACGGGCCCCATAGGAAACATCACAGTGAAAGCCTTAGAACTTGATATAGTCTAGACTAGCCAGGCTGGCCCTCTGCTTTACGCTCTTCACCAACCCCATCCCCCATCATGTCCAGAAATGCTATGGCATTGCTAATCTAGCAGAAGGCAGGGAACCAGGTTCTGTCCAAGGAACCATATGAAGAGTGTGGCTACTGCACCTCCTACCCAGTGTTAGGTGAAACAGAGGTCAAACGACTTTGCTTTAGGGTGACCACCTGTTGTGTATTATAAAGGGGAGCCCTTATTTAGACCCTGATTCAGAAAAGCATGTGAGCGTACTCAAACCCAGGATTGCCAGCATGGTCTAGTGGATAGCACACTGGCCTGGTGCTCAGGAGACCTGGGCTCTAGTCCTAACTCACCCAAGAGAAAAATCTTGAACTTTCCTGTGCCTCAGTTTCCCCATCTCTAAAATGGGGATAATGATACTGCTCTCCTTTGAAAAGTGCTTGGAGATCTACTGATGACAAGCTATATGTTCAACTTTATGCACATGCTTAAGTGCTGTCCTGAAGCCAGGCTGTGGCACTTAAAATTCCCTGACCCCAAGGGAGTTAAATAATGGATCTGATAAAACATGTATTTAAACATTAATACTGCAAACAATCACTGTGTTCGAATATGGAATTCGCTATCCTCTGGCGGAAACGTGCTGTAGAAATAAGCTTTGCCCTGGATTTTAGCTCCCTTTATAGCCCTGAAACAGAAGCTGTGACTTCACTTCAGTGAAACACACAGCTTCTCTCGGGCACCAGCCTCCCCCAGGCTCACTGGACACAGCTTTCACCTCTCAGCGCACGCACTTTTAATGCTTATTGGGAATTTTTCCTAACCAAAGCCCCGACTCAGGGCGACCAGAGGAAGGAGAAATTCAGTCAGGCACTGGTTTATAAACAAACCACCAAGAGACGGTAAGTCGTGAAAGGATAAAAAGACGATTGACTCAACAAAACAGAGTTAAAAGGGAAAAAGTAAAAACGCCGGAGGATGGTTCATGTCACTCACTTGCTGCCACAGTAACAATTTGGTTTTGAATAGATGAAAAAGCAGGGAGAAGGTGGCCAAAGAGCAGGTAGGACCTTTTCCTCTGCAACTCACTGACTGACATTTTTCACATGGTCTTTGTGCTGCTGAGCAGTGAACGCCTCCTCCACTGGCCTTTCCACTGTGTGTGTGGCGTGGGGTGAGGAAGGTGATGTTCGGATTCAGGCCCCATGGAGATAGTCCCTTGTTCAGAGCCTGATTCTATTTTTCAATGCGTAGTAAGGAGTTGCTTCCACTCCCTCCCCAGTGGGGTGGGCAAACCCCACTAGAGGAGGGCAGGAAGCGATTAAAGGTCCCTGTTGGGGCTGCAGGCAGAGGCCAGCCGCATCCCACACCACTTGCTGACAGCACCGGTCTATAGCCCAAGGCAGATAAGAGCAAGTGGATACGCTGAGCAGCCTGGAACTGGAGCCCCTGGAAGCCAGCCAGCTGGTGGTTAACTTGTCTCACTGATCTTATTTGTTAGTGTAATCAGAGCCCAGGCATGAGGACTAGATCTTGGAGCCAGAGTTGCATGGAGGCAAGCCAGGGCCCTAGCTGTGCTGTATCCCCCCTCCTCCCTCCCACACCTGTTGGCCCTACTCCCACACCGTGCCCCATTTCCATCCCAAGAAGCAGCAGCAGAACCTCTACCCCCACTTCCAGAGGCCCCCCTCCCCCACCAAACTTACCTCAGCTGCTGGGTGCGCCCTGCTGGGGTAGTGTGGTAGGCCCCCCTCCCATTCCCAAAGCAGCGGGGTTTGGCCCACACCTCGGAGAGATGAATGGCAGTGCGCACCTCTTGGACCTATTGCTTCAGGCTGGCCTCAAACGCAGACAGAGGCAGCAGCGCTGGTTACACTCCGCTAGCCGTGCCAGGCTTTTCTTTACAGAGATGAGGGCCAGAGATTTCCTTTTGATTTATTTTTAAAGCTGAGCACCTGACACTCCCATGACTTCAGGTACTTGGCCCCTCGATACAAATCCAGCCCCGCCTGGAGAAGGTGGGAAAGTCCCCTACTTCCATCCTTCTTTTAAGAACCTATTTTTATTTAGCCATTTGGAGTTTGTGGAAGGGAAAACTCCTCGGACACGTGTAGCGCCCAGCACAGTGACTTCCCCAGTGACAGGGTTTGGCTATTCACATCTCTTTGAAACGTTTGTCATCCTGCTCTCATCTGGTGAGGAAAGGTCTAGCTCACTGGGAAATTAGACCCTAAGTGGCTAGGTTCTGGCTATTTATTCACAAGCCGGCTGAAGTGCAACATGCAGATCTCCCCAACTTCCGTGCAGAGGCAATAAAGGAGAGGCTGATCTCTCTTGCTACCTGCAGTCCTATGGGGGCTCCTTCTTGGCATGGAGCACATGCTGACTTGCCACCCAGGGCCATTTGCAGCAGGGGAAGGTCAGGGTGGAGTGGCAGCAGCTGAGCAGAACACTCCAAGGCCATTCTACCTACACAGGGGCCATCTAAGGAAGCTGCTGCCCCTGCTCCAAACAGGATCATTGTGAACCACTGCCTCTGCTCCTGCCTGACAGTAAGCATGCTGGGACCTGAGCTACGGAGCACCGCTGGGCCTGGGCTGTTATTCAAGGAGCCGCTCCATTGGGATTCTGTCTTGTATCTGCACTTCAGAGACGGGGTAGATGAGGGATTAGGATTCCTGAGTCCTGTCACCTCCCCTGTCCCACACAGCCAGTGAGACGTTTGCCTGAAGTAAGTAACAGGGTGGCTTCTGGAGAAAAAAGACAATTAAAGAAGTTCCTGGAGGATAGATCTGTCAATGGCTATTAGCCAAGGTGGTCAGTGACCCTCCAGGTATCACTAAACCTCTGACAGACAGAAGCTGGGACTGAATGACCAGGGATGGATCACACACAGTTGTGCTGTTCTGTTCATTCCCTCTGAAGCACGTGGCACTGGCTGCTGGCAGAAGACAGGATACTGGGCTAGATGGACCGTCGGTCCAGCTGTTCTTATGTTTTAATCTAAAAAAATTTCCAGGAACAAAAGCACTAGGAGCAGTAGATGGGCTCCACCAGCGTGTTCAGAAACAGGGCAGGTGCCACGACTCATTGTTCTGCTTGGCTGCAATCTGTATCCAGCCAGCAACGTCTCCTGGGTATTGCCCAGCCCTGTCTCCTTCGCCGCACTAGAACCAAGGGCATCTGCAGGGCCTCGCTGTTTCCCTGATCCAAGTGCAAGGAATGCAGTAATCACAAGAGACAGTTCCAAAGGTTAGGAAGAGGATACATGCAAATGATTATGCCTCAGCAACAATAATAATCTTTTCCATTCACAGTCACAGCACGTGCTAGTAACCGAGCACAGCGCAGGCTGCTGCATCCTCTTTGGTGGTAATGCCTTCGCCACGGGCTCAGTGAGCCGATACAGCAAGCTCCTCTCCCAAGCCCTCCCCCTGCCCCCAATCTCTTCTGAGCAGGAGGGGTGGGGACTGGATGCACAATCTGTCCAGCAGAAATGTCTGAATTTGGCCTCTGCACATTGGAATCTGGGTCTTATTCAGTCCTGTGCAGAGCAATGGCAGGAGGCCGATGCACCACGTATGTCCCATGTCAACCCAAACAGCTGGGTGTGAGTGGTGCAGACACTTCACGCAGACTGCACCCAGGTGGACTGCAACCAGCAGCTGACGTGCCCTTTCGATCACACAAGGGCACTAGACAAAAGATACTTCTCTCCCTAGCCCCTCATTTAGCTGTTCCCTGTTTAGGTAGCCCTGTTCTCCCCTAGTTCCCTACCCATGTGTATGCTATTCCCCTTCCATCCGTTTTCATCACTGTGCCCTTTGGATACCAACCTAATTGCTCTGCCGGCTCTCATGGAATCAGAGAATATCAGGGTTGGAAGGGACCTCAGGAGCTCATCTAGTCCAACCCCCTGCTCAAAGCAGGACCAACATCAACTAAACTCTCCCCCAACTCTCCCCCTCCCTCAAACCCCCTCTGCTCCACAGCGAAGACTAGATCTCGCCCTACTCATTTTACTGCTCTGCCCTGGGTCAGGCTCTGTTTAGCTACAGCATCTCCTCCACTCTAGGCTCCATTCCCGACTGCCACAGGCTTCCTGGGCGATCTGGGGCGAGTCACTTAGGGCAAAAGGGCTTACCTGCCTCAGAGGCCTAAGTCTCATTGATTTTCAGACTCCTGAATCAATTGGGTGCTTGTGGAAAGCTTCGGCTTTTAAATCTTTTGTTCCTCAGGGCAATGGAGACAGCAATTCCTTCCCTTGCAGGGGTGCCACCAGAGTGAATTCACGGGCTGCGAGGTGGCTCAGTATGCAGACTTTTCCAGCACACAGGTTGATACTCCAGGTTACACCGGCAGCAGACAGAGCAGAAACTGGGCCTTTGTGAACTAATTTGAAAAAAACAAACTTTTTTTTCCCATTTGTCCTTAGGATCAGCAGCCTCCTTGCAACTATCCAAAACAGGCAGCTTCACTTTCTTCTGAGGACACACAGGAGCAGCTGCTCTACAAATCGGCTTGAAGAATAACTCATGGGCTCCAGGGACATACACTCAATGCAAGTCTTTTGCTTTATTGCATATTGCCATCTTAAAAAATGTACAGTCTCATAACATACACAGCATTTCCTGGCAGCTAAACTACTAACATTCTTGCACCTAACTTGATCGACTACTAAGCGAAGAAGGTCCATGACATATACTTCAGTTTACAAGTAATTTTTTCCTTTTTGGCATTATTAAAAAAAAATCTGTAAAATACACACCCAAGAGAAAAGAGTGGCTACTGACACCAGCACCTGTTTAAAAGTAGCTTTCAACAATGGCACATGAAATTACCTGCACACGGCCTTTTGTTTGGAAAGAAAACTAAATGGCAAACGCAGCCCAATAACCAGGCTGATGGAAAACAAGAATGATCTGGAAGGGCAACTAAGCCCCCGAGCCTCCACTGGAACCTCATAGGGTGAAGCCCGAGAGCATCGCATGGCTACACAGACTGCGGAAGCGGGATCCCAATGCAGGACTGGAGACCTTTTCAAATTCAAAAAGCATAATTCTAGCAAAACAATTAACTGACCATTCCTCAGATCGTCAGACATGAGACTCCCCCGCCCACCAAAAAGAGTCCGTTCCCTAAATTGTGTCAGCCCAAATTTCTTAATTCATAAATAGAAAATACAAATAGAGGCACTTTAGTTAAGGAACAAGAATCACCATTAAACTTTTTTTACCCCCTTCTTCTTCTTCTTAAAACAAAGTGCTTCACTCCCAATCTTTGAAAATTTGCAGGTTTTGCAGTTGCTTTGATAATAGGAGGTGCAGGACTTTACCGAGCCGTAACTTTGTATTTATTACTGCTTTATACACTTTTTTATACTTACAGTGTGTCGAACGTTGCAATGAGGAAAAACAAAAATCGTTAAGACCACAGCTCTTGACAACTCTTTTTAAAGTGACACTTCACAGTTTTCAGAAAGCACAGAGACCCTGGGCCGGCTCTAGGTGCTAAGAACCATATTTTTATACAAGTTACTTTAAACAGCACATTTGCTATACAGTACATATAGGAAAAATGACATCCCAATCCCACCAATACCCATTGCATGAAAAACTTATTTTGAATAGTGTTAATATCTAGTGCAACAGGGACAAACTAATCTCTCCACAGGAAAAAAGAAGAAAAAACCAAAAAGAGCATAAGAATATTGATGGTATAAAAGAGTTTGTTGGTTTAAAAAAAATAAAACCACCACAAATAAATAAAAACAAAAAGTAACAGTCTTCCATATATTCTGTATAATTTAAGAATATTAAGTGTTACTACGTTAATGGCATTTACTTTTTATTTTCCAATTTTTTTATTTTTTTTTTTAATTTATTTATTACTTGTTACTAGTTTACTCCCTGAGAGCTTTGGGTTTTTTTTGGACTGACATTTTACAGGTAGTTTTGCTTACAAATTGTAATGACAATATAAAAACAGCAAACCACTTGAAAAAGTACATTATTAAGAGAAATATTTCTTGGCATCATTGCTACTGTATGTCCGTTAAAAACAAGGGGCCCGGTTCAAAGCCCACTGAAGTCGATGGGGGCCTGTCCATTGACACAATGGGTTTCGGATCAAGTCCTTTGTGCATTGGTTTACATGATCTTCAGTTCGGACCTACATTTAGGTTACGTCTACACCAGAAAAGCTACAGCAGCATAACTGCAGTGCTGTGCCACTGTAGTGCTTCAGTGTAGACACCCGCTACGACTACCATCACTGTAGGTAGTCCATCTCCTCAAGAGGAGGTTGCTAGGCCAACAGAAGAATTCTTTCATTGACCTAGCGCTGTCTGCATCAGGGGTTAGGTTGGCTTAACTACGTCGCTCAGGAGATTTTCACACCCCTGAACGACAGTTAGGTTGACTTAACTCTTAGTGCAGACCTGGCCTTACAGAGGATACAGTTTGTCCCACTGAATAGAAAATGGAAAAAAAAAAAGACAACACAAAAAGTTGATGCTCTTTGTCTCAGCAGAACCCCTCCCTCCCCCGCTTCCCATTTGTCATGGGCAAGAAAACGTCATAAAGGTAGAACTATGTCTATGTATTGTTATAGCAATAAGCACACTGTAGTCATCTGTCTTGAGCAAGAGCAAGGGCTGCGGAAAGAGAAGTAAGTCCAGTGCTTCCCAAAGACAACTGAAAAGGGATTATCAAGAGAGTGCGCAGTACGGAACTCATCGGAACCCGCACAAGAGCACAGATGTTCAAGTTTTGAATAATAATAAAATGGATGGTTTCCACTTGACTTTTTCCTTTTTCCCCCCAAAACACACTTCAGACTGTGTGCAAGGCATTCCTAGCAGACTTAAACATACTGTATTCTTACACCACCACTACGGTCTCCAGGCTGATCCTCAGCACTCCGCGATGAGACCCCAGCACCAGTGGTTCGGACAACAGAGCCGTTTTTGTGTTTCTCTCTATGCTCTCCGACATCAGTTACACCAAGGTAAAGAATTCCAAAGGGAGACCAAGTAGAAAATATTTCTCAATGCCTTTGTTTACTACAAGGAATGTTTTTGTCATCTCTTTCTCAGGAGACACAATGTTGTGCTTGTGCACCAGAATAACTACTTTTTGAACAACGTGGTTGAAGGAAAGAAAATGGAATTTGCACTCAGTGACCAGTGTCTATATACGTGTTTGTGTGGCACACATATATACACTGTCCTGCTTGACAGAGACAGACAGACACTTATATTCTCCATACATACCAACAACCAGACTTTTTATATACACAACACACACACATGCGCGCGCGCACACACACACAGTGTGCCACTGTTTCAGTTTGAATTACAAGGCAGTATAATGAAAAATCCTAGCCACTTCAAAAAGACTGCTAATCAGTTTTCTAAAAAATCTTTACAAAACCAAAAGGATCAGAAGGTGAGTTTGGTGACAGGCCTCTCGCGGCTGCTGTCCGTCAGCTGGTTGGTGATGCGCTTGCGATTCCGTTTCAGTTTCGAAAGGTCTTTGTCAAAGACTTCACCTGACCGTAAAGCCGAAACGAGGTCATCAAACTCCCCACCTTCCTCGCTGTTTTCTTTAGCCTTTCTGGCCTTGCGTTCCCGCTCACGCTGTTCTTTCAGCTAGAGAGGAACCAAGAAGAAAAATAATCCAGCTCGTTTTCTGTAAAACATTGACCTAAAAGGGATACAATTTAAGGCCTCGTTTTGGTTTTTTGGCCAGGTCTACATTTAAGTAATTTATCATCACTCGGTGGATGGGGGGGTGATTTTTTTTTTTTTTAAAATCAAAATGGTTACACTGCTACAACCACTTGAATGGATGCATAGCATAGAGGTGACTGAGTGGTGTGCTATTCACTTCCTCTCAAACCGGAAAGCTACAGCAGTATAAAGCACATACATCCCAGTATACCTGAATCCAGAGTATGGGGCTGCATTGCTTTAACTATGGCGATACAGCTAAAAGCAGGACAACCTGCTAGTGTAATAAGCCTTCAGGTACCACTGTGACTAGAGCTATGTTGCTCTAGCAGCACCTTTTGGAGCTCCCTGGTCTGCAGTGCCTGTGTGCTGCGCCTCCCAGAACCAGACAGTGTGCATGGGAAGTGGGCCCTCTGCATAACACACCCTTTGAAGGTGGCAGCACGCACCCCTGCCCGTGCCTGGCCTGGCCGAAACATTGAAATGTTCTGGATTTCAATATTGAAAAAAGATCCCATTAAAGAAAAAATTCAGCTAACATTCCCTCATCTTCTGATCAGTGATCGAGCTAGTCAGAGACACTTTTACATATTTCAATGGGAGGAAGGAAAAAAAAAAGAATAACTGATGGAATTCTGTGTGTTTTCAGCCAGGCCTGGCAATGCTGGCTGAATGCAAGGAGCAGGGGTGGAGACAGCCAACAAAGGCCACAGCCCTCTCTGTCCCCGAGCCTATTTGGGGTGATCTAAGCCCCTTGGGGCACTAACAGGGGGCAGCTTTTGTATGACGGAGCCCCACTCCACAGCGATCTCATCCTTGATTTAATAACAGAACACAAGTGCCGCGGAACCACTGCACGTTCGATAGCTGGCCAGCAGACGTCGTTATCCATTTCTGTCACTGCTTAACAGCTATGTATATTGGTGGAATTCCAGTACAGTGACTGTAGTAATATGGCAGGCTTCCTATGCATGGTGCAGCAACATCACACCGCTGGCATTGCTTTGGAGATAACAATCCCGGTTTTGCCCTCTCCTATGCAAGAGGCTCAGGCATCTCTGCTCCGGCATGCCATAGTGACTTATCAAAACCTTTATACCAGTTATCAGAGCTGAACACTGTGGGGCCAAATTTATCCTGGGGGCAAGCTCGATAAGGTCTGTGGAGTTGAGTACTCCAGTAAACTCGGCTCCTTTTTTCCCCATCAGATCACAAGAGGACATATAAGAACAGCCGTACTGGGTCAGACCAAAGGTCCATCCAGCCCAGTATCCTGTCTACCAACAGTGGCCAATGCCAGGTGCCCCAGAGGGAGTGAACCTAACAGGTAATGATCAAGTGATCTCTCTCCTGCCATCCATCTCCATCCTCTGACAGACAGAGGCTAGGGACACCATTCCTTACCCATCCTGGCTAATAGCCATTAATGGACTTAACCTCCATGAATTTATCCAGTTCTCTTTTAAACGCTGTTATAGTCCTAACTTTCACGTACTGAGAAACTGAGTCTGTAGCATCTCCTGCCTATTGAGATGGTGACCTGTCCACAGCAGGAACTGAAGCCACCAGGCCTCTCATAAGGCGACTCTGAAAAAAAAATTGGAGGTTGTGGGGGATAATCAGCTGAACATGAGCTCCCACGTCTTCTTAGCGTCTGTGCCACACGCCTCAGGTGGCACGTGGCCAGGATTCATCACCGGTTGGTCGTCTGGTTGGATCATTAGCTTCCCTGGCCTGGTCACTGATGGGGAGTGTGACATGAACGCTGATCAACTCCCACTGTGACACTGTGGCCAAAAGAGCTAATGAGATCCTGGGATGCATAAATAAGGGAATCTCGAGTAGGAGCAGAGGGTCTGTATTTGACACTGGTGCAACTGCTGCTGGAACATTGTGTCCAGCTCTGGTACCCACAATTCAAGAATGATGTTGATACACTGGAGAAGGCTCAGAGAAGAGTCTCAAGAATGATTCAAGGAACAGAAAACATGCCTTACGGTGATAGACTCAAACAGCTCAATCTATTTAGCTCAACGAAGAGAAAGCTAAGGGGTGACTTGATTACAGTCTATAAGGACCTATAAGGGGAACAAATATTTAATGTATTCTTCCATTTGGCAGAGAAAAGTCTAACACAATCCAATGGCTTGAAGTTGAAGCTAGACAATTTGAGACTGGATATAAGGCATACTTTTCTAACAGTGGGAGTAATTAACCATTGAACAATTTACTGAGGGTTGTGCTGGACTCTCCATCACTGACAATTTTTAAATCAAGCTTGGAGGTTTCTCCTAAAAGCTCTGCTCTAGGAATTATTTTGAGGAAGTTCTGGTGCCTGTGTTATACAGGAGGTCAGAGTAGATGATCACAATGGTCCCTTCTAGCCTTGGAATCTATGAAACATCTGGCTTAATGCAAGATTTCACTTCCATAGTTTCCAAAGGCAAAATTGTTGTGCCTGGTCTGAAGTCATTAGGGACTGTACTGGACTGCACTCTATGGTTCTCTTAAAGCCACAGGTCCCTTTTGACTCAGCTCCCTGGAGTAAAATTGATTATGCTTTGAAGAGAAGCAACTGGCAGTATGTACTATTTGTATTACAGTTGCAGTTAGAGGACCCACCTGAGATGGAGGCACCATTGTGCCGTGGCTGCACATACACAGAGGTGGAGAGATTCCCTGCTCTAGTAAGCTAACCATCTAAATCGACAAGGATGAGGGGCCTGTCCTGGAGATCTCACAGTCTAAACAGACAAAGCACGCTAGGGTGGGAGAAAGCAAGTCAGTATAATCTCCATTTTACAGCTTGGAAACAGACTCGGAGAGATGAAGTGACTTGTCTGAGGTCACAGGAAGTCCAGGGCAGAGCTGGATAGGCTGGACCCAGGTCTTTTGCACCCCAATCCAGTGCCCTATTCACAAGACCATCCTTCCTCTCAAGGGGAAGAGACAGACCTAGACGGTTCCAGGTGGGATTTCCAAAAGTTCTCAGCATAGGTGTATTTGTTTCCATTGAAGTCACTGGAAGATCCACCATCCATGTCAATGGCAGGAGAATTAAATCAAGATGTAGAACTTCCGAAGTCCCACCCCACAGTAGCCCTGAGGACTGAAATGAATCCTACATTTCCGAGCACATGCTAATAAAAGTCACCCTCTCAGTTCCTCCTCGCGTCTCCTCCCTGTCTAGCATCCTGAAGCACACACTGACATTGACTCAACCATGCCTACAGTACGAGCACTGAAGATCATAGGGAGCAAGTTCTCCTCAAACCTGTGCTTCCATGCGCGCCCGACGCTCCTCCTCCTCCTTCCTTTTCCTCAGGTTTTCGTTCTCCTGCTTGGCCTCAGTCACAGCTTGAAGAAACTGATCAAAGATCCCAAAGAACTCATCCGGCTGCATTTTGCTCGCGTCTTCCCCAAAGTGCTTCACTGTCTTGGTAAACTGGGGAAAGAACAGGAAGAAGTAGTTTAGTAAGCTAGTGAGAACCCACTGAACCAATAAAATCCTTTCCTGAAAACCATCTGCCTGACAGATAGCCAGAGTAATATTTAAGGTGATATTTGATGGAGCAGGGAATTAAAGGGGAAATGATTATCTATTAATTCAAGTCTCAGTTTAAAAAAAAAATCATATTTAGTCTTCTGCTCATTAAGCGATGGCTTTTAAGCGAAGATTTTCCAATGGGCTGTTCCTTTAAATCATGTAAGAAGTTTTACACTCCTGTTTCTGCTTAACATCCTTTATTACCTAACTCAGTTTTATTAACTAAGCAGTAGTAAAAACAAGGAAGCAAAGTACTGTGGTGCCAAAGACTGAAGACATAAAACTAATAGTAGACACGGCAGGGGCAGGAAACTTGCACTTTTAAGTTTTCTTTGAAGTATTTTTTGTGGGTATTATTTATTGTTGCCACATGGTTCAATATTGAAACCAAATGTGTCAGTGAAGCTTTTAAAAGGCATTTATTATTCAGTTAGAAACTATACCAGTTAGAGGAGTACGAAGTTTGCAAAACCTATAGTACCATTCATGGACAATTAATGTGATTATAGCAACGCGGTAGCTAAGGTCAAAGCAAGACTTCCATTATATGCCCCTGCTTCTAGGTCCCTTTAAAACTGATAGAAGTTGTCCTTTGGCCTGAGGTTCCTTGTGCTTATTTGCAGCTGGGGTCGGGGGGGAGGAAAGGTGAGGCAGAGAGAGAGAGAATGAGTGTAAACCTTGTTAAAATTGTGATTGTACATTTTTGAGATTATTGAGCTTTAAAAAAAAAATTACTAGTTACTTTGGTTTCCACTCTGCTGATAAGGAAGGATAAAGATTACAGGTAACATTTTTGGAAGTGCCTAAGTGCACTTATTTTCAAAAGAGGCTTAGCCACTTCCTAAGTCTCACTGAAAGTCAGTGGGACTTAGAATATTAAGGACCAGATTTTAAAAGGTATTTAGGGACCTTAAAGATACAAATAGGTGCCGGGTGGAATTTTCCAAAGCACCCATGTGACTGATTCCCATTGAAGTCAATGGCACCTAGGCAGTGCTTTTGAAAATCCCACTAGACACCTATCCTCACCTTTCAGCCCCCCAAAAACAATAAAGGGCCAGATTTCTAAAGGTAAAGTCCCACCGACTTTCAATGAGACTTAGGAACTGAAGTGCTTACAGGGGTGTAATGCCCCTCTGTGGGCATGGAGGACACAAGCTACAAGGTACCCACCTTGCGCTAATATAGTCCTGTTGGAAAGAGGACGATGTTCATGTGATCTAGGTACCTCGCACCCTCAGCATGCACACAGGAAAGGTACAATGCAGCACACTAGCACGTCCTGCAATTCACATCCCTTAGTCCAAACTGCAGGCATAGTCTTAGGCGATTCTGAAAACGTTACCCTCCTACCACCTGGAACATTCCAGAAGATTGACCCAGCATCCCCCAAAATAACGATAACGAGACTGAAATCCAGAGGAGCCTTTTAAAAGTGAGCATCACATTAACTGAGCATGACGCGGGGCCCAGTGCATGGCTACTGCACTGTCCGATAGCTGTTGAAGTAGCAGCTCAGCCGTTTTAGAGCAGGCCTTGAGTGACACTTCGCACTTGTCTACACTAGAGCCAGCCGTCAATTGTAGCATCTCCACTGATTGAAATGCATCTTGCGGCCATACATCAGAGCGTACCAGCTGATTGGCTGAATGGCAGCATTAAGTTACCCCGATAGCTGGTACGAGATAAGTGCCCACTGCAGCTCAATCTGCTGAGCATCAGCATGGATGAGGCCCATGGGGCTGTGACTGCCAACAGCTCCCATCTTTGATCGTTCCCTCAGCCAGGAAACTTCAGAGACCTGCTGGCTGAGAATTTCACAACCCCACTCTTCAGATCAGGAGTGGAGGTGGCATTTCCATAGGGTGGGGGGTACAGTGGGGAGACATGGTCAGAGGACTGTGATGGGGCGGAGGAGGACTGAAGACCTGTGGTGCTGGAGCTGGGGAGAAGATACTTGATGGCCATGCCTGGAGGACTTTTATAGGCAGGTGGAAAGCTGAAGGGAGAGGTGAAGAGGAGACCAAAGATGTTCACCATCTTTAACAGAGATTAGATGACAGCTCACACTCTAACCAGGCTTAGGTCAGCCCAGCACAGACAGATCTTATACCAGTCGTGCACACACATTCCACTGGTAGCGACGCCCTGACTGAAACACAAAGTGCTCAAGGGCAGATGAGCCCATAAACTGCAGGATTTGAGAAAGGCTTCAGTCAACGCTGGGCTAGTTCTCTCTTTCTCCGGAGATAGCAGGGTCAGCCACACAGGTCTCAGAATAGAAGACTGAGGTTATGTCTGAACTGTTATTTCACCTGAGTAACTTTCAGGGAGTGATTCTTTCTGTTTGCAATGGATCACATGTATTGGTGTATGTACTAGTTGTATTTTCTGCTAATCAATCAATCACTAGATACAACAGCATGACTGCTCACTATCCTATCTCCGTAGGAGACCCTTACCACAGCGTCCAGCAATAGCATTCAAGTTTAAGTTCTTAACAAAAAAAATAAAAAAAATCCGTTGGGTTTGAGGGAAGGTTTTTTTGATAAAAATCTAATGCAAATAGTTGATCTATTGTTTCTATTCTTTGGGGTAGATCTACTGACATATGACATTCAATCTGAGAAGGTCCTTTAATACCGAACCACTCACCTCTAAAATAATTACCTATGAAGATCATGGATTATACCAGGGATCTTACCAGTTCTTTAGCTTCCATCAGAAGATCTTCAACGTCGGAGAAGCCAAAGCTGGCTAATGTGATGAACTGGCTGACGACTGACACAAACTTGTCTCCAGGCTGAGAGATCTGCGATTTCTGGTATTCCAGTTCCTTAAGGAAACAAATTTAATTTTGGTCAGTGTCTGTTTAAAAAGGGACATAGGATTTAGCAAATTTAACAAACCCCAAATATACCTGATCTTAAAAAACACTTTAGCAGTCTCTTTCCCCATGGAGAAGCTATAACACAGGTAAGATTTCAATTACTTTACTAGATGGTCTGACAATAAACCCTAGGTGTCTGATCATGGGCACAAAGATGTGACACTGACTCTCTGTTCTTGCGAGAAAGCAGGGTGTTGAAATACATCAGAACATAAGAACGACCATACTGGGTCAGACCAAAGATACCTGATGGTCATGCCATCTAGCTCAACATCCTGTTTTCTGACAGTGGCCAATACCAGGTGCTTCAGAGGGAATGAACAGAACAGGTAATCATCAAGTGATCCAGGTTGTTGCCCATACCCAGCTTCTGGCAAACAGAGGCTAGGGACATATCCTTTCTGCTCAGAACAGATACACCGAGCAGGTGATGCATGGTAAAACACACCCACAGGTGGCAGGCGTCATTCTAGGACTACTTGTCTGGACAGCATTGCCACAGCAATAATTAATTCTCATCTCTTCTTATTCTGCCCAATTCTTTGGGGGTGTGACTGTGCAGAAACAAGACAATTTTCTGTTTTATTTCCCCTCTGAAACCAGCGAAACTGGTCAGAATTTGTCTGCCGAAGGAGTGGTGCTGGCGGAAACGCAGCGTCCCAAATTAGCATTTTGCTGCTGCGTAGCTACATAAGGGCACCCAGCATTCTCCATAGTTAGCTGGCTGTTTTCTAGTGGTTCCTCTTCAATTTTCACATTAAGGCTGACAACACTCCCAAAACTTCTGCAGAAATCAGATAAAACATGAACAAACAATAACAAACCTACAACCTGGTCTTATCATTTACGCAGGGCTTTCCCCTAAAAAAAAGAGGCAAAACATACCCACTTTACCTATCTCCTTGTATCTTTAACTCCACCACCATCTCTTTATACTGTCAAACGCAAGAGTTACAGGAAAACTTAAACTATAGAAAGCCTAGTTCTTTTCTTGTAGTAGCTAGTTCCCCAAACTGCTATTACTTTTATACATATTATGTTCACACACAGTCAGTACTACTCAAGGCAGAGTTGCTATCATCGAATGGAGCTGTGCACAACACTTTAGGGAGCACACCAAGATGCATAGAAATTGCACGTAAAACGTGCGCTCTCATCACTTCTAGGCTCAATGTACTGTCAGGTCACCAGGCCAGGATTATTTTGGTGCTCCCTCTGTCTAGATCTATACATGGAACTGTAGAGAGCCACCCAATTATCAATAAAGCCCCTTCTCCTACGTGCATGGAGATATCTTCCAGTCCATTTGTTCACCACTTCCTTCCCATGCCTCACGCGAGCTCAAGACCAAGCAAGAGGAGCTGCTGTCTGATTCGGGGGCTTCATGATAGGCAGTTTTAGAGGTGCAAGCCAAGTACTCGTTCATTACCTCTTCAAGGTTTTGGTCAAACACAGCAAATAACTAAACTTACCCCAACTCCCTGGGAATCTATTAGGCGTCTGGCTGATTTATAACCAGCGTACAGTAACTCCCGTCCCAACGCAGCCTTGAGAGAACAGGCACACATGCAGGGCAGGAAGGAAAGAAACTGATCCCCAGGAAGTAAGATAAAAGCAGCTTTGCTAAGGGCTTCCTGTCCTGCCTCCCTAAAGATGGATGCTATGAAGCTTGGAATCAGAGTGGACTATTAAGTGGGTAAATAATACTTACAGTTTCCACAGCCCTCAGGCCACTCCTCAAGGTGTTTATTTCTTTCTCCAGCTCAGTCATGCTGTTGAAAATGGCAACGTTTTAATTTTAAGCCTTTCCCAATGAATTGCATAACTCTGTGCTCGAGTCAACTGTGTTTTCCCCTTTTAAAATAATCCCTCACAGTGCTTCCTGTTTTCAGATAAGCAGCTTTCAGCTGGTAAGTTACGTTGACACACAGTCGCCAAAGAGATTGACGAATGTGAAACTGGTGATGGCTGTTTATTTTGAGCTATGCACACTGTGTTATAAAAGGAACAGCCTCAAGTTAAAAATTACAGGCCAAATCTTGGCGTAGAACCCATTTGTGGAGCCTTGCATAAGTTTGAGGGAGGCAACCTTACCCGTGACCCTCCCGGTAGCAACGTAGCAATGGTGGGGCCACCAAATTCTTCCTCAGGGGCACTGTTTGTCTCCCCCCGACTCCCTGTTCCCTTCCACCTCCCAACTGCCACATATAGCCATTGGGACACAGGGGAATGACATCAGATCAAACGGGGACTCCATGATGTCCCAACACAGATTGACATGGCTGAGTGGTAGTTGAAGAGGAAGGCTCAATAGGCCCAGCAGCCTGAAGGCATCTCTAAAAGAGCTGTCGGCTGTGGAGAGGTCTTGAGGCTTAATCAGGGCAAAGATTTCTCCTCCTCTCCCTGAGGGGCTGGGGAAGGAGACACAAGTTAGACTCTTCCTGCTCCCCAACTAACAGTCCCTCAAGCTTCCAGCCCCAGGAATTTTTAGATGAATATCATAAGGGGAACTCTCCTCAGTCAGTGTCTTTCCCCTCAGCGTGGCAATAACCACCATCGCCCCGATGTGGAAGGATATAGAGACCAGGGTCTGCAGGGAGCTGGTTGTAGAGTTAGCAGATTAATCTCATTTATATAAGGCCTCTCCCACCCCAAACACTGCTCTCTGCTCCCATGGTGTCTCCACCCATATTCAACACCAGGCCCAAGCATCCTGCTGCATCATTGTCATACCCTTTACTGCTGAGGATTTGGCCACATAATTATAATATATACAATTATATAAAATTACTAAAACTCAGTCTGTTGTAAACATTAAAACACTTGCCACCGTTTATGGTATTTTGCATGTTGTTGGTCTTGGACATTGAATCTAGACTTTGCATTAAAAGGGCCCTTTGAAATGAAAAGAACCACAAGCCATTACAAGGTTTTGTACGTTCCACACATACTCCTCACCACCCTAGAATTTAGGATTAAATGATCTAACATTGTCCCTTTAAATATGTATCAATATATCCTCAGTCACATGCAGTTCAGCCTTAGACATGCCTGCACCTTTGACTTATTAATACACACTCAAACCCCACAGCAGCAAAACATACACATTTTGAAACCTTATTCATTTTAGTGTGACTTAAGCATGTGCTTAAGGGCTTTACTGAACCAGGGCCTCAGTCTGGTTATACAGAAATCCAATCCACTTGCAACTGGTTTAAAATTCTAGTGGGCAGAATTTAGTAAGCAATGGGCCACGTTTTCAAAGAATGCAGCAGATGCCACAAGGCTTGCATTATTGGTTTAGACATGCTTGGGTGAACAGCTCCCCGCTTTGCATGCCCTGAAGTCGGGTCACATGCAGAAAAAGGAGTACACATATTTGTGCAGACATTGCCATTGCATTCATATTTAAATATCTGACCTATATCTGCAACCCATCTTTGTACAAAATTCATTCATTTTAAAATTGTGTCTATTCATAAATGGAGTATAAAGGCTTCTGTGATAAGCATAACAGGACACAGCTGTTCCGAGTGGCTCTCCCCTTGTCACAATTAAGAGATTTACAATTCTTTTCTGTAAAGTCAGGGGTTTAAAGTCTCTACAGTTGACGTGTGCTTTGTCAACAGCCTTTTGCTTCTCTCTAAATGGTGGATTCCAGACACTGGTGGGGGAGGGAGCTCATCTGAAGAAACGCAAGCAAAGAAGAATGCAGTAATATTATCCCATGTACAATATTCTGTTGGCTTAAAGTTGTCACCTTAACTTCTACCTACTTTACTTTGGCTGCTTGAGGGATGTCTCGCAGCTCTTCATGAAGACTGAGGACTTTGGGATATTTCTTCTCAACTACAGTTATGAGATAGTGCAAAAGGGTGATGTTCCTATGATAAAAGAAAGACGACATTACAGATATTAAACTGTCACTAGCCTCAGAAGCTAGGTATTAGCCCCAGTGTCCTGGCCAAATTCTTGCTTTGGTCGTCATATTCTACGTGTCTAAACTCTTCTGGAAGTCCTAATTAGTTAGGGCATTCTTCACTTCCTATCCTGATGGCTGGGTAGCATTGGGCACACTGTCAAACAACAGCTGCCTTCAACCCCCAAGGTGGCTGATGCTCTCCACCCAGGCCTGGTGCAGAAAGTGGCTGCTTGCCTGTTAGCCAACATTAGCTGCAGTGGATGTGTTACCTCGGTGCTGCAGGAACTGCATCCATTTCCTCTGAAATTCCAGGTGTTGACTTTGGTTTATAATTTCTTACCAGGCTTGGGGTCTGGCTATCATGGAGGCTGCCTCTCTCCCCGCAGAAGCCGAGGTCAGGCCAGGAGTCTCACAATCAGACATCTAGGGGCTGGTGACCAAGGATTCTCAATGGAGGGCACTAGACTCTAGAATATCATTCCCCCCTCGTCCAACACACTTCAAGTCTGTTAACAGCTAGGTCACAGGGCAAGGGCCCATGGCTTCTCTCAAGCACCTGCTGAAAAGGGTGGCTGGAGCGAGTCAGTCCAGAGAAGCGTCTCCCTCTTTCTGCTTCTTGGCAAAGAGGAAACACTGCATGTTTTATTACATTTTGTATGGTGCCAGCAGCATTAGACACAGACTGCCCCTCTGCTCATTTAGGATGCTATTTTGTATGGGTGCCTCCAGCCTGGCCACTTTTCACCACACCCTGCACCATCTGGGGGCTGGCTGCAGCTG
Source organism: Gopherus evgoodei (assembly GCF_007399415.2). Classification (NCBI taxonomy): domain Eukaryota; kingdom Metazoa; phylum Chordata; order Testudines; family Testudinidae; genus Gopherus; species Gopherus evgoodei. The sequence goes on along the minus strand of NC_044325.1, from coordinate 14,077,935 downwards.
CAGCCTCTCTGAGAGGGCCCCTGCACTTTGCAGCAGCCCTCATTCACCAGGAGGTGACTGGAGCTGGGAGCCAGTTCAATTCCAGGCTGGCCAACCTGCAAGCCCAGGACAGGTTGGGGTGTGAGAGAGAAAAGCTGGGGCTTCCCAAACAGCCCACAACACCAGCAGGATACCTGGGTGCCCCATCAACACAGCTCTGGCCTGGCTGCATGGCCCAGCACTGGAGGGATGTTCAGGGCAGCAAAATCCCTTGTGTTGGTCCCAGTGGGGGATGTGTCCTGCGATGTATTCAGGCACATTTTATAAATTGATCTATAACTCTACAGAAAGGGACCAAAAGTCACCCCAGGCCTGCAGCAAAAATACTCCATTCAAAGGGACCCTAAACCTAACCCTAGCCCATTGAAACCAAATTAGACATTGTGTAGCACTGACTGTTTCCCCCCACACCTATGAAGAAGGGAGTAATTTATGGAACCTCTGTGCTATTCAGAATCCATAAACGCTTTCACCGATGCGACAGGCTGAGCCACTCACTTGTCAATGCTGGACTTCGTGTCTGCAATCTTGTTTAGGCTGACAATTTTGAACCCAAAGGCATTGCCTCTCTGGCCTTTATTCATGTAGTTTCCAAAGGCCAGAATCACCTCCAACAACTGCTTCAGGCTGGTACTCTGAAGCACCTCCTTTGAGCCAGCACGGATTGCTAAAAGGGGGAAAAAAATGTTTTTGCTGTAGTTAGGTTCTGGCAATACATGACACGTAGACTAGTTTGATGGTTACTTTAAATACCAAGCCACCATAACAAAAGCTATCTGGAACTGCAGACCAAATGCTGCAGACTAGCATTGATGCTGGCAGACCAGGTGCCAGCTCATACCAAGGTCCCTCGGCCTTAATGAGCACTGACAAATGCATGCTGGCTCACCTGCGCGTTAGCATTGTTAAAAGACATGTTAAGTTGATCATGTCTTAGTGTTTGGACTTTATGAAAGGCTTGTGAGTTGCTGTATGTACTCGTAATACCTGTTATAAGGTAATATTTAGTGTTTGCTTTGTAACTATAGAAGTGTTGGCTCTGAAACTGGAAACCCCACAGTCAGGAGAGAAGCATTACCAAGTCTGAAATACTAGTTTAATACAAGAGGTGTCATCTCCTGCCCAAGCAAAGGCAGCCTATAGACATCAGACAAGCCATTGTGGAACATCAGTGGACAAAAGACTTCGTTGATCGCTCTCCCCACACCCAGGAAGAGGAGACTTGCACAAACCCTTGTCCCATCACACTCTGAACTCTAGTGGAAGGGAATAAAAATCCCAGACCAAAGGATCTGTATCACTGCGCTGTTTCAAATTTGGAGAGGGCAACTTTTCTAAGCAAAAGCAAGGAACCTCAAAACTGCTTAGCTTGGCTTAGCCCTAAAGGCCACACAGAGCACGCACATTAGAGTCGTTTCTATTACCTTTGAAACCTAAGACTGTAACTCATCTCTGCGTGTACATTACCTGCTTTAACCTTGTAAATAACTCATCTCTTTTTCCTAGTTAATAGGCTACAAGTGTTGGCTTCTATGAGAGATCTAAGGTACAATTGACCTGAGGTAAGTGACTGGTCCTTTGGGAGTAACAAGAGCATTGCTGTGATTTTTGGTGCAAGGGATCATCTATCACAAAGGCAGTCTTGCTTAAGTGTCAAGAGAGGTCCAGAGTGCCCAACGGGACTGACTGTGGCTCCATGTTAAGGCTGTTCCAATGCTTGAGGAGTTCACCCTCAACACTTGGCTGAAATCTAAGTATAGATCACACAACCAGTTTGGTAATTGAGCCCTGGCTTGTAACAGGCTGCCCCGAGGTTGGCACCCACTTTCATGAGCCACTCCAACCAGACTGACAACCACTTGTTGGGTTTGATGAATTCAAGCTATTCTAAATAACAGTGTAAACCATTTGAAAGTATTAATAATCACGTCTTCCTTAAAGCAATCCTGTCGATACCAATACACCCAAAATCCGACCTCTCCCTCTTCGTATATATTTGCTACTTCCACATATTTAGCATATTTAGTATTGAGATAAAAACCTCAGTCCTCCCCCTCCCTCTTTAAAAAACCAAACTGACAAGGGCAATGCTACAATTAAAAAAATCAATACTCCAGTGCATCAGGAGGGAAAATATTTCTGTTTAGAAACAGATTTTCATTTCTGGATTCCAGGGCCTTGCTAGACACAAACGTATTTGGTTTTATTGTGAAGAATACGTTGAGTTTTCTGGGCTTTATGAGTGATGTGAAAATTGTGGAATACTTGACACATCAGCAAAAGCTTTCTAGCAAACCAATAAAAACAATAAAATCCCCATTAACTTACATTCAATTTTGGGCTTAACTTCTGCAACTCTCTCCGCAAACTTCTTTTTGAAGTAAAGGGACTGCAGCCTTTGCTGATAGTGATTTATCCTGTCAGAGTAAAAGATGCACACATTGAAATTCATTTGCTACTCCCCTATTCACAGCTGCAGATAGGAAGGGCCAATTTGACCTTGAGAGCACCTTTCTCTTTGAACTGCAGTGGGACAGAACAGATGATGCCTTAAACTGCCATCTCTCAGGCCCTAATCCAGGTAAACGCATGCTTAAATCCAACCCCATTCAGGACATTATATCACCACTTGCTTAACTTCAGACACGGATTTCAGTTCCACTGAATTCACTGGGCCTTAAGCATGTGCTCATGAGCTGCCATGAACAGAGATGCTCTCCTGAACTGAGTCCTCAGTACGTTTGTAATGGGCCACAGCTGCATAGACAGACAGACAGACAAACACAGCTACCAGCTATGTGGAACCTGCAACCTTCAGTACCAAAAAAGCTGACCTCTACATCTGGGCAAAGTTCCTCTGAAGCATTAAAGGTACGTCTGTGCTGGAGGCAAGTCTTTGGGATATATTGGCTTGAAGATCTTTGCCAGCATGGCAAAGCTTATGTTCATAGGTCCTGAAAATGCAGCAACATTTGCTAGTTTTTTTTCTCCTCTGGGTAATGCAAACTCTACAGTTAATGGTAAAAATTTCTAGACAGAGGGCCAGATCTTCAGCTGGTTTAAATCTGTGAGAGTAGCACTGTTTTATACCTGCTGAGAATCTGGCCCACAGTACAGAAAAAGGAAAATTGTTCCTGTCTTGCATAATTTGGACAGTACTCTCTACTCTTAACCACACTCTCTGCAGAGAGTTCTAGCTTTAAACATTCAGCACTGGGAGATGAAGATTGCAGATGGAAGTTCCTAATTTATCCCCAGGGCAGCAAGGCAACAGGTTCACAAATGTATATGTGAGCAGCAAAATAAATAAAAATATCCAAGTGGATTTTCAAGCCAGGCCTCATTAGACTCCCCAGCTGCATTACACAAGATTATCTAGCTCATTTATCTAAATATTTTATAGAAGCCCTGTGACTAATCTGCTCAGCTGCCATTCCAACAGGTCTAGTGCGTAACTGCTGACATTGTGCAGCTGGTAGATTCAAGCATACCTGCTCATTTCAAAGAGGAACCTGTCAGCCTTGGCCATGCGATCTAATTCATGTTTGTGCTCCTCTAGAAGGTCAATATCGGCTTTCTCAGGAACAAATTTCAGGAGCTAAAAGGAAACGCAATTTAGACGTGAGACATACACTTGTTTTTATGCAGTCCCTTTCTTATAATGGGGCTTTGGCTTCATTAACAAATGAATAGAAAATGAAACACTGCTGTGTCTACTTTCACTCCACGTACAGAGGGTGTGATATGGCGCTATTACAGATTGCCTGCCATTTCCCATACATGTTACTGTTAATACTTTCCACCATGCCCTGGTTTGATTTTACATGGGCTAAGCTGAATCTTCACCTACTCTGTTATAATACAATTATTTTAGATGGTAGCACAGTGGTTCTTAACTTTCTTAGTGGTCAGATCAAAAGAACGAACTAAAAATGGTTGAAAAAATTTAGAAAAAAGACAAGACATTCCCCTGTCCCTCCCCCCAAAATGCAGTTGTGTTGAAACCAAAATGTTTCACGGAAACATAGGGGTGGCAATGAACATTTCACTGGGAAAGTTTCTCAGGTCCAGAAAGCAATAGAGTGCGAGAACCACCCCAAACTATTCAAGAGCCCACAACAGGATGTGGATGACTCAAGTTCATGTCTTGATTCTGCCTGATCCAGAGCACAGATTTCTGGGTCTCCCACTTTGCAGGGGAGTGTCATCACCACCAAGCTATACAGGGGTCTCTATCTCTCTCTCGTGTGCTTTTTCCATGAAAAGTTTCGAAAGGTCTTAGCCCCACGATAACAAATCTCAAAACTTTTCAGAAAATTGAATTCTTTTTTTCTTGCCAGCCCTGGTTGCCATCAGGGTGTTTTTACTTGCAAATTATATTCCAGCTAATTAATCCTCCCAACTCTGCTCTGGAGGTGGAAGTATTATCTCTGTTTTACAGACAGTGGAGAGCTCTTGGTTTATTTTCCTGAGATGCCCAAAGTGTCTCAACAATTTAATGTCAGAGCTGGGATTAGAACTCCGATATTTTAGCTCAGACGTTGAGTTGGCTAGAATGTAGATCAGTGCCTCTTCGGTACTGCCAGGAAGGCAGCCAATGCACCACTACCTTCACTAGTGCTTGGCTGAAATCAGCTCCTGGATAAGGAACAGCTGATTGAAGCTGAACTGGAGTGAGAGGGAGGCGATGTTGGTGGGCAGAGGAAAACACACGGGGGAGCTTGCAGCCTCCGGCGGCCCTGAACCTCTCACTGATGCTGAGCTCTCCTATTCCAGCATCCCCAAGTGACTCGCTACCATCTCTGGCTGGCTATGAGACCCTCTGCCAGGCTGGCAGATGACATGCCTTCCCAAATGAACACCAGCAGTGCAGACACCTGGGCACGAAACCTTCAGCCCTCAGGAAATTCCAACAAGAATAAACCAACACAGAGCCGCTCTCAATTACACCCAGCTGCCTGCAGCCCCTAGGGATTGGCCAGGAGTGCTAAAGCTGTGCCCCCTTTTGCCTGGGAAGGCAGGGAGCTGCCAGCTGGGGATATCTCCAGAGCAGCAGGTCCCCAGCCAGCTGACTAAGCCAATGCTGCTATGCAAAAGGGTTCACAGCAAGACCAAGGCTCTTGACTCATCATTTGAACGCTGCACGTTTGGCTAAACCAATGGTCCTTACTTTTTAAATGGATAAATAAATCCACAATTTCACATTTCTGCCTGGAGTGAATTGATCCGGCAGAGCTAGAGTCCCCTGGAGACAACATTGCTCAAGTAATGAGGCACTCTGGCATGCAGACCTGCCCTCCCACACGGACAGCTTGGCCCTAGGTGTGGTGATGTTAGTCAGGCAGCATCACCGCACTCTGGTACCTGCTGCTTTTATAAAACGGCTCTTTCAGTAAAAATCACACCAAGGAAGGGCATCTGCCCCGCCTCCATTAGGAAACAACAAGCCTTTCATTTTGATTAATTTCTAACTCCTACCTCCACCACACCCCATGTACTGCGTGTCACTGATCTGAATGAACACGCTTACTCCAAGGAGCTGGAGCCTTGTGTCTGGTTTGTTTGCGAAGGCTCCAAACACCCTGCAGGAGTTCAATCAATAAAGAAATCAGGATCACGGCAACATTGCCTGACGGCATTCATGGGCTGGGAGTCCAGGTGACTAATCAGATTCCTATGGAAGTAACACGGCGTGCACAGATGTCACAATGAATCTACACTTGCCAGTTCTAGCTTTAACAGAATGTCATCTTCATGCTCTGCATACCAACGTGAGCCCTGGATCCAAGAACCTGCAAAACAGCACTACGAGGAAAGGCTCTGGCGACAGATTCACTGCTCCAGCTATGCACCAGCGTAACTCCATTGATTTTAAAAGGAGTGATAGAGGCCTAAAACCAGAATAGCGCTGGTGGAAGAGACCCCTCATCTGCTGTATGTCCAAGAAACTGGGATTTGTCTAGCAACAGCAAACCATTGATTGGACTGAGCCGTCCCCTATGATGTCAATGCATTACTGGGATCCGAGCACAAGGGTTTGTGGTTATGAAAACACAATCAGTAAATACTGTTTAGGTCACGTTTTGCATGTTTGCCGAGTGGCACATCCTCTGCTTTGGAGAGCAAAGGTGTTGTAAAGCCTGCGTGAACAAGCTCATCTCTGTGTCGCAAATCCCAGCTACTCATTCAGAGTTATTTTAAAGCTATCGTTCATGAATCTGTCACAAATCTTCGCCTTATTTTGAAAAGGCATCCAATACTAACAACCAGGCACAACAATATGCATGACAGTAAGTGTCCATCACCCACCTGCTCTAACATGTCTTTCGGCAGGTCCTCGTGTTCATCCATTGTTAAAATTGCATGTTTGATTTCATCATTTGATAATTTCAGCCTGGGAAATGAAATAAATGGATGTTCAGAAGTGTGTTATGCAGCCTAGTTGTCGTGTTATCAACATTGGTTCTTCATGATGTTGTTTTGCCTGGACAATTTAGGCAAGACTCATCCAAGTAACCCAAGTGCACTCCTCAACAATACGGCAGATCCTTTCTGCAGATCTGAACTTCCCTCAGGGCTTTATGCAAGAGTCAGAGATCAGTTCAAGGAATCCAAGCAGGACCCTCTTCTGTTCTACTCACTGCTGTCGAATTCCTCGTATTACAAGGTCAAGGGGAGGGCAATGCAAGTTGGAAAGAAAGGTTAATTTCACCTCATTATATAATGTAACACCTGAATAACATGATTGCACATGAGTGACACAAAAGGAGAGTGGAGGTGAATAATACCTTCCTACCTTTGGCTTATTATGATCTGGTTGTTTTTCAGCAGAACTTCTTATTTGGCCAGTTACCATGTTAAAAATTGGCAATTCGATAGGAGTAAGATTGCTAAGGAAAGTGTTTCTAGTTAAAATCCTCCCTTTCAATCCATTCCACATCCCTGGCCTGGGTGAATCACTCCATTGTACGTACTCCACCTTAGACTCCGTGGAGGCAATGAAATGGCTCAGTCAAGGACTCATTCGGTTATAAGACCAGAGAGTTTGGAAGCCCATGTAAAGCTGTAGAAGATCGATCTTCACAGCTCAAGAGGAGATCTGGTGATATTTACCCTTCCTTCTGCTGCAAAGTGGCCTGGGAATGTTCTCTGAAATTGTGTGTTTTTGTCAGCTACCCTTTTAAAAAAAAAAACACTACACAGTCTGTTATATCCGTAACGCGGTAATTCATCTCTTTTTTACAGAGCCAAATGTTAAGGTCCTGATGTGACAGCTGCCATCTTGGCCAACACACAGAGGATTGACTTCTAGAACCAACAGCATGAGCTGCTACAGTTTGAGCTAAAGAGTCAGTGATTCCTAGATGGGGCTGTAATATACTCTCATGCTCTGTGGATCGGGCACAGACCTGCAACTCACCAGTTGGTTACACTGACTCAGGCAATTTCCCTATCGACTTTAATGGGAGTTTGACTAAGGCCATGTCTACATCTAAAATTTTGCAGCGCTGGTTGTTACAGCTGTATTAGTACAGCTGTATAGGGCCAGCACTGCAGAGTGGCCACACTTACAGCAACCAGCGCTGCAAGTGGTGTTAGATGTGGCCACACTGCAGCGCCGTTGGGCGGCTTCAAGGGGGGTTCCGGGAACGCGAGAGCAAACCGGGAAAGGCGACCAGCTTCGCCGCGGTTTGCTCTCCCGTTCCCGGAGCCACCCAGCAAACAGCAGGGAAGGAGACCTGCTTGCTCGGGGTTCCGGGACCGAGACAGCAAACCGGGGAAGGAGACCAGCTTCGCCGCGGTTTGCTCTCGCGTTCCCGGAGCCACCCAGCAAACCGCAGGGAAGGAGACCTGCTTGCTCGGGGTTCCGGGACCGAGAGAGCAAACCGGGGAAGGAGACCAGCTTCGCCGCGGTTTGCTCTCGCGTTCCCGGAGCCACCCAGCAAACCGCAGAGAAGGAGACCTGCTTGCTCGGGGTTCCGGGAACGAGAGAGCAAACCGGGAAAGGAGATCAGCTTGATTACCAGAGGCTTCCTCCTTCCACGGAGGTCAAGAAAAGCGCTGGTAAGTGTTTACATTGGATCACCAGCGCTGGATCCTCTACACCCGAGACAAAACGGGAGTACGGCCAGCGCTGCAAACAGGGAGTTGCAGCGCTGGTGGTGCCCTGCAGATGTGTACACCTTCAAAGTTGCAGCGCTGTAACTCCCTCACCAGCGCTGCAACTTTCTGATGTAGACAAGCCCTAAGTCAGGACCTCTGGATTTGGCTCATTATTATTATTTTCATGTGATTATTGGACAAATTGTGTGCATAAATTAGCAATCTTTTGCTGCCCCCTAACATCTTTTTAAGGTTTAATTTACTTTTTCCACTTCCGCTGACACCAGACCACTTCAGGTTGGAGTCTATTAAAAACAAAACAACCTAAAAAACAAGAACTGAAATTTTAAGCCGTAACTAGTCATTTTGGGGGTCTCAATTTTTGGGTGCTCAACTTGAGACACCCAACTGCTTGATTTCCAGAGAAGAGGGGCTCAGCGCTTTTTGAAAATCAACCCCTTTCGCTGTGTCTCAGGCTGGAAACCAAAAAATGGAGGCATCCAAAGATACTAGGGCTTGTCTACACAGAGAGTTCATGTGCGGCAAATCAGGGTGGGATTCTGCCGTACTAGTTTACTGCACATTAAGCCTCCACGTGGACCCTGCTACAGCACTCCTGTTTCCAAACAGCTGCACGTCAGAGCTCACTATGGACCGTTTAGTGCACAGCAGCATGGTCCACATGGCCAGTTAGCACACAGCAGGCTAGTGTGCCATAGAGTCACAGCCTAACTCTCCACATAGACAAGCCATTAATCCAGGGGTTGGCAACCTCTGGCACGCGGCTCGCCAGGGTGCTTACCCTGGCAGGCCACGTAAGTTTGGTCGATCTCGGCTCCCACGGGCAGTGGTTTGCTGTCCCAGGCCAATGAGGGCTACGGGAAGCGGTGCGGGCCGAGGGATGTGCTTCCCGCAGCCCCCACTGGCCTGGAGCGGCAAACTGAAGCCAGTGGGAGCCGCGATCAGCCGAACGAGCCGACGCAGCAGGTAAACATACTTGCCCGGCCCATCAGGGTGCTTACCCTGGCGAGATGTGTGCCAGAGTTTGCAGACCCTTGCATTAATCCCTTCTGAAAATGTAGGCAAATGCAGAACAACTAAAAAAATCATTTACTATACTCCCTACATCAGGTATTGATTTAGCACCAATCAACACAGAATCTAGGCACATTGGATGAAATCCTGGCCCCACTTCAGTCAAAGGATTGGTGGGGGGGGAGAAGGGAAGGGGAACAGAAACAAACAAACAAACAAACAAAACCTACACCACATTCAGCTCCTCCTTCTTGTTCCACCAGCCACTGATTAGGGCTAAATGCCTCTGCAGACTTCCCCACCCACTTCTTTTCCTATTTTGCATTATGTTGGATGGAATAATTTAGATGCAAATAGAACCTCCCCACCCCCCGAGAGTTAATGAAAGAGTGTTCATTCTAGGGAGTGAGCATGGCATGTGCATGTTATTGGAACACCAGGGCTGTTTTGTTTTCTACACTGTCTATTTGTGTGCTCTTAGCATCCACCGAGGCCTTGTCTGGATTCCACCTCATTTAGCCTGGGTTTGAAGAGCACAGGCTCTTTCTCTCTTTAAATGTATGCCTAAAAGAGACAGCGTTGTAGGGTGAACTCACACAAGAAAAAAACAACAGAACTTGCACGTTACAGTATCAGGAGCTGGTAGTGATGGTTAAAGTCAGCACTGTAATTCCCCGGATTTCACACATGCCAATCTACTGAAAAATTCACTTTCTTGCACGTATTGTCTATGCATTCTGTCTGCCTGAAAGTCATTTCCCACCCCTGCCCTTGGCAAAGTTTGAACACAATCCATTCAGCTGTTTATTTACAAGTTACGGGAGACTGACCAAAACACAGTTTTCCAATTGTAAAATTACTCTAATCATCATCCCCATGGGCTTAGCCAGGATTTGAATGGTGCATGGGCATCATGCTAGTCCCCTGTGCACAGAGCGAATTACACCGAGTGAATAAATACCACATTCAGCTGCACATGAAATCAGCTCCTAACCAAAGCATGGCAGTGGTTTAGCCACACAACGGTTACAGGAAATAATTTAGCAAACAATCATTTTGGTATTCCTGTGCAAAAATAACTACAATGCATTTTCAGAAATAGGATTTGCTCATTTGGGGGAAAATTGTCTGAATTCTTAGGATTCAAAAAACACTGTTAAAAGCAGAGAACTACTTCTATATATACAGACAAACAAACAATCAAGTTAACATTTGAAAACAGCCAATTGTGCTTCATTAACCGGATCTATTAACATGAACTATTATTTGTTGCGATTTTATAAGGCATTCTTGAGACCATTACTGGAAACTGGTGTTCATGCTTGAAAAAGGATGTTGCAGTATTGGACAGATTTCAGAAAAGAGCCACAAGAATGATTCAAGGCCTATAACAATGAGTCCGGTGGCACCTTAAAGACAAACAGATTTGTTTGGGCTTAAGCTTGATGAGTAAAAACCCACTTCTTCAGAGGCCTATTTGAACCACTGAGGTCTGAATATCACTACTTTAAAGAGACTTAAGTTCAGTCTATTTAAGCTTATCAGAAAGAAGATCAAGAGGTGGCTTGATAGTGGTTTATAAGTACCCACACTGGGAGAAGATTTCTGATAGTAGAGAGTCCCCTACTTTAGCAAACGACATAACAAAATTTGATCACTGGAAGTTGAAGCTACAAACATTCAAAAAGGAAGGCACATTTTGATTTAAACAGTAAAAGCAATGGCCCACTGGAATAATCTATCACAGGATGTGAAGGATTCGCTATTACTTTGAATCTTTAAGATTTCAAGATTGGGGGTGAAATCCTACCCCCGCTGAAGTCAAGGAACTTTTGACATTGACTTCAATGGAGCCAGATTTTCACACTGATGTTCTTTTCAAATAATTCCTCTAGCCTATGGCCTGTGTTATGCAGATGGAGAGAGAAGATGATCACAACAGTCCCTTCCAACCTTAAAAATCTATGAATGCTTAATATTGTAGGCTCAAGAGTAGTACTAACCATTAGAGTCTACTGCACGGAGAACAGTCTTTTATATTATCATCTCAGTAGAACAGGACTAACAGTTTGATGGGGATTCCACAAGATATTTTTTCTTGTTGTAACCATAAGAGGAGTCAGGAAAAAAAAGTCCTGAAAGTATTTGCTCAAAGTTCATTTTAAGCTCTGTTTTATTCTATACTATTTCGATCTCCTGTACTTTCGACACCAATGTCCACAATACAAGGGCATCATAAGAGAGCTCATCCAAAAACGAGGAGGAAAAATAGTGCCTGACCCTGGGGAGAAGAGGGGGAAGAGAGCAGTGATGGCACTGTGTGGTGCCCACATCGAAACCTGCCACCACAGAAGGCACGGGTACTGCTGTTAAATGGACACAGGGGGCCACAGCTGCAGCAACATGCAGCCTTATCCTGTGTGTATCCTCCCTGTCTCAGACAGACATCTAGCAGGGGAAGAAGGACGGCCTAGCTGACCTGGCTGGGACTGAGGAAAATTGGCTCCAATTCCCATTTCAAATACAGATTTCCTGTGTGACCTTGGGAAAGTCACCTGGGCCTCCGCTCCCCATCTGTCAATTGGGGATAGCACTTCCCTGTCATCCCAGGGCTGCAGTGAGGACAGACACACCCATGCCTGCAGGATGCTCGGATGCTATGGCGATGAGGGCCGAGACTGAGACAATCAGACCTGCAGGGTCCACTGGGTTTGTTTATTTAGGATTACACACTTCAGTCACACTTGCACAGCTTGCTGCGCCAATGAAATCTCACCACATCGCCTCAAACAGTTGCACAAGGCTTACGCTGCTTGTGGTCTGCAAGCAATTCAAAGGCTGAAACAGGCATGAAATCATTGGTTTCATATGACAAAACTACAGAATGGTTTTCTCTGGCGGACATAGAAATACAACCACTCCCTTACTTTGATCAGTCCCAATGGAGCTGTCGATCTTCTTCTCTCCTGAAGCTTAACTTGAGGGCCACTACGTAGCTTCACTCATGCCAGGGAGCAGCCCTGTCTCTCTGGCTTTGTAGATGGTTAAGTGGCCCCCAGGCAGACTGGTGTCACATCAAAAAGCTTTGCACCGGCTCCCAAAAACAAACGCACTAGCTCCGCTGAACGGCCACAGTCTACCAGATGACGGAACCAGAAGCCAGGGAACTACAGTGGTCTTCTGAGTGGTTTCATGTTCTAATACATCCAACCCCTCTGACTTGGCCAGTTACTGGGTCAGTCTGGCCTGTACCAAGATCACCGAAGACTGAATTCAAACTCCTTACCCAACAAGCCCCTGGTTTTCCTGTGCAGACTACCCACAAGGATCATGATTAGTGCCAGGTGTAATAGTGCATTTTCTAGGTAACTAGATAGAGCTAGTTTTACACCCATGATTGGGAGCCTGGGCAGAGACCACTCACTGATGCCATGCAGGTCACTGTTCAGCCAATAGTCAATAATTACATTTTCATCACAACCATCCTGGGCCCTATCTGAACCAGTGTTCTACTACGGACTTTCCATAAAGCCTGTTCGTTATATGTCAAGTTTAAAAACTTTTCCCAGAAGTGACCCACAATGAATGCCAAGAATTGCAACGCTTTTTAGAACTAGAGTGTTTCTTAATATCTTGAGAGAGAAATCACTCAGTGCTGGAACTAAAAAATTTCTCAGACAATTTGATGGGAAAGAGGCCAGTGAAAGCTATAAGCTTATCTATAGCCACAATAATGATCACTGCTGGCAGCAGCTGTCGAATGCAAACCGTCTAAGAGGAACTGGGTCACAGTATTTGCTGTCACGGGGATTTAAACCCCACAACTGAGAGATGCAGAGTGACAGCTCACAAGCTTGACCAATGCATGGTATTTGAGACGGCTTTGCAGAGGCAAATGGAGAACCTAATAAGTGTGAAAGGAAAAAACAAATTCCACATTGAAAGAGGTGCACCCTCTTGAAAAGCCATGTTCATTTAAGAAACATGCTTGACACGGGCTCGCAGATGAGAGAAACAAAACCAGACATTCACCTACACAAGACTTAGAAACAGACACACTAAAGTATTCATTTGCATCTTACAAAACACACTACATGCCTCCTGCACTAAAAAACCTGACCAGAGCAGAAGCTGTGATGTGGTGGTTTGTTGAAAGAGACCCAAAAGTCATTGACATCAGCATGCTTTGAGCTATACTAAAAAAAGCAATGTCAAAAATATTTCCATGTTACATTACTAGTTTGAGGAAAATCCAGTGATCTCACTAAGCAGTAATTTCTCCCAAAACAAGAAAAGCAAGCAAACATCAAGAAAGAGAGATAAAGTATCTAGCCAGCCATAATCTTTCCATGCTGCAAACCAGACAATGGCTGTTCAGCTTACAAACATCTGGGCTAAATGAAGAGCTGACCGCGCAGTCTTTTCACATGCAAAATTCCAAAAAAAACTTCTACCGGTGTTCCGCAGATACAGAAATAGGACAGCACTCACTGTGAGACAACTAAGTAACTCTCTCCAGGTTCACACAATACACCGTAGAACAAAGTGCATGAATTTGTCCTCATAATATCTAGGAGGCAGGGCAATAATATTATCCCCATTTTACAGATAGCCTCTGTGTGCCTCAGTTCCCTAAGTGACTTGCCCAAGATCACCCAAGAAATCTGTGGCAGAGCAGGGATTCGAAGCTAGAGTTCCAAAGTCTCAGGATAGTGCACTAAACATTGGGACATCCTGTGCAGTGCCTTCACCGCAAGGCTATCCCTCTTTGCAAGGCCCTCCTTCCTCTCACCCATTTTGTGTTGAGCGTAAGCAGTCTGCAAGCTTTAAGGGGCAGGGACCCGATTTCTCCCCTGCTTGTAAAGAGTCATGTAGCTTTATGGTGCCGAACAAATAACTTAACATGGACCTTGATGCGGCAGACACTTGGGCCCAGATCCTCAAAGGTATCGAGGCACCTAACTTGCACTGATTTCAACAGAAATTAGGCACCTAAATATAACTTTGAGGATCTGGGCCTTACTGCTGAGCATAGCGCTTGCTACTGTAAATCTACTAGCTTCACTACTTACAGCAGCAAAGGTTTGCAGGATCAACCCTAGGGCTGCTACTGAAGCTCTGAAAGTTACCGCTGCATAAACCTCACAAGCCTCTCCAAACATGCTGTGAAGTAAAATGTCGGCATGATAGAGGGGCTTGTCGTCCCGTGTCATTAAATTGAAAACAGGCACCAAACTCATGCAGTCAGTCAAAGACAGGCCTGTCCCTCAAGCTCAGTAAAAGCTCACACCAGGTCAAATTACCTCTCCGCTACAGAACTACTATTGTCCAGCACACAGAGTCCAGGCTGTACTTAACTGCAGGCTGAAGGTTAAGGAAATATCAAACAGCCCATTTTAGCAAATAAGGTCTGTTTGGATCTGTCAAGTGTCTATTTTTGGCTTATTTCACTTCTTACATTAAGGAGAACATAAAAAATAATATACTGTAGTTTAAAAATTCCTACAAAAGACCACAGCATTTCCCTGTTAGTAAGACTATTCGGTGTTTTCCACAGTCAAACCAACTTACAATTATTAACTAATATTCAATACATCCTATTAGGGAGATGAGAATATTTAAGCCAATCTTACAGAAGGGGAAACTGAGGCAGGAAAGTTATGCGACTGTCCAAGGCCACAGAGGAAGCCAGTGTCAGAGGCATGAAGAAACACCATAGTCCCCAGTCAGATTCAGGTCACCTCCCATGAAGAGGGGAATCAGCTGGCTTGCTGCACTGCCCTCATTACCAGTCTAATGAGAGGGTGGGTAGGTTATGAAGAACAGGGGCTACTGGTTCCTCACCAGCTCCATAATGGAAGGGGGAAGACTTGTTAGAAAAACAAACTGAGGTCCTGATTGAACAAGGCCCTTAAAAACATGCTTTAAAATTAAATACATGAGTAGCCCCAACCAAAGTCAAAAGCACCATTCATTTGCTTAAAAATAAGCACAACTGGGGCCAAAGCCAGTTCAGAATGCAAACACAACCAACTTATCTTGTCAGGGAGTGGTGCACCCAACTTTCTATATGTTACGTTATTTTCCTTTAAAGTGCCCTGTTTAGGGAAATTTCCTCAACGAGGAGACTTTTTATTCTATAATTTTCCCATCCCTTTTCAAGCTTATTCTGAGTTCACATTTCTTTCCTGCGTCCCCCTTTTTTTAAGCAAATCTTTGGAGATGAGGCAGCAAATAGCCATGGGAAAAAAAGGACATTTAAAATGCAAAGATTTACATACAGCTTGCTGTACTGAGAATTAACTGTCCCCAGGACAAAGTGAGACATCTAGGATACACTGAAGAAATGCATGCCAGTGAAAATTAACCACACTTTCTTTTTTTTCTTTTTTTAAAGAGGTATATTTTTAAAGAGGCATTTCATAATTTTAAAAGGAAAATAAGCCTCCTTTTTTCTGAAGAATTATTTTTATTTACTCTTATCTATAGACATGGGGTAGGTGAGATGAAGGAGGCTGGGAGATTAAAGAAGCTAGCCAGTGGAGCTCACCAGCAAAGGAAAGCTGAGAGATTGGGGTTGGGTGTTTTCTTCTCCTTAACTTGCAGATATTATACAAGGAAGATCCCAAAATGGGAGGAAAATGGCACATCAACTCCATTACTAGCGCTCCCTCTGCCCTGCACATGACAGGCATTCTGATTCTGGACGCTTCAACCCAGGCCCTGGGTCTTGATAGGAATGTGGTCAGCTTTAATTACATTATGAGCAAGAGAAAGACAAAGGAAAATGTAGGTCCTTTGCTTAGCGGGGAAGGATTGCTAGGCTATGTCTTCACTACCCGCCATACGAGCTCCTATCGATCCCGGAACTCCACCAACCCAAACGGTGGTAGCGGAGTCGACATGGGGAGCCGCGGACATCGATCCCGCGCCGTGAGGACAGTAAGTAATTCGATCTAAGATACTTCAACTTCAGCTACGTTATTCACGTAGCTGAAGTTCCGTATCTTAGATCGATTTCCCCCTGTAGTGCAGACCAGCCCTAGTAACTGATGACATCAAGAAGACTGAGGTGTTTAATGCCTATTTTGCTTCAGTCTTCACTTAAAAGGTTAATGGTGACAAGATACTCAAACACAATTAATATTAACAGTAAGGAGGAAAGAACTCAGGCCACTATAGGGAAGAACAGGTTAAAGAATACGTAAAGTTAGATGTATTCAAGCTGGCAGGCCCTGATGACATTCATCCCAAGGTACTTGGGGAACTAGCAGATGCAATCTTGGAACTGTCAGTAATTATCTTCTAGAAGCCACTGGGGACGGGTGAGATTACAGAGGACTGATAAAAGGCAAACACAGTCCTTATCTTTAAAAAGGAGAACTCAGAGAATTATAGACCAGTCAGTCTAACTTTGATACTTGGAAAGATACTAGAACAATCAGCTGCTCTGGGACTTTGCCAATAGGACCTCAGGGCAGAACCTCACATCGGGGCTGGGTCCCAGATAAGGTCCCAGATAAGTTATTGCCAGCAGGCTGCCAGGTGGAGGGTTGGGGTACAACTGCTCCCATGAACCTTAGGCCTCCGTTCGAGACCCGTAGGCCATGACAGGAGGGGTTGCAAGCACTTTGGAGGACAGGATTAGAATTTAAAACAACGGTGACTAATTAGAGAATTGGTCTGAAATAAACAAGATAAAATTCAATAAAAGACAAGGGCAAAATAGTTTACTTTGGAAGGAAAAATCAAATGCACAACTACAAAATGCGGATTAGCTGGCTAAGTAGTAGTACAGCTGAAAAGGATCTGGGGTTTATATCGGATCACAAACTGAATAAGAGTCAACAATGTGATGCAGCTGTGAAAAAAGCTCATATTCTGAGGTGCATTAACAGGAGTGAAGACAGACACAGGAGGTAATTATCCCACTCAGCACTGGTGAGGCCACACATGGAGTCCTGTGGCCATTCTGGGCACCACCCTTCGGGATAAATTGGAGAGAGCCAGAGGAAAGCAACAAAAATGATAAAATGTTTAGAAAACCAGATGCATGAGGAAAGGTTAAAAATTTGACCGTGTTTAGTTTTAAGAAAAGCTGATTGAGGGAGGAACCTGATAACACTCTTCAAATTTAAGGACTCTGAGTAACTGTTCTTCATGTCTGCTAAAAAAGGACAAGTAGCAATGGGTTTAATCTGCAGCAAGGGAGATTTAGGTTAGACATTAGAAAAAGCTTCCTAATTATAAGGGTAGTTAAGTACTGGAACACGCTACCAAGGGGTTGTGGAAACCTCATCACTGGAGATTTTAGGAACAAGTTGGACAAACACCTGTCAGGGATGGCCCTGTTTCAGCACAGGGGACTGGACTTTATGATCTCTCGAGGTCACTTACAGCCCTACATTTCTATGAAACATGGAATTTAAGCACTGAGAAGTCAAAAAACTGAACCTACCCAAATTCCACATGGTACATTTATAAAGTGATTCTTAGCTTATACGTAATTTAAACATTTTCATGTACTGAAGGAGACATTTTCTAAATGGGACAGGAGAGGTTGTTTTTTTTTATATAAAGTATTTATCATTTATTTAATCATTCACATTTGCACGCCAGACTAGACTGACTTGTATTTTCACATAAAATTAATCTAACCCATGTACTTTGCTAAAATGCTTCTTTTAGCATGTAAACAGTATTTAGTTTTAAAGACTAGATTAAATTACTCACAGTAATTAAGTAACAATGTAACCCTTTCCAGACTGTGAAACTAATTTCATCAAGGGAGTCCAATGACGACATATCCAGGGCAAAGTCAGAGGGGTTTTGCTTGTAGCTCTGAACTGCTTCAAATGAATTATAGTCTTGATGATTGTAAATATCTTTGGGAATGCAGTGGGGTTTATTACCTATAACCCTATAATTCTCTCTCTATTCCTTAGTATCTCTTACCAAACCTTCCCTTGTTGCCTCCTAATCCTAGTAGGATAGCTTGAATTTGAAAATCATTCACATTCCAAAAAATCTAAAGTTGAGCACTGAACCCTCATTACTAGTATTTGATATCACTTTCCAAACAGCATTCCCCACCATTCAGAAGCCTAAATATAATAATGACCGCCTCTCAGAGACCAGTTACCCATGGGTGTTCTGCCTAACTGAGCATTTAGAATCTATTTCCTTTTCTGATTTTAGCAGACTCCTTCTTAAGTATCAACAAAAAAGTAAAGAAAATATAGGGTATAAAAAGGATATAGAAATTAAACCTTTCTGAACAGAAAAAATGGTTCCTGTAGCATTCCCGCACTGACAACAGGCATTCTGGTGTATCCTATTAAATGCATTTGCCTCTGCAAAACTATACATAAATGGAAGATGTAATTCCATATCTGGGTTCAGGAATCAGTGAAACTCTTCTGGTTTAATTACCAGTGTTTCTGTATTAGAATCCCTCGAGAGGGAACTACAGTATGATCTCCAGGTCACGGCACATTATTCTTTACAGTTCACAAATATCAGAACTTAGAATGACACAATTAGAAAAAAAGTCTTTAGGTCCTCTCACAGGACACAAGTAGCACCCAATAACCAGTTTCTTTAAAGGGAAAAGACATTAACAATACCTGGAGAGAAGAATATTGCAGTTCTGAGCTCTCCGGCCATCTATTACCGAAAGCTCCTTGACTTTATGTCTGGAACTCAGTGTGTCATCGATGGCATCTTCTTTCTACAAAAAGCATGATGAGAAAGTATGAAGAAACACAGCACATCAACATTTGGAACCCTCGGCATACACCAGTATCGTATATAACAGGTCGCCATTAATCATGAATGTCACTAAGGCTTAGCACTAAAACCTGTAGCCTGTAACTGAAATATAAGAAGCCATTTTATAAACCAGAGCTTGCTTTGAAAGCCACTAGGTAGAAATGTAAATAGGTTTTCAGACAGGAAAGTTTGAGAATCCACAAACTCACAAACACTAATGAATAAATATATCAAGCCTTTCCTAGCATATGTATTTGAGATACTTCATTAGATCTTCACTTGAAATGCTGTGTTATGGATTGTCACACAGGCTCAAGATCACTTTAGTTCTTCTTCTACCACTCTAAACACCTGTGGCATCCACTCACATAGTAATACTCGATACAAGGTTAAAACAATAAAACCTAACAGGCTAATGAACACAACCTGCAGCATTTATTACCCTTTAAGGGGAAGACGTCCAAAAACATATACAGGATTCAAGAACACAAGTCAACGGGACTTGTGTTGCTAAATCCCTTGGATGGTTTGAAAATCGTCCTCAAATGATTTACAATATACAAAATTGCAGTTACACATGCAGCAGAACAAAAATGGTATGAGATTTAGTAAACCTGGCCTATGAGAAAAGGGTAAAATATCTGGGCATGGGTAGTCTAGAGAAAAGATGACTGAGATGGGATGTGAGAACAGTCTTCAAATATATTAAGGGCTCTTATAAAGAGGATGGTGATCAATTGTTCTCTATGTCCACTGAAGGTGGGACAAAGGGTAAGCAGCTTAATTTGCAACAAGGGAGATTTTTCCTAATATCTAACATAACTTTCTAACAACAAGGATAATTAAGTACTGGAACAGGTTACCAAAGGAGGTTGTGGAATCCCTGCCATTAAAGGTTTTTAAGAACAGGTTAAACAAACACCTGTCAGGGATGGTCTACGTTTACTTGGTCCTACATCAGCGCAGGGTGGTATGGACTAGATTACCTCTTGAGGGCCCTTCTACATTGCTGATTCTATCAGTGGTATAAAATACATAGTAACAAACGTAATGAATATTACTGAGCTACACAAGTGGTCACGTTTCCTCTGATTTTATTTACATTGTTGCAATAATCTTGTTTAATGTTAATAGGTGAATATCTGCCTATTCCATTGATTCCCCAAGGAACAGAACATTAGGAAGAAAGGTCCTAATGCTAGCAGATGTGTATCAAAATGCATAGCCATTTAGCTAGGACATCTGTCCACTTCATACTTCCAAGGCTTAAAGTGAGCAAAGACATGAATTTCTGTTACGCAAGACATTTGCAGTCCAAAATAACTAAGTATCTTTTGATCCTTTTATTATCTAAGAATGAGATTTTCAAAAGTACTCAGTGTTGGCCCGATTCTGCTTCCAGGAACTTCAATGGGCCAACGTTGAGTGCTTTTGAAATATCTTATCCCTAGGAATAAAACAAATTTTCAAAAGCATCTTAGTGACTTGGAAACTTAAGTCCCATTTTCAAAAGAATTGTAAGCACTTAGGAGTCCAACTCTCATTACAAGTCAGTGGCCTTTAGGATAAACTAAGCCTCCTTTTTCAAAAGCACCTAAGACCCATTTTTAAATTTTACGTTATTGCTATACTTCCTCAGGTTATGCTGTGTGGCTTTTTTAAAAAATTCTAATTAAAATATTAATCTTTTACAATTATTAAAATATACTATCCAGTAGTACTGCATATAGCACTATTCTACTTTTAGATAAGTGTGCTAAACCTGTGTTAATGATCCAGCTAAACATAAGCAAAATCATCATGTTAAATAAAAACATAAGATTTCAGCAGAAGCTCACTTACCTGTTTGGAGTTATTGCTCACAAAGAAGTCCTACAGCCATAGCAGAAGCATGGAAAAGCAGTAAAAACATGTGCAATTCAGTGGTCACAGCAAAAGAAAAAAGAGTCAAAGCATAGTCAGGAAGAACATACAATACAGAGGTATCTACTGCAAGAAAAGCACCTGGGGCATACGAATTCTGACAATGGATAATGCAAATGAAAATGCACTGAGCCGTAGAAGAATATAAGTGAAAGAGCATCGAATGGGAAAAGCACACAAATCAGTGACAGGCAGGGAAAGCACTGGTATCTGCTTGTTTCAATGAACCATGCAACAGCACGCTAAAACAGGGTGTTAAAGCAAAACATGGAAGATAGAGAATCCCTCCAAACTTTCTGAAATTCTGAGATCCCTTCATGCAAGCATCAAAAAGAGCTGTACAACAGCACCAGCACTCGTTAAGCAAACATTGGGGAGGAAATTGCTTTTTCGATGAGTTTGTGGGAATTTCAAAGAGTGAAATGTCAACACATCTGCCAGGAAAAAACTGGGGTTTGAAATGAAAATGAGATTCTCCTTCCGGCGCAAATTTTGAAATGCAAAACTTTACCATTTGCCATGGCAATGTGTTTGCCCAGGAACTGTCTTACAGGTGAAAAGCTACGTGGGAGCGAGGCAACCTTGCTAAGCCTGGAGAAATATTCTCCCCATACCCAGACTAAACTATGCCATTGTGCAGTTCCCCAGATATCTGGTGGGCTTGGGCATGCCCCATGTAGCATCAATCCCATTCCACTAGGCTGCAAATCTGTGCAGCTGGACTTTTATCATGAAACCACCAACACGGGTTTCCCTGTTTGTATGCTGGGGTCACTCTTTCTGCACAGCTCTAAAGACCCCATTATACAGATGTGCAATCTGGAGCAATGTTCAAAGGTGCAGAAATACACCTTTTGGAATCAAAATGACTTGAGATGAGATATCTCAGTGTTAGATTTATTGAAAATCAAGTAACTACACAATCATGTTTCCTTCCTGGCCGTTACGCTAGAAAGCAACTGACAGTCCGGATGGCTGTTTTAAGTTATTATTAATCCCTAAACAGATTTCCATCATGACAGCAATTTTAAAGGAAGCCTTTTTTGTGTAGGTCCTTGCTGGCTGGCGAGCTGCCACTCGGTTTGTTAGCTCATGAATGGGGCAGTGGGGAGAGGAGAAAGGGGAAGTGCTTATATAAATTACGCCAGAAGTTTTGGGCATTGATTAAACTAACACCTAGTAATGAATCCGAGTTTTCGCCTTTTCTTTCCACAGTGCTGATTTTAGCTTCAATAAAGATTCAAGATGAATTTTGAAAACCTTTCTAGAGTTTTGAAATAAATTTAATCCAATGGGGGGAAAAAAACCTAGCCAAAATACAAAGGCAGATCAGCAAAACACTGCCCTGAACTCCACTGTCACTGTCTGCTCAGCTGATGTGCCAGAGTTCTCGGTCACAAACAGCAATACACCAAGCTTCACAAGGGAGAGGTGCCAAGGACCTAGAGTTGTTACTAGCTGGAGCAGGGCTATGATGCTCTAACTCCACCTTGAAACACCGTTGGAACTAAGCAAGTTTCTGCTCCCACTAGGGACAGGGCCTTAGTTTCCAGATTCTTCATTCCCTGGGTAGTAGCCCCCTTTTTGCAGATTTCACATTTTTGTAGTATTTGAACAGCAGAAGCAAAAGTGGTGCCCTGAATCTTGCTTTCAGCTTTCTTGGCGGGAGGTGTCAGTATTCCTTCCCCTCCCTCAAGATTCAGTGCATCTCTCAGGAAATCTGCTTGATATCCCCTGTCCCGATTTTTCACATTTGCTGTCTGGTCACCCTAGAAGAGGTATGGGGAGTTGGGTCCCAATCTGTAAGTAACTTTACCACTGGGACATGCATAAACCTTTGTAGATCTAGACCCTTGGAATGCATGTCTGAAGGAATGTCTAGGACTTAGGAAAGGGGAAGTGATAGGCACAAAATTAATATACAAGTTGCCTTAAGTGGGGTGGGGGTTTTGGGGTTTTTTTTGGGGGGGGGTATTCTTAGAAAACTTGCATGGGCCAATTCAGACTGAGCCTATGCAGCTCTGCCTTGCACAGCCACGATTAACTCCTCAGGTTACCCAATTCTGGAAGAGCTGTCAGGAGCAGCATTTCACACAAAACGAGCTGTTCCTGAGCAGTTTCCCTAATGAGTTGGGCAGAAAGGATGCCCCAAACTACGTTTTTTTTTTCAACATTCCCAGATTTACCCTCCCTCCACCCCCAACATTCAGTGAGGGCACAGTTCAGCAAAGACAAAGCAGTTATAAGAATGTTGAAATCATCTACAAGGAAGCATTGCATTGCTGGGACATTTTAAATCAGTCCAAAGACATTAAAAGGTATGAAAATACAGCTACAGCTCCCAACCAACCTTCACTCTGTCCTCCGGTGAGCTAATTAAGGTGGAGGAGAGGGTTAAAGAGAGACTGATTTCTTCCGCCATCTAATCAGTCCCCACGAATCCTTAATTCTAATCTTAAAGTTTTTGAATGGGTCCTGCCTTCTTACATTGGTACACTGAGGCGGGGATCCTTTTCTCCACTTTGCTTTATTAAAGAGGAACTATTTCCTAGCTTCAGGGCTCAACTCCCAGCCCAAAAAAGAATTGAAAGACCTGTTCTATTCTGCCCTACCTAGGTTCTTATACCATTCTCATCATGGTAGTAACCATAGGCTGTGGGAGGTGTGTGTGTATAGGGGGACAGGGGAGGGGGGGGGAAAAATCAGGCCAGGACCTGATCACTGTTTGGCCAGGCCACAACACCACTCACTCAAATGTGGCCTCGGCCACTCCTCCATCATGACTTAGGGGTGAGTAGACCAAATTTGAGCGGGTGGTGTTGTAACCTGATGTGCATGAGGGTGGGTGTCAGAGGGAAGGAGGGCGGTTAGACAGGTGGAGGGGGAATCTATGCCCTTCCACACTTCAAATGGCACTCCACGGCTCCTGAGCGCCTTCTAGCAAAGCACTAAGCAATGTGGCTAAACATCTGTCACGTGTTTGTTCTCTCGTCCTCTCCCCAGGGGGAAGAGTACGTGCAGCAGAGCATCTTGTTTTTGGAACTATCACATGCCCATGTTGCTATACGTTAATGTTAGAGAAAGCAAGCTCAAAGAAATGCACCTTGCACTTGGCGAGGACGGTGGGGAGGTTTGTGATGGTCCTTAGTTCCTGGAAGAATTCATTCCACAGGCTTGGGCCAACCTCCCAAAAAGCTCTGTCCCATTAACTTCACTGAAACTCCTCACATGCTTACAATTAAGCACACGCTGAAGTGCTTTGCTGGAGTGGAGTCTAAGTACACAAATAGCTCTTTCCTGTCGGCACGACAGTGCCACTTACAGGGCGGGATGACTGAACTGCCTTCACTTGGGGATGTGACATCTAGGGTGGAAATATAGTCAGAGATGGGGCTTGAAATCTGTCCCCTCCAATTTCGCAACATTCCTTTAAGAGATCAGAGACTCCGATATAAGAGCCCTGGGGATGCGGACCAGAAAGTTCTGCTGATCCATGTAGGTCCCACTGCCCAAGCAGAGTGATGTGCCAGAAGCAGCTGAAATGCTCTACTAATGGCAAAAAAGCAATATTGATGTTAAATAACTCTTTACTTGTATTAGTCAATGGTGTGTTACCAGTAACAGGGATTTGTGTTCTTAATCTTGATAGAATGCCTCTAAATATTGCTGAGTATTTTGAAATGTTTTAAGATGAATACATATATAGGTATTCTCAACATTGTTCTGCGTGCAGGGGTGTGTACACACACACACACTGACAGCACATACACAGAAAGTTGAGAACACAATTTAACTGAAATATGCAAAGGACGCACCATGCTAGGTCATGGGTGATCATTTATATACCCAGGCACTTCCGAGAGTTACAGGCTACAGATATACACCCTTCAGGAAAGGACCACTCCTTTCTGCTTTCCTGACCTCTCACCAATGCTGCTTATTTAAATGTCTTTTGCCAGCCCCTCCCCAGCCTTTTGCTTTACTATGACAAATTCCTCATTCACCTAAAGTTTGGCTTTGATGAATTCCTGACCCTCTCTCTCTTTCACTTTCTTAAAGCGCCTTTTGATTCCAGCTAGGACTATACACATTTCAACGGTCACTAGTACCCATCTACTCAGGCAGAGCAGTTTTCCTGTGATGTTCTTCCAAGAGGTACATACATTTCTATGCCAAAGACTTGGCAGCAATGGTTGTTCAGAAGTGCTGGAGAACGTGTTTTGCTGGTCATGTCTCCCAGCCTCTACGAGCTCTGGTGCTGGGAGGTATTCAGAGCCTTTTAAACATCTTTGGTCTGTGCTCTGATTTATCTTTCATTACTATTGGCCGCTCTCCCAATCAGGCCATTGGCATTAGTTACAGACCAACAGCTGCCCCAAAAAGGTGTTTTTGTCCCTCCTGAGCCCTCTCCTCCAGAGCAGTTGAAATATTCCTTACATATTGGCCCTACAGCCATTGTACCATGCACCTATTTGAGGGTTCATCCAGCTGTACTGTCAGCTGAGACAAATTATTTTTAACCCTCTGCCTTGTAATAGTCTCGTATCTAATCTACCTGTGGATTAACTGGCTCATGCTGACGGCTAGGAGGACAAAGACACAATCTACCCACTAGCTCTCTAGTTTGTGCTTCCCTCCCATTTCTTATTCCTCTCTCAACCTTCCATCATGGCAGGAAACCCCTTTGCATGCGATTCTACAAATTCAAGAATGGAACCCAACTGCAGCTTCGTCAAACTCAAAGCAAGGGGGAAAGAATCACGCTTAGTGACCTGTTTGTAAGAGACACTCTTGCTGTGTTTCCTTCTCTTAGGGAACTCTCGACATCTGCCCTGTTCTAATCTGGTGGTGATCTCTACCTTAATTAGCATCAGGAAGAAATTAAGTTCCTTACAGAAGGTGCACGTTTATCTGTTGAATCCATTTGTTCTCTGCAAAGTCCTTCTATACCTGCAACTAGCAGAACATCCACTGATCATTCTGGCCAACTGACTAGGCAGAGTTCACTATTCTCAGCACTATGAATTCTCCTGCAGTCCCATCTCTTTTGGTAGCTCTCAGCCTCCGTTGACACTCATACCATGTTAAAAATCTCAATCTCTTGCACATCCATGGCCCCAACTCAGGAAAGCAGGTGTCTATCCTTATGTGCTGAAGTTATTTGCTGAATCAGTCCCATAAGGCTTATAACAAATTGAAATTAAAAGTTGAGATTTGTTTGCTATGTCACTTTTTGTTTAATACTCAAACTTCACC
The DNA here is from genome assembly GCF_007399415.2 of Gopherus evgoodei. Taxonomy (NCBI): domain Eukaryota; kingdom Metazoa; phylum Chordata; order Testudines; family Testudinidae; genus Gopherus; species Gopherus evgoodei. The sequence goes on along the minus strand of NC_044325.1, from coordinate 14,051,808 downwards.
CTGGGCTTGCTAAAAAAAATAAGGAACAAGATCCATACATGGCTGATGTGGTTAAAACTAAATCTTTTTGGCTTGAGACAGACATGAATTTTCAACCCAATACGTCGAAGCATTTGCTCTTAGAAGTGATCCAAAAACATGACTGCACTGTAACCACATCTGTGTGTTATTTTTAACCATTCCCAATAATTTCTTTTGTGATCCATCTTCATTACGTGCCTGTGCTTACACTGTAAAGCATGCTGTCAGGTGTGTATGCGGTGTGAGTAGATCTGTATCAGGCAGCTAACCAACATTTAAATGCAAAACACAGGCACACACAGGGGGAGTAAACCGACTGAGCTGAGGTGACAAGTTAAAATGGGATCAGTGTAAAATAATGATAAATGTATATTCTGAGATCACATCTGACATGAAGTGATTGAATCTGTGCAACACACACACACCATTACCTGCTGCCTCTGGTAAGCAGAGAATGTTCTTTCAAGGTCTTCGAGATCAAGGATTTTAAACACTTTTGCATCATCGATGTCAGTCCACACGGTGCCTGCCAGCTTGTTCTGAAACACACCAACATTATTAGACGCTAGGTTTCTTTACCACAGTGAAATCGACTGTTTCAAACACTGCTGGCATGTGGCGCATCACATGGTGCCCTCAGTTATACGAGTAAGCTGCACAGGCATGCATCACTTGTCCCAGATACCTGCACAAAGGTCAAGTGATGGAGTGAGACTCTTTTTTCCTTTCTAGGAAAACAAAATCTTTTAATGGTCTGGTCCATGATGTCTTTATAGAGAAGAAAGTGGCACATTAAACAGCAAGTGAGAACATGGGGCTTACCTCAGGCAGCTTAGACCAGTTGAAGGATTTGAGGGCATTCGTCGGCTGCGGGATGTTTTTCTTTTTGAGGGCTGAGCCCATTGGTGCTCCAGGAGGCGGGGTTATTCCGCCTAGGGGAGGAGGGCCAGGTGGAGGGGGTGGGCCACCAGGAGGTGGAGGTGGTGGAGGGAGGATTCCACCAGGTAGAGGGGGCGGAGGAGGAGGAAGAAGAAGGGCTCCTGGAGCCTGAGAAGGTAAAGGTCCACCAGGTGCTCCTGGTGGCAAGGGAGGCCCTCCTGGAACAGTAGCACAGATTGCCCTCTGAAAGAGAGAGAATAAGCACAGTTACAAAAGGGGCCTATGGTCAATCATTTTTAGCCTTTATGCACATTAACCTAGACCAGATGCTGATCACAGAGGGCTCCATTAGCTAAGATGGACATCAAGGGCTGACACATTCTTAATGAATCAGGAAACCAGTTGAGGATGTCCTGCACTTCCCGGCAAAGGTACTGGGATAGCTGCCATCCTGGAAGACATCGGAGATTGAACTGGGGACCTCCTGGAAGGCATGAGTCTCTACTGCTTGAGCTGAAGAGCCAGGCTTCATTGCTGTGTGTTGTAACTAGCTCACATCCTCAGAGGATGGATACAGAGTGTTGGGGTGGCCAAGGGATTACGTACCTCCTCTAGAAGCTCGCCTTAAGCACCGGAGGCCCCTAGCAGTTTGAATCCCCAAAGGGCACCTATTTACATCCACCTACTTGACGGACACCTGGGATTGAACCAGGTACTTTCACAGCCAAAAGCACGGGTCTACAGTTTCAGCTAAGAAGCTAGGCCAGTAGCTGGCAGCTGTAATAGATTCACATCCTGTTTAACTTGCAGTTGAAACAAAATGGGTTTCTATGTAGAAGAGCATCTAATAGCCCACCTGGAAGGCAACCAAGGAACAAGCCAATAGCCATCAACCTAACAAGGCTATTTCCATGGCTAGTTTAAAGCTGTCCCTTCCCCAGCTAATTACAACTCTGATTTCTTGCAAACATAGTTGGGCCTTTCCCACACTCGACCGTTTTGTACTCAGAATTCTTCATCTGCATTCTCTGTTTACTGCAGTGAGAGAGAATCTGGAATTGCACCATAAATGGGAAGCCTGCCGCATGTCCTTACCCTATTCAGCTCATGGAGCTGTGCTGTGAGATCTGCCACCTGTTGCTTGATGTGCTTGTGCTCGGTAGATTCTTTTTCAAGTTTCTCTTTCATCTTACTTAAGGTCTGCATCATCTCCTCTTTCTCCTGAGTCTTGGCATCGCACTCTCGCTCCTTCTTTTCCAATTTCTGCTGGAGCTCATTGTGTTCTAACCCCCCAGCCCCCAAAAAATTCCATGAAGTCACTTTTAACTATACCTTCTTCCTGATGGCAAACTATACACATACACGCGCGCACACATAAAATCCTGGATTTCTAAAGAAAAAGTAAAGCCAATAACAAGGAAAAGGAACGATTGTTGAGTCAACAGGACAAACCAGGACCGTTTACTTCCCCCCTTGCGCAAAGGACATTAACCCCTTCTCAAACATAATGGCCAGGACTAGCCACTGCATTTAGTGTCTCTTAAGACAGATCCTACATAGTGACAAGGAGCTGGCCAATGCACAGTGAAATCCTGAGCCTACTGAAGTCAATGACAAAACTCCCATTGATTTCAATGGTGCCAGGATTTTATCCTTAGTGTTTCTGAGAACAGTAGCTTTTGGAGCGGTCATATGTCATGGACTCTCTCAGCTGTTGATGTGGATATCAACACTGATATTTCAGGCTTTTGTGCCTGATACTGTAGTCTGGGCTGCCTTGCCTTAACTCAGACCCCAATTCAGCAAAGCACTTAACTTTAGCCACCTAAGCCCATTAAAGTCATTGGGACTTAGGCACATGCTTAAGTACTTTGCTGAATCAAGACAAGCCTCCCTGCTGGGCTCAGGTGTCCCACTGTTCCCATCCTATTAATTTTGCTGTAAACATCTAATTCACAATGTAGCAAGAACTAGTTCTTTTGCTCACAAGACCAGGCTTTGGAGTAGCCCAAGTTCAAGCCAAGGTTAAACTGCACATAAATGAATGGGAGGCAGTGAGCATTGACTGATAGAGCTGAGGTCCCGGGGCAGTACAACAGCATGGTTGGGCCCAGAAAGTCAGGGACCTACGTTGATGTACCAAGGGAGAGACAGAGCAGGCCTGCTCTTGGCCAGCAGAGCATTTAAAATGGATTTAATTTACATGCCACATTAAAACATGAGACTCAGTTTTTCCACTGAAACATTTCCCCTCACAAAAAAACAGCATTTCAACCAAAACTAAAAATTCTTCAGAGAATTCGTATTTTGGTCTAAATATTCCATTTATTTATTTTTTTACAAAAAAGGTAAAAGCATTGGGTTTCCGTTTTTCATAATAAAACCAATACATTTTCACTGGAAACAGACTTTCTTCCTCAAAATTACTTGTAAAAAATAAATTGGCATTTTTTGACCATCTCTAGCCATTGGCATTCTGGATATAGGATAGTTTTCACCTAGTTAGATGCACAACTCCTATAGATAAAAATCAGTGAAGATTCCAGTCTGGGTGTGTAAGTGTGCATATACATGCACACGCTTTATCTTAAAGTATTTATGTAAGTAAGTATTAGATTTAATATTTTATATTTTTTGTCATTCACCTTTTCGCATTTTTTCTGCTTGTTCTTTCCACTGTTTAACTTCATTTTCATTAACTAACCTAAAAAGAATAGAAAAGTAAGTTTACGAAATAATCTAACAAAGAAAATAATACAAGAAGCAATAAACAAGATTCAAGTTAGGTGTAGATTGCAAAATAGCATTTGCAAATATTTGTTGAATGCAAATCCCAAACTGACTTCTCTGGTGTTGAGAACATCTATCTGTTTTCATGAACATTAACATTGGCAAGTTTTTGTTTGCCAAGTCTTTGCATGGGCATCTTGAAAGCTCTGTGGGTTTTGGAGTCACTCAATCAGGAGGCAGAAATGACCTTCAATTTAGGTGGCCAATCACCGTACAAATAAAATTATGAATAAGGAGTACAGGAAAGAATAGCTCTGGGAAACAGTTCATGGGCAATCCATAGGCTGAACTTGGTTCACAGGGACATTTTATTGAGTAAGTTCAAATAAACAAATTCCTAAAGTCTACCACAGAGAATTCACAAACGGGAAGAGGGAACATATTAAATTTCATTCCCTGCAAATGGTTCATCCTGCTCTACTTCAGAGGTTCAAGAACAGAAGGCGGAAAAGCAAAGTCCACTTTCAAGTTATTAAATACTAAGCTGTTTAAAAGAAAACTAAGAGCAGATCATTAAAGCTGCCTTGAGTATGTGAATTAACGTGACAGCTTTAACAGATCACAGCCATGTCAAAACACAGCATTAGGACAACTACTTGTCCCTTGCGCGTACAGTTCCCAAAGGAGGGCATGCACTTACATCCGGACGACGTTTTTAATATTAAAGTTTTCCAAGGGAGTGGAGTCAGGGTCCTGCCCTTTGTCATTTTGTATGACTATTTGCTGTACAATCCTATCAAGCAGTAGCCAGTACTGGACCGTGTTGCCATTTCTTTTAACTAAAAAGAGAAAGAGAATACGTAATAGTGGGAGGGAAAGAAATAAAAGAGGAAGGGTTTTTGGAAGCTGCTTTTCCACAGCATCGAACAGAACCACACAACCACGCATTTGTAAAAATAAAAGTTTATTTGTGGTGTGTCTAAGAGGCCCCAACTGAGATCAGGCTGCTGCTGTTAGGCATTATAACATGCCCAGAGTTTTTGACACAGAGAGCTTAAAATCTAAGGGTAGGTCCACACTTGTGTCGGTGTGCAGAGTAAAGACACTGCACACCCAACTAGCATGGATATAAATAGCAGTGTAGAGTTAGGCACTTCTTAGATGAGTGGAGACATGCCTGACTCTTACAATGTGTGTCCACCCTACATTATTCTCTACACATCCAAGCAGTGCCTCCAATGACTACTCTGCAATCTTTAGCAGTGTCGTATCCCATTGTGGGAGCCTTTCCCTGCCCTCTGGGAGTGGGGAAAGGCTCTAGCAGTTCCCTGCTGCCTCCCCCTACCAGAACCTTTCCAGGGCGCATGTAGCTATACACCGCAGTGTGGATGCAGCCTGCCTTTTGCTGTGGCGTGTAGCTACACTGGCCCCTAAATGTCACCACAAATGTAACCAAGGCCTCAACGGAGAAGACAGACAGGGAAAGTGACTTGGCCAAGATCACACAGTAGATCAGAGGCAGATCTGGGATTAGAAGTCAGGTCTCCCAATTCCCAATCTAATGCTCTGTCCATTACAGCAATCTGCCTCTCCCCATGCTAACTTTAGTTTGCTGCCAAAAAATTAAGAAATTAAAAAGGCATCCACATTGTATTATGCATTGTGTACAGTAATTGTTCTACTTCAGCTCCAGGAGAAATCAGAGATTTTCTGGCAGGACTGAAATACGAAGCCACTTGCAACATCAATTCCTTATGCCCTCCAGAAGGGCTGAAAATGGATTTGTCTACTCACAAGGCATTTGGAGACAGTGATGAAGGATAGACATAAAGTGCGGATACGCTTCTGTGTGAGTCAGCCTCTTCCTCGCCAGTTCAAACATCTGAGTGGCACTCTTCGTGTCTATGTGAACCTGGGGGACAAATAGAACACAAAGGTAAAAAGAAAAGACATGGACCCAGTGTTGCTACTTAGCATTTTCACAGCTCTCCCAATGGTAGGTCAACAAGCCAAAGAGAACCTGATCCAACTATCTCAGTGCTAGAGCACTGCATGAAAGACCAAGGACACAATCTAGAAAATAAATAAATAAAATAAAATATGAAATGCGAAGGGCACAATCTACCCTAGAATCAGTCTATGTAGGTACTTATATGGGTCAATCAAAGTATTTCAGTGCCTCAAACATTTAAGAATTTATCCTCAAAACATCCCTGGCTAGGTAAGAAAGCATTATCATTCCAAGTTGTATTACGGAAGAAGAAACCAGGGCACAGGGCAGATTAAATGACTTGCTGAAGGTTGCACCAGGAGCCTGTAACTGAGCTAGGAACTGAATCCTGGCCTCCCGAATCCCATCCCATTGCACTAGCTGCCTCTTCCATACCAGAGCACTTTCCAACATCAGTCCATACAGACTGCAAACCTCTCTGATGTGAGTATTATTCCCATTTTACAGAGAGGACGCAGAGGCAGAAAAGGGGTAAGTGGTTTACCCAACATCAATACAGAATTCAGGCTCCCCCCACCCATCTCCCAATTTTAACCAAAACAATATGCTGATTTCAAACAAACATCAAAAAGTGCAGCTATAGGCAGCATACATACTAGTTCAAATCTTTTGGCAAATTCCAGTTCATCTTCATTTCTAAGCATTTCAAAAAAATCTAAATGCCTGGTGGGGAAGAAAAACAGACCATTTAGAAAACAGATATTTAAAACAGCACTTAAGATAGAGACGAGTAATCAACTGATTTGAAGGGTTTCAAAATCAATAATTAGCAAGGATTTTCTAGAGACTATCAGAAACATCTACAAATTTATAGGATGGTTAAACAGTAATAACAAAATGTCAGTTATCAGAGTAAGGCCTGTCAGCTATACACTCTAAAATGCTTAACATCTTAGAGTATCATAATAATGCTCTCTCACTGTCTCTCTCTCTCTCTCTCTCTCTCTCTCTCTCTCTGATAGCCCTTTGGAAGAAGGAAAAATTCTGCTCTGACAAACTAGTGGTGAAACTCCCAAGATCTATAATGCCACTTCAAATTTAAAATTAGGGTGAAAATAGGCCCTGTGCCTGCCCTCTGCACAGGGGTGAATTTCACCCCAGATGGCTGATAAATGTAAGCTTTCAATGTACATAATGGGCCAGGGCTGAGTAAACCCCCATTAACTTCAGTGCGGGTTAGGCAGACTTTTGCCAAATGTTACACTATATGGATTCTACTTAGAGCCGAAGAATCTAGAAACGTGTGAATGTCACTCTGAGCACCAGCGAGGGAGTCCTTAAAAAGAGGAAGCTGGCACACAAGAAAAGGATGAATACAGCAGATGAGCTGAAAGTTATTGAATAGTTTTCCTTACCTGTCTAACGTTGAATTTTCATGCTCCCTTAGTTTATCAATGACTGGTTGAATTCCTAGCATTAGAAATTCATATCTAAGGTGGAGTCTGAAATCCAGACTTTCCTGAAAAGAAAAGGCAAAGAGTGAACGTTGCAGGATGTGGCTCTACCGAAACTCTATTTAAAAGAGCCCCTCAAAGAGCCACACACAACTTACCACTCCAGCCCCTTGGCTCAGGACCGCGTTAATGAAGGACATGATGGCTGTCTTTAGATTCACTTCGTCTCGATACCTTCCCGTGCTTTTATCCAAGTCATTAATCAGCGTCTGCCAATCAGATGACAGATATGCCACAGGGTGAAAAAATGTGCCGCAGAAACAAACCACAAAGATTTGAATGACTTCTTTGTGGGCTCCCAGAAACCCGATGAGCCCCACATACTTCTGATAATGGTAACCCATTTACAGGGTTTAAATGACTAGACACACACTTCTACAGCTGCTAATGTCAAATTGGTACATCATATTTTCCATGGCTGTTATAGTCCTGGAGCTTTACAGATTTCAATAGCGCTGCAAAAGCAAGTTAGCTTGCTTTATTTCCTTATAAACCAGTAACTCTGTTATTCAATGGAATTCAGCTTGCAGGACAGTGGGAATTTTCAGGCTCCAAGACTACATCCATCCTCTGCCAGGTAAGACAAGGGGATTCAGGGGAAAGCTGCAGCTCCAGTTCCCTGGTTTTCTGCTCAGCCCTGGCTCATACCAGAGCAGAACTTGCACTGTCTGGCGATGGTCCCCAAGAGTGCATTGTGCCCTGGCCTCGCCCACTCTCCATGTGCCTCCTGAGAAAGAGGTGTAGGAGGGGTCTCTGAGTAGCTTGGGGCTTGCATCCAGTTTCCAGTCAGGTAGCATAAAGGGACCAGAGCAGGTCAGGGGAGAGAATCTTCCTCTCTCAAATGCTGCGTAAACCTGAGTATAGGAGTTTATGAAGCATGAGGAGAAAACGAAGACCACGTACCTGAAAGCGAGTCCTTTCACTGGCGTATTTCTGGTAATGCAGCATGGCCTCCAATACCTTTTTGTGACCCCCAGGAACCAGGCACACAGCGCCCATGATTTCCAGCACTGCCACCTTTGTCTTTATGTTCTCGGTGCTCAGACTCTGAGCAATTACATTAATACTCTCTGGATGGGCCAGGACATGAGCCCGTCCTTGAGAGTTGTTCATTAGTGCTTTTATACACCCAATGAGAGAGGTATGTATTCGAGACTCCGAGGTCTCGTAGTCCATGCTTTTCAGAAAGTTCAGAATACACGTCAAGCCATCCAAGTCGATAAATCTGGTTACAAACCTGTCACGAAGAAGAGCACGTTAAAATCAATAGAAAGAATCCCTTGACCTACATGTTAGACACTACTGCATTTGTTAACTCACTCAGCTGATGCCATGTATGGCAAGTGCATTCTCTCCTGGCAGAAGGCACATGCTGAGTGGATGAACACCCAAAGAGCATGCTGTTGATTCCAGTGTATGATGACAGACAACAGCAGATGAGGTGGATGCCCAGCAGTAAAAGGGTTAATCACAATCTGAGGGCTTGTCTAGATGGCAAAATAAGTGCCTGGCAAGCTGGGGGTAAATCTACAACACACACTAGTTTGCCGTGCACTAACTGTCCTTTGGATCCTGCTATAGCGCACTAAAAATGCCCATGTGCGATTTGATCCGCTCTTGTTTTAAAGAGGAGCAGATCAAAACACATCAGGGAACATTCAGCATGTGGTAGCAGAGTCCACATGGCCAGTTAGCGCATGCAGGCTAGTGTGCTACAGATATACACCCCAGCTTGCCTTACACCAGCCCTCAGGGGAAGGTCATTTGATACTCCCAGGCTCCTCGCTCTCCAGCCAAAGCCAGTGGCAAAAGTAACACTCCTTTCAGTGGAAGAAAGAACAGCCCCAAAGAGTAAACATTTTTAAAGCCCCTATATCCCATTGACTCTCAATGGAGGATTTAGGCTCCTAAACCACTTGGGCACCTTTGAAAAGTTTTGCCCAAAATCAGAGGCTGGGATTTTCAAAGGCACCTAAGGAAATGAAGTAAATCCCTTGGATTTCAGTGGGAGTTGGATGCCTAATACCTTAGTCCCCTTTGGTGATATATCCAGCGCTGTTTGTTTCACAACCACTCTTTTCACTGTGAAGTGGAAATACTTTATGGAGCCACACAGCACTTTCCATACTCAGAGGGACACCCCAGATATTGAAGTTGGTTCAAAACTTCCCAACAAAACAGTCTTCCACCAGCAAATACCGATTCAATTAAATCTAAAGGGTTAGCGGGCACGGGTTAATTTCAGCAAAATTCAATTTAGAAAGAAAAAAAAATCAATATGAAGCATTTCAATTTTTTTTTCCAAAATAATTTTCAGGGTTTTTGTTATATTTTAGCAAAATATAAAATGAGTCAAAACCAAAACAAAAAGTTTTGATTGACACAACAATTTTTTTCCCAAAAAAATGTTTCAAGGAAAATTTGAATGTTCAGGGTGCCATTCCAATCTGGAGTGAAAGCAAATTTCAAAAGCACAGAATTTCCTACGAAACAGGAATTCTGGTTCCCACACAGTCCTAGCAGAGCTCATCGTGCCCCATCTTGCAGACGAGGAGACAGAAGGAGAGCTGGTAGTCCCACAAAGTAGCTAAGGTCTGAGCTGAGACTGCAGTTCAGGAGTCCGCAACTTCAAGTTGCAAGTTCAGCACTGACTATGCCTCTCATCTATCAATAATATAAAACAGATATTTCTATTTTAAGATTCCTGTGGTGGAGATGGGAGTGAGCATCACCCTCAGCAACTGGGCATTTTTACTGGATGGACTAACTGCAGCTGCCTGTGTTGGAAAACAGTGGCACCAAAGCAAGGAAAGAGAAAAGAATTGCCTCATTGGTTTTGTCCTCAGTGCCGTCTTCAAACTCTCTATTGTTTTATTTCTCTCCTCCTCATCTTCTTTTTCCAAAGCTATCAGTGATTTTCTCTGTAAATGGAGAAAGGCAGATTTATACAACGAGGTTCGGCTCTCTGTCAGCAGCGTAAATACATAATTACAGTAAGGGGTTCTGCAATAGCAAAAACAACACTTGTTGTACAAGGGAATCGCATCTTACGCAGGAGATAGGTTCTGAAGTCAGCGTGTAAGGCAAAATTTGCATATAGTCAAACACTCATTGAGTGGAATGGCGAGCGGAATTGCCCGCACTACAGGTACAGTATTTAAATTATTTTTCTCTTTTTTGTTTTGTTTTGCTGAGTAAGTACAGTTAAAATCGTGCAAGTTAAATGTGCCTATGATGTGACTCCCCTGTACTATTCAACTTCTATCAAACTGGTCACTGAGCAGATGTACCTATTAATCGTCAAACTGTGTGTACAGTAATGTGCTAGGAGGAAATATCTATTTGCAGTAGGAATGAGAGTCCCAGTGATAGACCAGGGCCCCATTGTACCAGGTGCTCCACGGACACAGAACAAAGACAGTCCCCTGCCCCAAAGAGCTCAGATTTTCTGTCGGTTTAGTAGCCAGGAAGAACTTCATTCCAAACTCAGTAATTTAACATAAATGGGAAGTGAATCTTATATCTAAAACTAGTTCCTAATTTGCACTATAGTAGCCCCTTGAGGCCCCAACTGAGATCACATTGTAAGAATCTGCCCTTGCTATGAAAAGGCCACACTCTGTTGAGGTACAGGTCACTCGTAGGTTTAAACAGTGCAAATGGTGGATTCTCCGTAACTTGAACTCTTTAAATTGTGATTTGAGGACTTCAGTGTAACAGCCGGAGGTAGGAGGCTATTCCAGGAGTGGGTGGGTGAAGTTCTGTGGCCTGCAATGTGCAGGAGGTCAGACTAGATGATTGTGATGGTCCCTTCTGATCTTATAGACTTTAAATCTAATCTAAGGGTAGGTCTGCACTTGGAGCTGGAAGTGAAATTTCCAATTTGAGGAGACATGCCCGCGCCAGCTCTGATTGAATGGGCATGCTGAAAATAGAAGTGTAGCCGTGGAGGTGCAAGCCACAGGAGGGTCTAGCCACCCTGAGGATTCTGAGTTGCTAGGCCTGTACTTGGGCAGCTAACCCCTCCTGCTGCTCACCCCACTGCAGTGATGCTTCTATTATTAGCATGCTAGTTTGAGCCAAACTAGCGCAGGTTATATCTTCTCCAGCTGGGAATGACCCCTCCAGCACAAAGCCCAGATGTACCCTGAACAGACCAGACTAAAGATGGGAGTGGCAGCAGAGACCCAGAGAGGGGAAGTGCCACACAGCAGGCTAGAGGCAGAACCAGGAATTGGAGCCAGATCTGAAAAGTCCCATTCCCTCCCCATTGGAGCGCTCAGCCTTTTCTGCTCGTGGGTAAAGGCCAATCCATTTCACCACCGGAGCTTCAGCTGCAGTTCCTTGATCATGAGATAAGGGGTGGATGTTATGCTGCATAGTCAATGGGCTCCGTTTACAACAAAGCTGTCTCTAGATTAAAAGTTCAAGCCAGTCCTTCACAGGGCAAGGGTGAGGGATGTGCATAAAGGCTATCACTCTACACTACCCTGTCAGCAGCTCTGAATGGACCACAGGACTCTGTAGCAGAGTTTGTGTCTGAGTGGAATTCCCTTAAACATCTGGAGCTGACACATCCTTAATTTCAGGTGCTCCGCATTCATGTTGGGTCCAAAAAAGAAGAAAAGTCCTAATAAATACTCATGGCAATAATCCCCCAGTCATAAGTAGCCCACCTTGGATTAAAGATATGCTGTGTACATGTCTATACACTATTTAGCTTTAGTTTTGCTTGTGTGAAGCTTAGCAGTTGTGAAAATTGCCAGACTGATAACTTTGTGATGGTCTTGTCTATGAGTGCAGGCACAGCTAGAGGCATTGCTACTGCCAGGCTTCCCCCACCAGCTCTGTCATGGAGCCTCAAATCTGGACTGGAACAGGCCATTTATATCAGCACAGGCGACTGAGGAGTTCAGTCTCAACAGCTGATTCCAGCCCTGGCCTCTGCTGAGGTTGCCAAGAAGGAAGCAATCAAATCAATCAAATCAGTGTAGATCAGGGGTAGGCAACCTATGGCACGGGTGTCGAAGGCGGCACGCGAGCTGATTTTCAGTGGCACTCACGCTGCCCAGGTCCTGGCCACCAGTCCGGGGGGCTCTGCATTTTAATTTAATTTTAAATAAAGCTTCTTAAACATTTTAAAAACCTTATTTACTTTACATACAACAATAGTTTAGTTCTATATTATAGACTTATAGAAAGAGACCTTCCAATAACATTCAGATGTATTACTGGCACACAAAACCTTAAATTAGAGTGAATAAATGAAGACTCGGCACACCACTTCTGAAAGGTTGCCAACCCCTGGTGTAGATCATGGTAGGGCTTGGGGCACGTGAATGCCGGTCCACCAGGAACTGGCCTGAAATTACCAAACTCGCTCCATATAAACCACTCAACAGTTGCTATTTTTCTGTCTGTCCCAGATCCTGCTGGTCCCACTGAGGCAAGGAACCTTGACTGGGAAGCCAGTCCAGACTTTCTAGTCTGGGTGACCAGATCCCAGCCATCTAGCTGGCTTACCCGCTTCCCAGATATTCATGCCTTGACCCTCAGCAAGCCTCTGACTTGAGGGGAGGGGATCATCCCCATTTAATAGCTAAGGAAACTGAAGTAGAGAGGGGCTAGGACCCTGATCCTCAGGCATTCAGGAACCCAGCTCCCACTGGTTTCAACAGGAGCTAGGGGCCTAAATACTTTTGAGGATTAGGGCCCAAATGACTTGCACATTGGCCACAGCCAGAAAGAGAAACCAAATCTCCTGACTCCTAGTCTTATGCTCTAACCACTAGAAGATGCTCCCTTCCATCTTTCTCTGTAAAATAATAACTCCTTCTGCTTTACTGGGGGACAGGAATGTGGGTGACCACAGCCAAACCCAGCCAAAAAATATGAGTCAGGCCTCCCCAAAATGATGAGATTTAAAAAATAATAATAATAAAACACTGGATGTCCCACTCAATCTATTTTTTCAGCCTGTAGAGTTCCCTTTTTCAAGCTCTCTCCTCAAGCAGGAAGGCCAGACATTTACTTTTTAAAATCAAAGCTGAGCTTGTCACAAGTCACAGAATGTCAGGAACCGGGGCATTAAGACAGACACTAAATTATCATAAGACTCACGATAAAAATCATGAGCAGGTAACACCAGGAAGGAGTATGCGAGTTTGAACATAACAGGCCTGAGCCTGCATATTTTTTTATTTTTATTTTTAATATGGAGCTATACCTATCTCATAGAACTGGAAGGGACCTTGAAAGATTATTGAGTCCAGTCCCCTGCCTTCACAGCAGGACCAAGTATCATACCTGACAGATTTTTGCCCCAGATCCCTAAATGGCCCCCTCAAGGATTGAACTCACAACCCTCAGTTTAGCAGGCCCTGAGCTATCTTTCCCCCTACAAATTGGGTTTTAAACACGTGTTAAATTTAGCTTGTCTCTCTCTTGCACATGTTACTGTTAACAGTAAATATTCTGGACTTATACATCAGGGATGCCCACAAAGGCATCAGCTTGGTCCAGCACATTACTCATCGGCTTATCCCCTCATAGACCCCTGGATTTTGTTTCAAAACAGAGGGAAATGGAGACCAATGAGACTACAAGCAAAAGTGAACAAAGAAAAAAAAAGGGGGGGGGGGGAAGGTTGGTTTTTTTAAAATGGTTACTGCTTCCGCTCAAGCTGCCTGGTGATGCAATTGGACAGCTGTCACCACCATGTTACAAGGGAGGAAGCTGCCCTGCAGAAATGTCTGATGGATGATGTCACCGCTCCATGAGAGCAATCCACTGTAAAATTCAACTGAAATCCAGTGGGGGTACATTCAATCTCCTCCAGCACAGCTGAAGTGTTTTATATACACCAGGACAATGAATAGTTGAGGCATTTATGACCCCATAACCCAGTGCCCACATCTGAGGAACACCATTATGCAGTTTATCCACACTAGGCTTACCGTACCATGGGAAAATTGCAAACACACAGGCCAAAGGACTAGAGCGTCTCTGACTGGTAGCAAGTAGGCAAATGCCTGTATTTGTTCCTTTCAGCAAAGAGAGAAGGGGAGACAGTGGCTTGCAGAATTCTCATTTACCCAAGGAAAGGGGGGAAGAGGGTCACATATTGATAAGAGCAGCCCTGGCCTACTCTGAGTAGCTCTGAAACCTCCCACTGGTCAGCCAGGCTGTCACAAAACAGGGCTCATCAAAGACTCCCTCAGAGATAGCAAGAGAGACAACTTAGGGTATGTCTATACTACCCGCCGGATCAGCAGGTGGTGATCGATCTATCGGGGATCGATGTATCGCTTCTCGTCTAGACGCAACACATCGATCCCCGAACGCGCTCCCCATCGACTCCAGAATTCCACCAGGGCAAGAGGTGGAAGCGGAGTTGATGGGGGAGTGGCGGCCGTCAATCCCGCGCTGCGAGGACGCGAAGTCAGTCATCTAAGTCGATCTAAGATACGTTGACTTCAGCTATGCTATTCTCGTAGCGTATCTTAAATCGATCCCCACCCAGTGTAGACCAGGCCTATTATACCATCTTAATGTAGCTTTAAGGTGATCAAATAAAGAAAGCCCACCCAGAGAGGGGTCTCTCTCTCTGATCTAGGGGTATGGCTACACTTGACATTTCAAAGAGCTGCCGCGGCAGCGCTTTGAAGTGTGAGTGTGGTCGGAGCGCCAGCGCTGGGAGAGAGCTCTCCCAGCGCTGCATGTAAACCACATCCCTTAGGGGAGTAGCTTGCAGCGCTGGCTGCCACGCTCCCAGTGTTGTGGCACTGATTACACTGAGGCTTTACAGCGCTGTATCTTGCAGCGCTCAGGGGGGTGTTTTTTCACACCCCTGAGCGCGAAAGTTGCAGCGCTGTAAAGTGCCAGTGTAGCCATGGCCCTAGGAAGGTGTACTCAGCCATTACCCTGCTCCCATTCGAGTCAGTGGGAAAACTCCCATGATTACAACAACAGAATCAGAGTTGGTCCCACACTGAGCAGTTATGAAGACTTATTTTTCAACATTTCTGAGGACGCTCATGAAGCTGGAGGGGAGGAAATGCTGATGCAGCAGGATGTTTGTGTGTTAGATAATCAGATTTTGCTACAACTCAAGGCCCTGGGTGCTCTGCAGCAAGCTCAAGTCCAGGAAAAGGCTTCCAGTTTTGCTGTGATGAGCTAATGCTGAATTCTGAAGCAAGTTCACTTAGGGGGAAAAAAACAGCCAAAATCCAGACTTTTGGGAAGTTTAATACAGCCAGTGCATTGTCCCATTTCAGCAAGCCACAGGTGTTTGAACTGACAGTACATAGTTGTGCTAGAAAAGTGCCAAGCAGAAGCCAGAATGTTAGACAACAGGGCAGAGCACATGTTGGGAATGTATGGGAAGCAGTTGAGACTTTTACTAGTACATAAGGATTACAGCTTTTACCCTCTTCCCTGTGTGAACAGGTACATAGTTAACTGATCTCTTACTTCACTGCAGCAAGCATTGACAGCAGCATCTGCTCCACTGTATCCAACAGCAATGGAACAACATGTTAGCTGAATGACCAGCAGCAAAGTAGTGCATGCTGTCCTCTGGGTTACCATTAGGTTCCAGAGTCAACACACCATAGAGATGAATGGAGCAGTTTGTGCAGCTCAGATCTATTGTTTCAGGCTGCCTATCTGCAAACTCACACAGACCACCCAGTGCTGAGTCACACTTGGAATGTTTGCTCTGCAACTGTCAGGCTAGAAGAAACTAAATGAAAGTTTAGGGTCCAATCAGCAGCTTGGTCCTTGGGAGACGGCAGCTTTCCAAGAGGCAGAAATAAAAATACAATACAATAGAATCACAGTATCTTGTAACAAAACACCCCCGATGATCTCTGCAGACAGATTTATATGCACCATACTGCCTGTGCAGGACTAGGAGTACTGTAATTCTTTAAACATTTAGGAGTACAGTAATCCAGATGCCCAGGGAGCCTGTACAGGAATGACATCACATCCGTCCCTACACAGAAGGGCAGGGGAACGCAAGAGGACGCTGCAGCATGGTGGTAGGTCGTTTTAGAGGAGGATCTGCACTCACTATGATTCAGTGGGCTCAGACCCTGTGACTGTGCAGGGACCATGGAGGGGTCACAAGACAGCCCTACAAGGGGCTGAGGCTGTGCTCCCTGCAGAGCTCCCCACACAAGCCTGATGACACAGAGTGTGGTGGAGATGGGAGTGAGCATCACCCTTACCCACTGGGTATTTTTACAGGATGGACTAACTGCAGCTGCCTCTACCCGGCACTCACTCCTGCCAGCGTAACTAGGTAAGATGCTGACTGCCCAGAAAACAGGGTATGTGTAGTTACTGTGTCTCTTCTCTTTGATCGAGGGCCTCTTGTTAGAGCCATTACAGTGACCAGAAACAAATATTCTGTATACACAGCACACATGTGGCACTGCTCCATTGCAGTTGCTCAGACAGCTGGGGCATCCGAATGGGCTGTTGCTTCAACAGACACTTCCTCCATTGTAATCACTACAAACCCAGCTCTGCCATCCTTCCAGGAGGTAAACATTGCACTCTGAGCTGCCCCTTGGATCAGTGGTGCTACTCATGCAGGGAGCCAGCACTTGAGGTCAGTGTGTGCAGCAGAATCGGGCCCTCGCAGATCTAAGTGTCTCTGACATGCGTCTTTGCCTATGGCATCACAGGGCAGCTAGCTGCTCTTCATGAAAGCTGCCTGGGAGGCTTGCCTAATGGCCTGGACAACACAGCAGAGGTGAAGCCAAAGAAGAAAAGACAAGTTCAGGGCTTTGAGATGCCAATAAAAGCAAAAAGCGATGTTCGCCCCTTTCTTCAGGCATGCCCCTTTAATGATGCGTCCGCACTGCCAGGAGATCAAAGGCACTGCAGAGCTCCTGAAGTGCTGAAAAGCCTTGATCACAAAAACTCAGCTCCTACACATGGCTATTCCCAGCCCAGCCAGCTCTCCCTTGCCCTTCTCTGAGCACATGCACGAAGATCTTCCTAAACTGCACCCCAAGTTTCTCTTCACCTTCTCCCGCCCACCTCTCCAGCTTCCCCCAATCTGGGTTAACTTATCTTCCCTCATGCTGCTCCATTTGTCTCTCCCTATCCACGGTATTGCTAAGGCTCTAATGCGGTGGTGCTGAGCGCCTGGCCCATAGCTATATACCAAGTCTGAGGATTTTCATTCATTCTGTTACTAGAGCAGAGACTGATCTTACCAACTCTCCCGTAACTAAACAGCAACTGACCAGAAAAAAATATATTGCCTCTGAGCTGACACCAAACACGGGAAGTTTCAGCTCAAAAAAAAGAGAAAGTTTTTGAGGATGAGAAAACACCAGGATTATTATGGAAGTCTGGATGTAAAGTTAAAGAGGGCCTTTTAACTAGGACCTTGTCTACACTAAAGGGAAGTGTTGACCTAAACTACTCAATTTGAGTTACGTGAATAGTGTAACTCAAATCGACGTGGCTTAGATTGACTTATTACAGGGTCCTCACTATGCAATGTCGATGGGAGACGCTCTCCCATCGACTCCCCTTACTCTTCTCAGGAGAGCAATCGGCGGTCGATTTAGCGGGTCTTCACTAGACCCGCTAAATCGACCACTGATGCATCAATCACCGCAGCATCGATCTTCTGGTAAGTTAGACAAGCCCTAGAGCTTTTGATGTCATTATGCAGGAAGAGCTACAACACTGAGACATGTAGGATTTCAAACGGTGTCAAATCAGGCCCTTCACTACTAATTGTCTTGAACATTTTGAATTCGTTAAAATTTTTGCTTCTGCCGTTCATACTAATTTTCAGGTGAAGTGATTTGCTGAGCAGCGTGCAATTAAGTGTTGCCTCTCAGGATAGTCTAACTGCCTACCCACTTATAGTGGCAATCAGTGCTTGAAGAGAGATTTTGATATTTGAAGAGAGATGGAAAAAAGGCAAGAGACTGTAAAATGCCAAGCAACTGTGGTTTGAAAAGCAGCTATTAAAGCAAGTGCACTACAGCCTCCCAAAGCATTCTTGCTTGATCTGTGTCTTTCAGCTTGCAAGTTCTCATGGCAAGGACCGTGTCTGTATTTGTGCTAAGTGACTGTAAAAATAATCTTTTTGTATCCAGAAATAGACTCCTGCCTGCACGCACATCAGAGAGATGAAGTTATGGTGTTTGCATAGAATGCTTAGTTGCATCACAATCCAAAGTCCGTAGCCCTTGAAAAATGTTTCCACTTACAGTCTCCAGGATTCACATATCAAGAAGCCCACAGTGTAATACAGTGTCCCTGTCAGGGCCAAACACAGGAGGTGTCAGTAACAAGATTAGCAGGGATCCAGATTTGTTGCAAACAGTAGACATTGAAGAGGCACTGGGTCTGGAATTTTCAAAGGAAAATAAAGGAGTCTGGTATCCAGCTCCCACTGGAATTCACTCAGGTTCTTTTGAAAAATGCAGCAGAACTGCACAGCAACACTGTTCATCTTCAGTCTAGTTATTGTAGCTGACTCACAGTGCAGCCTGATACAATAGCAATTGTAAAATGGGAAAGCTGGCTAGGTGGTAGTACTACTGAAAAGGATCTGGGGGTTGGAGTGGATCACAAATTGAGTAGGTGACAACGTGAGGCAATTGGGAAAAAGGCTAAAATCATTCTGAGGTGAATTAAAAGGAGTGTCATTTGTAAGAGAAGGGAGCTAACTGTTCTGCTCTACTTGGCAATTGTGAGGTTTCAGCAGGAGCAGTGTGTCCACTTCTGGGTGCTACATGCTAGGAAAGATGCACTGGAGAGAGTCCAGAGGAGAGCAACAAAAACGATATAAGGTTTAGAAACCCTGATTTATGATGAAAGGTTTACAAAATACATCTAGGCATGTTTAGTTGTGAGAAAAGAAGACTGAGGGGAGACCTGATAACAGTCTTCAAATAAGTTAAGAGCTGTTATAAAGAGGTTGGTGATCAATTGTTCTCCGTTTCCACTGAACACAGAACAAGTAGTAATGGGCTTAATCTGCAGCAAAGGAGATTTCGATTAGGAAATCTAACTATAAAGGGTAGCTAAACTCTGGAATAAACTTCCAAGAGAGGCAGTGGAATTCCCATCGTTGGAGGTTTAGAAGAACAGGTTTGACAAACACCTGTCAGGGACGGTGTAAGTTTACTTGGTCCTGCCTCAGCACCCCTGGGGGCAGGACCTGACATCTTGAAGTTCATTCCAGCCTTACATTTCTATGAGTAACCTGACATAAGGGTGAACGCAAGTCAAACTGCAAATTATGCATCCTGCCATGACATTTCAGTGACTTACTCTGTGCATGTGTGCACATATATATACACCTTATGTAAAGCACACACTGGAGACAGTAAGTTTATTGAGAGGGAAAGGAGGCAGAATTTAGCATGGATTTGAGGGCAGTAATATTCTGAAGTGTAACAGTTGATTACATCATAAACTATATTGCTAAAAAACACTTTTGTTTATTCTACATATGCCAGCAAAATAATTGGAAAAATACTTACAGCAGCCATTGAATTTAGCTGATCAATGTAAAACTCAGGCCAGCTAGTGGCTCCTTTATTTTCTTCCTGGTCCTGAAAACAAAAAGAAACTCATCAGGAGAAACAAGGTTTACTTTCCCCATCCTTTTACAATAGCCATGTATGAAGACTGAACACACAGCACACAATACTTCCACTATACCAGTCAAAGTTTGATTTCTGTCAGACTAGATCATGATGGTCCTTTCTGGCCTTAAAGTCTATGAGATTTCCTACATTCTGAGCCCACCATCCCAAGCATTCTGATCTAGGTATATTATTTGGTCTTTTTAACCAAAAGCTCTTTTGGGTAATGTCTTTATATGCAATCCGTGTTACAATGTCTGATTTTAACTAAACACTTCCCGATTTAAGCGTGGCAATCTCCCGGTTCCAAGGTCCTTAGAGAACAACTCAAACTCTAAACCCAGATCTCCCAGTACTAGCACTTTAAAATTTCCTCCGTTGAAAGTTTTTGACTACATAGCTTTGCTGAATGCAGTGAGGCTGCTTTTGACGTTAGGGCTGCCCAGAGGATTCAGGGGGCCTAGGGCAAAGCAATTTCGGGGGCCCCTTCCATTAAAAAAAAAGGGACAAATTGCCCCACTTGTCCCCCCACCCCAGGCAGCCCTGTTTGACGTAGTTTGCTATAACTGACACAGAATAAATAAACTGGATATAAACCATCTCAACCTGGGGGGTTATGATTTCTCCACAAGCAGCAAAGAATCCTGTGGCACCTTATAGACTAACAGACGTTTTGGAGCATGAGCTTTCGTGGGTGAATACCCACTTCCTCAGATGCATGGGAAGTGGGTATTCACCCACGAAAGCTCATGCTCCAAAACGTCTGTTAGTCTATAAGGTGCCACAGGATTCTTTGCTGCTTTTACAGATCCAGACTAACACGGCTACCCTCTGATACTTGACTTCTCCACAGATATTAGAGGCAATGACAATTCAAATTACACTCTTTCAGGGGCTTTTGACTTTTTTCACACCACAGTTCCATACTCCATCAGTTGCAAGAGGTCATCCTCAGATGTGCTGCAGGCATCTTAGTCCCCTGGTGTGGAGGATGGTGTAGGGGGCACACCAGGCTTAGCCAGAAGTAATGAGTGTGTAGAAAAAGGCTCATAACATTCCTCATTTAAACAACTGCTGACTCCTGCCTTTGGGTTCAGTCTTGAGAGGCTGGAAACCATTGCGCTACGCTGCATGATTTAGAGTCCAGCTCTCTAGGCTGGAGATTACGACATGCTGCTGGGTGGAATACACCAGATAGCTTTTCAGGCTCTCCGGTGTCCTTGTACATGAGTGACCTGAAGAGATCAAATTTACACTGGTGACATGGCATAGCAAGGAAGAATGCGAGGCAGGAAAATAAAGCTATTTACAGGTTCAGTAACATGCTCTCACGCTAACAGTTTCTCAGTGACAGACGCTTCCAGATTTTTTTCCCCTCTTTCGAGACCCGCAAAACGCTCTCCACACATCTGAAAGTTCACTCTTGACTCTCAAAGCAACAATCTAGATAGTCTCCCGTTATAGAAGTTATACGGCATGAGGAGGCATAGTATGCACACGCAGGCCAAACAGACGCTGCTAACTGAAAATCTCCGATCAAGGGCTCGAGAGAGACATGTACACCTGAAGTGCAGCCACAGGGACACTACTAGAAGAACAAACTGTTATCACAGTATTTGCAACACACCAGATTCCATGAAACCAGTCCCTTATAGCAACAGGGTTATGCTGGACTGACTGACTGACAAGGCTAGACAGAGCATGTATTTCTGGGAATGGTTACAGCAACGTTCCTAACACAAAAACCCATGTTTTGCTGTCGTTAGGCTGTGGCTTGGAATTACAAAAGCAATTCAAGCTGTGGCTCTCTGAAGTTTTGTTGACTCATCCTGGTACAACCAGTTACTACAACACACAAGGCCAATCCCTAGATAAGCAACCCCGCTTTGGCTGCCGGCAGGGATTTGAACCCAAGACCTCTCACATTCAAAGCACGAGGCTCTAGCCCTTGTGCTAAAACACTAGCCCATGTACCTGGCAGGGGCAATATATTTGTTACCCTCTTATGTGGGCCTGCCACTAGAGGGGGACAAAGACCTATACTGTCCTCCTACAAGACCCTTCCCCAGCCCATACACATCCATCCTTGAAAATACCAGGGTGTTTTGCTCACTGATGTGGGACTGCAAAGATAACATTTTGTTTGAGGCTGGCTTCAGAAATGCTTTGTTTCCCCTGCCAAGACAGAACTACTGTTCAATTCTATAGGCGGTTTCCCACATAGCCAGACAGATTTAAAGGGACAAAATTAGTATTTTTGCTCCTAGGCTTAAATCTAGATGTTTCTTTAAAACAAAACAAACCAAACAAAAAATCAAACTTTTTTCCCCATAGCTGAGCTATTTGGACCTAAAAAAATATAAGAATTTGTAACAGAAATCTTGGTTCAGCTTTAATTCTAGCCTTGAGAACTGCACTGATAACAGAAATGCAGGGCAGTCATATTGTCAACATAGTTTGGAGTGAGGTTTTTTTGGGAGGATGGAGGAGTGAAAGCAGGGATGGCACAGAGATTATCTGTCCAAGAGTTAGTGTCTAGGATCACACAGACAAGAAGAAAAAATTCTTGCCAGTTCAAGTGACTCCTGACATGAGTAGGTGGATGCAAGCTTTAATTGCACGTTTCCCTGTAGAAACATCCAGCATGCAGCGAGTCTGCTGCTGGTGCATAAGAAACATCAGATTACTTTGTAAGAGAGCTAAATCTGTAAACGAACCTGTTTACCTCACTTACAAGGCTGGTGAATTCACGGTCAGTTCCCCAGCTCCCCTGGGGAGGGAAGGGAGCACCAGCTGTCTCACGCCAGGAGTGTATATTACCAAACGATCCAACAGTAAAATTAGGTCAGTCCCAGAGAAAACCGTTAGCTTGCGCTAATGGCTCTCAGCCAAGAATCAGTATTAGAATCCACAGAGAAACAATTACACTTTGTATAACCCCCATCCCTCCCTCCCTACCCCACAAAGTTACAACTAAATACAATGATAAAAGTCCCATAGTACATTTTTTTTTAAAAGACTTGCAGTTTATGTTCTGCTTTGAAAAGTAAGAGAAAACCAAAGTTTGTATTCATAGGTTGATTGAGTTTAAGGCAAGAAGAGACCATTGTGATCATCTAGTGAGACCTTCTGCATAATACACAGGCCATACAAGTTCATCCAGTTATTCTTGTTTCAACCCTATAACTTTGTTTGAGCTAGAGCAACTCTTTTAGGACTTTTATAACATGAAAAATAATCTATTGGCTTCTCTGCTCCATGGACCTGAGCATTTTATAAAGAAACTCCCTAAATTTTCCCATGTGTTAATAAGTAACATCTGCATCAGATACATTTCGCCATCTTGGTCAACACGCTGATTCTGATGGGATTCCCTAATGCCAACAACACAGCATGCCAATAACTAGCACAAGCACTCCAGATCTGACCCCACTGGCTTAAAAGCCTCTGAACTGTTGGGCCCTGGACAGCTAAGGTAGCAGCAGCCTCTTCAGAACAATTGTTGTTCCTATTTTGTTAGTGATAAGTCAGACATACTTGCTATGGAACAATGACCTGATTTTCCCTGAGGTGCTCAGTACTCTCGATTCACACTGAAGTCAAGGAGCTGGGGGTTCAGCTTCTCAAGAAATCATCCAACAAGTTTTTAAAGGACTGGCAGCATCAGGACATCTTGGGTGTTCTGACATAAGAATCTCTTCACTACCTCACTGACTTCAGGGTTCTGATTAGAGCTCGTTAGAGCATTTCCACATCCCACCCTCTCTTCTGAAAACTCAAAATTTTCTGGGTGAAGTCAAAAAGCAACACAACCACAGTCTCAGGTCAGTGAGGGAAGACTGTGCATCATGGGAGATGTAGTCCCACTGGGGATCCCATCCCATTGAAGAGAAAGGGAGCACAAGGCATCCAAACTACAAATCCCATGAGGCACATAGTGTTTTCATACTGAAATGCTGCTAACACAAAACTGGTCAGATCCATGAGGAGGGCAAATTCTAGACTCAAGAGTTCTCCATCAAAAAGGCTTTGCCTCCAGCAGCCCAAATTCTCCAGCCCCACCAATGATTTACATCCAACGACCATTAGCAACAGCTTTCCAGCTGATCTCAGTGACGAAAAGACTTGAGACCAACCCATTCCTTGCAATGAGAGAGTTACAGACGGAAATGGAATGTGGTTTTCAGGCTAGCTCCTCTGGCTACACTTTCCAGAGTCGACGCCCAATGAGAAGATGCCCCTAATGACAAGAGTATATGTGTTTTTCCTCCATCCACATGCACAAAGCAATTTAATGGCAGGTAACGATACATTAGCAAATGCAGTTCTGATTCCTGAAGCGATAGGATCGGCCTCCAGGCTGAGTGCTTTCAATGAGTTCCAGAACTTGCCCTGGTTTTCTAGGCAATTTAACTCTCAGCACTTTCAAAGCCATTGACCAGAGATGCTCCCACAATAATACAAATCGCTTCCTGTGCAGAATTGTAGCAGCTTCTTTCCTATAAAAGGTGTCCTGGCAAATTTCTGCACAGGCCATCAACTCTTCCCACCCAGTCATTAACCCTTAGGACATTTCCAGTGCCTCTAGCTTCCACAGCTTAGTTTAAAACATTTAACTAGATGGATTTAGAATCAACAGCCCAGACACCTTCATACCGCCAAGACTGAGGTGCAAATAAAGAGTTTAATCACTTCCACAAATCTGCACCCCCATCTGCTTGAGTGTCTTTACTGGGGGAGAGTGGCTGGGCCTGGGGTATATATTGTTCCTCTGTGGCTGTATTTACTTCTCCAGTGACCTAAGGTTTGGGGGACAAACGCAGCCAGGACATGCTGCTGAGTGTGACTCTGCACCTGCTGAAAGGGTGGAAGAAGAGGACACCACTAAAAGCCAGAGCTTTGGGATCTGCCACCTTTGCAGGCACACCCTGTGCCCTTTCTTTTTTGGGGTGGAAGGAGACAAACCACAATCTCCAGCTGGAGAGAGAGAGATCTTCACGGGGACGTGCTCACAGAGAGAATCTCCCCTCACCACTCCTTTCTATGAGTGTTGAGCTGGCTTGGTGGTAACGAGGTCAAGTTGATTTTTCTATTCAGTGGCTGCATTAACTAAATCTCTACCCTAGGGAAACCCTGCCATTGATATAAACCAGTCTGCAAGCCTCAGCTCCCATAGACATCAGGAAGTTTAAGAGAAAGAGCCACTTTTCTGACTGAGGAAACCTTATGTGGACCCTCCCCATCTTCTGCTTTAGTTAGGGTGTTTTCCTACCTCCTCACCCATGAGTACCAGGGGTTTTTTATTCCATGTCCGCCTGACATTTTACACCCATTAGGGAATAAACAGACTGGAGACTTTTTATGAAGTTAGAAGAAAAATGTGTGTCATGGCAAGACTAGTGCAAAATCTAATGAACCTCAAGCAACTTGTGTTGTTTTATAGAGCCTGCGTCTATGTGGATGGCTCTAAAGTCACTAAAGAATCCTGTGGCACCTTATAGACTAACAGACGTTTTGTAGCATGAGCTTTCGTGGGTGAATGACATGCATCTGAAGAAGTGGGTATTCACCCACGAAAGCTCATGCTCCAAAACGTCTGTTAGTCTATAAGGTGCCACAGGATTCTTTGCTGCTTTTACAGATCCAGACTAACACGGCTACCCCTCTGATACTCTAAAGTCACTGATATTTATGCCATCTCAATAAGCTTACCTTGGCTGCCAAAGCTCAGAAATGCTAAGCTCCATGTCACTGCTCCATTCAGGACATGCATGTTCAATTCCAGGAAGAGAAAGCAGGAACGCTTTGCTTAGATCAACTTTTTTTTTTTTTAAATTCCCCTGTAACATGCAAGAACCTATCAGCCTTCATGCAAAACTGGACTGATTTGGTCTTATACCAATACGGCTTTAAAGGAAATGTTAATCGCTCAGCTGCGTTTGCCACAGAATGTAATACAAAAATAAAGACAGATACACAGAGTACAATCTAACTTTACAACACAGCTACAACAGTAAGGCCTGTAAAACTCAAGTGTCTGTGCAGTGTAAGCAAAATACAAGAAGTGCAATCTTTTGAAATGCTACTGAGAACCACACATTGCTGTTAAAAAATGCTATTAACCAAGAAGCATTGCAGAGGATAAATTCAAGCTTTTCTCGCTGTTCTTCCTCTCCATTAAATACAGCATTTATATATTTATTACTACAATTTACTTGTATTGCAGTAGCACAGAGAGGTCCTAACCAAGATTGTGCTTGGTGCTGTACAGACAGATGGTGAGAGACAGTCCCTGTCCCCAAAGAATTTACAAGCTCAGACAAGATAGACCAAAGGTGGGGAAAAAAACAGAAGCCCAAAGAGAAGTGACTTGCCAAAGGTCACCAAGCAGGTCAGTGGCAAGTCCCAGTTTAATGCCATATCCTCTAGGCCACATTGCCTTACACTGAGCTTTTCTGAATCCCTCTCCCTTTTACCTCCTGCCTTTACAATGAACTTACTGTAAAAACTCATCTTGAGTGACGGCGGCAAATTGTGGGGGAAACCCCCCCAGAGACAGAAAACGTCTCTTTTGGCAAACAAACGCAGTGCTGTAATATATCAAAATAATCCTGGGGTTCTTAGAGCTGCCAGTCTTCGGTACATCTTTGGCCGCATTCATGACTAAGCATTAAAACTGACGGCTGCCAAAAACTGGTTTGACCGACTGAAATGATCACGGCAGAGGAGAGGTTTCCACGACTGTCAAGGAAATTTAACACCTACTGTTTTAGCCCAGGAATGTTATTCATCTCCCAGTGGGATCCAAGCAAGGTTGTACTGCTATGAGGGCTATTTACTGACCATTTTATCGAGAGTTTAAAGTGAGGCAACTTAGAACTTCTAATATTCACTGAAAGCACAGAGTTTACA
The DNA here is from genome assembly GCF_007399415.2 of Gopherus evgoodei. Taxonomy (NCBI): domain Eukaryota; kingdom Metazoa; phylum Chordata; order Testudines; family Testudinidae; genus Gopherus; species Gopherus evgoodei. The sequence continues at coordinate 14,025,169 of NC_044325.1, read as the reverse complement.
CACTTTCCCTGGATCACTAAATTAGCTCGTCCACTAAAACAGGCCTATTTAGACCCCCAAATTTAGCATCCATGAAAAGAACTGATTGTTTAGATGGCACTGGGCAGCACCCAGAGGTTAGTGTTTGGAAGTTAACTCATCTGTAGTACACAATGTTCTGAACTTATTAGCAGTAACTTACGTATGCAAGAAAACTGCAAGACATCAACACAGATAACTAGTGAAACTGGGGCATCAATTTTTTGAGGCCCAACCTGGACACTTTAAAGAAGTTTGTTTTTTCAGAAGGCGCTCATCCTTCAGCCTCAGGGAGCCAGATCCTCAGAAGGTGTCACAAGCTGGACCCCTAAAAGATCGACGCATTGAGAATCGCTTGTCACTTTGGAAAAATCTTAGCCCTGAGTTTATCCCTGGTGATATGACTGGGCTGAAGCAGAAGTGTGAGTTATTCACCCAGCATGGTGGTCAGCTGAGGCGCTTTCAAACCCAAACAGACACAAGGGGAAGAGAGAAAAGGAAAATGAAAGGAATAAACAAACAAATGACTCCTTCAGGGCTGGCTGGATTGGCTGTTGTCAGGGGCAACTAAGGCCCTGTGTGTAGGGCCTGCCCTAGGTGTTTTCCTGCCCCAGGGCAGAAAATATTTTTGGTGCTCCACCCCCTCCAACTTGGCATCCCCTGGATGCTATTTGGTGCCCTCTAGAAGCTGGCACTCTGAACGCCTGCCCTAAGGCTGGTCTTACCTACCTGGTGGGAGTGGACAGGATTGCTCTTCGGCATCTCCGTCCTCCTCTCACAGAGACCTCAGTGGAGAGTTGTGGATGCCTGTGCCTCTTCCTGATGAGCTGTCAGGCATGGGGTCCTGAAGGGCACCATTCTGCCACCCTCCCCACCATCCCCCCATTTAACGGGTAGGTGGGGGCTCGTAAGGAGTCGTGGGTTTTCAGCACGCCGATGGCACCCAGTCGGAGGTTTCCAGCTCATCCAACCCTTGGACAAAGCAGTGCAGCACTGAGGCCACGCCGGGGGCTGATAGGGGGCATGGATAAGACCAAGCTATCTGAAACTCAACCCAAATGAGACTGAGAGGATGCCGGCTGTGCTGGGGGGAGCAACTGGAGGGAACATCGATCCTTTTGACTGAGGGAGTACATCTGCCAGTTACTAGGCAACGCAACTTCAGGTGCCCGGCTGCTGTTGGACGATCACATGACAGCAGCGACCCACACAGCAACTTACCATCTGCATCTGGCTAGGTGGATGCAGCCTTCCCTTTCAGCCTCAGACTGAGCGCCTGTTCTCCAGGCTTGTCTTACCTCGAGATTAGACTGCTGCAATGTGCTCCACAGGGGGCAGCTCCGCACAATCATTTGGAGACAGCAGCTGTAGCAGTCTCACTGGGAGCTTGTGACACTGGTGCACCGGGATCTGCACTGGCTGCCTGTTGCTCTGCACGTGGAGTTATAGGTTGTAACCAACACTTTAAATGCCCTAAATGGCCTGGGACTGGCCTGCCTGGGGGAATGACCTCTCTCCCCTAGCCATACTGCTGCAGCCAGCTGTGGTGCCCAAAAGCTGGACCCCTGTCATTGTAAAAGAGAGAGTGGTATCTGGCAGGGGAATCTCGGTGAGGGTTCTGGGACTGTGGAATTTGCCCTCATGCCCCCCGCCTCCTTTAGTCCACAACCTTCTGAATTTCCAGGCACGCTTCATTACTGCATGAAGAACGATGCTCTCCCCTATGCTGGTGTAATTCCAGTTAAGTCAGTAGAGCTGCAACTACTTTACATCAGCATCAGACAAGATCAGAATGAGACCCTGGCTTCACGTTCAACGACTTGAATTCAGAAGATCTGGGTTCCGTTATTAGCTACAGACTTGCTGCATGACTTGAGCAAATCACTTGAGCTCTCTGACTCCCTCCGCCCTCCATCATCTGTAAAAGGGGGTCAGTACTTCCCAAGCTCACAGAGATGTTGTGAGGTTAAATTCAGAACTGTTAGTGAGACGCTCAGTTAAAACAATGATGAAGGCCACAGAAAAATATCTAAACAAACCCACCCTACGGTAGGGCACGTGATCACTAGTATGTATTTGCACAGGCCACGTTAGCTGTAGCATCCTTGTTTGGCGACATACCACAACCCCTGGCGTTCAGATACACGCAGACCCTGCTTTGCATGATGGATGGAGGGCTGACAAACAGGCTACTTCCAGAGCCTTTTGCGAAGTGTGGTGGAGCAAGAAGTCCTTCTGCCTTTGGAGGGACTGGGTGCGCCCTCAATGCCTTGTAAGTGGGTTCAGGCCTATGCACAAAAAGTTCTTCTTCCAGAGACCATGTGTCTAACAGGTCAGTTGACAGCAAGTGCCTCTTGCCAAGATACTTTTGAATCTCACAACTAAAGTCAAAAAGCCATGAATTTCTTGGAGGTAAAGTTAGAATCTTGTTGCTGACTCACTGAGCAATACGCTTCAGTGTTCACTTCAATGACACATCAAGCACAGCATTCCTATGGGGAGCCACCGGAATTTGCTTAATATAGAGCAAAAATAAAATGTTTGCTATAATAAAAGAGCTGCCTCCTCTTATCTGCACAAGCTAAGTGACATTAGCATTTCAAGGGAGCGCAAAATGTAAGTGAGCTACACAGCTATGTCCTGTTCATGAGAAAAATCATTGTTTAAATATTAAGGAAATCACACCCCGTTCGGCATATGCTAAATGCTTCTGCATCTGGTTGCACTGTCATTCATGCCTTCAGTTTAGAATTTTACACAGACAAATACTTGCTATGCCAATGATAATCCCTATAATAAGCACATCCATTCTCTCCCACATCCTTAGGATGGAAATGCAGGTTGTTTGCAAAAACGTAATCCTGTCTTGAGCTGTGTAGCTGCTGTGATTCATGAAGAAAATATTTGGGTGCTAATCAGCAAGAACAATCACTTCTCTAAAAAACAAATATCAGGGATAATATATATTTATGAATTTAAGCAAGAAGAACCAAACATACAGCAACTTTTCACGGAGGAGAATGAATGCTTTATTGCTCACTCATAAGATTATTAAATCTGATAATCAAAAATTATTTGTAGGGCTGTCAAACAAAAGAATTAACCATGATTAATCCCAAGAGAAAAATATAATGGTGATTAATTGCAGTTTTGATTGCACTGTTAAACAATAGAATACCATTTATTTAAATATTTTAGAGGTTTTCTACAATTTTCAAACATTGATTTCAATTACAACACAGAATACAAATGTACAATGCTCACTTTATATTATTGTTATCTTCTTTACAGTGCAAATATTTGTAAAAAAATAGTATTTTTCAATTCACCTCATACATGCACTGTAGTGCAGTCTCTTTATTGTAAAAGTGCAACTTACAAATGTAGAATTTTTTTTTTTACATAACAGCACTCAAAACCAAAAACAATGTAAAACTAGAGCCTACAAGTCCACTCTGTCCTACTTCTTGTTCAGCCATTCGCTAAGACAAACAAGTTTCTTTACATTTATGGGAGAGAATGCTGCTGGCTTCTTATTTACAATGTCACCTGTAAGTGAGAACAGGCATTCGCATGGCTCCGTTGTAACTGGTGTCATAAACAGATAGCTAAGGGTTAATGTCTCTTACACCTGAAAAGAAGTAACCTGAAACACCTGACCAGAGGACCAATCAGGAAACAAGACTTTTTCAAATCTGGGTGGAGGGAAGTTTGTGTGAGAATCCTTTGTTCTTGCTCTTGTGCCTATCTCTCTCTCGGCTATGAGAGGATCTCTGTTTCCTGCCTTTTTAATCTTCTGTTTCCCAGTTGTAAGTACAAAAGATCAGATAGTGATTTATATGTTTTTTTTGTATTTACATGTGTGTAGTTGCTGGAGTGCTTTGAATTGTATTCTTTTTGAATAAGGCTGTTTATTCATATTTCTTTTAAGCAATTGACCCTGTATTTGTCACCTTAATACAGAGAGACCATTTTTATGTATTTTTCTTTCTTTTTACATAAAGCTTTCTTTTAAGACCTGTTGGAGGAGTTTTTCTTTGGGGGGGGAACTCCAGGGAATTGAGTCTGTACTCACCAGGGAATTGATGGGAGGAAGGAGTCAGGGGGGAAAATCTGTGTGTGTTAGATTTACTAGCCTGACTTTGCATACCCTCTGGGTGAAGAGGGAAGTACTTCTGTTTCCAGGACTGGAAACAGAGAGGGTGGAATCCCTCTGTTTAGATTCACGGAGCTTGCTTCTGTGTATCTCTCCAGGAACACCTGGAGGGGGGGAAGGGAAAAGGTTTATTTCCCTTTGTTGTGAGACTCAAGGGATTTGGGTCTTGGGGTCCCCAGGGAAGGTTTTTGGGGGGACCAGAGTGCCCCAAAGCACTCTAATTTTTTGGGTGGTGGCAGCCTTATCAGGTCCAAGCTGGTAACTAAGCTTGGAGGTTTTCATGCTAACCCCCATATTTTGGACGCTAAGGTCCAAATCTGGGACTAGGTTAACTCCTTGGGGGAGAATTGTAAAACCATGGCGCATGAGACATACAATTCTCCCCCAAGGAGTTGAGTCAAATTTAATTAACACATGTTTTTAACAAGCATCATCAAAATAGAAGCATATCCTTGTATCTTGCAATGCCAGGTATAAAAGTTCCATGCGAACGCCTGTTCTTACTTTCAGGTGACACTGTAAATAAGTGGGCAGCATTATCTTCCATAAATGTAAACAAACTTGTTTGTCTCAGCGAATGGCTGAACAAGAAGTAGGACTGAGTGGACTTGTAGGCTCTAAAGTTTTACACACCCGCACTCAAAAACAAAACAATGTAACAAAAAAATTGTAAGTTGCACTTTCATGACAAAGATTGCACTACAGTACTTGTAGCAGGTGAACTGAAAAATACTATTTCTTTATCCTCTTTACAGAGCAAATATTTAATAAAAAACAATATAAAGTGAGCACTGTGCACTTCGTATCCTGTGTTGTAACTGAAATCAATATATTTGAAAATCTAACACATATCCAAAAATATTTATAATAAATTTAAATGAGTAGTCTATTACTGTTTTACAATGCGATTAAAACTGCAATTAATGATTAATTTTTTAACCCAGTCAATTTGTTTTTAATCGCTTGAGTTAACTGTGATTGACAGTCCTAATTATTTACAAAAAAAGTTACACTACTGAAGGAAACATGGGCTACTTTTTGCCACTGCTGTTAGAGCAGTCCCACTTACCATAGTTTGGAAGCTGAACTGGGCAGAAGGAGGAATTTAGGAGTAGAATACTAGTAAATCACAAGTGGCTGACAAAAGCCAAGGAGATTCAAGCAGTGCCTGATGCCAGGCTACTCTGAGAGACCATCACTTTCACTGGAAGTAAAAGGTTTCTCCATGCCAAGTTGCACTATGTTTATTCAGGAGCGACTGATATCTCCTGCTTGAAGGCCAGTCCATCTCCTCCACGCTCACAAGCAAGGGTGTCTATAAAACCAACACACAAATGATTTCTTCTTCAAAACAAGTCTTTGTCACAATCAATGGCCCCGGTCTCAATTCAAGTCCTGCTGGTCTGTATATTAACATTTGGATACACACACACACACACACACACACACACACACACACACACACACACCTAAAATTGAGGGTATTTCTACTGTTGGGTCCTTTTAGCTCAGTCCTCACATCTCACTAACTGATTGGGTAACTTTTAGGACGATCAAAAGCCATTTTCTAAAGTGCTTCCACTTGCTCTCAGAACATAAGCAAAATGCCGAGTCATACACAGTGTGACTTTGCACAGACCACTACAAGAGGGCACGATTTGTTAAGAAGGGTCGGGAACTGCAGACCGCGGGTTATCAATGTGAGGGTCAAACCCATCCCTTTCCAGGGGACCCTGAAACTTTCTGTGGCCACATAGAATCATGGTATGGCAAAGGCTGCGAACCAATGCTTCAGGCTAATCCCAGAGGCAGTTTCAGTCATGTTCCTACAGTCACCGGACATGGAAGTCCAGAGGCTTCGACAGTAATTCCCATTTAGAGAGTGATGTTAGAAGTATCCCATATGATGTACACAGATGCACCCAGAGCCACATCATCTTGAGTTCCAGTCACGTAGGACATCACAACCCAAGAAAGGCAGAGGCCTGATCAGTGATCGTAGGGATGTTTTCACTGTAATCTTCGAGACGTGATACCGACAAGTCAGTACTTGGCATTCTCCTAGCTTAGGAGCGAAAATAAATTCAATGCCCTGCATCGTGTTAGGGGGCACTTCTACACTACTGGAACCCATAGCAAGAACAAAGGTGACCCGGCATTTAACTGAGGTACAGATCACTTGTAGTCATTCAAGATACCATGGCTTCCTCCCTGCATGCCAGGAGGGGAGCACTCCTGGAATCCTGATAGAATCCCATCCCAACAAGAGAGTCCATAACTAAATCCTGCCAACTAAACTTTCACTTGGACCTGGCACCCTCCTTCGCTTCCCACCCTACCCGGTCTCGCAGCTGGACTCCACGTTCCAACCCCTTACATGGCTGTATTTCAGGATCACATGAAGAGAGCCCAGTGCAGGCATGTGTATCTGTATTCCCACACACATACTCCAGGGGATCCTCAGGGATTGGGGACAGGGAATACAGACCTCAGATATTATCACAATCCCCATTGTGGTTGCCTCATTTCACTTTCTATCTGGAGTCATTTGATTTTAATGGGGCTCCTCCCCTGCTGAATGGCAATGAGCAATTACCCTTCACGTGATCCCATTCCCCCTCTGGCATTTTAGGCGTGGAGGGAAAAAAAGCAGAAGTTAAATGAGATGGTTTCCTGGGAGGCTCAGAGGATCCAGAACCTGAAACACAACCAGGGGGTTTGTCCTGTAGCGTAGCAAAGCAATGACATCTAGAAAGACATAGCATGAGCTGTATTATTTGGCCCTGAGGATGTACAGCATAGAAATATCGTACAGCCCCACAGAGATATCTGACACCTGGCTTGTCACCCCCATGATCATTGCCCCTTGCAACAAGCACTTAAAATTCCTTTACAGATACATCATTTGGTTCCTAGCACTAATTCAACACTCCCGAGAGGAGGGCCACAGGAAAGATGCCAGAGCTGCTTAGCCTCACAAGCCTCAGCGTTGAGATGGGCTAGCCTAATGTAACCACTAGATTCCTCCCTCCCTACTACGTCCTGGGCTTCCTCGCAGGAGGGACGGGGAATCGTATACAGGGCAACAGTAGCAAGCTGGAGATAAAGGCAGAAATAAAAAGGGGAGGGTGCAGGTGATCCTCACTGCAGCGCCTCTTCCAGTGGCCAGCCACTGTTTGGACAGATGTTACAACTTCCCCTCTGCACCTGTGGCTCCTCACAGCTGTGGGAAGTGTCGGAAGGGCTCAGCACAGCTTCCTGTCTTCTGCTGATGTGCATACAAGACAGGACACATGCCTGCACCCCAGGCTGAAAGGGAGATGGAAGCGCTGTTTGTGTCGGACTGAAAGGAAGCGATGGGGCAAAAAGGTCTTTAGAGAGGAAAGCTGAACACCACAATAGGCACAACTTTTCACTTACAATTAACTTGCCGAATTATAAAGATTTCCCTTTTCTCAGCTCCCCCGTGGGCCCCCTTCTGCCGCCTCCCAGTTTAAAGACCCCTCTCAATTAAGTGCAGCAGAACCTCATTAATTCATGCTAACAACCAGGCAGACTCATGGCAGATCACTTAACACTGCCAAGTGGTGAGCATGGTACAGTAGAAGAACAAAGCCAATGCAGCACAACATGGACTTCCTTCAGATATTTGGAGAAAGTCGCTGAGCTGTAATGATTCAGGGCAAAAGCCTGCAGTACTCCAGTGGCTGTGTTTTAGTGTACTCTGTAACAGTGAAGAAGTCCCCCAGTAAAGAGCAGAGCCAGCTCATAAGTCTTCATTGAGCATAGTGTTCACTGCAGGTGAATTGTTGGGTGTGAAAATTAGCAGAGCGCATACGAGTGAGATCTTCCTGAGGAGCAGAGTTTGGTTTCCAGGCAATAGGTTTCACATAATGCTACTCAGGAGTAATGGGATAGATTAACGACAGTGCAGTGACTCGGATGAAAGCAAAGCATGTGTTCAGCTTTGCAGCTCTGCTTTGCAGAGCCCACAGATCCCCCACCCACACCCAGACTGAGAGGAACTGGACATCGGAAGGTGCATTTCAGCTTTCATTAAATAAGTTCCTAGCCCTTTTCCCTGGGAAGATCACCTTGGAAATGGAAGGGATATGAACAATGGAAAGCCAGTTGCTGAAAATAACCAGCAGCTGGACGCCACACCTGCAAGAGATGGCTGAGGGCCACTTATATATCCTTCCATCACATACCCCTATAGAAAATGAGACAGTGACATAATAATATATGGAGATATACCTATCTCATAGAACTAGAAGGGACCCTGAAAGGTCATTGAGCTCAGCCTCCTGCCTTCACTAGCAGGACCAAGTACTGATTTTTTGCCCCAGATCCCTAAATGGCTCCCTCAAGGATTAAACTTACAACCCCAGGTTTAGCAGGCCAATCCTCAAACCACTGAGCTATCCCTCCTCGCATCTGGATGTACCCTACAACTTAACCTCCTTATAAGTCTTCAGGCCTCACTTGTACAATGCAGGGTAGAAACAGCAGAGAGGGAGGAATCAATTATGCTGGGGCTAGAAACAAGGCAAAAAGGGGTTTTTGGAGGCCTCCTAAAAATGCTATGGTCAGCTTTCCACCCATCAGTACCATCTTACTAAGAAGAGAAATGCTGGGCAGGACACAGGAACCATGGGACCTTTGGTTTAGATACATGTGGAAACTTCTCACTGTACAGCACCTCTAAGTTCTGCAGCAGCAGGAGGCCAGAACTGGAATCCATGATCTTCTCTGATAGAAGTAGCAACAGCTGATAAAGGAGGGGCTGCCTAGTCTTTCCCCTGGGCTGCAATAACAACCTTTCTGTCACTGCTGATTAACGTAAGGAAAGAATAACAGACATGAACCACCCTGGTGCTAATTGTCCGTATAATTATAAAAAACAGATGGAGGAACAGAAGAAATTCAGGGTATAGAAAGCCACTCTGCCAGTGATTCTATTCACTGTGTGATCTCAATAGGTAGGTTGTACATATGCTCTTGTGAATGCAAAGGATATACTATGAGTCTGCTGTCTAAACGGGTCCAGCTGGTCAGCTCCTGAATTCCTTCAGGTTCTCACAACGTGTTCATTTTCTTTAATAGCCTCTTTGGACAATGCCTTCGCTCTCCCTTTCTTAGATGGATGGAGCAAGGATATTTGTAGGTGTCCTTTTAAATTCACTAAGCCCTGGTCTACACTATGGCGTTAAGTTGAATTTAGCTGCGTTAGGTCGATTTAAAAATGAATGTGTCCACACAATCAACCCTGTTCCGTTGACCTAAAGGGCTCTTAAAATCAACTTCTGTACTCCTCCCCGACAAAGGGAGTAACGCTAAAATCGACCTTGCTGGGTTGAATTTGGGGTACTGTGGATGCAAGTAGACGGTATTGGCCTCCGGGAGCACTTTGAACTCTGATGCACTAGTCCGGTAGAAGGAAAAGCCCCAGGAACTTTTGAATTTCATTTCCTGTTTGGTTAGCGTGGTGAACTCAGCAGCACAGGTCACCATGCAGTCCCCCCAGAATGTTTCTACGCTCCCCCTATCATCTCTGTCCCAAAGGTTATCACACATTAGAAGGTGAAAAAAAACTCGCACTCGCCATGACATGTTTTCCGAGCTCATGCAGTCCTCTCGCACTGATAGGGCACAGCTTAATGCATCAAACTCTACCAAAACTATCCGGTCAACAAGCTTGTTGCTCTCTATCTCCTCTATCTCGTTAGATTTCTTTCCATCCAGGCTTCCAGCGATCTGGCAAATGAAGATGAAATGGACTATGACCCAAATGAGCTCTTGCACAGTGCGGTTGCTCTCTGCTTGCTTCTCTTTGCAGTGGGAAATTGACAGATACTGTGAGTGCTCGTTTCACACCATTGCTAAAGTCATTGGAAACTGCTACTGTACAAGCCTAATTAACAAATGTAGTCAGTCAATCTCACCCCCTCAGGGGAAACAACGAGATGAGGTGCCTCATTACCACTTTCAGGGGAAGGTCAATAGTCAATAGTATGCCCCGGTGGATGTGCACTGGCAGGGCAGTGGGTGACAGTTTTGTTTTCATCATATGCCACATCTTATAAATGAGGTGAAGCTTTGCTACAAATGTGATTTGAATTTTAATCTACTCTGTACACCCCGTTCACATCTCCCATCTACTTAGCTCCTGAGGCATTTGTATCCTTTTTGCTCATTCTGCTGCAGGAGAGAAGAACACTCTCCCAGCAAAAACAACGAGGAGACCTTGTGGCACCTTAGAGATAATTAATTTCCACTTCCACCTTAATTGAATTGGCCTCGTTCCAGCCCCCACTTGGTAAGGCAACTCCCACCTTTTCATGTGCTGTAATTATATATACTGCTTACTGTATTTTTCGTTCCATGCATCTGATGAAGTGGGTTTTAGCCCACGAAAGCTTATACCCAAATAAATGTGTTCGTCTCTAAGGTGTCACAAGGACTCCCAGTTGTTTTTGCTGATACAGACTAACATGCCGACCCCTCTGAAACCTGTCTTCCAGGAAGTCTCCGCCGCTCACTTTGGGCTTGTCTACATCAGAAAGTTGCAGCGCTGGTGAGGGAGTTACAGCGCTGCAACTTAGGAGGTGTACACATCTGCAGGGCACCAGCAGCGCTGCAACTCCCTGTTTGCAGCGCTGCAACTCCCTGTTTGCAGCGCTGGCCGTACTCCCGTTTTGTCTCGGGTGTAGAGGATCTGTAACCAAGTATAGACACTTACCGGCGCTTTTCTTGACCTCCGGGGAATAAGCAGGTATCCCAGCATACCTGAGGAAGCCTCTGGTAATCAAGCTGGTCTCCTTCCCCGGCTTGCTCTCGCGTTCCCCGAACAAGCAGGTCTCCTTCCCTGAGGTTTGCTGGGTGGTTCCGGGAACACGAGAGCAAACCACGGCGAAGCTGGTCTCCTTTCCCGGTTTGCTCTCTCGTTCCCCGAACCCCCGAGCAAGCAGGTCTCCTTCCCTGCGGTTTGCAGGGTGGTTCGGGGAACGCGAGAGCAAACCGCAGCGAAGCTGGTCTCCTTTCCCGGTTTGCTCTCTCGTTCCCCGAACCCCCCTTGAAGCCGCCCAACAGCGCTGCAGTGTGGCCACATCTAACACCACTTGCAGCGCTGGTTGCTGTAAGTGTGGCCACTCTGCAGCGCTGGCCCTATACAGCTGTACTAATACAGCTGTAACAACCAGCGCTGCAAAATTTTAGATGTAGACATGGCCTTTCTTACCACTCTGCATCAACGGCTCGCTAGCTGCTAGTTCTCTAGGCATTCCTAAAGCGCCCATCACCACAGCAGCTTAGTGACAAGCACAAAACAGCGTGTTCAACCGCCCTGTCAGAACCTGTAGAGTCTCGTTCGCCATGACATGCGCACACGCAAAACTTGGGCCATGGTCCGGGCTCTTCCTAAAGCAGTCTTTCATTCTGACATTCGCAGCAGCTCTACAACAAACAGCTCACCCCAACCCGCAAAGAATCTAGACAACTACACCAGCAGCATCATGGCAAGAATAAAGACTACCCTGAAATTCCCTTACGTTTTGTAACTAGCACCCTCATCCTCAGATCAAAGCTTTAGACAACTCCCTTCCAACACCCAGATCTCAACACCACTGAAAAGCGTTTTGTTGCCCTTTGGCCACAGTACTTCCATCCAGCAGAGAACCCAAGAGGCTTCGTTTTTGGCAAGTGCTAAATTAGCCTCTGAAAAATGAACAAAAGCAAGGCCTGGAGAAGGGAGGAGAAGCAGCTGGGCTGCTCTGAACTAACTGCCATGTCTGCCCATAATACCCTTTGCCTGACAAGTACAGCGCAGACAGCCTGCATTGTGGGCGTGGTGGATTTGGAGCTGCTCTGTAATAATTTATGAACACCATGTATTGCCCTGTTTATTGGGACATTTACTGAATTCATTGGGTTAACTCGATAGACAGCTGTCTGGAGAAACAGGCAGGAAGGAAAAGAATATAGCCACCTCTGAGCAAATACTTGAGAGATGCTACAGGATAATGCCAGAACTACTAACTTTGATGATTTCACCTCCCTTTCCAGCCAACCTGCCAAACTGGCTTAGATCAGGAAGGGTTCAAAGCCCAGGAACAAGAAGAAGAAAAGTACGATAGCAGGGTTTAAAAAGGGACTCTGAGAAAGGGGGCATCAGACTGAGACGCAGGCACCTGCTGGGGTGTCTGGGACAGTCAGGCCTGTGCATGTTGCCATCAGAGGACGGTAAGCCTTTAATTAAGACACACCATTTCTTCTCTAAGTGATTTGTTCCTACTTCTAAAACAAACAATGCTTTGTTTTTAGAAGGCTGTCTGGTCACTATACACCACTGGCCACAGTGATTCCCAAAGGAAAAAACTGCATGCACAAACTCAGTCAGACTTGCAGGATAAGAACAGCTGGTACAGCAGACCCGGGCCAGATCCAGGAATGAGGGAATTACAAAATTCCACCGCAGAAGAGCTAAAGGCCGGAGGAGATGCATGGGGAGAGACCAGAAAGGGAAAATGGATCTGTGCCTTACCTGAAAATTTCCTTTGTTGGAATAATGAGGTCAACAGATCCGAGACACTGGGTCTCTGCTCAGGAAGGGGACAGAGATGCAGCCAGCCCTTCAATTGTGACAGTGGCACCCCTCGACATACAGTCAAATATCTGTGTACTTATATGGATCCCTTCACGGTGCTATGCAAGCACTATGTAGCGATTCAGCCACAGAAATCTTGAAAGATCTTCTTGAAGTTTAAGAAAAACAGCCAATATTTTCAAAAATGAATTAAAAGTAGCTTCAGGTACATCACCTGCCTCTGAGTTTCTCTGCAAATCGCTTTTGGCTTTGCAGTCACATTTTTTTTGCCAAATAATTTCCCTCTCCCTTGTTGCTTCTGAAAGACTCAAACAAAACAAGAGAGCAGAGAGTGAAACTGACTACATACCCAATGCTGACAAATTCACAAAGCAAACTAAAATTGAGATACATTCTCCCCTTTCCTCCATCACCATTCAGTGTTGCCAACTCAGATTTGTAACAAAAATACATTTGGAAAAAAGTGTTCAGACAGCAGCATGTATGATTTTTAAACTGACAGGACCAAATCCTCTAGCGGTTTAAAACTGGCACTGCTCCACTGAAGTTCGTGGAACTGTGCCAGGTTTGCACTAGCAGAGAATTTTGCCCACATTGGCCCTCTAAATATTTAGCTTCACCCCAGCCATTTAGTTTCAGAAGGTGTCCATTTAATCAACATGCAACTAATGATGTTCTCCGCTACAATGCCAAATGCTTTTAAAATGATACTGCTAGCACAAGTGCTGAGAAGTGCTGAAATTTAATAGGATTGCTCCTTGATCTGATAACCTCAGCATCCAGATCAGCACATTGCGTTATACACCAGACTATTTTCTCTAACGCGAACACCCCCCCAAACATACACGCCTTGCTTTTCCAGAGGTTTAAAAATTATGCTAACAATAAGCAAATACAGCATGACCAGATGCCTTCATGGTCAGATGGTTCATTGTTTAAAAAGCTTCAGTTTAAAATTCAAAAGATTGCTAATAGATGCAGTTTTTGGCTGGAGACTGGGAAAACCTCTCTTAAACAAAAGAGTGTGTTGTGATTGGAACTAAAAAGGGAATTACCTTTAAAGATAAGAACTACAAACATTTCCTATTGTAAAACACCCCCAGCCATGTAAACAGCCATTTTCTGTAACTAGCAGTGAGAAAAGTTAAAATATCATCTGCCGAATGCTGCATCTGGCATAATATTTCAACCTGTTGTAACAACAACAATTGTAGGCATATTCAGGATGCAAACAGGCCGTGAAATGTTTTTCATTCAACCCAGATGACCAAACAGGGCAAAATTCCGAGTGATTTTTTTTTTTTTAAATATCATCTTTGTCAGTCTCTAGTACCACAGTGAAAATGGTTTTCAAGTGAAGGAGATACAGATTTCTCACCAAACTACCTAAATGAGCCACCAGATAAAGATACGAACACAACTGTTAACCAGAATGAAGATCCCCAGAGATACAGATGAAAGGCACTGAGACAGAAAAAAGGCCATTTGGCTGGGGGGGGAAGGGGGAGGGGGAGGAACCATTTGAGAATCATCCCTTTTCTATTTACCCCATTCTTCTTCAAAATCCTCTCTGCACTTTGTTGTTTCCAGTTTATACTACAGTAGAATCCTGACTTGAGATTTTAGATTTCAAATATCAGAGGGTAGCCGTGTTAGTCTGGATCTGTAAAAGCAGCAAAGAATCCTGTGGCACCTTATAGACTAACAGACGTTTTGGAGCATGAGCTTTCGTGGGTGAATACCCACTTCCTCAGATGCATGTAATGGAAATATCCAGGGGCAAGTATATATATGTGTGCTAGCAAGCAAGCTAGAGATAACGAGAGATCATCCTCCCTGATTGAACTGACCTCGTTATCTCTAGCTTGCTTGCTAGCACACATATATATACCTGCCCCTGGATATTTCCATTACATGCATCTGAGGAAGTGGGTATTCACCCACGAAAGCTCATGCTCCAAAACGTCTGTTAGTCTATAAGGTGCCACAGGATTCTTTGCTGCTTTTATAGATTTCAAATGTAGGCTTTAAAGGCACACTGTTCAATATTTCACTTACTTGCACTTGATATTAATTGCACTAAGATGGCTTCGCACTTTCAAAAAATCACATTACTAATATTGCTCTGAGTTGTACTGTCTCTTCAGCTTATGCTTCATTCCTTCCCAACCCCCACTCTGCTTTTACAAATGTTGTCTGTGACCAGAGAGCTAGCTTTAAAAAGTCATAGCGCTACTGTATTTGTGACAGCAGATTCTAGCTAGCATCCTATAGCACATGGCTGTGAGAGAGAGATCAGGTTCTGCATGAACCCTGCATTTCTCCATCTGACTTGGGAGCTCTTCAATGGTCTGAAGTTTGTACTTCAGCTGAAATGAGCCATGAGGTTTTGCCAAAAAACTTAAAAGCTGGACTCGCTCCCCTCCCTCCCCACACTTTCTAACAATGTCCTTTCTAGGAGTAAGGGAACAGCAGAGAAGAAAGTGGTTTAGATTAGTTATAAAACAAGTCTTTGTCCGATAATATTACTTTTAAATTTGTATTTTATCCTTCTGTTGATGCACCTCCGTAACTTCTTTTCCCTTCTTTATTGTAGCCATACATTGGACTGACAACTTTAAAGGATCTTTCTACAATAATCCGTAAATCCCTTTCCTGATCCGAGTGCTGCACGACTGTTCTATTTAATGCATGCTCCACTCCCTTTTTGGGTCACTGCCCACAGACTTGCTATTGTACATAACATGGGGTTTCCCTCCCCCTCACCTACATGGTCCTATTAAATAATCAATTCAAATCCCTGTAAGTCAGGTTGCTTTGTTTCTCATCAGCTGCCATCTTGTGATACTTTCAGTACCATCAGTTTAAGAATCAAAGCAGTCAGTTGTGAGAGAGCCAGAAAACCCTGTGAATCCAAGATGGTGGCTATAGCTGCTGCAGGTCAGGAGGAGCATCTGCCGCACTGGGACTGTCATGTGGCAAGGTTGTGTGGGTACCAATAAGATCATGCAAAGCCTTGCTCCCACCCCAAGGGTTACATCTCAGCCTTCCAGTGAGGGCGCGGCGCAGTCTCACATGATGTCATTTGGATGAGCCAGTCACGTATATGCTACACAGCGATTGATCTGAAGCCGAAGTCTGTAGGTTGAAGACAACCCCTCGGAAAATTAGGCTATCAATGCCAGTCTACATCTGCTAACTCTCCCTTCCCCACCCTTCAAATATAAAAAAGTTAAGGGTGTCGTGAGTGTCTGAGTGTCCTGAGCCTCTGTTTGCCAGAAGTTGGGAATGGGTGTCACATTCCTCTCACAGAAGCCAGCGTTCTCAGGGCTCTGAAATGCTCCAGACTTTTTTTTTTTTTAATGCTGTGGTCTTTGACAAAACTCTTGGCACATCTGTTGGTGCTTCATTGTTTTGTGTACATGTGGCTTTGAAGGGGGTATCACATGCCTGTGTGACTCTAGTGCAACCCAATACCGCCTCAACAGCTGCCACAGTCCACATCAAGAGTCCCATAGCGTAGCAGAGTCCTCCACAGGCCAGTGCCTTTCTGACCAAAACAGATTCCAGCTACAACTGAAGATACTGCTACGTTGCAGCTGGAGTGCGATTTCCAGCTTGGGTAGATGCATCTGTGCTAGCTTTGATTGCGCCACTGTGCTAACAATAGCAGAGTAGCTGCAGTGGCCCAGCTGGTGGCACAGGCTAGCCACCTGAATAGATAACAAAAGTCTCACCAGGGGTTGTATAAAGGCACCACCCAGGCCACCACAGGTACACTGATATTTTTAGAATGCTAGCTTCATCAGAGCTAGTGTGGGTACATCTACCCAAAGAGGGATTTACAGATCCTGCTGCAGCGTACACATACCCTTAGAAGGTGGAGTGGAGTGAGGGCTTAAAGTACGGCCCAGTTAAGCTTTAGGACTCAGACAGCATGTTTAAAATTACAATGTCCAGGGACAAGAGAATGCGCCACAGTAAATCCATGAGAATGATCTCCAATCTGAGAATATATGTGACCATGTCTTGAGCATGGACTTCTGGGTTTTGGACCCTGAAAAGACAGGCAATTTGGAAGTAAACCCCAAAGGGGAAGAGGTCATAGACGGCTACTCTGAGACTCTGCACTGCCTCGCTGCTCTCTCTGCGGAGGGTTGATTGCGAGCAAGCCCTGTTTTGGTCCTGATCTGCAACTGTGAACATCTAACTCTACTTCAAGTCAGAGCAGAGAAGCAGCACCGAATAAAAGGAAGATGGGGGACCCCAGAAATGGGGACCCCGTACTTAGGAATTGCCATGCTAGGTCAGCCCCCAAAAACATCTAGTCTAGTATCTGGTCTCGGACAGTAGCCAGCACCAAAGAGAGGTGCAAGAGCTGCCATAGTTGACAATCATGAACTTATCTGGCCAAGAAAGGTGTCAGCTTAATTCAGACAGACAGTGCTGGAGCCAATCTCATTGGGCTGGCCAGGCAGGAGACAGTGTTAAATTACATTTTAGTTGTTTCAGACAACGACTTGCTATTAAATCAGGGCCAGGCAATCATAAAATTCAACATATTCTGAGTTTTTAAAGTCATGCGACTACCTTGGCCACTCTGATTGCGCTTAGCAATTTAAGCCGACCTAGGTAAGCCCCAGTCCTAATCCACGGAGTATCCCTTCCCCAGCTGAAAAATAGAATGTGTTTCTAGCTAGAGAACATCAAAGAGACCTTTCAACTTTTTGCTGAGGAGCCAGATATTCGAGACTAGCACGTAGAGGGTTTGCATTTATTTTTTTAAAATACACAAGCGAGATTTCTAAAAAAGTGACTGATCAGAATCAACAATTCTGTTTAGATTGTTCACCTGCAATCCTCACCATGAAATCTCAATGCCAGATATAATACAGTCTCTACTGAATTATTTTAAAACGTGCAATTTCTTCCTTCCAAAACAGTGGTCTCCACCTTTTTTATCCACAAGATCACTTTTTGAACTTAAGATCAATTTAGGATCTACCTCGCCCCTTCCCCGAGACCCCACCCCTTCCTGGAGATGAGTTTTATGTAACAAGTAGAAGAATCCGTCTCCCTAACAAAAAAGTTATTAGCGATGCATGAACACTAATTTTGAACCCACTAGCAAGATGGGCTCAAAAACGTCTAAGATTGTCCTCTGCTGAGGAGCCCACCCACAACAAAGGGGTGCAGCAGAATTCCTGCCCAGACAGTTTAAATCCGAGGTGCCTTAGAAACACCAGACACATGGTATGAGCTGCAAGACAGACCACTATCTTATATCTGATCAGACCTGTCTCTCTCTCAGCACATCTGAAATCTGGCAGCTCTCCTCAGTTTAAAATTACAGGGAGGGGAGAGTACGTGGGGGGAGAGAGGAAAAGGTTAGTGAGCTCTGTTGTGAATCCAAAACTCCCCAGGGTCAACCCATCCCTAAATTTGACTTGCCACACCCATTACTGAGCTAGCACTTTAAAGCCCTGTCAGTACAAAGTACAAGAGGATAACTGGGGAGGAGGGCTTGGAGAGAAGAAGAGAGATTCACCACCTAACAAAGGGGTGGGCAAATTTTTTGGCCCAAGGGTCACATTGGCATTGCAAAACTGTATGGAGGGCCAGGTAGGGAAGGCTGTGCCTCCCCAAACAGCCTGTCCCCCTCATCCGACCCCACCCTGCTCCTTGTCCCCTGACTGCCCCAACTTCTATCCACACCCCCACACCCTGACGGGGCCCCCCCGGGACTCCCATACTTATCCAGCCCCCACCCCCGTTCCTCCTCCCCTGACCCTGTCCCATCCCCCCAGAACCTCCGCCCATCTAACCACCCCCTGCTCCCTGTCTTCTGGAATCCCTCGCCCCTTATCCAACCCCCCGGCCCACTTACCATGAAGCTCAGAGCAGCATTGTCTGGCGGATGCACCACCCGGCCGGAGCCAGACATGCTGCTGCGTTGCTCTGCAGGAGCTTGCAGCCCCGCGGCCCAGAGTGCTGCCTGTGCGGCGGTGTAACTACGGGGAAAGGGGGACAGTAGGGGAGGGACTGGGGGGGAGCCGCCTCAGCCAGGAGCTGAAGGGCCAGGCAGGACGGTTCCACAGGCCGTAGTTTGCCCACCTCTGATCTAACCAGTGTGAGGAATGAGTTAATGCACTGAATAAATCATGGGCCACCAGAACATTAGGCTAACAAAAATGAACAGGACGAGAAGATGGCTGATGGGGAAGGGGAAAAAGGTGTTGTTTTTTTTTAAATGTCTTAGTCGATGTTAATAGTTTTAGTGGCATCATTTCAAGTACACAGATTTGTCTTTTCCCTTCCCTCCCAATGCCACGATTAACGGCACCTCTGGTGGGGAGTGATCAGGTCAATAGAGGAGCTATTTAAGTGATGGCACTATATTTTGTAACATCACTTCAAAGCCAGCCTCCTCCCTTCCCAGTTTTATAAGTTGTTAGAAGACACAATATTATTATTTAAAACAAAACAGCTCTTTGACTGCCCTTACCATGTAATACTGGTTACCTGAAGAAGCTATGTTAGAAATATGGCTGTCTCTCTCTTATACTCCATTTTCTAACAGGAAATTTAATAGCACTAGCAGATGTGCTCATGCCCCTAGTACGTAAATTTGAATTTTGCATTTGTGTGCCCATTAGGAGGGCATCGAGATTTCAATCCATCAGACATGGAAAATGCAGCCACTGCTGTATCGTACCTGGATTCTATTGTGCCTACAGGCCAATTAACATGGTTTCAGCCAATTTCTTTATTAATGAATTGGTGATCTAATGATAGTCTTGGTCTTTTATCAGAAGCACTTGATTTTAATTCTGTAGAACACTACTGGCTTTATCCCTTTTTAGTTCTAGAAGATTTCAGTGTAAGAGATGTAGGCACCAATAATCACCTGGAAGATGACAAACTCCATATTGAAAGCAGCCAAGTATACAATTTATATTCAGCTTGTTTGGACTATACTTTACCATCTCTGCCTTTATGCCCTATAAAACTTCCCACCCACCTATCGTCCAGGTCTTCCATAATGCAGCCAATGTTTACTTCAACATTTTCTGGAGAAAGGGAGATCATTCTCTCTGTCTCGTAACACAAGACCAAGGGGACATTCAATTAAATTAAAAGATGGCAAATTCAAAACTGATGGAAAAAACACTTTCACACAATGTGTAATTAGATTGTGGAACTCACTGGCACTGGAAGCCATGGAGTCCAAGAACAAGATTATAAAAAGAGACTTAATTATTCTTGATAGCCATATGAATAGCCAATGACGGCAAAACTTTGAAAGGAATATTAAACCTCAGACTTTGAGAGTTAAGCCAGTCGTTAACAAGAAACCCAAAAGAGACCTAGCGTCAGGGGCAGATTAACCACATTTGCTTACTGTGGGGTTCCTACACTGCCCTCCAAAGCATCCAGTGATGGCCACTGCCAGAGACCAGATACTAGACTAGATGAACCTCAGGTCTGATCCAGTCTGGAATTCTTACATTTTTGCAATACTAAATCTCAAATTCATATTCAAGTCTGCAGGTTTTCAGAATGAAAACAGAAAGCTATTTCAACAGAGCCTGCCATTGTGAAAAATCAAGACTGGATTCTTGGGACCACCTTCTGATGGCTGGTGGAGCTGCAGATCACAACAGCAGTGCAAAGGGTGTGGGGGGGGGAGGTGTGGGGAGTATAACTTTTGTGTGCATAATTCAGCAGAAACTCTTCTAGCCAGGAGCAAGAGACTTCAGCACTGCAGAGATTCCTCCCCACTCCCGCCTGGCTAGAAAGATGTTTGTGGCAATTTCAAGGCCTTGGAGGGATGTATTCTGGGGAAGGGAGGAAACAGTCTGATCCTCATCAGTGGGAGGGGGGAGGAGTGAGGGAGGGGGGAGAGTGAGATCTATATTTAATTAAGGGACGGCGGGGGGGGGGTGTCAAACATCCTTTACACTGAAGTCTTCTAGAACTTAAAAGGGATAAAACCATTAGAGTCCTACAGAAATAGATCAGAGTTTTGCAGCAGTTACTTTAAAATACTAAAGAATTTAGCAGGCAGGAAGATGCTTTCTATATTTTTTTTCCTGAGACATTCTCTAGTACTCCACAGTACAGATGCGTTCTTATTCAACCCTACGGGATGATTTACCAAGCCCTATAGAAAGGTTACTGCTTTCTAATAAATTTTAGAGAACTTTTCCAGAAAATAAGGAATACAAAAAAGACAAACCCATGTCCATTTCTCTCTCTCTCTCACACGCACACATGCACACACTTAAAGTCTCTTACTTTTTTCTTACTGCAGTAGATCTGCCATTTCTTTTCTGCTGGAAGTGCAAACATGGCTTCTCGGTGTTTGTCTGTGAGGTCAAGTTCATCCTGGGGGGGAAAAACACAAACACACAGAATTTTAATCACAAATAAATAAAAATCAGGTAGGTAACATAAGTCAACGAAGAGATACACCATAGCATAATGACCACCACATAACCTCCCTCCCAAAAAGACTATTGATTTGTCAGGATCAATAATGATAAATTATCTTTATTATTATGACTTCTGTTTGACTTTGGCATCACAGCTGGATTCCAGGAGCAAGTAGGATGTAAATCTCTTTGCACCGTTCCATCTGGAAACCCCCTTTATTACATTTAGAAAGACATGCACTTTACCAAGTACACTCATCCAAGCAAGAGCTGGACCCAAACTTCTTATATATTACAGAAGGCTGAAAGTAACTGTAGAGAACAGAGAGTTAAAGCTTCATATGGAGTAGTAT
The DNA here is from genome assembly GCF_007399415.2 of Gopherus evgoodei. Classification (NCBI taxonomy): domain Eukaryota; kingdom Metazoa; phylum Chordata; order Testudines; family Testudinidae; genus Gopherus; species Gopherus evgoodei. The sequence goes on along the minus strand of NC_044325.1, from coordinate 14,003,602 downwards.
GTCTAAGACAAGCATGATGCAGAATGGATAACTAGGACCTTCCCAACCAACTGGAATAATCAGTTCTAGTCTGCATATCCTCATGGAAGCAAGACTACTCCAATCATCCACATTCTTATTATTTGTATGACAGCAGTACCTAGAAGGTGCAACCAAGATTGCTATCCCACTGTCTTAGGTGTGGTATAAACACTTAGCAAGAGCCGGCAACAATCCCAAAGACTTTACAGTCTTAACACACAGGACCAGCAAATTGCTGGAGAAAGGAACTGGTGATATCCTCATTTTACAGATGGGGAACTGATGCACAGCAAATGTAAGTGACTTACCCAAGGTCACACAGAAAGGCTGCGGTAGGGGCAGGAATTGAACCCAAAACTCCGGAGTTCATTCCAATGCCCAGAGTTTGTATGAGCATGGCTGTACAAGGGATGCAAGAACTCACTTCAATAAGGGACGGAGGGAGGGAAGGAGCGATAGTTCAGTGGTTTGAGCATTGGCCTGCTAAACCTAGGGTTGTGAGTTCAATCCTTGAGGGGGCCATTTAGGGAACTAGGGTAAAAATCTGTCTGGATTGGGGATTGGTCCTGCTTTGAGCAAGGGGATGGACTAGATGACCTTCTGCGGTCCCTTCCAACCCTAATCTTCTATGAATCTACCAGATTTGCTGCAGAAGTCTCCTGTATCTCAACACTCTGTCTACTCTCCTTTGCAACTGGAAGACCTATGGAGCTCAAGGCAGACCATGGTTGTGACTTGAAAAAACACAGTATCATCCTGAAACTAGTACCTGAGTTCAGTGTGCCACAGAGAGTCCTCCCTCATGTCCAACTCCATTGGCAAGAGCTAGAAATATAAGCTGTATTTTTATAATTAAGAAATTCATGAAGAGACGCTCCACTGCCCTAGGGTTTCCGCTGTGCTAGGGTGTTTTGTTTAAGACAGCCATTAGGTTGGCCACATTTTTTGCGTATGGAGAAACCATCTATTTTTACTTTCAAGTCTCGTTAAGAAACATGCCAGTCATCAGGAGACTAGAACATTCTCACAACATCAAGGTCTCCGGCAGCTAGACGTACATCAAGGCTTTTAATCAGGAAATTAAATAAATCCATATCTAGGCAGAGAGAAAGGTGTTTTTCCAAGTGAACACTGATCCTAGGGATGTGGATTTTCACCAGCCTAAAAGCATGTTGTCTGATGGATGTTTTGGTGCTGTAGACAGACATTTTGACCATCCATCATACAAATGGCCCTAGGAACAGACCAGTGCGTTCATCAACCTCAGGATCTGAGACACAAGCTCTGCGGCTTTTTTAGCGTACATGAGTTTGTCTAGCTGAATTTTTATTAATAAAATTATTTGTTTTTTTTTGTAAGGTGGCAGCCTCCAGGGGCCCATTCAGGGATCCGAGGCCCCACTGTCCTGTGCACAGTGCAAACACAGAACAAGAATAATGGTCCCCGCCTCAAAAAATGTACAAGGCATGCAGCTAGGGTTGCCAATTTTGGTTGGACGTATTCCTGGAGCTTTCATCACATGACAATCTTTAATTAAAGATTAACCTTTAATTCCTAGAGACTCCAGGACAAACCTGGAGGGCTGGCAGCTGGTATAATCCAGGCACACATTCCATTCAGTATAATCCAGGATATACGAAAGTAAGTCCACGTCTTGTAAAACAAAACCTAAAAATTATGGCCATGCATGCACAAAGCAAACCAGTTCATAGTACAAGTCACCCTGTACAGAGGCATGTATCCTGGGGTTTTCTTGATTACAGTAAAAAGGAAACTAAGTAGTTTAAAAAACTGATGCTTTATCATTGAACACCTCCTTTGGTAGAAGCTATTGTGCACCACAATGCTATTCACTTACAGTACATTTCTAGTGTGTAGAAGGGGGAAAACATATAGTCAGAAGTGAGCTGGATACAAATTTATCTAAAAACCCATTGCACATATTTGATTTCACTTCCCCAAAGACATTAGCCCAGCTCGGAACAGGTATCTTGGAACATTTTCAATTACACACAAATTAAGGAGCTTTAAGTCCTATATTTATTGATTATATGTTCAAATCAATGCGCAAACTGACTTTGCTAGTACGTGCAAGAAGATTTACAACAAAGTTCTGGATTTCTCGAAGCACCGATTACTACAGCAATCATTACAGTTAAAAAAAATTCTACTAAGCAAAATAAGTTGATAAGAAAAAGGAATAAAAATCCAAGCAAAAAAGGGCAAAAGAACCTCCCATCTTTTTTCAGCCACACACAATCAACAAGCCCTGCATTAGGGCATGATCCAGCATCCACTGAAATCTGTGATGATGTTATGGCTAAGGAAAGGATGAGGACTTGAGAAATCAAGGCTCAATATTTGACTCCACAACAGGCTTCCTCTATAACCTGCGTCACGTCACAATCTTGATGCCTCAGCTCCTCATCTGTAAAATGGAGTTAATACTGTACTTCCTCTCTCTCATCCTTGTTTATTTAGACTGTAAAGCTCTTTGGAAAAAGTGACAGTCTCTCACTATGTGTGTGTGTGTAGTGCCCAGCACAACGGGGCATTGATTTCAGATGGGGCCTCTATACACTGATAATAAATGTTATGAAAATGGTTGCACAAGTCTAATGGCTAAACATGGGAGATGTAACTTTAAAAACAAACTCCCATGGGGTATGATTTATAGACTGCCATTGCTTTATATTTTAAAGTTAGACTCTCAATAATATTTACTGCATTGTAAACAACTTGTGCAGAAGTCAAGATTTATTGACCTAAGTGGAAATAGAGATCTAGGCAAAGATAGAACTGGGTGAAGAATGGATGTTTTGGGCTCCTGAGCAATTCTGAAAATTTGAAGGAAATAAAAAGTTTTGTTTCAGGGGGCTGAACCAAACTTTTCCAAAACTTTTCAGTAATCAAAAAATGTCAAGTGTGGTTGAAACTGTTCATTTTGAGCTGACTTGAAAAAATTTGTTTTGAGTTTAGGCATGTTGACAAAAACAAAGGAGGATTAGTCTGACAAAACGGCCAGAGGAAAAGAAGGTGGTCGTGGTGTTGAGAGTAGAACACACGGTAGATGCGTAGACTATAGATTTTTTTATACATTTTCAAGTTGTAAAAATTTATTTATCCTTAACACAGTATGTTTCACTGCATTCAACTTCCAGGGTTTAACTGTAGAACACAGCACTGCATTACTCAGAAACACCTACGCAATGACATCCTACATTATACTTGAAAGAGGCATGTTTAAGTCAATAACGTGGCAACAAATGAACATGAAATTCCCCATAATCAGTGACTAATGAGTGTTATTGTCAGCAAAAACAGAAACAGAAAAGTGAAGGCCTGATTCTTCACAGTAGTTTAGATCCATGGAAACTAGGCTGTACTGTGTGTTTAAGGCATTTCTGGCTTTTGGGATTTTATGTACTATCACAGAGGATTTCTATCCCATTAAATCCTCCCAGAGGATTTCTCTCTCCATGGACACTCAAAATGAAGCAGCCACGGATTGTCCTTCAACCTCACAATCTCTTTGAAACTGGGGAAAGGAAGAGAAATTCTATTTCAAGTTTTTGAAGCCAACAGTTCACTCGATTTACAAGGTTCACTTGCAACTCTGCCGCAGAGCCAGAAAAGTGCATAGTTGCAGTGTGAAACCTCAAATTCCTGCGTAGATCCAATTAACAAGCATGCACTAATCAGACACTGGAAGAGTCCCGCCAACAAGCGACTTTGTAGCCCATTTGCGCTCTCATTCTTAAATCGGGTGAATCTAGTCCCCGTCTCAGTGATAGAAGGAGAACACAGGCTAGTCTGGCATAGTAGAGGCTGGATTCTTCACACACACACACACACACACACACACACACACACACACACACACACACACACACACACACACACACCTCTCTACCTCCTTCCATTGCACTTCAGCCCTGTCCTCCACCAGCCTTGCCACTCCACTCTTGGCACACTCCCGCAGAAAGATTTGCCATTTTAAATATTCCATTTCCATTACAACTAAGGCACGTAAAATAATGAACACAATCTGCTACTAAAAGGAAGTCTCTACCCAGAATGTTTTTACTGGAAACTGATATGCTACTTTCAAATATTTATCCCATACAGTTAAACTATTAACCTTTAGATGAGGAAACCCACTTGCACGTCCAAACTCTATTTGAAGATGAGTTTGAAAACACATTGGGGATTTAATTCAAATGGCTTTATAGGTTGCTTCTGGTAGATACAACATAGCAACGTAACGATTTGCTTTGCTAACATTTCAAGGCATTTCACTGGAAGCAACTGTGGCGGCTCTGAAGTCTCTCGCCCCTAAGCACAAGTAGTGCCAGCTGCTAATATTCAGTTTTTCTTTCAAAGTTCGTTTTTAAACCAGGAGGGTTTTAAGCTCATTACTTTGAATGGTGAACTGTGTAGCAAAGAGCATTGGGAAGCACTACTGTGTGTTTAGTGTAGTTTCCTTTCCGGGAGAGAAAGCAGCAAAATGTAAAGCGTGGGGTGAATGCTGTGTCTGGAGTAATAGCATTGAAGGGTTCAGAAGCAAAGGAGAATGTAAGAGCTAGAGTGAGCAAGGAGGGTAAGCCATGACAAACAAGAGTCCCTGCCTTGAAAGTGCTTACAGTATAAAAGTGCAGCCATAAGAAAGAGGGCTCCAAGCTGGAATGCTCCACAGAACCGGTGTTTTTGGAAGGGAGCTTGCCAGACATCCATGACAGGTTGTTCTAACAAGGCACAAAAACTGGGCTATGCAAGCAAAAATCAGACCTAGGAAGCAGGAGGTGGGAATGGAAAGACTTGTGCAGAAGTTAGGTTGTGCAAGAACCTACATGGGCAACAGAAATTAGATAAGAGAGACCTCTCAATCTAGCACACAAAGATATAACGAGATACAATCGCTGGAAATTCAGTCTAGACAAATTCAGACTAGGAATAAGATGCATTTTTGAACAGTGAGGATAATTAACCAATGGAACAATTTACCAAGGGTTGGGGTGGATTCTCCATCACGGGACATTTTAAAATCAAAATAGGATGTTTTGCTTAAAAAAAGATGCTCTAGTTCAACCACAACTATTGGATCTGAAGCAGGAATTAATGCAGGGAAATCCTATGGGCTGTGTTATGCAGAAGGCCAGACTAGACAATCACAATGGTCCTTTAAAATCTACCAAAAGGTTTGAAGGACTTTGATCTTGATGCAGACTGGAGCATAAGCTACTGGAGGGACCTAAAAAGGGAAGACATGACTGATGTGGTAGGAGATGTTTTTTATGAACCTGGAGGGGAGAGGGACAGAAGAGGTGGGGAGTCATAGCGGTGATCACAGTAGAAGTTGAGATGAGAGATGACATGGGCATGACCAAGGAATTTCAGAGCATTTTTATTCTTAACTATTTTTGTTAATATATTATCTGTATCATTCCAGGAAAAGACACAGGACTTAGCAGAGCTGGGATACATTGGAAAAATGAGACATCGTCAATGAAAGAAACATTCAACAACTCGAACAGTAAGAGATCCAAATTCCAACCCTGACTAGTTGGTGTAAAACTCCACTCACCAAGGCTCTGCAGTAGGGCACGGAGTATCATAGAATCACAGAATATCAGGGTTGGAAGAGACCTCAGGAGATCATCTAGTCCATCCCCCTGCTCAAAGCAGGACCAATTCCCAGACAGATTTTTGCCCAGATCTCTAAATGGCTGCCGCAAGGATTGAACTCAACCCTAGGTTTAGCAGGGCAATGCTCAAACCACTGAGCTATACCTCTTCCCTTTACTATCCCTCCTCCTTTTGTACTATTTTAGCCTAACTCAGTGTCCTTCCGTCCCGGGAAGATCTGCTAATCTAGTAATTTAACCCTTTCCTGAGTGTCATGTATGTCACAGTGGAAAGCTTGTGTATTCAGTAAACCAACAAATCCCAATCAATCAGTGAAAGTGGCAGGAAGGGAGGAAGTGCTGGGCTTTTACAAAAAACTCAGTAACAAAGTTCAGCCATCACCAATTCATCCAGAGGAAGTTTTAAAGTGAAGTCACTTGGCAAAAATAAGTTTATCACATGGGAATACAGGAATGACAGCACCGAGGAGCATCCAAATACTCAAGGGGAGATTTTCAAAGGCAAAAAGGGCAGCTAGGCGCCTATTTGGTCTTGAATATTTCTGGGAGTTGGGTGCCTTGGAAAATCTCCCCCTTATTTTATATTCGCTGATATTTAATAGCATCAAAGTACATGTCACAACATGATCCTACCAATCCTTTGGATGGACACCAGGCTGTTGTCATTAGATCCAGCTCCTGAATCTATCATGTTTCTAAGCTCCTGGGTCTGGAGAATGACCAATCACGGTTCCTCATTCTAGGTCTCTCAAGCGCACTCCCAGGGTGCAGACTGCACATCCAATGCTCTTCTTGGGCAATGGGACTTTGCAGTCTGACTGCCTGGACCCTGGAACAAGTGCCACAGGCCTCCCAGTAGCTTAGCCAAGTTCCCCAGGGTCCGCCTGGCTAGGAGCACTCTAGTTTTCTAGTTTCACCATTCAGGGACCACATGGCAGTAAAACAAGTACACATGGGCTTAGCAACGGAATTTCTGGTTTCCTTTTTCCCTGTAAACAGCACTAGAGCCAGATCGGAAAAAAACAAACTCCTGGCTGCATTCCCCTTGGTGTGACCTTACCGCCCCCAGAAGTCCTGGGTCTGACCAGACTTCTTATGCTAGGAGGTTCTTCCAACCTTCTTGGTCACGTGTCATGCCTCTGGCAGTGGAATGACCTCTTGCTTAGAAAAGCAGCCTCCTTTGAAAACAATCTGTCATCTTTCTCATCCATTTCTTTGGGGAATTTCCAAGCTCCAGCTCCCCTTCCCTGCCCACCCATCCCCAACTCTGGTTGGCTTTGGGGTATATGTAGTCAAATTAAATAGCCCCTGCGAGCAGCAAACCCATTGTTCCACTAGGGCAGAGCCACTCTGTGTTGATTTCCTTTGATTCCTCTGTCACTGCTTCCCAAATGTGGCCTCTCCAGTCGATGTCTAGTCCCGGCTACAAGACAGATGCTCTGAATAAACAGTGACGGTTATCCTCAAAGTAGCATTCAAAAGACAACATGGAACGCATAACTTGGCGCAGACCTATTCCCAATCTGTCACAGTGTCAGCTGGAAAAAACTGGGCTATGTCCATGCAAATCAAACTAATCAAAGCTGGCAGCTCCAGTTATTGCATCATAAAGAGTCAGTATATGTGCATATCTCCATGGCAACACCACAGTCCTGTTCTGTTTTGTACAGTGCCTAGCACTATAGGGGCCTGGTCTGTGACTGGGGCTCCTAGGTGCAACTACAATACAAACAAACAATCTGCCAGTCAGTGTTGTGACAGACCCAGGCCATTGGGGTACAGGAGTCTGGTAGAGGGCAAATATACTGGTCAATGGCTGAGTAGTTTTCTGTTCCCTGAGTGAACAGAGCAGGGGCTGCACTAGAGTAATCAGGAACCTGCTAGAACCAATTCAGGCAGACAAGCTGATCAAAGAGAAACTGCTGAGCTTCAGTTCATCTGCAAATTTGACACCATCAGCTCAGGATTAAACAAAGACTGTGAATGGCTTGCCAATTACAGAACCAGTTTCTCCTCTCTTGGTTTTCACACCTCAACTGCTAGAACAGGGCCTCATCCTCCCTGATTGAACTAACCTCATTAGCTCTAGCTTGCTTGCATATATATATCTGCCCAGCCCTCTGATACATAAGCTGATAAGAACACCTGCAGCCAATCAAGGCAGGCTAATCAGGGCACCTGGGTTTAAAAAGGAGCTCTCTCCAGTCAGATGGGGAGGAGCCAGAGGAGAGGAAGTGCGTGTGAGGAGCTGGGAGCAAGAGGCACAAGGAGCTGAGAGTGAGAGGCTGTGCTGCTGGAGGACTAAGGAGTACAAGCGTTATCAGACACAAGGACGAAGGTCCTGTGGTGAGGATAAAGAAGGTGTTTGGAGGAGGCCATGGGGAAGGAGCCCAGGGAGTTGTAGCTGTCATGCAGCTGTTACAGGAGGCACTATAGACAGCTGCAATCCACAGGGCCCTGGGCTGGAACCCAGAGCAGAGGGCGGCCCTGGGTTCCCCCCAAACCTCCCAACTCCCGATCAGACACAGGAGGAGTTTATCTAGACTGTAGAGGAAGATCACTGAAGTGAGCAAATCTGCCAATAAGTGCAGGACCCACCAAGGTAGAAGAGGAACTTTGTCACAGTGTATATGGTGTCAAGTTTCAAGTGGCCTATTTATCTCACGGAATTTCTTTTACACAATGATGAGCACAGCCTACGTTCATTAAACGATTACCAGGTTTATGCAACCAAACTCAGGCTCCTTCCTCTGCCTGTCTTAACTGGAATTAAGAACAGTTGGATGGTTGCAAAGCAGCTTTTTGAAGTGCAAGCAACAGCACCACTTTCTTAGGACTGCTGGGCAAATACTTGTGAATGGACATTAAACGCTTTTGTAGAAAGAATCTCTGAATGAACTAAAACCCGTTAGCTTGACGAGATAAAGAAATGAATTGCAGGTTGGGATGGTGCGTGCACTGCTCTTTGTCACTGCAGAGTTAGGTTGGTGCAAGGAAGATTATGTCGACCTATGGAAGAGTCTACATTTAAATTTCGCTGCCACAGATGCAACTCCCCTGCTACGCTGACTTAATTCCACCAGTGGTGTAGAGCCGAGGTCGACGCTGTGTGGTCGTAAAGACACTGCATTGCTTATGCCAACTGTCACTGGCTTTCAGGAGGCATCCTACAATGCTCCACACTGACAGTACTGTACAACCAATACAAGTGTTCCTGTTAGGACAAGCTCCACCGACACAAGCAGCAAAGTGTAGACATGCACAAGTGATGTAATTACTGTGGCGGCTGTATGGTAATGTACGTTAGGTCAACTTAATTTTGCAGTGCATACATGGCCGTAGCCTAGTCTGTCCTATGATGCTGGACAAACACTTGGGTAACTGTGTAGTTTTCAAACACAGCATGTTGAGGAGACTGTTATAAGGAGGGGGAAAATGAATTTATGCAAAATGTAGCAGGGCTCAGTTGTTGGTATTTTTTATAAACGTCTTTAAAAATCAGATGTTTACATTGTGGTTTTTCCTCCACATTTAACAGTAAGCAGCAACCACCGGACCAGTGAATGAGTAGTAGTATAAAAAGCAGGTCAACATATGATTGCAGGATGTAATTACATGGCTATCGCTAAACATTTCAAGGACTGTGATGAGTCCACAGGGATGAGAAACTCAAGCAGACATGGGAGGAAAGTTTGTAGAAATTTTGGTGATGCCCAGAACCCACCCCCTCAAACTCCGCCTCCACTTGCCTATGGCTCTGGGCGGGGTTTCAGGGGAGAGGTCTGCGGTGCAGGTCCTGGGCTGGGGATTAGGGTGCAGGAGGGGTGCAGGCTTTGGGAAGGAGTTTGGGTGCTGGGTGCAGGCTCTGAGCTGGGGCACAGAGTGAGTGTGAAGGAGGGGGTGAGGGGTGCAGGCTTTGGGACGGAGTTTGGGTGCAGGCTCGGCTGGGGCGATGTAGGAAGGGGGAGGTGGTGCACGCTGAGGCAGAGGATCAGGCTGCAGGGGAATGAGGGTTGGGGCTGAGGGGTTCATGATGCAGGGGGGCTCAGAGCTGGGGCAGAGGCTCAGGGTGCAGGGGGATGAGGGTTGGGGCTGAGGATGAGGGTTTGGGGCATTGGAGAGGCTCAGGGCTAGGGCAGAAGAGCAGGGTATGGGCAGCCTGCCTTGCCATTAGTGGATTGCAGGCGCTAGGACCCTGGGGCAGCAGACAGCAGTTCTGCTGGGAGCCAATCTGCAAGCAGGCAGGGACACGGCGGAGGGGGGACGCAGGGGGAGGGGTGGAAGGCGGAGGCCGGGACCCGCTCCAGGCATGGCCACAGAGGGGTGGGGCGGTGGGGGGAGACCCGCGGGGGCCAGGGCCCGATCCAGGCAGGGCCGGGGGAGAGACCCAGCTCCAAATATTGCTGGAGCAGGGCACCCGGCCCTGAATATTCCTGGAGCCCGGGCACCTCGAGCCCATATAACTCACCGCCTATGCAAGCAGATGGATTAGAAGGATGTCAAGAATACTAGCTGATCAGAAACTAGAACTTTTCTTCTTTAAACTGAGCCTCACTTTTAAAAATAGGTGGCGATTTTGAAAACATTTTACATTAACTGGTGCAATATGGCAATTTAAAACACACTGGTTGAAGTCCGCATCTATTTCTTTTCTTGGAGGTCACACCCATGTTTCTGTTTCTTTCCAGTCGTTCTTCTCAGAGGTAATCAATTTGATATACTCAAGTATGCTGCAGTATGAAGGAAAGTTGCCATCAGCATTTTTTCCTCTGGACCCCACCTAATCCTGTCCTTCCTTTAAGAAAATGCGTTGCCTCTTGTGACCTCTTTGTTGATGTCAAATGGAAACTTTTTTCTTGCTGTTTAATTAAAACACATGGTACCTGCGGAGCGCGGATTACTGGACCGACCACTCTGAAAACAGTGTTTCACTGCAAGCCACTGCACCCAAGAGTCAAAACATCCTAGCTGGACTGTGGCACTATTATGGGAACACGAGCTCCTCACTTTAAATCCTCCTAATATTTACAGTTACAGGCTCACTTTGAAAACAAAATAAATAGTCACTCTTGTCTTATTGATGATCTGTTACTGTGAAAGACAGCTAGTTCTGGAGATTAATACAAAGCATAAATCAAATAGACCGTAAGTGTCTCTGGGCAATGACTGCACCTGATGCGTCTATCCTGTACTGCAATAAGTAGAGTTGGCACTAGAGTGACCAGATGGCAAGTGTGAAAAATGGGGACAAGGGGTGGGGGTAATTGGCACCTATATAAGAAAAAGCCCCAAATATCAGGACTGTCCCTATAAAATCAGGACATCTGGTCACTCTAGTTGGCACTTAACTGAAGGTTTCAGTCAGAGGTGCCTGAATTCAGGCACCTAAGTCTGTATTTATATACCTAATAAGTGGCCAGGTTTTTACAAGGTGCCAAGAACCCCAAGTGCTGCAGAAGTCAAGAGAGCAGCAAGGACTCCGCACCTCTAAAAAGAAAAAAAAAAACAGGTCAGTTTATTAGGTATATAGATACGGATTTAGATGCCTAATAGGAGGCACCCATGTTCAACTGATTTTGTACTCATGAATGATTGGTTTTGCAGCAAACTGCTCAAAAATTGCCCAGCTGTGTACCACCAAAGATACACTGGAGGATCCAACAGGGAATACAAAAAGTGTTATTGAAACATCACTGAGATGAACAGCTATGCACGCAGGACTGGACTTTGCTTATTATGTGCACCTACTGGGGCTATGCGAGAGGAAGAGGCAGCTCCTAATCGATTTTGGACATTGATATAATGTGAAACTGGGCTCCCTGGATACAAGAGATGCCTATTCTGGGGAGAACAGTAGAGCTTGGTTTTCTTACAGCCCTGGACTCCTAAATGTCGACCTCTGCTATGGAGAGATTTCCACTGAAAGAGCCCAGAGCTCCTGGTTCTGTTGTTTTTGACACTCCCACCCAGTAGAACAAGTGTGATTTTCACTCTCAGACTGTACAAAGCAAAGAGATATCCCTGGAGGATGGAATTTCTGGATCTTGTGATTCAGCTCCTTAGTGAGATGTTTAGCACAAGCTGGCAGCAGCTGGCATTATAATATGCAAGTTCCCTCTTGCTCAACTAATATTCTTTGTAGCTGTGCTCACATTCTGCTTAATGTCTAGGATATACTCTTGAGCTAACCTCTCTCTCTTTAAGGCAACCCAATTTGTAAAGCTAATAAAGATAGGGAATTCCATTTTGGGGTGCTCTGTGGAGGGGGAAGTTTTTTGCTCCAATCTTGAGGAAAGCAGTGGCGTAGGGGTCTTTAAGGTCTATCCACACTTAAAATGCTACTGTGGCACAGCTGCACCACTGTAGTACTTCAGCATAGACACAATCTATACAGATGGGAGGGATTCGCCCATCGGCATAGGTAATCCATCTCCCCAAGAGATGGTAGCTAGGTCAATGGAAGAATTCTTTTGTTGATCTAGCTCTGTCTACACAGGGACTTAGGTCAGCTTAATGCCGCAACTCAGGAGTGTGGATTTTTCATGCCCCTGACAGATGTAGTTAAAGCAATCTAATTATCTAGCATAGACAAGGCCTCAGGGACAGGGGAATTATGATTCCCTTTCTTAGCATGGTGCTCTGACGAAGACTACCTTTGGGGTCAGTGACAGTGGACGGAATGGCACTGATATTGGATATACTTACACACAGAAAACTGGAAATGAAGTTGTCATAACTATAAAGGGAAGAGCAGCAAAGAATCCTGTGGCACCTTATAGACTAACAGACGTTTTGGAGCATGAGCTTTCGTGGGTGAATACCCACTTCCTCAGATGCATGTAATGGAAATATCCAGGGGCAGGTATATATATGTGTGCTAGCAAGCAAGCTAGAGATAACGAGGTCAATTCAATCAGGGAGGATGAGGCCCTGTTCTAGCAGTTGAGGTGTGAAAACCAAGAGAGGAGAAACTGGTTCTGTAATTGGCAAGCCATTTACAGTCTTTGTTCAATCCTGAGCTGATGGTGTCAAATTTGCAGATGAACTGAAGCTCAGCAGTTTCTCTTTGAAGTCTGGTCCTGAAGTTTTTTTGCTGCAGGATGGCCACCTTAAGGTCTGCTATAGTGTGGCCAGGGAGGTTGAAGTGCTCTCCTACAGGTTTTTGTATATTGCCATTCCTAATGTCTGATTTGTGTCCATTTATCCTTTTCCGTAGAGACTGTCCAGTTTGGCCGATGTACATAGCAGAGGGGCATTGCTGGCATATGATGGCGTATATTACATTGGTGGATGTACAGGTGAATGAACCAGTGATGGTGTGGCTGATCTGGTTAGGTCCTGTGATGGTGTCGCTGGTGTAGATATGTGGGCAGAGTTGGCATCGAGGTTTGTTGCATGGATTGGTTCCTGAGTTAGAGTTATTATGGTGTGGTGTGTAGTTACTGGTGAGAATATGTTTCAGGTTGGCAGGTTGCACAGGCGTGCACAGGCAGAAATCGTGGAACAACAACATCGCTTGCCTCACAACCTAAGTTGTGCAGAACGCAATGCCATCCACAGCCTCAGAAACCACCCTGACATTATCATCAAAGAGGCTGATAAAGGAGGTGCCGTTGTCATCATGAACAGGTCTGACTATCAAAAGGAGGCAGCCAGACAACTCTCCAATACCAAATTCTACAGGCCACTTCCCTCAGATCCCACTGAGGAATACACTAAGAAACTACAGCATCTACTCAGGACACTCCCTACACTAACACCAGAAGAAATCAACATACCCCTAGAGCCCCGACCAGGGTTATTCTATCTACTACCCAAGATCCACAAACCCGGAAATCCTGGACGCCCCATCATCTCGGGCATTGGCACTCTCACTGAAGGACTGTCTGGATATATGGACTCTCTACTCAGACCCTATGCCACCAGCACTCCCAGCTATCTCCGCGACACCACTGATTTCCTGAGGAAACTACAATGCATTGGTGACCTCCCAGAAAACACCATCCTAGCCACCATGGATGTAGAGGCTCTCTACACGAACATCCCACACACAGATGGAATACAAGCTGTCAGGAACACTATCCCTGATGATGCCACAGCACAACTGGCTGCTGAGCTCTGTGCCTTTATACTTACACACAACTATTTCAAATTTGATGACAATATATATCTCCAGATCAGTGGCACTGCTATGGGCACCCGCATGGCCCCACAATATGCCAATATCTTCATGGCCGACCTGGAACAACGCTTCCTCAGCTCTCGTCCACTCACACCCCTTCTCTATCTACGCTACATTGATGACATCTTCATCATCTGGACCCATGGGAAGGAGACTCTGGAAAAATTCCACCATGATTTCAACAGCTTCCACCCCACCATCAACCTCAGCCTGGACCAATCTACACGGGAGGTCCACTTTCTTGACACCACGGTGCAGATAAGTGATGGTCACATTAACACCACCCTATATCGAAAGCCCACCGACCGCTATGCCTACCTTCATGCCTCCAGCTTCCATCCCGGGCACATCACACGATCCATTGTCTACAGCCAAGCACTGAGGTACAACCGCATCTGCTCTAACCCCTCAGACAGAGACCAACACCTACAAAATCTCCACCAAGCATTCTCAAAACTACAATACCCGCATGAGGAAATAAGGAAACAGATCAACAGAGCCAGACGTGTACCCAGAAGCCTCCTACTACAAGACAAACCCAAGAGAGAAACCAACAGGACTCCACTGGCCATCACATACAGCCCCCAGCTAAAACCCCTCCAACGCATCATCAAGGATCTACAACCCATCCTGGACAATGATCCCACACTTTCACAGGCCTTGGGTGGCAGGCCAATCCTTGCCCACAGACAACCTGCCAACCTGAAACATATTCTCACCAGTAACTACACACCACACCATAATAACTCTAACTCAGGAACCAATCCATGCAACAAACCTCGATGCCAACTCTGCCCACATATCTACACCAGCGACACCATCACAGGACCTAACCAGATCAGCCACACCATCACTGGTTCATTCACCTGTACATCCACCAATGTAATATATGCCATCATATGCCAGCAATGCCCCTCTGCTATGTACATCGGCCAAACTGGACAGTCTCTACGGAAAAGGATAAATGGACACAAATCAGACATTAGGAATGGCAATATACAAAAACTTGTAGGAGAGCACTTCAACCTCCCTGGCCACACTATAGCAGACCTTAAGGTGGCCATCCTGCAGCAAAAAAACTTCAGGACCAGACTTCAAAGAGAAACTGCTGAGCTTCAGTTCATCTGCAAATTTGACACCATCAGCTCAGGATTGAACAAAGACTGTGAATGGCTTGCCAATTACAGAACCAGTTTCTCCTCTCTTGGTTTTCACACCTCAACTGCTAGAACAGGGCCTCATCCTCCCTGATTGAATTGACCTCGTTATCTCTAGCTTGCTTGCTAGCACACATATATATACCTGCCCCTGGATATTTCCATTACATGCATCTGAGGAAGTGGGTATTCACCCACGAAAGCTCATGCTCCATAACGTCTGTTAGTCTATAAGGTGCCACAGGATTCTTTGCTGCTTTTACAGATCCAGACTAACACGGCTACCCTCTGATATAAAGGGAAGGTAACAGCCCTCCTACGTACAATACTATAAAAATCCTTCCTGGCCAGAGACACCAAAATCCTTTTACCTGTAAAGGGTTAAGAAGCTCAGATAACCTGGCTGACACCTGATCCAAAGGACCAATAAGAGGACAAGATACGTTCAAATCTTGGTGGGGGGAAGGCTTTGGTTTGTGCTCTTTGTTTTGGGGGTGGTTCACTCTTGAGACTATGAGCGACTGGACATCAATCCATGCTCTCCAAATCTTTCTGAACAAGTCTCATATTTCAAACTTGTAACAACCTGGCAAGGCGTGTCAGGTTTAACTTTGTTTTCTCAACTTGTAAATGTTCCTTTTTGCTAAGAGGATTTACCTCTGTTTGCTGTAGCTTTGAACCTAAGGCTAGAGGGGGTTCCTCTGGGCTCTTTCAATCTGATTACCCTGTAAAGTTATTTTCCATCCTGATTTTACAGAGATCATTTGTACCTCTCTTCTTTAATTAAAAGCCTTCTTTTTAAGAACCTGATTGATTTTTCCTTGTGTTAAGATCCAAGGGGATTGGATCTGGACCTACCAGGAATTGATGGGGGAAAGGAGAGAGGATAGTTAAATTCTCTTTGTATTAAGATCCAAGGGGATTGGATCTGGACCTACCAGGAATTGATGGGGGAAAGGAGAGAGGATAGTTAAATTCTCTTTGTATTAAGATCCAAGGGGATTGGATCTGGACCTACCAGGAATTGATGGGGGAAAGGAGAGAGGATAGTTAAATTCTCTTTGTATTAAGATCCAAGGGGATTGGATCTGGACCTACCAGGAATTGATGGGGGAAAGGAGGGAGGATAGTTAAATTCTCTTTGTGTTAAGATCCAAGGAGTTGGATCGGTGTTCACCAGGGACTTGGTGAAGAAGTCTCTCAAGACTATCCAGAGAAGGGAGTTAGTATTTGGGAGTTGTGGCAGAAAAACCAGATCTAAGTTGGAAGTTAAGCTTAGAGGTATTCATGCAGGTCCCCACATCTGTACCCTAAAGTTCAGAGTGGGGAAGGAACCTTGACAGAAATTGGTATCACAACTGCATCGTGGTATTTCCTATGAATCTGCAAAAAACAAAACAAACAATTTGGAGGAAAACCAAGCATGATTTCTAGCAAAACTCCTCCCTGCTCAGGCTATTGCTTAACCATATTACCAGCAAAGCAATACCTATCTCCATTCACTCTTGCCTGTAATCCTTACTAATGCATGAGAAACGCAGTACAAAACCAGAGCAGGTAGGAACAGGAATAGCCAGGCTAGATCAGACCCAGGGTCCACCCAGTTTAATCTCTTGTCTCCAACAATGGCCAGCACAGAAGCATTTGTGCTCAAAGAGGGATCTGAACTAATTAAGAAACAAGGGACATCTACACTGCAGCTGGGAGGTGCAATTCCCAGCTTGGGAAGACATAAATGCACTAGTTCAACTTGAGCTAGCGTGTGGAAAGCAGCAACATGGTTGCGGCGGCATAGGTCAGGCTAGCCCTGTGACTACAACTCCATCAGACATCCCAGGTACGTTTCCAGGCAGCAAACCCAAGTTACCCCGTGTTCCACTGAGGCCACACTGCTACTTTTACCGTATTAGCTGAAGAGGAGCTAGCACGTGTCCATCTCCCCAAGATGGAGTCACACCTCCCAGCTGCTGTGTACATGCAGCCTACGAGTCTGATGCACTAGTGACCAAGCTATCCAGACACACACTGCTTGCACTCTTCTGTTGTGCGCACCATGGAAGGCTCTTCACGGGTAGAAGGTGTCATTTTTCCACCTGAGAGCGGTTTTCCTCTGAAGCAAAAATTTTCCTTGCTTGCCTTCTGCCTGCGACCGGTGTTCACACCATGTTATAATACAGTCACGTCACAAAATTACAGGTTTGGAAGAGTGAGGCCCTTACAACTACCAAAACAGCATGCAGGCATTCCTTGGTGTAACAGATAGTGCAATTTTACAAGCCGTTCAGCTGAGATACAGTTTAGCACTGGATTATTTTATTCCAGCCTGTAGAACATGTGTGGGCAGAAATTTCTTATTTCCTAGATGAGTAGGTGTGTGACTTCTAGATCCGACAGTTACCAATCAAAACATATGTTTTAGGGATTACTCGCGAATGACTAAAACATAGAGGTGGTAGAAACAAGTGTGGGGTTATTACCTAGTGAGTGACACGAGGAGCAGAGAAAGACAAACAAATATATAGATCATGAATACAGAACAATCACTAGGTTTTGGAAGGAGAACAAGCAAAACCCAGCTGTCCAAGTGGTTGGTATCTAATAAGCGGGAATTGGGCCTCCCATTGAAGTAGTCTTTGCATTGCAGTGTCTTCCTGGAGTGATTTTAAGAAAACAAGTCCCAACCATTTTTTTTTCCCCACAAGAGGTGAATTTACATTTGAAAGGAAGGCTGGTCTTCTGCTTAAGGACTCAAGAGATCTAGGTTCCGTTCCTGGTGCTGCTACAGAACCTCTATGTGGTGCTGGGCAAATCACTTACTCTCTCCATGCCTCAGTTTCCCATTTAGAACTCTCGTTCTGCAAAGAAGCAGCGTCACAGAATCCTCTGACCTCTGTTGTGTCTCCTAACCCCCATGTGACTTTTCTCAGGAATAAGTATGCAGCAGACCCAACCAAGGATCCACTGTACACAAAAGGGAGTTGGGCCCATGAGGTCCACAGAATCCAGTCCAACGGGGCAAATATTAAACTTCTCATAGCTGCATTTGATTTGTGCAATAAATACATCTCCATTTTTGTACTGACATTTTAAATAATATTAGAATAAAATTGTGTTTTACATGCGCTCTTCTCAGGCTAAGGGGATCTCAACATCATGAAATTCCTGGCAGTGCAGTGACCACGTGGCTAGGAATAGCATTTATGCCCACAGCATTCGTTTGCATGTAAGCTTTAAATACGAAAGCTTTGCCTTGCATCTAATACATCAGCTATTGCCTGAATGCCATGTCTTCTGCATGGGCAAAAATTCACCCTCTCTTCTAACCAGAAACTAAAAAGTAAAAACATCAGTAACCACAAAGAGCCAAATCATTTACTAGCTGGATCAATTTTACTTACAATCTCAAGTAATAATTAATTTCCCAGTTGCCATTCTCATTAACACATACAGTGTTTGATACATCATCTTCTTCTAATTACTATGTTACTTCTGCTAACAATCCTGAGTTCTAAACAGCATTTTGAACGCATAGTGAAGATAATGGATTGCTAATGCAGCTTTCAAAAAACTATTAATTTACAAGCATTAGCATGCCCACTGCTGTACAGACGTTAATAAACATTAAAAGATAAACACCAAATAACTAAGTGCTTAAGGGGCTAATGGCTGGGAGGGAGGGAGGGCTGCTGTTCTCAGAGTCCACAGAGGAAAGTCATGAACTATTAATCTGCTAAAAGAGTTTTACATACACAGTAATGTCGCAGCTAGCGTACCACTTCAAAAAGCGAAGCTTCAACAGTTTCCCCATGAATAGTTAGTTGCCCTGGGATCAGAGTTTAAAGATACCATGAACCAGCATACAACCAGGCCCTTGGATTCAGAGACTCGATTCTATTCTACATAAGACCACCCTCACCGTGATAGCATCTGAGTGCCTTCAAGTCACTCATTAAGTGACATGACTAACATCTATCCCAGGGGGTTTGTTCTCTCTCTCTCATCCTCATTATGAAATCATCTGTACATGCAGAATGTGAAGCCTCAGCAGATGCCTCATTGCACAATGCTGTGAAACACGGAGAGTGGAAATCCTTTAAAAGTGCTCAAAGTCGTCGATGCACATAAAATTGTAGTAATTAAAATGGGGTCGCACAAAACAGAAGCCTTTACGTGATTGGCTTATTAAAATGCATGGGGTGTTCCACCTCGTTGTTGGCTGCTGTTCAATGATGGCACATAGGCTTAGCCATGCAGTGTTCGCAAGGTTATATGAAATCCGAGGATTAAAAATTGTGATTATACATTTTACGACCCTCACATATGGTAGGAGCAAAGTAGTACCAATGGCGCAATATAAACACGATGGGCAGTTTAAAAGGTAATGCAGCGTTAATCTCAATGATTTGAGAATGTTCTTTCCTACACGTAGTAGGATAATTGAAAATCAAATCTCTAACACACTACACACTGAAGAACAGAAATGTTACAAGTATATCAAAACAAATGCATATGTATTAGAACCACAAACAACTTTTTATTAATAAAAAGCATCTCTAATTCCAATTGATCCATCACGCATCTGAATGAAGTAGCAGAGCTCAGTGTTACAGAGGGGGAAGCTACAAATTGCACCACTTCAGAGAACACATCTTCCCTTCCAGTAGATTCCCGCTTCATGCAGTCACAAATAGCTGGGAATATCAACGATTCTTTGCACTTAAGGTCTGTTCCACCCAGGCCAACTGGAGCTAGAGATGCTAGGGAGGTAGGACTCCCTGCCCAGTGCTCCACAGCTTTTGAGCTGTAGAAGTGCGGGAGAAAAGAAAAACACTGCTCTAGATGAATTTCTGGTTCACCAAGGAGTGGCAGCGGCTGGCCCTACAGGGAGCGGTGAGTGGGATTTTCAAAAGAATCAAAGTGATTTAGAAGCAAGTGTCTCATCAACCTTCAAATGTGACTCCTCCTGAGTCACTGAGGCACTTTGGAAAATCCCTCTGAGTGTTTGGATTTCATCAGCTGGAAAGATGAGTCAGCATGATACAGGGCCTGGCAGGGAGTGAGGCTCTGGGACATTTCACCACAATTGCACCTTTAGAATCACCTGTTCTTGGAAGTAGGCAAGTTCTCTTCTCCCCCATACCCCTTTAACAAAGGTGGGGGACAAAATGCCTTACATCAGAAGCTACGGTATCTCTGCTTGGAACCTCTTTACGAGGCAGCTCACTGGACATGCGAGCAGAAGGGACAGAGGCCCAGATCCTCAAAGGTGGTATCACATATCCTTGAGGATCTGGGCCCAAGTACCTTGGCAACCAAAACGATGGAGAAGATGCTGAACGAATACAATTGGTTTCACACAGCCTGCTCCAGGCATGAGGTACTCCACTGGGAAACAAAGCAATCCTAGATCACCGGCTTGCTTGAAAGATTCAGGTGGTTAAAATGAGTCAGTTTTCTCGCATGTTGCTACAGTATTTTATTTATGGGACAATGGTGTTGCTGTAACCAATTCTGCAGCGAACACATCTGACACCACTTAAAAAGCTCAGTGAGTGAGGAGAAGACAGAGGATGAATTCTGCTATCTAAAGGGGGAGGGTAAAACCTTTATCAGCAGACACTCTGGGTATCTGGCAACCTGTGCTGGTAACTGTGTGTCCCATCAGCTGGGCTTCCTCCCCAGCCTACCATTCTTCACACACCAGCGACCTCCCTGCTGCTCTGAGGGGGAAGCCAAAGTGACATCTGCAGAACAGCACCAAGACTTGCACATTTTCCTGATGGCAAGCCCATCAGTGCAGGGACAGTCTCTTGCTAACCATACGTACAGAGCCTAGCACAATGGGGCCCTGCCTTAGCCAAGGCTTTGTGGTGCAACCCCAAAAGAAAACAACAAACAAAAAGTTGTTCTTCAGGCAACTTAACAGCCCACATTTAGCAGCAGCTCAGACAGCATCATCCGATTCCCAATGAGGGGCAAGGACATAACACCCACGACATCCAGTCCTCCTACCCCAGCCTGACTGGAGTCATTCTTACGATTTTATTAAGACAACTGTGTGCAGGAAGGACAGCATCCTGCAGCAGCCACAAGCCAAATGGTAGCTGTTTCTCTCGTGCCTTGGGAAAAGTATCTTCATCCAGCCGTAAGGAAATTCAGTAATTAAATTTACACTAAATTATCCCCCCTGCCCTCGTCACTGTCTTCAGCACAAGTCACAATAAAATGCCTCTGCGTCAGAGAATATTTTGGAGAACTAATCTAGTGATTGGGGCAGCGGAATGGGAGTCAGGTCTCCTGAGTGCCAATCTATTGCCACCAGCTCATTTTGACCTTCCTTGGGCAAGGAATTTAACTTCTCTGTGCTTCCCTCTATCCACCTGTGAAGTGCACAGAATACTTATCTAACCCCCAGGGATGTTGTGTAACACAACACACTCCACGTTTTGTACAACTTCAGCACAACAGGAGGTACCAAGGAGCCATGAGGGAATCAATCATTCACCAAGTCGATGGAAAGACTAGTTGTAGGCATGAAATGTGAAGTATTGTTTTGGTAGCAGTTACCAGATGGTGCTATTACACATAGAGTTGAAAATTCTTTCGCTTAGCATGCAAACAAGATTTTAGTCTTTGAAGAAATGCTATATTGTTGTTAGCCTCAATATGCAATAGTATTTTAAGAGAAGCTGTGGAAGATGGCAGAGAATTTGCTCTCTGCTTTATTCGCCAAATTTGAAGGCAATTCTTGAGAAAGATGAGACTTCTGGAAGCCATGCATTGGTGTGTGAGCTGAGATGTCTGCCTCTTTTCCAGGTCTAGTGTATATGTGGAAATAAAGAAAGTTACATTGTGAATACACCAAGAATCCACGTCACCGGTTTCTCCTCCAACGGGAAGCCAACCTGGAAGGCCCGAGAATTCTGCTACCATTTGGCAGAGGGGCAATGCTAGTGTAAGGAGTGGGACTCAGGCATCTGAAAAAGGGGCAACAGTATAAAACAAACCAATGTTGCCTACTGGGGCTACATCTCAACAGTAGGTCCAAGTGAAAGTGAACTCTTCCTATTTAGAGCTCATAGAACACAATGGGCTGTTTTGGTTATAGTATGAAAGAATTTTTCAGCAAAATTTGAAAGTCAAAGCTGGTGGCATCACCCAGCTCTGCATTCATGGAAAGCCCTGCAGGTTATCCCAGCAACCTGAACCATTCCCAAAGAACTGTGAAGCACACAGCAGCTAACTCGTAGTGAAACACTTTGCTTTTGTGGAGGCCGATGTCCATACAGTTGCTCTTCCTTGGGTGGCTCTGGGTCGCCGAAGCCCTGACAGAATAAGAGACAATGAACTCTTTCAGATGGGGCCTAGTGCCCACTGCAGCTGCATTCCCACAACTCCCAGCTTAAAACTCATTGAAGCTGTGTGGAAGGAAGAGAGGGAAGGGTGAATGTCTGCCAGCAAAAAAGGCAATATTTTCAGGTTCTCTAAGCCAGAGAAGGCCACAGTCTGCTAGAGTTTCCTTTGTAGCCAGTATGAATTGTCCTCTTCCTGTCAGGATCACTAGGAGCAGAGGTGAAAGTAAGCCGGTACGCCCCAGTACGGCGTACTGGCAAGAGCAGTGGTTGGAGCCCCAGGCCCTTTAAATTGCCACCAGAGCTCTGCTGCTGGAGCCCTAGGATAGCGGCAGCGGGGCTCTGGGGGTTATTTAAAGGGCCACAGTTCCCGCTGCCTCTACTGCCCTGAGCCATTTAAATAGCTGCTGGAGCCCTGCCGCTGCTACCCCAAGGCTCCGGGGGCTACTTAAAGGGTCGGGGCAGTAGAAGCAGGGGAGTCCTGGGCCCTTTAAATAGCCCCCAAGAGCCCTGGAGTAACGGCGGGGCTCCAGGGGTTATTTAAAGGGCCCAGAGAGGTAGAGGCAGGAGAGTTCCGGGTCCTTTAAATAGCCCCCAGAGACCTGCTGCCAGAGCCCTGGAGTAGCAGCGGCAGCTGGGGGCTCCAGCAGCAGTTTAAAGTGCCGGGTACAGTAGCGGCAGCCAAGCCCTGAGTACTTTAAACTGCTGCCGGAGCCCCCGGCTGCCACTGCTACCCTGGCAGGGGAGGGAAGGGCACTTACCAGTACAGGGTGGGCCGAGGCTGGCTCTGACCCACTCATCACCTCCCCTTTCACCCGATGCCCTGCCCCTTCCAGGGGCTAGAGCCATCCCCAACCCAGCCCTGTACAAGTAAGTCCCTATTTCTACTTTCACCCCTGATTAGGAGCAGAAGTTTAGACACTGGCCTGATCAGCTTAAAGTACCTAAAGAATTTGGCTCCCCATTTTGTTGCTGTTCCTCCAGAGAAATGCCCGCATATCCACAGGTCTAGAGACAGTTCAGGTTATTACTAGATTAAAAGCAAACATCACTGTGGAAGTCTCGGTGCACCAGCTAAAACAGGGGTAGGCAACCTATGGCACGTGTGCCGAAGGTGGCACATAAGCTGATTTTCAGTGGCACTCACACTGCCCAGGTCCTGGCCACCGGTCCAAGGGACTCTGCATTTTAATTTAATTTTAAATGAAGCTTCTTAAACATTTTTAAAACCTTATTTACTTTACATACAATAGTTTAGTTATATATTATAGACTTATAGAAAGATAACCTTCTAAAAAACATTAAAATGTATGACTGGCACACAAAACCTTAAATTAGAGTGAATAAATGAAGACTCAGCACACCACTTCTGAAAGGTTGCCAACTATTGAGCTAAAGTCAGCTGCATTGCACCCAAGATCACTAAAGACCGCAAGTGCAGTGGGTAGCAGAAGGTAAGTCTTTGGCAAACCCGAGTTCAGGGTAGGCCAACGTCCAGTGCAACTGACGCCATCACGCATTCAGTGTACAATCTCTGGTCTTCAGTCTTTGCTCTGGAACAATCGCTGATTGCTCACATGT
This sequence comes from Gopherus evgoodei, assembly GCF_007399415.2. Lineage (NCBI taxonomy): Eukaryota > Metazoa > Chordata > Testudines > Testudinidae > Gopherus > Gopherus evgoodei. The sequence continues at coordinate 13,979,664 of NC_044325.1, read as the reverse complement.
TAAGAATGTGACAGGTTTTCACATCAGTCACATCCAAAACATCCAACCCAGATAAATTTTCCAGGACTGACCCAAAGGAAGCGGACTTGCCACATTAGGGAGGAGATTAAATGGGATTTGCAACGTCGAGTTTGCTGAAGTTGCAACTACCGGTGCTCGCTGTATGATTCACCCGACAACGAACGGCTAGTCTTATTTACTTATCAGGGCTCCCAGATGGTACTGCCAAGTCTCCAGACGAAAATATCAGATATATATGGCTTAAATCCCAATTCTATTTTAATTTTTTGGGGAGCCGGGGGGAAGAAGCAATTCATCATGAGGTCCCAAAGTCTAGAACAATAAAAAGCAGAGGAATATGGCCAGAAAGAGCCAGCAAAGACAGATGGCCTTATGGTTCGATGTAGTGGACTGGGACTCAGGAAATCTGTGTTAAAGCTGTGCCATCAACTTCCTGTGTGATCTTCGGCAAGTCACTTCACCTCTTTGTGGGCAGCTCTACCCTTTGAGCCAGAGGCACAGATCCCAGCTCAAGTAGACATACCTGCTGTAGCTAGCATGCTAAAAGTAGAGCCTAGCCACCAGCGGTACACGCAGCAGGAGGGACTCTCTGCCCTGAGTACTGGCACACCTGAGACGCTAGCCACTCCCGCTGCCTGTGCCTGCATGGCTACGAGCTAGCTCACAAAGCAGAGTGATCAGAGCTAGCATGGGGATGGGCTCCTTGAGCTGGAATTTACACCTGCAGCTTGAACCTCACTGGGGCTTTGATCTTGGCGGGGGACCGCGGTGCCACTCTCGTCAATAACAATAGGATTCCATAAGTCAAACTGGGGGCTGAACATGGGTAATCTTCTTAAAAAACCCTCTCCCAACTCCCATGGAGAATGCCAGTGCTTTAGCTTTTAATCTGTAAAGCAATGTACATTTGAAACTAGCCTCTCACACTAATGTTTGCTGATTTGTAGAATCAGTGTTTGCACGCTGCTTAGCCCAACAGGGCCGTGATCTCAGCCGGGGACACTGGGTGCTACTGTAAAACAAATCGTATCACATCGCTGATACATAGCACAAATCCATTAACAAGTACAACCTAGAAAAACACCCTATAACTCTAGGCCTGGCCTAACATCAACTTCAACTTCCGCATATTTCAAATCACCTCATCCCTGTTTGCCAAGATAATTAAGTGGATTCAAAAAGTCTTTCAAATAAAGAGAGGGAAGAAGCCGCTCACAGAGCAGTTCCAAGTTGTCGAGTGCGAACTGTGTGGCAGCATCAGGGCTGCCAGGGTTTTAGAGAGACACCTTTCAGCCCCCATCAGGCTTCAGCAAGCGGAAAATCAGCCCAACACCCCTAGCTGTTTTTCCTGTCGCAGTTCCAAATGTTACACAGTGGGCTTATACAGAAACAGTGGGACATTTTCCAAATCATTTAACTAATGCTGAAATCTAATACTCAACACTGACAGGTTACTGTGAGCAGTAAGAAGAAGGGGCTAGGTGTAGCAAGACGAACCGAGACAAAAGGATTTGCAGCAACATTTTTTAAAAACTCTCCCTGGTGAAAATTTGCCTATTTCAGAGTTTGCAAAATGTTAGAAAAATCGGAACAACCCTGCAAACACTGGGAAAATCCCTGAGAGTTTCTCATTAATATTTGTAATGGGGAGAAGGGGTAGCAAAAAGTGGGAGCTTGGCTGCTGGGTTTCCACATGGTTTCTTTGAATTTCAGGCAGGGATGGTGTATTGCAACTGGTCACACACAATTATATGGTATGGGCCCTGTTTCCTCCGATCAGATTAGTCTGCCCTCATGTAATCGGGAGGCTAGCAGTGAGCCACAGCTGACTCCTCTCACAGGGAGTGGTTGAGTTTTGGGCTCATTGTCCCACCCTGTTAGGGGAAAAACAAAAACTTTACAGCAGGGAGTGGCTGCTCCCTTGTAGCTTGTGTGGGCAGAGGGAGAAGAGTCACTTATAGTCACACCACCCAATCACCTGAGGCCAGTCAGGAGGAGTGTAAGTGCCTTCCTAAAAATCATGGTGGAGAGAGTGGTTCATACACCAGTAAGGCATTGTAAGAGGTAGCAGGACACAGTCAGGGCCAGCTTTAGGCTGATTCCCCTGAATTGGGCCCCATGCCTAGCCAGAGCACGGCAAGCCCCGCAGCCAGCCCCGCTCCCCCGGCCGGAGCGCAGCAAGCCAAAGTACCGCTGAAGACTCGGAGCGCCGCCCAGTAAGTACAAGCCCCACGAATCGGGCCCCGCACTTGCTAAAGCCGGCCATGGACACAGTCTTTCCCTGCAAAAAGAAACCATCATATCCTTCAGGGCTTGTGGGAAGGAGAGCTCTCAGGGACTCTTGGGTAGACAGGGATTCTGTCTCAACCCCAGGCCTGCTGTTTAATGGGTTCTGATAAGCCTCCAAACCCCAGTTCTCGAGGTTGGCTCCCCAATCGCTAGATGGATCTGTAGGCTTTGCGTTATGCCGGTGCTGGCTCATAGCATGCTCTTACGTTCAGTTTGGCTATGCTAACCAGAGCTGGCCAGGAATTTTCCAGTGAAAGGCTTTCCAGTGAAAAACTCATTTTCCACAAAATCAAGATGCTCCATGCGAAGATTTTGATTTAGCTGAAATTTTTCAACTTTCCATCAGGAAAATCAAATGGAAATATTTTGTTTTATTGAACCAACCTGAAATGTTTCTAATCAGTTCAACAAAATAATAAATTGTATTTCCTTATTGGAGTTGTTGTACAGGCCCCAGTATCTCCTATGGGCCAAATTCCCTGAAAGACTACATCTCCCATAGTGCAATGTGGATTTCCCATCTGACCAAGCTGCAAGACAGGAGATGCATTCTAGCCAGGAAGCCTGGCCCATATGGGAGAATGGGTGCATCAAGCTCCCAAAATACAACTCCTATGAGGCAACAAACCACAATGGGAAAATCCATTAACGTTGAACTGACCCAAAATGCTTAGTTTTGAGTCAGTTCAACAAACTGAAAAACCAAAACATTTTGCTTTCAGGAATGTCAGAATTGGGGCAAAATTCTGTTCCATGAAAAATTTCAACATTTTGAGTTTTCATTTTGATTTGGGACAAAAATCAAATGCTGAAAGGTCAGCATTGCCTGTGGGACAGAAATTCCAAATTTCACTCAGGTGTAATAACACTTGGGTTTTACATGCACTTTATTTCCTTCCCCTTCCCTATCAGAGTGTACAGGGCACAAGAATCATTGATGCTTTGGGTATACTGTGGGGCTCTGTCAAGAGGCAGCCTGGCATAGGCACTGTCACACCAGAACAGGAACCAAAATACCACCATTTTGCCCTCAGCCTCATGCTGCCCAAAATTACAGTTTAAGAAGCCACATGCCACTTGGGAGATTACCACATCCCCATGGGCTGCAGAGAAGGAGGAGACTGCAGCAGCTGGAACACTATTAGTGATAGAGTAGAGGACATGCCCATATTTACTGCTTAGGCCTTATGGCCACCTGCATTGCCACAATACTGGGATGGATCTATCTGTCCTTCTGATCAGCCAATGCTCTCAGTCCTCCCTTGGCCAGTCATGCCATGTAACAGCAGCCATGGAGCAATGGGAAACCACTCTCAGTTGGGCCAGCTACCTACCTTTCTACTTCGAGCACTACATCTCCAAGATGCCTAAGCTCCATCTACCTAGCTGCTTCCCACCCAATCATTCTGGCCCCTTTTCAGGTTACCAGTGGTTCTGCACCCCAGACTGCCCTACCACCCTGGGAATCACAACTGACAAGGAGATTGGTCCCATCCCTAGCCCTGTTTAAACCCATCAAAGTAAATTCAACTCAGCTGGCAGCCTGCCTGCTCTTGAGAGAGGTCCAAGAATGGGGTACAGGTGAGGACTGACTAGGTTGCACTGGCAGTGCCATGCATGGAAAGTTACCCGCCATGCCAGCCTACACTAGATGCTTATGGCCTCCTGGCTCCGGCACTGTTAGACTCTCTCTTTCACAAGCACTACGGTTGCTCATGGCATTATCTGTGCCTGAACTAGAGCCCAGGCTCCACAGGCAGGGAATATCTACCTCTCAGGCACACTGTCCGACCTAAATAAAGCAATGTACCGTGAAGGAAATAACCATGAATAGAATGGGGTCTGGGGAAAAGACTGACGCTAGAGGGAGTTTTCTTCCAGGAGTGGCAGATGGAAATCCCTAGAGCTTCAAAAGGCTATATGTTCTGTGGGGAGAGAGTAATGCTCTTTTACAGGAGCTCTGTATCAACCAGTGGAATTCCCCACAACGGCTGGAAGTCACCAGTGCATCCAATGGGAATTCAAGGCTCAGAGGACTGTACAATCACCGCCAGCAGCAAACCCTGAAGTTCCTTTCAGGTAAAAGCTCATTTGAAAAAAATCACTCCTCCTGACCTCGCACCTATTAAAATCAGTGGGAGATTTGCCATGGACATCGTGAGCAGGACGGGGGGGGTGGGCAATGGTTTTCTGTGGTGCCCGCCCAAAAACAGCTACCCCACTGCAGTGAGAAACATGCAACACTCACCACAAGCTCACTGAACATGACATCCAGTTCTTCCACCGGGGGCATTGGCAAGGCCGGCTCCATGGTCTGTAGAGCGAAGTTGCTGTCATTGCGAAGCCGGTAGGTGATCTCCGGATGGTCGTTGCTTCGGAAGCAGCAGAAGATGAATGAAATCCCCCGTCCACTTCTTTTTCTTGGGGCCATGGCCAAAGTCCTCTGTGTCCCTTCCTTCTAGCTAGTAAATCCTACAGAAAGAGAGAGTACAGCAAACGCTTGAGTATCCATTTTGTCCAAGTGTGTTGAGATCTACCGAGAAGAGACCCAGAATCAAAGGCACCCAACATACACAACTTGCAAAAAAAAGTGACGTTTACATGCTAAAGATTTCTGTTCCAGTTTGACATTTACAGTTACAGCAACCTTGACGACTGTGCTAATTAAAAAATACCTTTGGTCTCTTATGGGCATAATCTTCCCCTCCCCCCGCCCTCAGCTGTAGCTGAATCAAGAAGTTGCCAGTGAGCAATTGCTGTAGATGAAAGACAGTGTGATACACCACCGTTTTGTTCCAGCGCTGAGAGCTGCAAGAACTGACCCAAGCCCTCTGATTCCTCAGAAGTCACTCTGATGCCAATTAGTCCCATGCTATACCACTCTTTTTTAGCTCGTGTGGACCTCTTGCAGCATTATTACAGAACGTTTGAGACACTTAGTGTGTTGGTGCTGCAAACAGTTCTGTCTGTTCTACACTGTCAGCTAAAGTTTTCAGCACTAGAGGACAACCTTTATGATTCCAGGGGCAGACCCTCCGCTACTGTGAGCCAGTAACACAGCAGGGCAGTCAAGAGAACTTGGCCCATTTTACACCAGCTGAGGATCTAGCTCTGGAAATGTTATTTATATTTAAGGGACAGTTGGAAGCCATTTTTTAAATTCAAATTTAAGTAATATTTTTAAAGGAAGTGCAAGTCCTAGGTTTGCGCAATCCTCCCCGGCATCCAAGCTAAAAGCGTCCCTTCTCAACAGCTCAGCCTGAAATCTCATTTCACATCACGCACTTTAGGGTTCACACAAAGGTAACCATTTAATGAGCTCGCACAGCCATGAAATCTCTTATTGTCACTTGCTATCTGAGAGTTAATAAGCTGAATTCATCTGCAGTATGCTGGAACCAATGAGTTTTTAAAAAGGTATCCCACACCTGGCAAGGAAGTTTTGCTGCCCCTCAACCGAAAGTTTCCCAAAAACAAACCTGTCTTCTCAATACGAAAGGCAAATTCATAAATTTTTAAAAGGCCTCAAGTACCATTTTTCCCTACTCTACAGATGGGGAAATAGAGCAGGGGGAAGGGAAGTAATTTGCCTAAAGCAGGGGTTCTCAACTTTCATTGCACCGCGACGCCCTGTTGACAACAAAAATTACTACACGACCCCAGGAGGGTGGACCAAGCCTGAGCCTAGCTGAGCCTTGCTGCCCCAGGCTGGGGGGGACCAAAGCCGAAGCCCAAGGGTTTCAGCCCCGGGCACGGAGACTGTTACCTGAGGGCTTTGGCCCTGGATGGGAGGCTCAGGCTTCAGCTTCGGCCCTAGAAAGTCTAATGCCAGCCCTGGTGACCCCATTAAAATGGGTTTGTGACCCATTTTGGGGCCCCGACCCACAATTTGAGAACCACTGGCCTAAAGCAATGCAGTGAATCAGCGGCAGAGCTAGGAAGAGAAACCTATTTCCTGATGCTCCCCTCTTATGCAAATCTTGTACTCTCACCACAGGACCAGAACTTTAGTTCTCTTCTTCCATTTCAGATATTCAAACTGAGCTATAAATATATACACGCTATACTCAGAACATGTCTGGTGTTTTCAAAGAGCCTAGCTTACATCAAAACATCAACAGATTTAAGTCTGAATGAAAGAACAAGGATGAGACTAGGTAAAGATTTATTTCTATTTTAGTATTTAAAAGACACGTGGCCACTCAGACAAGGTATTTTTGAGATGGCTGCAGCTCTAGAGCTATTGGGATTCATAATTATCATACACCTGCAGTCTTTATGTTTATGTATCATTTGCAAGGCAGATACAAGCCCAGCAAATTGCAGTTACTAACAAGAAGCACTAAAAAAACTTGAAAAGGAGAGAAGAACCTTAGCTAGCAGGCAAACCGCACAAATGCTGCTAAATATTCATTAGTGTGAAGGATAAAAGACAAAACTCTGCTTCCTGACATGTTCTTCAGTCAGAACACTTCAAAACAGGCCTATTGCATCTACAGTACAAAGTCTGGGGTTCAAGGCCTTTTCATTCCACTTGATCGTTTACGCAGAATTTGTTAGACATTGGGCAGGGACAATGTCAGCTTGAGAACAAATCATTCAGCTTAGCTTTCTGCAAAAGTCCTTAGACTTCCCAAAGTTACACTTTAGACATAAGCGTGAGCAGGACATACATACATAAGGTACAACCCTAATTAGGTTCACAGGATTTCAAGGTCAGAAGGGACTATTATGCCATCAAGTCTGACCTCCTGTATAACACAGGCCACACAATAACTTGTCTTTTTAGCTCAACCATCCTTTCCAGAAAGCACCTAGTCTTGGATTGGCAGACTTCAAGGGAGAGGGTGGATTCTTCAGCTCCTGTTCGGTTTAATCACCCTCCCAGTTGAGATTAAGTTAATACAATCTAAAAGTACCTGATCAGATTGTAAACTCCTTGAGTCAGGGACTCGGTCTTTTTCTTCTGTTTGTGTACAGCATCTAGCATAATGGGATCCTGGGTCATGATGAGGGCTCTTAGGCTCTCCCCCAATACAACCACCATCCTGCAGGTCATGTAAGAATTATTTGTATCTAGCATTCCCTGTAGAAAATGCAGCCGGAAAGGCAAGGAAGAAATACCCAGAGAAGTACCAGAATATTATGCAGCCCTGGACGACTAAGGCAAGAGTTAGGCTTTGATCCTGAACAAACTTACACACAAGTAATCTCACTGAAGTCAGTAAGGCTACTCATGAGTGAAGCTATTCATTTGCTCAACTGTTTGCAGGATCCTCGCCTTAAATTATAATTGTTTCTCAGAGATCTCACACTTCCTTGAACCCACATGAATGGGGCAAGCAACAGCTATGCCACTGAAATACCATTATCGTTTCCTTTTGCTGTTACGCCACAGCCTGGAGAACATACAGAAATCTCTCTATTAAAAAAGAATCACTCTGTCTGTCAGGTGGACACAATATTGGCTTTTGCCAAGACTGCTCATGTGTTGGGCAGCAATGGGGTTATGACTTGCAAGTAAACCTGGTTTTCCACAAGGCACTAGTATGCAAGTATATTCTGAAGCAGTAGGGGGTTTTTTTTGGCTGTCTCCCTTCCTCCTGCATTCGTGTCTGGTTTTATTCCCTAGGGAGTGTCAGACGAGGAACTGTAATGATAGAATATATAATTAATTATAGAGATGTACTTTTGGCGAGTGGGAAAGACGACGAGAATTTGTTTTCTCCAAGCTTAGATAACCAGTCATTCAGGCAGCTATGCAAGGGAATTCTCAGTCACTACACACTAGCAATAGACGCTTTTTCTCATTCTCATTACAGGATACTCATATGACACCACCACCACTCAGCATTCACAAAGCACTTTTCATTTCCAAGAGGGCTTTACTAACTTTAACCCTCAGCACACTCTGGTGAGGTAGATGAGTAATTCTTAGACACACTGCATAGATGGAGAAACAGAGGCAGAGATCTGAAGGGAAACAATTTCCAAGCATGCCCACTAATTTTTGGGTGCCCAGTCCAGGACACTGCAGGCCTGATTTTCAGAAGTGCTGAGCACTCAACTCCAGCCAAACTCAGTTGGAGCTCATCACCTCTGAAGATCAGGCCCTGTGAGTCAAGATGACTATTCAAAGCCTGAGACATCAAAAATGAGAGGATACTTCTGAAAATTCTGCCCTGCGTGGCTTGTCCAAGGCCTCAAGGCAAACATCAAGGCTGGGATTAGACTTGAGAAGTTCCAGGCTCCCAGTCCAAAGGCAGTGAATGTCACCAACCAGAGAAATTAGAAGGGAGGGGGGAAAGGAGTGGTGGGCCAATGATGGAACCAAAGGGAATCACATCAGTGAGGGAGGAGAAGTGCAGCCACTACAGTGAGCAAGAGGGAGCTGAGAGAAGAGAGGGTTAAGGCATAAAATGACATCATGAGAATAGGACTTTGCCCAGAGATGCTTTGTGGAGCAGCTTCAGTTGCTGTGATTACAGACAGAGCAAGGACTGGGGATAGCAAGGTGGAGGGGAGTGAAGGTATCAAAACACTGAGTCACCTTCAGACAGCGATCCTAGAATCAGCGTAAGTGGACGGGAGTGAGTCAGGAACCACAGAGAGGCTAGAAAGGACAGACTGGAGTCAGGAAAGGTAGTTATTACTGGATTTGTAGACAGGGATGAGACAGCCAGTTTTTCAGGCCAGAAAACGATGATCCGTGAGGAGCATCACACTTTTGGGGTCAAAACCCTTTTAGTAAAAACTTTGCAAGAGCTATTTCCATACAATTTCATGAACTCTTAAATGACCTGGCAGGATGTTGCCAGTTGCACACATACCGTACTGGATTTGTCCATGATATTGGACAAAAAGGAAAGTTACTAAGGGTATGTCTACACGGCAGCGCTTTAACATGGCTGTGTAGTCACAGCTCCAGCAGCTCTGTAAAAAAACAAAACACCCTACCCTCAACAGGAGGAGCAGCTCCCAGCGCAGTAGCACTGTTTACACTTAGCATGCTGAAACTTGCATCGCTCGGGGGGGGGGGGGGTTCACATCCCTGAGCAAAGAAAGTTTCAGCGGTGTAAGCGGCAGTGTAGACAAGGCCTAAGTGACCAAGCAACATTCCCTCGAAGAAACTTAAAATATTTTGAAATATTCTTCTTAAGCTCTTTGGGGCAGGGACCATTTTTCGTTCTGTGTCTGTACAGCAGCTACCACAGTAGGGTCCTGGTCCCTAACCAGCTCTCCTAAGTGCTACCCTGTCCTACAAACAATAAATTTGCTTTCAGATGACTTTTCTCTTTCATTTCACATGCTTATTAATTCCCCTACAAAATGAGGTATCTCCGCCTTAAACCTGAAAAAGGCTCCAACTACAGACAGCTCCAGTGAACTCCTAAAGAACCATGTTTCTTTGAAAGAGACCATTAAATATCCTTACAGATACCTGCCTTGCTCTGACCTCCACCTGAGGTCACTACCAATGGGAAGTGGTGGTACAACATTTAATCCAGATTCCTTTGAGAAAGGATGGTTCAGTGGTTAGGGTACTAGGCTAGATTCAATTCTCTGCTCTGCAGCAAACTTCCTCTGTGGCCTTGAGCAAGTCACAGCTTCTCAGGGCCTCAGTTCCTCATCAGTAAAATGGAGGTAGAGCATCCCTACTTTACAGGGGTGATGTGAGGATAAATACATGAAAGTTTGTGGATTGCTCAAACACTATGGTGATGGGAGCCAGATAAGTACCTAATATAGATCGTGTACTGAACAAAAATTTAAGTAGTGACAACATATAAGAAGCCTATAAATTTCAATATAGAATTTCAATAGGGCAAATAAGACAGGCACAGTCTCTGGGATAACTGAGACAGGGGCATACATTTTAGGTTCCATCAAAGCTAGTGACAAAGGAGTGGATACATTCATCTTACAGGGATTTTAGTATTAACAGGTGATCGCTGCACAGAATATGTCACAGGCAAAAGACAACCAAAAAGATTAATGGCAGGGGAAGAGAAGGAGAAAGTTATGAGCTACAGAGGCACCTGTATTCCAGGCTCCCTATTAGAAGTAGGACTCCTTTGTCCTTCCTCTAGTTTTTCCCCTCATTCAACAGAATCTAATTTGCTCTGTCTGGTCTGTCATGACCTTGCATACTGTTCTACACAACAATGCTACACCCCCAGATTCCTCTCCTGTGGCCGCCTGGAAATACAACGCAGCAGGGAGGTTTTTTAATCAAACCACCTTCCCTCCCTTTCACGTTATTTGGCCTGCTTTTATGCAAAGTTCTTTTAATACAACCATGAAAAATGAAACAGCATTAGTTCAAAGTTAATCAGAGTTACTTTTCCAGCCACCCCCCAGTCAGAAGATACGGGTTAGGCTTTAACAGAAAGAAGGACTTACAGACCCAAATCAGACACACTCACCAAGATAGGAGCCTAACGTTATATTCTTCAATCCATTTTTAGGTGGCTACGTAAGTGGCCTGATTTTTCAGAGGCGATGAGCATACAGCAACTCCCGCTGAGTTCAGCAGGAGCCACGAGTGCTCATGGTAGCCTAGGGTTGCCACCCACCCGGTTTTCACCTGGACAGTCCGGGTTTCAGCCTCATGTCGGTTTGGTTTTTTATTTGTGGCAACCCTAAGTGGAAGGAAAGAGGCAGCTGCTCCTGCGGCTCGCGGCGGTACGTGGTGTGCAGGGGTTGGACCTTAGGGGGCAAGAGGACAGAGCCTTTGGGTGGGGGGGAGAGGCAGGATGGGGCTGGGTCTCAGAGGTCCAGTTACCAGCCATTAGAAAGGTGGCAACCCTACAGTAGCCCCCGGGTAAGTGTATGTTGTACCACTCGCGCACACCCACACCATACCTGAGCCAGAAGATGAGAGGCTGTTACAGGCCAGCTACAGAACCTGGCTCTTGAGCTCAAGCAATTCCTGCTTTTTGCTCTGGAGGTCCCCACATCAATCCCTGGGACTGGCCAAAATGGCAACTGTCACACACCCCGCTTTTAAAAACATGGCCGACTATTTAGGTGCCTCAAGATGGATTTCAGGAGGCAAACTTGAGACTCCTGTTTTTTAAAGTCATGGCCTCCATGTAGATTAGATGGGGCGTGAGACGGGGGAGAAGACGAAGGACTGGGGAATACAGAGACAGTGCTTTTTACTTTTGTTACCAATGGTGTTTGTAACAGAAATACCATCTAAATTCCTTTGGACTGACAGTAACATGCTATGGCATTGGTCCAAATTTGAGAGGACAGATACTGGTCTTGTCATCAAGTGTTCAGCGAGCATGGATCCTTCCAGTTCCCTGCTCCCGAATACAATGGGGGGAGGGGGAGAGAGAGACCACCGCTCATTTTGTTTAACCACGTGTGAGGGGCAGCTTGTTTTCCATAAGTGCAGTAACACACAATGTGCTCCTCTGCCTAACACTTAAGGAGTTAAATATTTCCTACCATATTTAAACTCTTCCTCAGCGCACACAGTTGCATTGAAGCCTATGAAGTTTTAGCTATCAAAGCTGATGTAAACTCTTTGATATTTTTCTCAGGTCACTGAATCAGTGACCTCATCCAGTTATTTGGGTGGGGAGGCATTCTGCCTGCACGGAAAACTTGTGAGATTCTCACAAATGCCACTGACTAGACCATGGATCACTAGAAATGTATGGCACCCAGAAACGTATTCTCTCACGCAGCCCCATCCTACAAACACAGCACAAACCCATTCCTGTAATATTAGAAACACTTTGAATTTCTATGCACTCATCACTGGCACGGTGGCTCGTATTCAAGGCTGATAATCTAGTAGTCACATGGTAACTGTAGCTGTTCATTGAAGTTGGGGTGTGATGAGCTACCCACAAGGGAATACAGGCTCCACTCTACCCCAAAACCTTTGGTTTTGTCTTCCCTTAAGGTCTTAATGGGGACACTCTTTAAGAAGGGATCAGTCTTCCTATGTGTGCATAATACCTAGCACATTGGGAGTGCTACTGCAAAACAAATAAAAATAAATCACTCCAGCAGGCTTTATGTTGGTGATTAATATTCCAGATCTTTTTCTCCAGCACTAACCCCAGTGCAGCCTCCCATGGCGGCACAAGCTAGAAGCTCCCTCCGGATTTTTTAATAGAACCACACACTAAGATTTATGAGATCCATGGAGAAGAGTCAGGCAATTCATGGTATGCCGTTTCCTTTTACCATTTTAGTCTCCAAGTTACGTTGGGCTCTACGTGTTTGTCTGCCGTACCTACTTGTCTCCTCATCAGACTTCAACTGTAGGCTCTTTGGTTCAGAGACAGTCTTCCAATTGTGCGAGGATGGTGCCTAGCGCAACGGGGCCCTCTTGGAGTGAAAACTTTGACTAGATGAAGCATTAGAGCAAAACTGATCGTGCCCAAGTGACAGCTAATAGCTCATTTCTCCTTAGGATCAGGAGCTTGGAGTACTTAAAACCCAGCACCAGCCAACAATAGCAGCTTGCATGAGTAGTCGGGAGTCACAATTGTGAGCCCTTACTCAAGGGAGCAAGATAGACATTGATATTTATTATATTAATGGAAACTGTCACCAGATTCCCAAAAAACTCTTTCTTGCATAAAAATCTCTCTGGGCCTGGACTGCACAGGAGGAGAATTTTTGTGTTGGTTTTAAAATGCGTGTGCAACTGGAGGAGTTGTTTTTGAGATGAGACTTTGACAGAAATAGCCAATTTTCACTGTTTGAAAATTAGTGTTTTCTTGACCCACTCATAAAACAGCTTTATACATAAACTGCAATGGTTTCCACACTTTGCAGAGGAGACTCACGCCCAGGGCTGTTTTTACCAAGGTGAAACGTAGCAGCAATTAGCAATTAGAGTATAGCTTAGAGACATTCTATACACTCCCATGGTGGACTGGAACCAGCTCTTGAGGTAACTTCTCTGCTAAAGCTTAGCTAAAGTTCTTGCTCTAGTCCAGTGGTTCTCAACCCACAGCCACGGCCCAATCAGCACAGAGCTTGCAGCCCCATGTGACATCCTCATGGCCATACAGGTAGCATATATATTGTGTGGATGCAGCTCATAAGAGAGAGCTGCATATGCAGCTCACAATGGTAAAGACGCTGAAAACCAGTGCTCTAGGCTAAGTGACCAGCACCCTTACCATGCCCACCAGCTCTCACCCCTACACCAAGAGACTCCTCACCGTTGTGCATGCTCCTTGAATCCCTGATCTCAGCTTCAGCATTTCACCCCAACCCCCACATTAAAAAAAACCCATCACACGCACCCACCCCCTTTCTTGTGGGGATGTCACAGCCCAAATATCCATTTTTACCCTGGCCAGTCAATAGAAACCACCACAGATATGGCAGTACTACATGCACCCGAGAAGAGAATTGCCTGGCATGGACGCGAGCCTCCGGGTACTGCCAGCCCCTTGCTCCTCTTCCCTCAGATCAATCACAAAGTCACCAGCTCCCGCTGAGATCCTACACACTGCACTGGCACCAAGCAGCTGCACAGCTCATGACAAATGTAGGGATATTTCCAGCATCAGTAGCAAAATCCCCTGTAGATAAGCATCTATCCTTCATACTCCCAACGTAGAGTGGGTGTTCACCTCCCTCACTGACGTACTCCAAGCTACAAGAGTGACATATCATTATATCACTGCATCCCAAGAGCAGGTGCTCCATATACTCAACTATAAATACTCATCAGGGCAGACTTAATTTGCATGTGCCAAAAGGGGTAGCCCCCATCCTGTATGTGGAAGGTGGACAGAAATGCAGAGGCAGAGTTCAGGTTGATGTTGAAACCTGAATGTCAGCTGTACTACATTTGTAGAGTTTATAGTTCAATATTTTTCCAGACAGACATTCTGGCAACATGTATTCATCTTTCTCTCTCTTTCTCCGCCACCCACACCCTCCACAATGCATTACTGTCACTATCAGCAGAGGAAACAGCTGAATTAACAGTTAGACTGACCTGTCCCTTCATCCCTAGAGGTTATTCTTCCAGGCACCTGTTCTAAGAATATTTCAAATCACACAGCCCTACAAGCTGGGAGATTATAAACAAGCCCTACATACATCCTGGGGTTCTTTTTCTGAATTTATAGTCTCCTTTGCCTCAAACTAAAACAGGTTTTACACCCTATACTTTTTGATAAAATATAAATTAATTCCAAATTCACAGTTTCACTAATTTCCTGTAGCTGAAACTGGAAAATGCTCAAATTTGTATGCTAACTCTGTCCTGGCTGTCAGCTAGAGCCCTGGAAGCCCCATCTGCTAGCACCATAAAAGCTCTCACATTAAGAGTGTTTACTACCTCTTGTATTTTTATTATAAGTTACTATAGTGTTCATCAAAAATTAAAATGTACATCTGGGCCTGTTGTCTTGTAAGAACACATTTCACTCCATTTAAGGCCAAACAAGTTTATAGCAAGGCTGTGAATTTCGTCATTAAAAATGCACAGAGGTATCCAAAGAACTCATCAATCTATACACTGTTCCAGTAAACAATCAAGTGCTCATACTCAAAGGTTAACAGATTAATCTATTTCACACCACCATACCTGGTACTGGAAAAATCAGCAGTTTTCTTACTAATACATGAAAACCAGGCATAGTCTAAGCACATCACTGCTAAAATGCTGAAGCAAGAACAGTGATTTATGTTGTATTGGCTACTGAAAGGAGTGGTCGCCAGGTGGCGCTGTTACAGCCTCAAGTTTTTTCTTGGCACATGAACACTTTCTAGTCGTGGAAAGTATGCTCTGTTGTTCTGATGCACTTCTTTGGATGAGCTATGCAAGCAGCAAGGGAAGTTGTCTCTGCCTTCATCTCTCTAATTAAGGTAAATTCTTGAGGCAGAGTTGCTCCCTGGGAACTGGGCTGAAATTCCCAAAAGAGATTGCCTGCATGCTGTTTGCTGCATCTGTGTTCCAGGACTGGTGTGTATGTAAACAACAAAACATGTCACGCTTAGAATACACCCAGACTCCACATCACTGATTTTTCCTCCAATAGAAATCTGACCTGCAAAGCCTCAACATCGGCTGCCAAGCGGCAGAGGACAGTATGTTTACTGCTAAAACAGAAGTAAGAGCTTGTTGCAGGAATTATTGGGTAAGGTCCTTTGGCTTGTATTATTACAGGAGGCCAGACGACGTTCTTAGTGCTGTTGTCTGGCCTTAAAGTCTATGAAGATATGGAAAAGTTTCTCCTTGTCATATCTAATGTGTACTTCAGCACTACCTATGCCATGGCTATATAAAACTGCAGAAGGCATTCCTGGATCAAGAGTTTGGGGCATAGAAAGCACTACATTTACTGTGCTGACAAAGGTTTTCTGGTCAGCCAGACGGAAGATTATATACGATTTCCAGGAGGCCACAATTACCTATTTAAACAGGAAGTTGAATTGCCTATGAGCTCAATGTGTGTTTCCAGTAATTCATTGCACACCTTTTCTTACTTGCACTCCATCAGCACCACGCAGATAACTGCCACATACTTCAGGAAAAATGAAAAACCCCTAATCATGGGCAAACCCTGATTTTTGAGCGTGCTGGTGTGTTAACCAACCCAATATTAGAAGTCTCGTCCTTGCATCTTTCCAACAAAAGTTTTTTCCCTTTTTTTAAAGAAAACCACAAAAACCACTTTGAATCTTATACTCCCACAACACACATAATTTACTCCTCAAGATCAGGTCACTACACTTTTAAACATTCATGCACAGCTTTGCTCCACTGCTAGATCCGCTCCAAGAATCTGAGAGGAAGGTCAAGATGTGAGGCTTAAAAACAGGCAAACTGCTCTCCAGGAAGGGCACTGTATGCAGGTGCTGGGGAGGTCTCCTCCAAAGTGCTGAAAAAGCAGCTTCAAAAGGAGCCATAGAAAGTTTTTGCACTCAAGAATTCTTCTGCAATGAAAATCCTGTCAAGGGGCCCTTCCATTTAAATCCTCCTCTCCCCCCCACTCCTTTTTTTTGGAAGCAGCTGTTGAAGAGGCTATTGTGAGAACAAACATGCATTGTAGTGGAGCTCAAAGGGTAAGACAGCCTTTTCAGGACCATGTTAACATTCAAGGAGGGATTAATAGCAAAACTGGATGCCGACAAGTGCTCTGAACATATGAAAGCTAGGAGACAAGATGCTCAAGAAATTTCCCAAGCATGCCTGCATCTAAGCAGAAGAGTAAATTTTGCTGGAGTCCCTCCAGGAGGCAGGAAAAAGGGGGCTACTGATAAACTGGTGAGATACTACCACCACGCTTTGAGTAAAGTGCAGCAAAAGCAGGTCAATAAAATGTTACTAAATGATCTGTTAAGAACATCTAGGACAATAAGGATGGATGTGCCTAACAGCTGTTAATTTCAAACATATACAAAAAGCAAAGAGAGTCACAGGGGTAGCTGGGCTAGCAAAAGCTGCACTGGCCAACCAAAGACCCCACCTCTTAGAAATCACAAGACCCCTTTCTGTTTCTAACTAAGCTAGCTTATTTCCGAAAGGTGACTAGGGTTAGCAGAGGGGCTTGCAGGGAGATTATCATTAGTTTGTCCATGTGGGATGGGGCTACCCATCATTTCAAACCCGGTATATATACAAAGGACTGCCACACCCCACTTGGGTGCAACTCAGTAAAGGAGAAGAGTGGGGCAGAAGCTGGTACAACTGTCACAGCTCAGCCAGGCCTGTTTTTCTAAGGTTTGTCCCTGTCTGGTACGGATATAAAACTGGATGTGGTTTTGTCTGAAATCACGGTGGACACAGGGAGGATGCCATTTTGCAGAGTGCCCTGCTCCACCCCTGCCAGCGTGAACTCTCACACATGTCAGGCTGTGGCAGGTTGGCACGCTCTGCAAAATGGCATCCTCCATGTGGTGTGACCTCACAAGCACCATGCGCACTAGGTCACAGCGGCAGGGTCGAGTCACGCCATTCCAGAAGTCCAGTATTTTCAGGATGTGCCAGCAGCCATCCTAGCTCGCGTGAACTATGCCAATTTGCCCCAGCTAGGGATGTGGCCTGGTATCTCTGCTGGGTTTCATTCCTTGTTTAACCAAGCCCCAGAGAGAACAGCCACGTGCCATCCTCAGAAAAGAAGCCTGAAGGAGGCCGATGTTATCTATTTAATCCCTCCCATTGTATCATTCACTTTACATATAATTAGCCATGTATGGCAATTGCTGTATTGGATAATTAGGCAGCCATCCATACTGCAGATGTACAGACCACCTTTGTTAGCATTCCCCTGCATGCTTTAACAAGTGACTCCAAGCTGCTTCATTTATGAAATGTATTCAGGTTCAAAAGTATTTACTTTGATGATGGAAAGCTTTGTAAATAGCAACAATTCAACTGACTCTCCTAGCAAGTTGGGCAGGAGTTGCGCTTACAGTTGTTTGCTAATTAACCTTTTCCCTCCAGGACGATTAAAACAGTTAATTAAATGCCTGGCTTTAATTTAAATTCTCCTTTTTCTTCCTTGCTGAGAGACAGTCACCGTTTGTACTCTGACCTCGACTGATTGAATGAAAGCCTTGGTTGCTAAAATTTCCGTTTCACTGCTCCCCATTTCATTGTTAATCCCCAAAGTGTGACAACCTGTGTAGCTGTAAGTAATGGAGTTTACCCCCGTTAAGGCTCTAATTAATTTGGCATCAGAAACAGAATTTTCAGTTATCAAACATTTAAGGGACACCAATGCACCACCACCTATTCCTATCACCATAGCAACAAATGACAGCTTCCAGGCTAGTCCCAATTGTCTAATTTGAGGTCAGGTATTGAGATTTGCAATTATATACACTTAAAATACAGGCTACTGCCCTTGGAGTGTCCCCTTTACCTTTAATTAATAAGCAGAAACATGCAATTAATTAAACTCACATCTGAGGCCACCATTTAGACTCCAGAATATTATGGCATTAAGTCAGCCAATTTTTATTTTGAAGTGACAGTCAAGTAGCATCAGCCCACATTTTCATTTTTGAAAGCAAGAGGTTTTTAAAATAAACCTAACGTTAATACATTTCTAACTATCTAATTCTACATTCCGTACATTTGCCCAAACGTAGCAAAACACAAATAGCAATCAGTATAAATTAACAGTATACATTAAGATTATTTTTTTTAATTAACTTATTTCTAGACTTTTACATTAAAATGTATTAGTAAGGACTTTTTTCCTCCTTAAATGTGATTTTTTTCACCTTACAAGATTCTTTAATAAAATGCTCATTTTACAACAAAACCTGCACTGTTGGCAAATTTTCATTTCCCAGCAATACAAAATTCTTCCCAGTGCTTTATCAAACATATGCATTAAAGTGGTGTAAAAGACACTGCATTTTACTCAAGATTTGATTTTTCACAGTTCCATAGAAAGAGTTTTATAAATATCCTAATGTACCCAAGCTAATTCTGTTAATAAAGTGGCTGTAAAAGCAGCACATTTTAATCTAACACAGCAGTCCTCAACCTTTTCGTCTGAAGGATCGTGGCAGCGGTCGAACGTCCGCCGAAATGCCGCCGAACGCCTCTCGACGACACTGCTTGCCACCGACAAGCAACGTCGCCGCCAAAATGCCACATGCTCGACCGCCAGCCAGGATGTGGGCGCATTTAGATGCCCCGCGGGCACCGTGTTGGGGACCGCTGATCTAATACATAAAACTAAAAGACTTCTGTTCCCATTTAAAACAAACAGGCAACTTAACTGGCAAAAGGGGAAAAAAGTCACACAGACCAGTGAAAGTGAATGCAGTATCATAATATTAACCACAAACCAATACTTTAAAGAGCCTGTGTTCTATTTAATATCATCATTAAAGATGGCCATTAAGCTACAGGAGAATATTAATTATTCTGAGAGAAATTTAAATTAGACAAAGCATGAAATTTCCATAATTGTTTTAATTACCTGCCCTGAAGACTAATCAAGGCTTTACACTGCTTGAGGATTATTTAGCTTATTTAAATGGGAACGCACAGAGAAATTATGGCCCTTCCCATTTTGCCACAAGACTCTGCCTTGTATATTACTGCAGTGCCCAGAAGTCCTTATCTTGCCTGGGCCTGGTCTATATTCAAACTTGCATCAGTTAATACGTGACTTTAATCTGATTTAGTTAGTTCAGCATAAATCCCCAGATGGACACACACAAGCAGATTGGAGCCATTTTTAAACAGATTTAGCTTAACTGAGTAAGGGATTGACTTCAACTAAAATCAATATAAACCAAATTTAAATCAATTTAAGACCATGCACTCGGGTTTTGACACCGGTTTAACTAAATCTGTTTTTAAACCAATTTAGAGATAAACCAGTGCAGTTCTAAATAAAGGCCAAGCATTAGACACTGTGTCTACCTCTAAGTTCCAGCACTGAAATGCTCACAATTTAGGAATACCTTCTCCATTCAACAAGTTTTTGCTTCTAGTACCAAACCTTCCCTTCTAAAGGTTCATTACCTCAGTTCTCGCAGCAGCCATTTTCCACATTTACACAGACGTGCGTTGTTAGAGTTTCTGATTATGGACATGAACATTTTCACAGAGGCATCAAACTCCTGTGATTTCCTTGTGAATTCTAGGACATTTGCGGTTTTACTTAACCTTCCTGCTCCTGAGGTCATTAAATGAGAATCTCAGTTTTCATTTTAAAAAGTTTTTAGCCTTCACGGTTGCAGAAAAGAACTTGAAAAGGTGACCTTAGGGCAACCGAATGTCTGAGAATCCAAGTTTGTTTTTTGGTATATGATTTTTAAGGACCAGACTTGGGGTTTTTGAACATTAGGAGTTTGCAACACTACAGGTGTGCCTGTGTACTCTGCCATGACTGACTTTGGAGCTGCTCCTCCACCAGTCATCCAATGTTTTCATTGGCTCTTGGAGAACAGGCTTGCTTGCTCATACAGGAAAAGCTGCCATAACAAATAGGAGCAGCTCCAGACATTTCGCCGCCCCAAGCACGGCGGCATGCCGCGGGGGGCACTCTGCCACTTGCCGGTCCCGTGGCTCCGGTGGACCTCCCGCAGGACCAGTGGACCCTCCGCAGGCATGCCGCCAGAGACACTCTGCCTGCCTCCCTCCTGGCGATCGGCAGAGCGCCCCCCACAGCATGCCGCACCAAGCACGCACTTAGCATGCTGGGACCTGGAGCCGCCCCAATAACAAATGCTTAAGGTGTACATCTCTAACTCCAGTATGTCAAGATTTAAGTTGGCAAAGTTGCTATGCAAAATCAGTGCACATGCAAAATTGAACTGTGTTACATACATCAGAAGAGTTAGTGTAAACAGAGTGCTTACAAAACCTAACGATTCTCCTAATAACCAAGCCAAGAAACAAAGTTCTTGTGCAACAACAACATTCTAGCTGTGAGAGGAGAAATCAAGACGCGGCTGTAATTTTACCTTGGAGGAAATTTGCAGCATTTTGATCTGAGTCACTAGATAAGAACAAAAGTGTTCTTCCCATCTCTGTGAGGCGTTTGGACTTTTAACTTGGCCAGCTTTAGAGCATCTTCGTACCTGCCCATGTGACTCAGTCATTCCTTCTTACCAATGCTGTGAAAAGATGAAAATACCAGCCCCTCCCGTCAAGAAATTTCCTCAGCTGAGATACCCACAAAGAACAGGAGGAGTAAGAATGCTCAGTGCTTCCAGCCTCTCTTAATATCACTGTGCCTGACCTAGGTGATCCACTTGGAGCTGGAACCCAATACCTTTATAACAAGGAGACGCATTCCCACTGAAGTGAGCGAGAGTTACTTACAGCATAAGATGCTCCTCACTGGGGCTAAGGGGTTCAGAAGCTGGTCCTTCAAGGTATCTGCTCTGGAAATCTGTACATTCACCTCAACCTACAAGCACTTTCAGGGACACTCAGATCACCCAGGTTTTTGATATAATGCTGCCCACCCCCACATCCACCATTGCCATTTCTCTACATAGTATTTGTGCAGTGACTCTACCCTTCACCCTTTTGACTCTGGGTTCTAGAGTCCTTGTTTAGAGGTTTCTAACTTATTTCCAAGCAGTTTTATTTGTCTGACATCAATTCAGCCCTGCTCTCCAATGAGAGAGCATCTCCTGGACACTGCTGGACATGGCAGAAGGAATCCTGGAAACATCTTTATGGACTCTGAAGCAGATAGCCGTACTAGAAGCTGAGGTGCATCATTGTGCTTCTCACTGGAAGCCTGCAACCTAGAGTAGTCTTTATCTGCCTTTTTTGTGTCTATCAGCCCATCATATGTTCCCTGACCATGTTCTGATACTGCCAGTGTGTTACAGTTTGTTCAGTCTTACTGATCTTGTATCTTTTTCAACTCATGGTTTAGTCACATCCACAAATCAGAAGATCAGTAGTGAGATAGAGTCTGCGTATTTCCTCAGTTCTCCAGGATGAGCATGTACCGTAAGGAGGAAAAACCCCACTGGTAAACAGAGGCTGTGCTTTCCTTATTGGCTCAAGGGGTGCAATTATATCACATGCTACAATTCAAAATATACAAAAGGTAGCGTTTTGTAAGCTTCAGTCATGCAAGGAGGAAATGGCTGGAAAAGACCAATGTCTTATTACAAACTAAATTTCTGATAGGAAGAAACCCAGGCATGAATTTTCTGTGAATTTCCCAGTGCAAACATGCAAAAACCTGTGTCTTGGGAGGCTGAATCCCCTATTTGCAACATTGGGATAATCCTATTATGACTGGGATACTCAATGAGCCCATGTTCCATGAAGAGTGCATTTCACTTTGACTGAAACAAGGCAGTGGCCTGTTGTGAAAAAGCTGTGCAGAACGGTCCTTTATCTGCACTGTTGCTCAGGAATTATGATCTCTAGTCACTGATCAATACGCGTACTAGAGCAGTATCGTTGCAGTAAAGACTAGATGCTTTTCAGAAGCCACTGCCACGCCATTATTCAGTGTTTCCATGAATGACTTTCCTATTGTGGGTGTTCTATATCACAGAGAACTCTACATCTAAAGAATGAGATATTGCAGGGTTAGAAAGAAATCCAACACACTGTGTATCAGTTTCACTACAGATGAAAGATTAGTGTTTCTCTATGGTGAATAGCGTATAAAGATGAGCACAAGTGCTGTCTCTTTTAGAGAAAAAGTCTGCAAATCAGGATGGGATGCCCTAAATGGATGTGAAGAAAATGTCTCCACAAGGATTAGCTTGAGTTCTTTTGTGGTCCTGTGATCATCATCTGTAGTGGACAGCAAGGAAAGTGCTCTTGGATTCTAATGGTTTCATAGCACATTCCAGTTCCAACAACTATTTTCACCTTAAATAGCTGTTTGGAAAGATGAACACTGGATTTATTCACCTTACCAACTATTGGTCCACTGCACTAAGACCACGAATATGCTGCAAGGGACAAAATATCTGAAAATATCCTTTAAGACAAGAGAGACAGGCCAAAACATTCAAAGTTGCTTGCCTAAAATTTGGCACCTTCATTCATATTGCCTGGCTGTGATTTTCAAAGATGTTGAACACCTGCTCTTCCCAATAACTTTAATGGGAGCTGCAGGACAAGAACACTTTCTGAAAAAATCACCTGTACCTTTACTCCACTGGGTGTTCAAAAATCTAAAATTACCAGACTGACAGGAGCACTTGAAATACATATATGGTTTATAAATTAGGCCTTCAGTAGTTTTCTGATGCATAATGAAAAAATGGAATGCACACTACACAAATCAATCGCATGGCTATTCTCAAACTAATCTAAGTGTTTATTCAGCACACATGGCCATGGTACCTAATAAACTAATGCATGTTATACAGTATTAGTGTGGCTCCCAGTCCTTCAGCTGTGTTCTTACTAGGGAAAACAGAAGGCAGATGTGGCTAGGACGAAAGAGACAAGCAAAAAATTAACAGGAATAAAGAGACAAGTAGAAACTGGAGAGAACACAAGGGCTTGGAAAGTTTACCTGACTCCTACTAGCCAAGTGGTAGATCTGAAAAAAATTAGGAGCGCACCAGTGAGGTCCAAGTGAGCTGGTGAGAAATCAATCTTCCACCTTCTCTCCCCAACATTCATCTCCAGGGAAGTATGAGGGTGCTTGGATTTAGACTAGCGTACTGTTCTTAGAACCTATTTGGAGACTCCCGTGTTTCCTATCAGCTTATGGATATGGCTGCTAGGGATCTTGAATGTGAACCTTGAACTCCTCTAGCTACAGGCTATACAGCTCAGGGTAACATTACTGCTAGCGGTACTTAGAATTTCTGTCAGTGACTTCCCTGCCATGGCAGCAAAACTCCTTACAAGCATTAAGTTGACTAAGTCTCAACACTCTGGTGAAGTGCACAGGTACTATCTTCACATTTCACAGGCGGGGACATGGAGGCACAGAGAGGGTAACTGTCTTGCCCCAAAAACTCACAGCTCCCTACTCATACTACTAGGCCATGCTGCCTCCCTGGTACTACACTAAACACCACACCGACGCTCTCATGGTAGCTATTTAAAATTTACCAGCAAGTTAGGCTTTTGACGAAGAACAGAAATACAATTTTAGGTGCCAATTCTGCAAAGGGCCCAATCAGAAGTGCAAACATTTGTTCCGAGTCCAGCTGAAAGTCAATGGAACACTGAGCCCATGCATTTCTCTTGCACAACTGAGGGTCTTTTAAATGATGCACATTACCGAGCTACATGAAGCATAATGTCCCTATCAAACATGGATGTTCTATGTTTATTAAAAGAAAGTTCCATCTTAAAAGAAGAGTTTGCAGCTCTCTCATAACCTAAGTGGTGACTAAATGAACAATTCTCATTTGCTTCATGGCTAGCACACGTACAATGCCGACCACTGGCATGAGTTCATACAGGCATAGGCACTGACCTTTACCCTTTACCCTTTATGTCTGTTTTACTTACCTGCAGCATAAAAATTCCTTTGCCAGTTTATTCACGCACTCTTTGCCCACACAGCTGGCTTTGAGAAGAAATGGTGTTGTTAGTATTGATTGGCACACCAATACAGTTAAAATCAAGATGGTTGACTTGCCAATAAATGCTACCATTCAGCCAAATATAAATATACAGCGAACGTGTCTTAGACTTGTTACAGACTGGAATTTTACATGGACTCAGACAATTCGCCAACCAATTTTATATCAAAGTAGAAGTAATTGACACTGCTGTAAAAGCTGCTATTGGGTTATACATTAGAATGAAAATGAGTCTTACTGAATAAATAGGTTTGGATCTTTAATGTTTTGGCATCTTGGATTTGCCATGAGCAAATCAAGTGTTCTATGTGCATTGTCAAAAAACCCAAAATAAAGATCCAAAAAAGAGATGCTTAGCACCCTTCCCATGTAGGTCTGTGCATGTAAAGAGTTCATGGATACTCACCTGTTTGAGTGGATAGTTCGTGTGTGGTACCAACAAGAATGAACCCATGACAAATAATCCTAGTCTGACCCATTACTCTCTTAGAAATGAGCCTGATCCAAAATTGGTTGGAGTTGGCAGAAAGACTGCCAAGTGATGGATTTTAGCCTAAAGCTAGAGGTTCTCGAAATCCTAATGCTGACATCAGAACTCAAACCTTCCCTTTGTGGCCATGTCTACAGTGGCAAAAAATTGGTCCCTTAATTGGCCACACTCCTCACTCAGCAGTAGCCGTACTACTAGACAAGGTTTGGGCATCTTTCCCATGGAGATCTCTATCGCACCTATTAAATGCTTGTACTATTGTAAGGAGGATGGGACCTTGGCCTGGTTGGGGCCTCCAGGTGTGACCACAATACAACTAACAACAGAAGCAAGGGCTACTGAAAAAAGAATGCATTGCTGCCTAATGGTTTTCATCTCTGCAGCACCATTTGTTTAAGGCTGTTTGGTTGTTAAGGCTGTTAAGGCATTTGTTGTATGGGGTTCCGATGTCCTAGCCATTTTTTTGACTTGCATGACAAACACAGTTGAGTAGCTTTCCATTTTTTAAAACCCCTTTTAAAAAAAATTCACACTGGATTAGCACTAAGATAGTGGTACATATAACAAAGTTGTTACCACATGCCTTGAATAGCTGAAAGTTATCACATGGCTTCCAGTCTTATGACAGACAAGGAATTGAGACATTATCTGTCCATTTCCACCACTGTTTGCGCTCCAAGGGATTGATCTAAAGCTCACTGAAGTAAATCATCTTAGCGTACGCACAGTGTGCCTCAGGTGGCATGTGACCAGGATTCACCACTGATTTTAGTCTGCTGATTGAATCATTAGCTTCCCCAGCCCCGGCTGGGTACTGATGGGGAGTGCAAAGTGAATGCTGATTCATGTCCCACCCCGAAGTCAATGGAAAGACCCCACTGATTTCAATGGGGTTTAGCTCAGACCCCAAAATGGGAGCTACAGTAATTACAAAATATTAAAAGCCCCCAACTGATTACAATATCAGTCTTTTTATTGAGGCATTCCCCCAGTGCTACTACGCCAATTACTGCATCCATCATTTTTAAAGTTGTGGAATCTCCATCTCTGGAAATATTTAAGAGTAGGTTAGATAAATGTCTATTAGGGATGGTCAAGACAGTATTTGGTCCTGCCATGAGGGCAAGGGACTGGACTCGACCTCTCGAGGTCCCTTCCAGTCCTAGAGTCTATGAGTCTATAAAATGCGGCAGTTTTCCTGAATTCTATGTGAGCCTGATCATGAGAAGGGCTGAATGCCTGCAACTTCCACATACTTCAATGGAGTCTCTGATGCCCTGATCATCTCAGGATCAGCCAAACTAACAGGGCCCTCTACCATGTTACAATGTCTACAATGTTACATGCCAGAAGGAGATTACAGGGTAAATACAAGGTATGAATCAAGACCAACAGCACTGAGTGAATGCTGGAAGGAAAAAAAAAAATCAGGGTATTAGTTTGGATAGTTAATGTAGATATTCCCAGAGCACAGATGCCCACTCTGCAAATATTTTAGCATGAATTTGCTAGCAGACGTGTGCATGTAAACAGCAGCTTTTCAGTTAATACAGCACAATATTTCTAGAGTGCAGCTGGGAATTCAGAACATCCAGTCAGTGACTGGAAAATACGCTGGGAACTGTGTGTGTCCAAAGCAGCTGGAATTTCAAATGCCTGCAGCGAACTGCACTTGGATTTACTAGAGGCCAAGGATTAATCTTCAATATCTGTTCAGCAAATAACATTGAATACATTTAAGGAAGCTCACACACATGTTGGTCAACAATCAGCAAACAGAAAGAAGTGGGGGTGGGAGGAACCATCATAGGAATAAGATTAGAAGTTACTTCCCTGAAACTCCTACAACTATTGTGTGCCACTAGGACTGCCAATTTTGGTTGGACGTATTCCTGGAGTTTCATCACATGACAGTCTTTAATTAAAGATTAATCTAATTCCTGGAGACTCCAGGAGAACTGATACTCTGACCTCAGTGGTTCACGAGCCAAATTAGCCAATCATCATTACCTAAAAGAGCCACAGTTGTGTGAATTCACGATTGCAAATGGTACTATAAATTCATATTTAAACAGGACAGTGAGAAATATTTAGTTTATATATGTTATTCTCACAGCAAAATGGCTGACCAAGTATTATTATTTTATCAATGACAACTGGTTAATAACATAGTAAAAGCATCATGATTGGTTAATAATTATATCACACTGTGTTGTAATATCATGTGCTGCAAAGATCTACAGAAGACACATTAAAGAGCCACTTATGGCTTGCGAGCCTCAGTCTGAGTATTACTGCTCCAAGACAATCCTGGAAGGTTGGCAACCCTATGTGCCACTTCTACACTACTAGAATGTGTGGGCCAAACTTTGCCCCTCATTTACACCTGTGGAAATGAAAACAGCTGAAAGGGAGTAACTGGGGGCAAAATTTGGCCTTCAGGGCTTTTTAAAGAACCCCCTCACACAGGCTAAGAAACCTAACAGACCCAAATGCTGAGGTACAGTATCCTTGGCATTGCAGTTTTCAGTCCACGTTTGCCTTTCTAGCTGCAGCAGTGCATCGGTTTGCACTCTGAAAACCATCTTCCCCACCAGAAGGCTTGAAAAGGCCCTTTGGCGGTGACACCGTACAGCCTGTAAATTGACTCAAAACTCCAAATTTCTCTGCAGCCACAAAGTCCTGGCAAGCCATACTTAGGCCAGATTGTCTAGCGTGCGAGGACGCAGTCCCCGAAGGACGTTACATAAAAAGGTACATTATCCTGGATTCTAACAGCAGGCCATGGCCTGTCCACGTATTTATATGGTGAGCTCTCAGAGGGTGGTCTAATCAGGAGACCGACCATTAGCTCTGTGTTACTCACGAGTCATGACCTGCACAGAAGTCCAGCATTAAGTTTGTAGTCCACAATATACTCAGTGTAACATACCGTATGCGGTGCATATATGGCTCAGCTGAGGAAATGCTTCGTAATATACTAATCAACATTAAGGCTATGGCTTTGCTGTATCAGGTAGTAGGTAGCAGAGGTTCAGAAGGAACATTTACTAACATGTTGAAGAATGATGTGAGGAAAACAGGATATTCCAAGAAAAACTGTCCACTAGTTTTTAAGTGAGGTATTTCATATCCAACATGGCTTTAATGTACTGCCCTTCTGGGAGACAGAACTAGAATCCGAACATCAACAAATTTCCTCCTTTTAATTAGGTCTCCAGAGTTTTATTCTCAGCATCTTGAGAAATGACTTGGCCAAAGTTCTAGTCAGCAATGGCTAACCAGTTCCTTAGTCTTTACATCAGACTTGACTGAGAGAAGCCCAAACAGTATCCAAACGATGTCAGCTGGATTTATTGCTTTCTGAGGCCCACATCTGATGATCACAAAAAGGCACAATTCTGTCTCTGTTCTACCTGCACGTGTGTCTGTGAGGAGTGCATGTCTAGACGATGAGTTAGGGGCATGAGTCCCCTGCTCACGTACACGTAGCCGCAGTAGCACTGGTAGTGGTACTATTAGCATGGAGTACCTACCCGCCAGTTTCAGGCTGGTTTGTACTCAGCCTGCCTCCACTGCTGCTACCATGACTATACATCTATTTATATTTTCATTAGCTTGATGAGAGCTAGCACGAGTATGTGTACACAAGCTGGGGTGGGGAAATCGCACCCCTAGCTCATACCGAAGATACAGCCTTCAGCACAGAGCTGTTAAGGATCTCCCAGCTGTAATCAGGGACGACACTTATCTACGCAGTAGAGCTACTATGAGGATTAGTGAGCTAATGTCTACACCAAGCTTAGAAAATGCACTCCGCTTGCTATCAGATGCAAATATGCACATTTTGACAGTTTGGAAGGGCAGGTAGCAGAATTGAACAGAGGAAGGAAATCCCTCACCACTCCCTGCATCTAGGCTCTGCAGAGGTAGGAAATCCCTCACCACTTCCTGTATCTGGGCTCTGCAGAGGTAGGAAGACCTAGGACAGAGAATTCGGTCCAGCAAGAAGAGCTGGAATGGGGACAGGAACAAAGTTTTCGACAATATGTGACCACCCAACGGTTTCTGTAGCAGATGCCTGAGGACAGGGTTCCAGCCGCCAGATTTTGGGGGAGGGATTCATGCTCCTCACAATACAGAGCTACCTGTGGGACAGCAGGGGTGTAGGAGATACCAGGCACCAAGTCTTATGTGGCAATTTAAGCTAAGTTCAGTATCATTCCCCATTCATGTTAGAGGTCATTTCAAAAGGCAGCACACATTCCAGCCAACATTAACTCCCTAACAAACATCTGATTTAACTGAACAGGGCTTTAATGCGGGTTCTAAAGCTCTAAGGGGAAGCTAGAGTAGTAATATACTGTGCAAGGGACAAGTGGTCCATTGACATTAATTTCATAACCAGGGTTGGCTACAGGCACCAGAAAGGACGCAAGTGCTTGGGGCGGCCAATGGAAAGGGGCGGCACGTCCAGGTCTCTGGCAGTGGGTCCCTCGGTCCCCCTCGGAGCGAAGGACCAGCCATCGAATTGCCACTGAAGAATTAAGTAGTGCAGCAGATCTGCTGCCAAAGTGCTGCCAATTGCGGATTTATCTTTTTTTTTTCCCGCTTGTAGCGGCAAAAAATCTGGAGCTGGCCCTGTTCATAACCCATCATCAGGCCTAGTCATATCAATTTTTTTCGGGGGCAGGGGGGAAGAAGGACAATTACTAAAAGAAATCCTATTTCCATCCCAAGCACTTGTAATAATAGAAGGTACCAGTTACTCCCAAGCTTATTAGAACTGAAGAGATTAGAGAAAATGATGCATCTGTTTTGGTCACTCTGTGCCTTTGCGTTGTGGGCCTAGTCAGTTTCATTGTTTTACGGATGGACAGCTCCTGTTTCATGTACTACCATGATGCATTCCTCTTGGGGTAGCTCCCTACAGAGTCTTCTCAGTTTCCCAGTAGCCGCAGCAGAGCTGAAACAAACAAAAGGGCAGAAGGCAGGAACATGCAGAGATGAGAAAGGGTTGGAGGAAGAGAATAAACCCAATCATGTTTGTTATCACTGTCAGGCTCATCAACAAAGAAAAATCCCCAAATTCTGAACATCAACAAGAGGGCAGGAAGATCCTTGAAACTTTAAATTTCTTTTTAAAAGTTTGAGGATGTATTATTTAAAAGGTGCTCTGTCACGGAACTGGCTTTTTAAACTTCGTCAACACTGCAAAAAATTCACGCTGACAGGATCCCTTTTAAGTTTTGCCTCTTAAATTGACTTCTTAAAAAAGGAATCTGTTTACCAACACACAGACATACACCCCTCATTAAAAAAGATTGCTGGCTGCAGTAATTTGCAATGCAAGTTTCTAGACCTTTGATCTTTTCTTGGTCGTGGGGAGTCACTCCTCAATAATCAGTCACCAGCAATTCGATACATATTGCCTATGGTGAACCAGACACGATAAAACTGCCTATTTACAAGAAACCTCAAAGGAACAAGTTCAGCTTTTTTCCAAGTTCCCTTCCAGCCACAGCTTCCTAATGGAACATACAGCATCCACCCCACGGAACACATAAGTGTAAAGCATTTCAAAGGTAAGCATGTGCCCTACCAGGGGATAGGACATGAAGGAAACCAACAGCAGCTCATGAGAAGAGCTGGACTGATGGCTAAGGAAAGCGAGATTACTTTAATCATAGTAAGTTAACATTTCTGAGCACTAGCAGACAAGAACACTGGAATCCAATATAAAATGTACACACCATAAAAAGTTTGTTTTGGAAGTGAACTCTAGAACTGGATTAGAGTCACTGGCAACCTCATTCCCAATTTAGTCTCACAGTAAATCTGGCATTTTACCCTCTGATAAACATCAATAAAAGCTAGAATTCTCTCTCCTCCTAGTTATTTTCTTATTTTTTCAGTTTAGTATGCTCAGAGAACTGTGGATAACTAGCATTTTGCCTCCAGATATTAGTCAGTTACAGTATATGCTATCACATTTCAAAACTCCTAAAGAGGAATGCACTAAAATGATCACACTTTTACAGCAAAGTCACAAGACCAGCACTACATACTTCAATTCCTAACCCAAGGCAAGCTCATAAGAGAATGTACTGTGCATTAGAAGGATGACTTTTAATGCCAGGAACTGTTATAACAGAAAACATGCTTAAAATACAAATGTCTTCTAATGGGAGAAAGGAGGAAAAGGTAAACTATGTGAAATGCTATAGTACCATACTTGAATGTCAGATTCCAGCCCAAGAGAGATCCTAAGAATGATGTGCGCCAGTATTAGGATTCAAATATTTTAAAAACCCTAAAATTCCTCTTGTAGACACAATTTTTCTGCTAAAATTCACATTATAACCACTGCATCGGTAAGCAGGAAGATACTTCCAAATACATTTAAGATCAGATTTGCAAATTTCAGTGCAAGGATAGCAGGGAGCTCTGACATGCAGTTCTCACCCAATACTTCCTCTCCCTGCCTGCTTTCCAACTTATAACCAAAGCACTGTTCAGTTTGCAGAGAAGAGATCACTCTTGGGATCTACAGCCAAAATTCACCGCTGCAGAGGTCGAGCACAAGGACTGCAAATCACTGAAGTCCCATTTAGGCCCTGTTGGCCCTCCACACAGAGGTGAGTTTCATCCCATGAGAACTGAGCCTTTACAGTACGCAGCAGTAGTCCACAGTGAAAGCTAATTACATGCAAGTTATTGGGTGCAATACAGGAGTAACTAGAAGAAATGTGCATTATGGTAGAGGTCTGACTAAATGACCATAATGGTCCCCTCTGGCCTTAAAGATATTATTTCTCTCACACATGCAGAAAACCATAAGAAAAAAAATAGTATGCACTTTGACTATCAGCCCCTAAATTTACATACAGGATATTCAACACAATAACCTTCAGTCATTGATACAGAACATAAAGGCTACAGGTGCCTCAATCACAGGAGTGGTTTCACCACCATTTATAAAACAAAGGCAATGAGTGAATTCTGTGTAGTTTCCAGTCACAATTTAGTCACACTTCCTTTCAGATTGTTTCCCCGCCCATCAGTACGATAATACGGGACCTGATCCACTCAACTGCTCTTTGGGCCTCTGAATGTTGAAGGGACATTATCAGATATAATTTCTAATTGGCTAGATTAGGATGAGTCCAAAATCATTTCAGTATCACATCCGCCTCCTGCTGTGGTTTTACAATCACATTTTCCTGTTTTCCAGTGTGCTTTCCCCCTGTTCCCCACACAAACAAAAAGGGGAAACTGACTATAGAAAATCAAGTGCAATATACTGAACAATGACAGGGTCACTCTCTCCCCTCTCAGTTATTATGATCTCAGTTGAGAAACATGTTTTCAGACGGAAGTGATTTTTAAGTTGGCAGTGACCCTTTCCCATTCATAAATTCAAAAAATAAATTCAAACACTACAACCAAAATCCCTTTCTTCCTATCAGAATTTTAGAAGATGTTTAAAAAAGTAGCATTCAGGTGATATAAATCAAGACTATCCAGTCCAGGACGCTATATTAAAATTTGATTTAAAGCAGTCACATTATATTGGTTCAGTCAGTAAGCATGAATCAAAAATACAATCTTCATCTTTAGTGTTTACTGCTACATAATGACATCGGGCCAAATCCTGTTCTCATTTACACCAGTGTAAATCAGGAGTGGTTCTTTGAAGTCATAGGCATTAATCTAGATTCCCAATTTTGTACCTGCCAAGCAGAATCTGGCCCATATTTTCAACTTACATAAGCGTGACAGAGAACTTGAGGAAATGAAATGCTGTCCTGAACAATTAGGTGAAGCTCTGACAGAACGCTGAAAGACAAATACGCCCTTTGGAAGCTCTGGAGCAAAAACAAAGTTACAAACAGACAGTAACTAATTATCCTGATTAAATCTCCTAAGAATTCAAAAACCTGACCTAGCCAGACTGTAATTGGGAGCCAAGGTGATATCTGTGTGTGTGCTGTCTGCAAAAGAAGAGAAACCAAAAAAGAATCACACCCTGCCCTCCCCCCCAAAAAAAAGGGAAGGGGGGGAGGTTTAAAGTCTAACGTACCCTTAAGGGATTCTGTCGACACTAGCTAAAATTAGACCACAATGAAAGTCAAGTGCTCTGAGCAGATATTCACATGACTCAAGTGGCTGGCTACATTTCTAAACTTGCAATACTTACCAATTCTTAGCTGTGTTCATGGGAAATACTAGGTTTCTTCCTCCAAACACAAAGAGCTGTCAGACAGGTTCAAAACCACCTATTTTTACATGAAGGGAAGTTAAGAACAGAAAAGAAATAGAGCACGGTGTCGGAGAGCACGGTGTATAATCTCTCTCCTCTGATGCAGACTTCAACTACTGAGAACAAGAATGGCTGAAGTCTACTCACACAGGGTACGTTTAGACTACTCACTGGATCAGTAGGTAGCGATCAATCAACTGGGCATCGATATATCATGTCTCATCTAGATGCAATAAATCAATCCCCGAATGCGCTCCAGTCGACTCCAGAACTCCACCAGGGTGAGAGGTGGAAGTGGAGTTGACGGAGGAGCCGCAGGCGTCAATCCCTCGCCGTGAGGACGGGAGGTAAATTGATCTAAGATACGTCAACTTCAGCTACGCTATTCTTGTAGCTGAAGTTGCATATCTTACATCGATCCCCCCGACCCCCGTGTAGACCAGGCCACAGAGAGCTCTGGGGAGCACATGAGATAAAAGCGCACTGCAGCTTCCTAGCTATGTACAGCACAGGCAAGGCTTGACGGCCATGCAGGGAGACCTGGAAGGCCCATCAACGACCTCCCCCCACATTGCAACTGCAGAAAACAAGATGCATTGTTTACTCTGTGTATTAGAGTAGGGCCTGAACATTACACTAAGGACTTGTAAACAGAGTAAACCACAAGGGGTGCACTCACCTGATCAAACACGGACACTCCTTTTCCTCCCTCTGAGGAAGACAGCCCATTTCCTCCCTCTTGGCTCCTCCCCCACCCTGATACCTACCAGTATGGCCCAGGGGATATTTAATCTCAAACCCAACCTTGGTAATCAATTTGACTTTGTGTATGAGAGAGAGTCACCACCGTCAAGTATCCAATCCCATATACACCCAGAGATACCAGTGATACATAGACAAGCTCCCTTTCCAAGTGTGAATCCTAATTTGGTGAGCCCCTTCCCGGGGAGGGGGAGAGAGGAAAACCAGAGAAAGAACACTAGAGATTAAATCAGTCTGGGGATTATTTAAATGACATCATTATATCACTACTCCAATTTGCTTTAGCACATCCGTGCTTTGGCCTTGCATTTCGTCCCATTCTGCTGTCTCCTGCGAAAAGCAGTCCTATATCCGGCCTTCAGAGTACAAGCTTGGGTGCTGCATCATTTTTATAACTGCATGTCACAGAGTGCACATAAAAATAAAGAAGTACAGTAAAAGTGTATGCACTTAAAATACAAACACAGATTTAAAAAGGGTCTACCCAGCCTTCAGAAAACCACCCGGCTTCTCCGCCAGCCACAAAGAGCCTGATCCATCTTTCAGTGGATTTCAAAGGGCTTTGGAGCATGCCCCAGCAGAGTTATTTTCTTCCAGGCCAGAGCTGGATATGTAGGACCAGATACAGGCACCAATTAGCTTAAGGCATGTGTAGGAGAAAAGGGATTCCATCAACACTGATATATGGGATCTCTCTCCAAAATTAGACATCATATGGCGCAGAAAGGGGCTAACAGCAGGTAAGTGTTAAAACAAAGGGAAGAAAGGTTTTTGATAGGAGAGAAGGTAAATGCTGGAAGTATAGTGTACAACTTCTGTGCTTTTACAGCAGAAATAGAGGAATCCAGAACCAAACTCACTCTTTCCTTTGATTATTTG
The DNA here is from genome assembly GCF_007399415.2 of Gopherus evgoodei. NCBI lineage: Eukaryota > Metazoa > Chordata > Testudines > Testudinidae > Gopherus > Gopherus evgoodei. Next base: position 13,944,958 of record NC_044325.1, on the reverse strand, counting down.
GGGTCTGTGGATATTTCCAGATCCCAGTCTCAAGCCCTGGGCCTGATCCTGGAGAAGCACAAAGTCATCTGAAAACTGTACCTGAGGGTTCTCTTGGCAAATGAACTTAGATCGGAGAGCTGATGGAATGGGTACATAACTGGAACATGCAGATCCCAAGCTAGAGGAATAGTCCTTAGGGACCATTCTAGCCTGCACGAGTTAGAGTAGCTCTGGGGTGGGACAGACATGAAGTAGTAAGAGAACAAAAGTCTAACGAAGCAGTTTCACTCTGGTCAGCACAGGAGCAAGTGTGGTGCAAAGATGGCCGAAAGCCACCTGTCCGTCCCCTCTGCATGCCACAGCTGTGGATTGAGTGCTGTGTATCTGAGGGTGCCTCTCATAGGAGGCTACTGTATTAAGTCTCCTAAATAAATGCACATGCTGGTATAAGATGCATATTCTTTGACTTGCAAAGGCAGTGTTAGGAAGAGAATGTGGTGCACTGCAAGAGGAATTTTTCAATTCCACTTAGCAGGAAATGCCATGCTGAAATATGAAAGGGATATGTACCTGTAATCGAGATTTCCTAACAGAGTTATCCTTCAAAAGCCATAACAACCCCATTTGGGGGTTCGGTTTCTTCAGTCCTATAAAAATCAGGAACTGTTTGGCATATTAACAAATTCCCCAAGTCCCACATGCATCCTAGAGAGAGAGATTATTTTACACACACGCCTACCTTTATCCCAAATTGTGAAATGCAATTTCCAAAGGGACAGAGAAACGTCAGATCTACAGAACATGTTGCCTTTGGGGGACATGTGGGAATCTCTGCAGCATGCCACAGGACAGGGCGACATTTTGTGCAGTATGTAGAGCAAATGAAGCCTCCAAGGCATGAAAACAGGATAGATTTATTGATTCATGGAAAATGACATTAGAAATGACTTCATTCAGATAAACAGGGTGAGACAAAATGAGGCTCGTGAGCTCTGCTGTTGACCCAGTTCTAACCATCCACATTGCCACACGAGTTGCACAATGGGACAGAGATCCAGAGTGTAAGAGAATTATTGTCCTGGGAGGAATGTTATTTATTTAGTAGTAGTTGTTGCTGTAATAGCAGTGGTGCTGCTGCATTTTGAGAAAGAGAGCGAGCGAGCACGTTTGGTGGTGGGAAAATGGTTTAGGGTTTGCTTCCCTAAGGAAATAGTCACCCAGCTAAAGAACAGATGTCTAGCAAGGTCAGGAGTAGACAGACTAGATCTAGGATAAAGGTTCCCCAATTTTACAGACACAGGACCCTTCAAACACTTCCATTTGCATCCTTAGCTCAACAGTGCTTTCCCCCACCTGGAAGAGTGAGGTGAGGATGATGGTGACTTTGCCCACAACAGGATGGGAAAGCAGTTTGCTTGACAGAGGAGTGGCCCTTTTGCTGGTTCACCCAACTTCCCTTTTGCAGCTACAAATAACCATTTGAAAGTGCACAGAGAATCACTGCACAGTAGAAAGCTAACCACCATGGGATGGATGATGTACAGTTCAGGAAGAACCCTTCTGATGAAGCTAGACACCCTCCTGTGCTGAAGTAGCAGTGTTTAGTAACTGCAGGCAACTGACTCCATGTGGCTCCTAAGCAAACCTTACACAACCCTGTTGCTGAGGGTATGGCTACACTTGGAGATGTGCAGCGCTGGGAGTTAAAGCTGTGTTCGTACAGCTGTGCAGGGAAAGCACTGCAGTGTGGCCACACTGACAGCTACCAGCGCTGCAGTGTGGCCACATTTGCAGCGCTGTTGGGAGTGGTGCATTGTGGGCAGCTATCCCAGCGTTCAAGTGGCTGCAACGTGCTTTTCAAAAGAGGGGGGTGGGGTGGAGTGTGACAGGGAGTGTGGGGGAGACAGAGGGCTTGTCTACATCACAAAGTTGCAGCGCTGGTGAGGGGGTTACAGCGCTGCAACTTAGGAGGTGTACACATCTGCAGGGCATCACCAGCGCTGCAACTCCCTGTTTGCAGCGCTGGCCATACTCCCGTTTTGTCTCGGGTGTAGAGGATCCAGCGCTGGTGATCCAGCGCTGGTAATCAAGTGTAGACACTTACCAGCGCTTTTCTTGACCTCCGTGGAATAAGCAGGTATCCCAGCATACCTGAGGAAGCCTCTCTGGTAATCAAGCAGGTCTCCTTCCCCGCGGTTTGCTCAGGTGTTCTCCGAATCCCCCCCCCCAAGCGGGTCTCCTTCCCCGCGGTTTGCAGGGGGGTTCGGGGAACGCGAGAGCAAACCATGGGGAAGCAGGTCTCCTTCCCCAGTTTGCTCTTGCGTTCCCCGAACCCCCGTGCAAGCAGGTCTCCTTCCCCGGTTTGCTCTCGCGTTCCCCGAACCCCCGTGCAAGCAGGCCTCCTTCCCCGGTTTGCTCTCGCGTTCCCTGAACCCCCCTTGAAGCCGCCCAACAGCGCTGCAGTGTGGCCACATCTAACACCACTTGCAGCGCTGGCTGCTGTAAGTGTGGCCACTCTGCAGTGCTGGCCCTATACAGCTGTACTAATACAGCTGTAACAACCAGCGCTGCAAAACTGTAGATGTAGACATACCCTATGAGAGTGGATTTTTGGAGCTGACGCTGTTCTCAGCTCTCTGCCTTGCAAGTTCTAAGGACTGGAAGATACACAGTGCCTACCTTCAATCATTTTAAAAGTTTTGACCTTTCCCCCACCCCTCTCTTATTCACTAAATGCAAATTATGCACTCCTAAATAGTCTTTAGACCATATAAGCAGCTGCTCAACACTACCCCTCCCCTCTCTCCTCAAGCAAACAGCTGTGAACATTCCAAAGCAATTCCCCTGCCTCCGCTCGCTGGAGCAAAGAGCAGCTGTGTTTGTATTTTTAGCTAAGTAGCTACGGGAAGATTGGAGTTCAGCCATTCTTCCGGTTTGTTGTGGACAGGAATTCTGGGATACCTCCTAATACCCTGGAGGCCAATAACAGCGCTTTTGGTGGCTACACTTGATGACCAGCGCTGCATCACCAGCGCTGGAATCGCTACACCCCAAGCAAACCAGGTGTACAGCCAGCGCTGCAACCAGGAAGTTGCAGCGCTGGCCGTGCTTTGCAAGTGTGGACACGAGTGAGTTGCAGCGCTGTAACCCCATCACCAGCGCTGCAACTCTCCAGTGTAGCCATGCCCTGAGATCCTCTCACAGCAGCAGTTACACAAGTCTTGACACAGGACAACTCCCAGTGCTCTTAAGAACGATGAGGCACTTGTGACAGTTGTTCTAAACAGAATCCCAGTTGCTTTCAGATATAACCCATGCTTTTGCCTTAATCTACTCGTTTTGTCCCCCAGAGTGACTGCTCCCTGCTAAAGTAGGTATGCCAACTTTCTACTTGCAGAAAACTGAACACCCTTGTTCGGCTCCCTGCCCTGCCCCTTTTCCAAGGCCCCAGTCCCACTCACTCCATCCCCCTCCCTCCGTCGCTTGCTCACTTGTTCATTTTCACTTGCCTGGGGCAGAGGTGCGGGGGGCAGTGGCGGTGAGGGCTACAGCTGCAGGTACGGGCTCTGGGGTAGGGCCACAGATGAGGGGATTGGGGTGCAGGAAAGAGCTCCAGGCTGGGACAGGGGTGCAGGAGGGGATGAGAGCTCCAGCTGGGCGTGTGGGCTCTGTGGTGGGGCTTGAGATGAGAGGTTTCATGCAGGAGAGGGCTCCAGGCTGGGGCAGGGAGTTAGAGTGTGGGAGGGGATACAGGCTCTGAACTGAGGGTGTGGGCTGGGGCCAGAAATGAGGGGTTCAGGTTGCAGGAGGGGGATCCAGAATGGGGCAGGGGGTTAGGGTATGGGGATGGGGGTGAGGGCTCTGACTGTAGGTGCTAGCTCTAGGTGGGGCTGTAAATGAGGTGTTCGGGGTGCAGGAGGGAGCTCTGGGTTGGGGAAGGGGGTTAGGGTGCCGGAGGAGGTGCAGGCTACGGGCAGCGCTTACATCAAACGGCTCCCGGGAAGCTGCCAGCATCTCTCTCCCCAACGCCTAAGCAGAGGCACAACCACATGGCTCTCCGCACTGCCCGCATCTACAGGCACTCCCCCCACCCCCACCCCGCAGCTCCCACTGGCCACAGTTCCTGGCAATGGGAGCAGCTGAGCTGAAGCTGGGGGCAGTGCACAGAGCCCCCATGGCTGCCCCTCCACCTAGAAGCCAGAGGGAGATGCTGCCAACTTCCCGGGAGTTGCAAGGAGCTGGGTAGGGAGACTGCCTGCGGCGCCAACTAGACTTTTAACGGCCTGGTCAGCGGTGCTGACCGGAACCACCAGGGTCCCTTTTCAACTGGGGCATTCTGGTCGAAAACCAGACACCTGGCAACCCTACACTAAAAGGTCGGTCTTCCCTGCAGAGTTAGCCCAGGCTCTTACTCAAGCATTGCCCCTCACCCTCTCCCATCCCACCCATCACCCTCTCTGCCAGCTTTAGCAACTTTCAGCTCATAGCTGGGGACATGGGCTAAAGCCAGAGTTCCATTTTCACTCAGGCAGAAGCTAGGAAGCGGAGAGAGAACTGCACAGTTTGTGTTTACATCACACTCCCTTTGCAATGGGTTTTGTTGGCTCACTCAGCTTAGTGGAAAACGCTTCCACATCAGTAAGACTAAAAACCTGGACCTTCAGTGGCTCCATTGGCACAGCAGCATCTGAACAAGAGGTCCCATCATATGTGCTTTGGAGAAAACAAACTAAACAGATTAAACTACCTCTCAATGTTCTCTGTAGCACCTCAGGGAAGTGAAGCTTCAAACAGCAGAGCTGAACCCTCTGACAATGTCAAGAGAACATAACCAGACACAAATTACATACCACAGCTCATGGCCCATGCCTCCTAGAGATGGGAATCAGACACAGCCGCCATGTTTAATCTTTAACAAGAAAAGAGTGATAACAGGACCCAAGGGGTTTCTCTATATAACCCCAGCTGCCTCTGTTCTCTCCAAGTTGAATGCCCCCATGTAACATGAGGAAACCAATGAAGAAAGGAGAAGTGAGATTTAAGTTAGATACTGGGGAAAACTTTCTAACTCTAAGGGTAATTAAGCTCTGGAATAGGCTTCTGAGGGAGGCTGTGGAACCCCCATCATTGGAGGATTTTAAAAACAGGCTGGACAAAGACCTGTCAGGGATGGTCTAGGTTTACTTGGACCTCAGAGCAGGGGGCCAGCCTCGATGACCTTTTGAGATCCCTTCCAGACCTACATTTCCATGGAAAGAGGCACTTTTGTGGTGCACGGTGCTATGCCTCAAGGAAACATCCTGTACTGGGGACAGAGCAAGGAAACCACTCTTTTTGAAGTCACCCAGCCTTACCCAAAGAATAAATCAGACTGTCAACTCCAGGCTGTGTCTGCACTAGGGATCTGTGCCTGCTATGGCCATTGGTGATGTGCCATCAGTGAAAACCTCTTGCGAAGGTCAGCAAAGCCTCTATAAATTCCAGTTGGCACCAGTGCATTTTCATCTCAGCTTGAAACCCGTGCAAGCACATGTTGCAGCCTATAGCAGCTTTGTCTGCCTATGCAGGGGTTTTGCATTAATACTGCAGACCCTGTTGCTGGCCACCATTGGTGGAAATCCTCAGGGCAGACAAGGCCACAGATTATCAGAGCCCTCCTCCTGATTAGCCCATGGAAAAATCTCTCTCTACCATTCCACAAGTGTGGGAATGGCCCGGGACAGGGGCTCTGCCTAATCAAGACAGAATGGAAGCGTGACCCCAAACAAAGAGTTGAATGGTTTTAATCGTTATTCTACCCCTGTGGACAATGAATTAAGGGTATCCATGCAAGATAGGGGCTAACCCTCTCTCTCCAATTCTGGTGGCAGAACAGATAGTCTCTGTGGTCTTTCTGGTACCAAAAGAGTCTCCAGCATCCAAGTCAATGATTCAAATACTGCTTTAAAATTTAATGGAGAAAAAAGAACTCTTGCATTCAGGTGCCGGAGAGCTTACAATGAGCTATACCATCATCAGGTGGATGGACTAGGAGAAGTCTTGAGATGCCTTCTGGACCTACATTTCTATTATTCTGTCTCCTCAATACCTTCTGCATGGTGCAAGCAGGAGACAAGCCAGTTCTCTCATGCTCTACCAACCCAAGCCAAAAACATTGCCTGGCCTTATTAAAACTACAGGAGAAGTTCTGTACAGGGCTACGCTAGTAAATCAAGACATATCCCCAAGATCAGGTGGATCATGGCAGGGAGCAACCGAGACACATGCATTGCAGAGGTATAAATGACAAATAAAAGGTCTCATTCTAAATACACCCCTCCCCTTGCAGTGTGGTTAATACTTCCCTCCTCTGTCTGTGGATCTGAATGCAGTAATCCTCCAACTGAAAGGCAGACAGACTTTCCATAAGCCGGCTTCCACTGAGTGGGCTCAGCACAAATAGGAGAAGAATGGGGACACCCCTGGAACCCCTTAACCAGCAGCTGTGCTTATAGAATGCTTTTTAAATTTCAGTTTTGAAGCAAACTTCCTCCCGTTAATGTGTCATTTACTCCCTAATCCCTAGGAGCACATTGGTTACCATGGAGAACCTCTTACCAATAATCTATGTGCACAAGAAGGCAAGGAACATGCATGGTCAAATGGTGATGACCTAAGAACTACGATCACATACCCATACAGCAAAACCCACAGGAATCTGCTTAGATCCTAAAAACAATAATGTGCCCATGTACTGGTATCTGCTTATATTTTTTTTATGCAATGGGGTATCAAAATGCAGTTGCCACAGTTCGGAAGTCAGCAATTTGACACTGCAAAAACAGTAAGAAATCAGCCAATTTTTACAACACAGGGCTATCTGCAATGCCACAGATTTCCCCTGTGTTTAGGCCAGGAACAGGAAATAAGTGCGGGTGGATAGTTGTGCCATATGTGTTGACATATGTAGACTTTTTAAAACAGTGACTATTTTGTGAGAGAATTTCAAGACAACCAATCCACAAGTGCTGCTGGTGGCAAGCGTGCAGAAGTGCCGGCCTGTGGGAACAGGCACAGGTGTTTCCTTATGGCAACTTGCAGTTCTCAAGTGACCGCCTTCTTCCCATGCAAGGGGAAACTAAGCTTTCAGTTACAGAGTCCCACAAATAATGAAAGCAGCATGCTTGCAAATGCTGTTTAACAAAACCAAAGCCCCACACGCTGCCCTAGTCCCATTTATTTCACAGGCTCGGTCATTTCTGAACAGCAGCTAGAATTGCTGAAGAGTGCGCTAGCAGTTATTTCTTTGTCCAGGATTGCGAGTTCATTATGTGCCAAGTTTTTTTGTTCTCGTAGATGTATGCAATGTCTCAGCTTATATCTTCTACAACTGATCCACTCTACATGGTGATTTGAGATGCACATAGCAAGCATTCATGTACGGGAAGAAACACATTTCTGACTGAAGAACAGGAAGTGTTCAGTGCTTAACAGCCTACTGAATAGATGCATACACCATCAGTGCATATAATGTAGCAAAGTTTCTTTTACATTCGGCCCTTCCAGTCTCCCTTTCCCCTTCCTCCACATTAGAGAGAGGATAGTCAAGTGATCCTCACACATAGTTGGAGAAGTCTGGAAACTAACACCCCAATTCAGCAAAGCACTTGGCTTTCAAGCATGCGAGCAGTCCCACAGAAGTCAAAGGAGATAACCCCTGAGAGAATGAAAATCCCCATCCCAGTGCTAACTGCTGAAATTGTTCTCTTTCTGGTATTCTTACAGATGTGAAAACACATCTTTCTATCCCCAACACCTAGCATGAGGAGGTCCTGTTCCATAACTGGGGTCCTAGGTACTACCTCAATAAAAATAAGGTCAGATTTTCCAAATAAGACATTGCTTACCAAAAACAGTTGAACCTGGGAATAAAAATGTCTCTTTCTAAACTTCAGGCCTGCAGCATAACTAAAAATATGTACATCATCCCAGTAGCTTTTGTCTTTCTGATCTACTAATTCAGACATTTTCTCACATACCCCAACGTCTTGCCCCAATTCTAAAATTAAGATTTAGCAGCAGAGCGCTCGCTGAAGTCTCTTCAGCAGCAATGAAATCTAAAGGTACTAAGATAAATGTATGTATCACTTGCAAACTAGGTAGAATCATTTTCATAGATTAAGGACAGAGGGACCATTAGATCATCTTGTCTGCCCTCCTGTAGATCACAGGACATTAAACTGTATTGAGCCCAGTAACTTGTGTTTGACTAAAGCATATCTTCCAGAAAGGTATCCAGTCTTCATCTGGAGACATCTGGAGACAGTGGTGGAGAACCAACCACTTCCTTTGCAATTTGTTCAAATGGTGACTCACCCTCACTAGAAATTAGGCTTTTTTTTTTTTTTAAACAGTTTGAATTTGTCTGGCTTCAGCTGCCAGCTGGTGTTATTGTTATGCTTTTTGCCAGTAACTGAAGAGCCTGTTAGAGCCTGGTATTTTCTCCTCATGAAGGGAACGTAAACACTAACAAAATCATCTCTGAATTTTCTGTTTGATAAACTGAACAAACTGAGCTCTTTAGATCGTCCACTGTAAGGCATTTTTCTCCAGTCCTTGAATAGTGTGTGTGTGTGTGTGTGTGTGTGTGTGTGTGTGTGTGTGTGTGTGTGTGTGTGTGTGTGTGTGTGTGTGTGTGTGTGTGTGTGTGTGTGTGTGTGTGTGTGTGTGTGTGTGTGTGTGTGTGTGTGTGTCTTTTCTACACCTTTTCCAACCTCCTTCTAAAAATAGGGACAACAGATTTGTACACAGTATTCTAGTCTCAGTCTCAACTATGCCATATACAGAGGTAAAAATTACCTCCTTAGTCCTACTCATTAGTCCCCTGTCTATACATCCAAGGATCACATTAGCCATTTTTGCCACAGCACCACACCGGGAGCTCATATGGCGTTGCCTGTCCACTATAGGGATGTCTGCACTGTGATAAAAAACATCCTGGCATCTCAGAGCCCAGATCAGCTGACTCAGGCTGCAAGGCTAAAAACTGCGCTGCAGACATCTGTACTCAGGTTGGAGCCTGGCTTCTGAGCTCCACCCCCTTTCAGAGCTTAGAGCCCAAGCTCCAGCTCAAGCCGAATATCTACAATGTCATTTTATAGCCCCAAAGCCTGAACCTGAGCCAGCTGCAGCTGTGCCACAGGTCTTATCTCTATGCTGACGTACCCTATGACCCCAAAATCCTTTTAAAGTCACAGCCCTCCCCATTTTGTAGATATGGCAGACACTCCTGGTTTCTAGAAGCACGACTTTGCATTTAGTTGTATTAAGACTCATTTTGTTGGAATCGGCCCACCATACCAAATGATCCAAATCACTCTGTAGGACTGCCTTCTCCTGAACTTTATTTACCATTTCCCCAATCGTTGGGACACCTACACATTTCATCAGCAGGGATTTTATACTTCCTTCCAAATCACTGATGAAACTAATGACAATCAATAGGCCTCGTACCAATCCCGATGGACCCCCCACTAGAAACACCTAATTCAATCATATCAAAACTAGGCGAGTTCTTAACAAAGAGATTACATTCAGTGATGCAGTATCCTTCATTCGTCTGTACTGGGATCACCCAGCCGTTATTAGTTCACATTAACATGGGCCCATTACATGCACACAGATTTTTTACAGTAACATACACACTTAGGCTTGTCTACATCAGAAAGTTGCAGCGCTGGTGAGGGAGTTACAGCGCTGCAACTTAGGAGGTGTACACATCTGCAGGGCACCACCAGCGCTGCAACTCCCTGTTTGCAGCGCTGGCCGTACTCCCGTTTTGTCTCGGGTGTAGAGGATCCAGCGCTGGTGATCCAGCGCTGGTAATCAAGTATAGACACTTACCAGCGCTTTTCTTGACCTCTGTGGAATAAGCAGGTATCCCAGCATACCTGAGGAAGCCTCTGGTAATCAAACTGGTCTCCTTCCCCAGCTTGCTCTCGCGTTCCCCGAACCCCGAGCAAGCAGGTCTCCTTCCCTGCGGTTTGCTGGGTGGTTCCGGGAACGCGAGAGCAAACCGCGGCGAAGCTGGTCTCCTTCCCCGGTTTGCTCTCTCGTTCCCCGAACAAGCAGGTCTCCTTCCCTACGGTTTGCAGGGTGGTTCGGGGAACGCGAGAGCAAACCGCGGCGAAGCTGGTCTCCTTCCCCAGCTTGCTCTCTCGTTCCCCGAACCCCCGAGCAAGCAGGTCTCCTTCCCTGCGGTTTGCAGGGTGGTTCGGGGAACGCGAGAGCAAACCGCGGCGAAGCTGGTCTCCTTTCCCGGTTTGCTCTCTCGTTCCCCGAACCCCCGAGCAAGCAGGTCTCCTTCCCTGCGGTTTGCAGGGTGGTTCAGGGAACGCGAGAGCAAACCGGGAAAGGAGACCAGCTTCGCCACGGTTTGCTCTCGCGTTCCCCGAACCACCCTGCAAACCGCAGGGAAGGAGACCTGCTTGCTCGGGGGTTCGGGGAACGAGAGAGCAAACCGGGAAAGGAGACCAGCTTCGCCGCGGTTTGCTCTCGCGTTCCCCGAACAAGCAGGTCTCCTTCCCTGCGGTTTGCAGGGTGGTTCGGGGAACGCGAGAGCAAACCGCGGCGAAGCTGGTCTCCTTTCCCGGTTTGCTCTCGCGTTCCCCGAACCCCCCTTGAAGCCGCCCAACAGCGCTGCAGTGTGGCCATATCTAACACCACTTGCAGCGCTGGTTGCTGTAAGTGTGGCCACTCTGCAGCGCTGGCCCTATACAGCTGTACTAATACAGCTGTAACAACCAGCGCTGCAAAATTTTAGATGTAGACATGGCCTTAGTCATATTTTATCACTTACTCCACGGTCAAGAAGCTATTCTGCACAAACTAACTTCACAGAATAAATGTCAATGAACTTTGAGTTCTCAGTTGACGGAGCCAACATTCCCTGCCCTCCACCTTTAAGGGCAGCACAGTTAAAGATTAAGTCACATTGGACTTGTCTTAATCAGAGCCTTTCACTTGCACATTTCCCTACCCCTAAACTCTCAGAAACTGCTTAAGTTAAATTGTTCCTCCTGCTGGTATTCTGGTTAACTCTTGTGATAAAAAGAATAGGTATTTCTCCAGCTACTCCAAATGTATAGTTAAATTCTACACAGTGATAAAGGTATTACATCTGACCGCTGTGGATGTAACTAGAGCTCCTGTTTTGTTTTTTTACAGAAGAGTTTTGACTACCAAAAGGAACCACCGGCCATAGCTCCAGAGAGCACATTGTCAGATCTTTGTGTCTGAAAGTAATGGCTTATGTGCCATGCTATATTCTAGATATACACAGACCAAGGTATTTTTTGAGATGAGGGGACAGTTTGCATTACTTTTGCTTCATGCTAGTCAAGTTGTTTCCCCATTATTAGATAACTCAACAGGGCTATGAAGTTTTAAGAGGGTCTGTACAGAAAGAATGCAAGATAGACATCATATAAAATGTGTTTGCTTTGTATAGAACTGAGAAAGCAAAAAATGGGACAGTCACCTGCTTAACAACATACACCATAGGGAGAACAACTGACAGGGATTAGACAGGCTAAGGTCTTGTCTGCACTAGGCTTATTTCCCATCACTGCAGCTCACCAGTAGCAGTCACAGTGGTGCTATGTTAACACTGACAGATCACCATGTTGTGTAGGCCTACTCTGGCTGGTCTACCACTACTGCTACCACCAATACTGCAGTGTAGATAGCAACAACAGTGGGGAGTCTTAAGAAGGAAGTTGTGCATAAACAGCCTCAGGAACGTCACAGGCAGTTTAGCCTGAGTAAGGGCTGCAGGATTTGGCTTCCAAGTGAGCAAATCAGATTCTGTGGGGGTGAAATGCAGAAGGATGTTGGGCGTGTGCAAAATCCAGCTCCCCAATCTGGGGCGAGGCTCCTGTGCACGCCCCACTTATCCTGGTAGCCTGGCTACAGCCCAGTGTAAGAACAGCAACTACCTGAACCACTTGTGCAGCAAGTTGGGATCCATGTAACCACTGATGATCTGGCCTCCCTCACCACTGCCCACCGACTTCCTCCATGAGGTTATGGGGATGTGGAGGCGGCACTGAATTGCTTCGGTTAAGAGCTCTTTGGCTCTGAAAAAGTCAACAATATTATGTATCGAGTTTTCAAACAGGGGTGCCTAAAGTCGGGTTCTTAAGTCCTTATTTAGGCACCTAAATGAAAATCAGGCCATTTTTACTTGGGTACCTACAGAGGGACTAACGAGCCCAACTGCAGAATTTTCAAACCAAGGTGCCTAGCCTTTAAATAGCTGATCCTGTCAGAGTCAGCACCAATATCAGAGAAGTGTTGGGCAGGAAAGCAGCTCAAGAGGCCATCTAGTCCAGCCCCCTGCACTGAGGCAGGACCAAGTAAACCTAGACCATCCCTCACAGGTGTTTGTCTAATCAATTCTTACGAACTTTCCATGATGGAGATTCCACAATGTCCATTCAAAGCCTAGTCCAAAGCTTAACTATCACAGTTAGAAAGCTAATATTCAATCTAATTTTCCTTTGCTGCAGATTAAGCCAATTACTTCTTGCCCTACCTTCAGCGGCCACAGAGAATGACTTATCACAACAATTTCATAGCACTCTGTGTAGTTAAGAGAGGAATTTGTTCTCTTTCTGCACATGGAAGAGTTATTGTAACCAGACCAACTTCAGCATATTGCCATACCTGTCCCACAGGAAGGCAAGGAAAAGAGATTACTGACAAAACCAAGTAAAAGGGTGTGTGTCTCTTTAAGGGGGAATTGATTTACATTTAATTCCATAATTACAGTAGCCACTTTTCTTGGCTAGCATACACAGCCAGTGATACCTGTAAACAGCAATTGAGGGTTTGCAATCCACAGACTGTAAGAGTCTCACAGCCTGACCATTTTGAAGCGAATCCAGTTTCAGAAAGGCACTAGCTATTTGAAGTGGAGAGTTGTCAAAATTCAGAGCTTTCAGCACATGTGCGTGCATGCAGATACACACACACACACACACAAAATATTACCACACAGTACATAGTTAACAAGTGCATGATGAGCTATTCCAATAAAGCCTTTAGAGATCTTCTGCCCCATTAACATAAGTTAGCGTGTATTCTATTTTCTATATATCCTTATACTGTGCGTTTTTGGAGTTCAGTCTATCAGACTTCCATTCCTTGCCTCATCCCAGTCACATATACCCAGGAGAGAAGGATATCAAATTATGCAATGCCTGCCCTTGATTACTGTGTATTTAGGTTGTGTGAGGAAGCAGAGAGACAGAGGTGTAACACACTGAAGGAAGACATAAGGAAAGACACATATTTGATCTTCTGAGTTGCTTGGTTTTCTGGGGTAGGTTGTATTGAATCATATTGTTGTCCTTTAGATAAGCTGGGGCATTCATTCACTCCTGCATTTTAAAGTTAAATCAAGGGCAGCTAGAACCTCTTGGACGGCATTTTTTCTTATGGGCATGTGTGCAAACCTAAAGACGTTAAACAGCGAGCATTTTATTTAGCTGCCATTCACAATCAACATCCAGACTAACAGGACAATCTAAAGGCTTTATTTTGAAGCAATGTAAAAGTCACATAATACAGCATAGATTATTCCCAACACATCAGCACTTCCAGTGAGCATCAGCCATTTCAGCAGGAGGAACGGGGGAGGCTGAAGATACCAACGGGAATTTCCCTGAAGAACAAGGATTCAGAAAGGTTGATGGGGAAGGAGAGAGAGATTCTTAACATCTTGCCCTGTAATTTAAACCTTTTGAAGTGACACATTTTCATGTCTGGTCTTATTCAAACATAGTTTGAATAGTTGCTATCAGAGCAATCTACCACGAGGGCAGGAAGACCGGACCTAGTAACAGGCAACTTCTTTCCATAGTCTGAAATCAGGTACCATCCCTCAGTGCTGCTGTTTCAGATAGCTGGATGCATTATAGGAAAGAGGCAACAATACTAATGTCTTACCAGATATTTTAGTCAACCAAGTTATCTAAAAAACTCTGACTAGCTGGCTATTCAAGGGGCAAGAGATCACACTGGGCTGTTTATTTACACACACACACACACACACACACACACACACACACACACACACACACACACTTATGTTTAAAACCTGCAGATCACCATACTGTCTAGGTGCGATATTTACTTGTTTCTCATGCCACCTTCTCCTGTGCTTCTAAACCTTTATCTCAAACAACAGTTAAATTGTCCCCAAACTATTCCTTCCCAAAAGGCTTTTAAACCAATCATTTCCAAAAGGGCAAACACTGACTTCCAGTAGGACAAGCTCTGATTTCCAGCTGTCAGATCAGCTCTCTGGCTGCGGAGCCTCTACTGCTGTCTATTCCAATTCAAGTCACATCACGAGAGTCCACATACCAAAGAGCACTTTAAATAAGACATGCATGCGAGCAATTCACGGTACAATCCAGCCTTTTCCTTAAGCAATTAGAATCAAGATAGTAACCAAGTGAAACCCTTATACACATACTGTACATTTACGTACAATTAATATTATAAGATTCACACAACTCTTGCTTACCATGAATTCTGCATACACTGAGAATTTTAATGTGCATTTCTTTAAATGATCCTGAAGGATTAGTCTTTGCTGGTTCGAATTCCTTACCAAAGATGCTTTAGAAAAGAAGAGCAAATCCCAACTTCTACACTATGGGTATGTCTACATCTACAATTTTGCAGCGCTGGTTGTTACAGCTGTATTAGTACAGCTGTATAGGGCCAGCGCTGCAGAGTGGCCACACTTGCAGCAACCAGCGCTGCAAGTGGTGTTAGATGTGGCCACGCTGCAGCGCTGTTGCACACCGCGGGGAAGGAGACCTGCTTGGAGGGGGGGTCGGGGAACGCCAGAGCACACCGCGGGGAAGGAGACCTGCTTGGAGGGGGGGTCGGGGAACGCCAGAGCACACCGCGGGGAAGGAGACCTGCTTGGAGGGCAGTGGAGTTTGCTTAATTACCGGAGAGGCTTCCTCAGGTATGCTGGGATACCTGCTTATTCCACAGAGGTCAACAAAAACGCTGGTGAGTGTCTACACCTGATGACCAGCACTGGTGATCCAGCGCTGGATCCTCTACACCCGAGGCACGACCGGGTGTACGGCCAGCGCTGCAAACAGGGAGTTGCAGCGCTGGTAATGCCCTGCAGGTGTGTACACATCCCAAGTTGCAGCACTGTAACCCCCTCACCAGCGCTGCAACTTTGTAGCGTAGACAAGGCCTGAAGGCTGTGATCAGAGAAAAGGCATTGTCAGGGTTGCTGACTCTGGTGATTTTTTTCCCATGACTCTTGTGATACTTGGTGTTTTTCTTAAAGCCCCAGCTCCTGGATTCATGTTACTGCAGATGAATATCTGATATCGTTTTAAAAAAACATTTATAGCTCTCATGTTTTCAGAGGAATTCTTGAAAAATGTGACCCAGTGCACCTGTAGGCTCAAGAACTGGATGGCAAATAAAAAGCATCTAACATTGATTTTTTTAAATGTCATGTTTTTTTCTCATGAGTTCTGAATGCTTGGGATTGGCAAAACTGCAGTGTTCACATCTGTTCCCAGACTTGCAAATGAGCAGGGAATTGGGTAAGTACACACAACCTACTGGACAGCCTCCCTGCAACTATAGTTGCTTCTGCTGCTTGCCCCTGCGTTTCCAGCATTCCTACCTGCATTATACCTGAAACACACATATAAAAGCCATTTCAGAGTGCATGCACTGCCACTGCATTAGTGCATTTCTACATCCTATTCTTTGCCTGGCTACTAAGCTGCTCAAATTACCATTTGAAATATAGCCACGTACTGCACTTTATGGACCAACATGACAGCTCCCTGTCCCAAGGAGATTAATCCATGGCCCTAATCCTGCAGCTGGATTTGTATGAGCAGACCCTTGCATCTGCATGGAGGCCCATTGCTTTTACATGGGGCACTACGCAGGCACAAGGTTTCACTCCTACAGAGCCAACTGCAGGATCAGGCCCTACGTTTGCTGTTCCTAGTCCTTCACCTTAGACTGGCCGTTCTTGGGTAACAGGTGGCAGGGTAGTTACGTTTTCCTTCCTTTTATTCAGGAAATATATTCTACTCTAGCAGATCTACCAGAGAGAGAGAGAGAATTAGTTTCCCTGTATGAAATCTTTGGCTATGGTTAGATGGTTGCACCGGTCACTGTATTTTAAAATATGCAAGAAAAAAGGAAGGATTTTCTAGCCAAGTGGTTCTCAACCAGGGAAACTGTACCTCTGGGGGACACAGAGGTCTTCCAGGGGGTACACCAACTGATCTAGATATTTGCCTAGTTTTACAACAGGCTACATAAAAAGCACTAGCGAAGTCAGTACAAACTAAAATTTTACACAATGACTTGTTTATACTGCTGTATGTACTATGCACTGAAATTGATTTATTTTATAATTCGATGGGAAAAAATGAGAAAGTGAGCAGTTTTTCAGCCCTAGTGTGCTGTGACACTTGTCTTTTTATGCCTGATTTTGTAAGTGAATAGGTTTTAGGTGAGGTGAAACTTAGGGTACACACGACAAGTAGTCTAGGTACAGTAGTCTGAGAAGGTTGAGAGCCTCTACTCTAGCCTGACAGTCTGTTACTGCCTTTGCAGCCCAATGTGATCTGTATTAGCACATTTTGAAACGTCAGTTTCCCTCATAAACCCAGAGCTATAACTCCTCACTGTTATAGATTGACCAGTCTGCTTCTGTCAGAGCAAACCCTCCGGCCTAGACAGACTGCATTCTGAATCTGGGTTAGGACAAGCCAGAAAAAAACCTCAGCTCTTAGCAATCAGGTGCTTTTCCGACATGGGGCGCTCTGCCTCCAGAGTCACTGTGAAGTTAACCAACTGCAGTTTGGACTGGCAATAGTTTGAGTCCAAGTAGCCCCAGCCTGGCAGGCTTTTTTATTTATTTATTTTTTTGGTGGTGGCAGTGGTAAGTAAACAGAACTTGAAGAGATTTTCACCCACCACACTAAAGTCATTTTAATCCGTGCTGCCCCCAGGTATTCGTTTCCCATTGCCCAAGTCTCTCACGTTTGTCCTCCACAATCTGGTAGCATGTGGGAGATGAGAAGGAGAGTTCTGCTCCTGGACAGCTTTAAAGGGAAAATATTTGTATATAGCAAAGGACTGTTCAACCCTGGCTAGGCAATGGGATAGGCATGAAGGCTCCTCATTGCCTTATATACGCTATTCTAGAAGGGCTCCCATCTAGAGGCTAAGGTCCTCTACTTAGCAAAGACCGGGATTTGCCCAGAGGGTTCTGCAGTGGCTCAGGGAATTAATAAATGAACCCTTTCCCCTACTAATTAAGTGCCTGGCCCATAGAGAAGACACTTGTAAGGTGAGGTGGTGGCCTTGGGGAATAGAAGGTAGGTGGAAGGGGGCAGTGGAGTGAGAAGAGGCGGTGGGGAGAATTTGGGACATGCAAGGCTGCGGGCAGCCAGAGAAAGAGGCAACTTTCCCCTGCTCCAGGACTGCAGTTGCCAGGGAGATCCCTCTTCTCCTTCCCAGCCCCAGCTTGGGGGCTGCTGCAGCAGGGGAGAGAGGGCACATCCATCGCATTAGAAAGGTAAGACTACAAATATTAAAATATGAGTTGTGTGCTTTTATTTGTAGAACAAAACATGTTAATTATTACTAAGGTTTTTTTTTAATATAGCGCTTTCATCCAAAGCACTTTACAATAGTTAGCTAATGGTGCAAACAACATTTGGAAAGATCATTAAGTGCTCTGCCGAGACCCTCACAATTTTCAAATGGTCCATGAAAAAAAAAAAAAGTTTGAGAACCACTACCCTACTTCACTAGACCCAGAGAGCAGAACTTCCTTTTCTGGGCTATCTGCATCCTGTCTATCCCTCTGTATCGCACGCCCTGCAGTAGAGCCAGCACTGTTTCACCACTTTTTGGGCTGTACACCCTCTCCTTCTCTGACAAAGAGAAAGGCCAGGATATTTCCCCCCCAATGGGCTGAGGACATCTGCACTGCATGCTTCCTATGTTCAAGCCGTCAGTGACATCTGATTCCTTCCATGTGGTTTGTTTGAGCTCAGGCAACTCAGACACAGCAAACGCTTGGGGTATTATTAGATTCTTCTGCTGAGTAAAGAGTGTCTCCGCTGGCTGTGACAGCCATGTCATATCACCTCACAGCTCTTGCTCAGACCCACAACAACAGAAAGGAGTCTGGGAAAGGACGCAAGCTCCTGCCCCCTGGATAAATATAAGCACTGGTGTGGTCTGCTACTGAGCATTTTTACCTCTTGCTAGTGTTAAACATCTTGGTTTTTCAGTCATGGACTTCACAAGACAAAGTTGATAACAGAGCCAGGAGTAGCATGGGTTGACTTACCCGTACAACCACACAAATCACCGAAACAGTGTTTGGCCATCTGCCACATGCATTATGAAACATTACAAGATCTCAGTAAAGGCAGTCACTCACTTTGCATTCGTTAGCAGAAGGCGTTCAAGTAAATAAACGTGTCTGTTTTAGAAATGGGCTGACAGCACTTCAGATTTATTCTCATTTTTCCCCTCAGATGTACAACCCAAGTATCACATTGCAGAGAACAAGTATGGATTGCAGTGAACGGGACTACACACATGCTTAAAGTTCGGCACATGCTTCAGTGCTTCGCTGAATTGGGGCCTGAAAGCAGCCCTAATGAGCTGGGATCTCTCAAATCTTGAAATCCATGTCTTCATACCTCCCACCTGGCTTTTACATGTTTAAAAAGGCCAAATATTTCCACAAGTAATTTAAGAGCAGAAGATCCAGTCTTCGAGAAGCAGGTTGATAGAGAAGTGACCCATGCAGAATAAAGAGACATGGCAATGTTAGATTGGCTCGTAAGTCTACTATATCTGATCTAATATAAACCATTGCAATAATGGTTCTTTCCTCTGTGTTTTACAATAAAGGTGCATTATTGTATGACCTAGTGGCCAATGAAATAAGTGATATCTGAAATCTAGCATTTGACCCACCATGTACAAAACATGTCAACACTTGAGACATGATCCTTTATGAGTGTCACAGTGAAGTGTTGGCATCGTACATGTCCAGTCCACATTGGACTGAGCCACATCCCATTATAGATAAGACCATAAAGGACACCAAATGCAACAGTGATCAGATGATCAGTTCTTCTGCTCATTTTAAAAAGAGGGAATTATAGTTTCTTATATCCCTCCTTCTCTTATTACTTGGGCAGGTAGATAAGACATAGGGCATTAATGCAATAGATAAGGTGATTATGTTTCATGTGGTTCTCTATATCATTAGTTTCTTACTTTAAATTTGTAAAATAAATGTTTTCAACCTTTAAAAAAAAAACAAACCAAGATGGGGCACTTGTTTACCAGTTTTCCTGGATTAAAAACCATACAACTTTGCAATTCTACATCATGACCTAGAAATATAAGGGAAAAAATATAGCAGTACCTTCAGAAAACAGTATAAAATGCATCATCTTTTTTTAATTTTAAAAGTGATCACAGAACTAGTTTCTCTTGTGCATGGAGTAAACATTTAGTGTACTCTTAGCAAATGCTCACATCTAGACAGTTTGTGTTTGGATTTCTTTCCAGTCAAGGCTATGACACAAAATGCAAGGCATGCCGCACTATTACACACAATAATCAGTACTACGCAGGTAAACCATTCTATCATAGCTGATATAAAAAGCTGAGTCTCTTTAAACATGCACTTTTTAGACAAAGATTTTCAAATGTGATTAATGATCGAGGGTTCTGCCCAACTTGAAGTACCTTAATGGGACCTGATTTTCCAGGACTTTCTAGGGAAAAAAGAGAGAAACCCTTTAAAAAATGGTACCTCAAGTTAGGCAATTAAAAAAAAAAAAATCAGTCAGTTTTGAAATTCTTGGCCTTCCTATTTGGCATTATAGAATTACACAGTCATACACCAGATAGCACAAAATCATAGAACATCAGGGTTGGATGGGACTTCAGGAGATCACCTAGTCCAACCCGCTGCTCAAAGCAGGACCAATCCCCAGACAGGTTTTTACCCCAGTTCCCTAACTGGCCCCCTCAAAGATTGAGCTCACAACCCTGGGTTTAGCAGGCCAATGCTCAAACCACTGAGCTATTCCCCCCATCTCTCAAGTGGATGGCTGCATTAATATCCTGATCCACAGTCCACTAAAATCAGTTAGGAGACTTTCATTTTGTACGACAGGCTTTTGGTAAGACCCTACATCTGCTGTGCTATACTTGGGTTTCACACATAAGTAAGTAACCAAAGATTTTAATCCTAGGAAATCAAGCTGCAAAAACAACTAAAGAGACACAAGTTTATGCACCTATGGAACTCTCACCCAGAACTAAATGCTTCTATATTTATCCAGCATACAGTCTACATCATCAGCTATTTTAATCCCTCTAACTATTAGTGGATTGTGACACTGCAGTTGGATAAAGACATTTGACAAAAATCTTATTTAGAGATCAGGATAAACTTAATTGGTTTTTAGCCAGATCTGCACAAAGATGGGCTATTCCACACATACAGCTGTTAATCTGCCCATTGTGCTCTGTAAGATCCAACTGAAGAAGAAAGATGCTAGAAGGAATGTAATATTTCAGGAGCACATTTGTGTGTGTCTCCTTAAAACGAGTAACAGCTACTAGATAGTGAATTAGGAACAAGACAACTGTGTGTTTTAAAAAGCAGATTCGCTAGAAAAGAAAACTGCTCGGTCTCTTCTGCTTCACATTTGAAATACACTATACCTAATGAAGGCTACACCTAATGAACAGCTATTTCAGTTTCTTTAAACAATAGCTAATGAGAATTCTTTAAAGTTACATTTTAATAAGAGATGGCCTCCCATACTTTCCACTGCAAATTGACATTTCCTCAACTAGATGCATGTTTTCCCTTGGTAATGTCAAACAAATGACACTCAGGAAATATGGGTCCACTTCTCAGCCTGTGTGCCTTTTGATCAGGTCCTGCGTGACTTGTTCAAAGCCAATGGGAAATGAACCCGATTGACTTTGATAGGCTTTGGACCAGGCCCTTAAGCGATGCATGCCTCAGTTCCCTCTGCACTCTCTCCCTACCACATTGGGGTGCTTAGAGGCTACATTTATCAATGACCGTAAGGTGATGAAATGCTATGATGGTTGATGGGAGTGAGTATAAATGCAGAGAGATAGATAGAACACTCTGCTTCTATGCAAATATGCCACCTAAACCCCCAGCTCCCTGGAATCTCTCTCTCCTGGGAGGCAAATACTCCTAGTTTTTATATAATTCAAAAAGTATTGGTTTTGTTATAAAAATGTCTTAAACACACACAGTGGGAGGTTTACTATCAGTTCCCCCGGCACCCACACCCACACAAATTGCTGTACAGTAATTTATATAAGAACATAAAAGCCATTCTCATAATTGCCTATTAGAAATTATACAATAGGTAAATGACAGGGTTGCAAAAGCAGTGAAGATGCAAATACGTTGAAATGGGTGTTGGGTGAGGATTATGACTTCTTTTCCCCTGTGAAATAGCCTAGAATCATTGGGTACATCTACACCACTATCACCACCACCATGAGGCACCAAGTCTCCAAACCCAAGTCAGTTGACTTGGGCTTGTGGGTTAAAAGTTGTTGTGTAGATGTTCGAGCCCAGAGACCCATCCCCTTGCAGGGTTCCCAGGGCCCAACATGAAGCTAGCAGTGCTAAGTATAGCACATGGGGCTGTTGAAAATTTTCTACTGAAACTGTTAGATAGAAAATTGGATTTCAACCGAGTTACGCTCTTCACAGCCAACAAGTTAGTGTGTGTTTTCTGCCAAAAAAATTTTATTTTTTCCTCAAAAAGCCAAACATATGAAAACTGAAATATATCTGAATCAGACATGCCACCATGGTGCCTCATGGGAGTTGTAGTTCAGTTGTCTTGTATCCCCATTCTCCTCTATTAGTTGGTGGTTGCAATCCAGCTGGGGAGTCCATTCCACACTACTTCCCCTCACCAACAGGGCAGACACATAGTCCAACCAGGGAGCTTGGCCCATACAGAATGGGGTCATAAGACAACTGAACCACAACTCCCATAATGCACTGCAGAAGCACTTCCAAATCAAACTATTTGTGGTTTTCAGTTGAAATATTTCAGTTTTTCACTGGGGAGGTGGGGGAAGAGAGTCAACATTTTCTGTAGGGAAAGAAAACCACCACCATTTTCCAAACCAGCTCTCTGTAGAACACTTCACAAGCACTGGGATAACATATGCACCAACCTTGGCACATCACTTAAACAGAAGAAATATATTAGCCTCCAGTTAATGTAATATTAGAGAAAGAATAACAGTACCATGATTTATTAGAGCCTCTAGCCATATGGAAGAGTCCTATAGAATTTAACAATGATTTAACTTTGCAGGATTCTATGGAAACCCACAAAACTAGAGTTTAGAAAGTGATCTCTTTTCTATGGGATTTTTCAGTCACCTTATGAAATTGTATAGCTGGGATACAATTCCTATACATTTATTAGAGAAGGCTTTTTTTTCCCCAAAAAAAGCCATAGGCCATCTCAAACTATAGAAAGGTTACCATTTTCTACAGGATTCTCATAAGGGAATAATGTGTTATCTGAGGAGACATCCCATTTCCTGCTCTGAAATTATATGCTTTATTAATTCAAAGATTATATAATTTGATTTTCGGTATATTGTGTGTCTCATGTAATTTTAAACAATTACATGCAGTTTTGCTCCATTTGTGGGTTAAGAAATGTTTGTGCCTCACAAATGGAAGAATAGCATTTACGACAAAAGTCAGTTCCAGAAAACTATGAATATTAAAAAAAAATGGTTTCCATCTATGGATCAGAGAGTAAGTTGACTGCACAGATTACAGTATTTAATATGCTATAAAAATGTTTCCTTTTTTTTGTCCTATGCAATTAGTTGAGTTTTTGGTGGTTTCATAGCCACAGTTATTTCACATGCAATTTGCCAGGCAGACAATCTTCATAGAAAATAATTGGGAGTTCAAAAATGGAACAATACGCCCAGAAGAGCCTTCAACCTCCTAAAAAATGTCTTGATATATTTCAGAACAAGGAAAGAGGTATGTGGACTAACCTCCTGCGTTCAAGAACATGTTTGGTTTTAAAATCAAACACTTGCACACACTGGTGTCTAGCACGCAAATCAGTTACGTAAGATATTTTACCAGGATACACATTTAAATACCATCTCTTGTAAACAAGGTTGTTCTGGAGACAACAGGAATTAGTATAGTTCAAACAGTCCCTCTTCCATGGGCACTGCACTGATTAAAGTGTCTGCATTCACAGAGTTTCCATCAAGGTGGGCCTGAAAAAAGTACACAAATTTTCATGGACACATTTGCTCCTCACACAAGCCTGCATTCATCCCAGATCAGGAGATAACACTGTGCCGACCAGAGAGCAAAAACAGCAAACACGAAGGAATGTTAAAATGAGGGGTCCCTGCCAGTCATGGAATAGATGTCTTTAAATTAACAGATTTACAGCCACTTACATACACACAAGCATCCTTGAAGGAAACAGCTGTACGTCCCTTAGTTGTATGTCCCTTACTTTTAGCAGAGATGTTTCATAGGGTCACAAGAGTTTACAGCTCCTTTAAGTCCCACCCATTTACTGGGAGGTGGGGAGGGGCAAACAAGACATGCTTGTTCAGACAGCCTTCCAGACAGACAAATGGATTACGCCACAGCCCCTGAGACCAGCACTAAATTCTTTTAGGTTCTTATATGTTTGCAAAGAAAAGCCAATAGGTGACAGCTAGAGAACAGCAGCAAGTTAGATGGCATAGAGACCATGATGGAAGGTAGCATCACCCAAATGTGTTTGGACCAGAAAGGATCAACATTACAAGCAGCCATCCATTCAAAATGCAGGACTACGTCGGCAGCTGTGCCACAGCAAAGCTCCATGCGGGTGGGGGCAAGCAGCTCCAAATTGCCTTTCGACCTGCCTTCCCAATCCTGGGACTGACTGGGAGCCAAACTGGCCTCTAGCAGCCTAAAGGCTGCTCTAATCTATGCTGATTTGTAATGGAAAACCTGAATGCCATTACATCAGAAGATCATCAAGCATAGATTGCTCTGGGCTCTTGTCATCAGCCACCCCTCCCCCCGACATGCCCCTCAGGATGGCTGAGAGTTGGCTAAGCAATTTATATTTCCCTATAGTAATTTTCATCCTGACTTTCTCATGCATTCCATTTCCATAGCAATTCATGTTTCCACGTCCGGAAACTTCCCACTGTGGGTTGCTTTAGCATGGACCAGTGAAGGAGCCCAGAGAATTCTATGGATAATATTGAAGCAGCTCTGCCCTTTACAGCCTTTGGGACACTGTCCAAATATTGCATAATAATAAAGGCTGACTGCTGATGCATGACGGGAAACTTAGCTGCCACCCGACAACGTAAGCAGTTCATATGCCCTATTTTCACGTGCTTTCCTCCCACTGTGGTTTATTCCCCATCTCAAGCCATAGTCTCTGCTTTATGACTTTCCACTCAATTGCTACGGAGATGATTATGTTGTCACTGACAAACGTAAATGGCAGGTGAAAAATAAGCAGCAGAAGGAAATTAACTCAGAAGAGCCCGTTTATGGCAGGCAACATTTGTATGAAGAGCAGGAAGAGATGCAAAATAACCAGCTGAGCATAGCAGAGAGGCAGGCTATGAGTATGTCTACACTGCAATTAGATATCTGTGGCTGGACCCTGCCAGCTGATGTGGGCTCTCGGAGCTCAGGCTAACAGGCTGTTTAATTGTGGTATAGATGCTTGGGCTTGATCCTGGGCTCTAGGACCCCATAAGGTAGGGAGGGTCCCAGAGCTCAGGCTGCAGCCCAAGCCTGAATGTCTACACCACAAATAGCCCTTTAGCCTGAGCCTTGAAAGCCCAAGTCTCTAAGTATCTAAGTGCAGTGTAGACATACCCTATTATGTTTTAGTGGTATTCTCTAATAAGCATCAGCAGCTCCTTATGTAAAATCCTGACATATCTTAGGAAGTTCTGCTGAGTTTAAGAGGATGCTGGGTAGTAATATTTTGTCCTGTCCATTCAATCTTAGCAGAGAGCTCAGTGGAAACGCTAGATACCATCTTTCTGGGGAAATATGCGCCAGATCCAGGGGAAGGCAGCACGGCTGATCTGCACAGAGTAGAACACAGGGACATGGTGACAAGGTCAATCAAAGCTCTCTTCTGTACTCCACTGACTTGGGGGCAGGGCATGACATTGTCTCCTAGACACAATTCTAAATGGACAAAACCTCAGCTGAAAGTCAGCATGACACCAGGTCCTAGTCATGTCTTTTTCACTACTACCTCTGCAGCAGGGAAAGGAGTGGTTGAGAGTCCCTATACCAGAAGGTTCCAGTAGAGTTTAGAAGAGGTGGCCCCATTTCTCCTGTTCACCTCAAGTGTCTCTCTTCATGGGAAGGGGCAGTATTTAGCCAGTCTCGGTATTTCAGTGGGCATAGATGCAGAAAGACAGCCTTATTTTTCATTGGAGCACATCACACTATGATCAGCGAAACACAACGGGCTCCATCTTCTGCCCCTTTATGCTGGTGGACATATGTCACTGACTTCAATGGGTGCTAGAGGTTAGACCTCACAGAACGTACTTCATTGTAAAGAGAGTGATTTGTCTGTGATATCAATTAACTTTACCTAATTAGCCTCAAACCTCCTGTGAGAGACAAGGAAATACTTGGATCAACAAGCTTGAATGGAAGCTCACTAACCAGTACAAACACGGAATACATGATTTAGTTAACCATCCAGTAGCTAGATATGCATAGTTAAGTATTGCCATCTACATTCCTTTTGATAAGTAAGACGTGAAGCCACTTGTCTGACAAGGCAAATTGCTCTTAAATAATTTGTAAGGCCCCGTTCATGCACTGGAGCTCAGTTTCCCCTGGAGTGGAATTCTCCCATTAGGATTCCTTCCAAGAGCATTCAGTGGAGTAGGTGTGCTGAGAAATACTTGGAGGAAGATGCCATTTCTTCCAAAAAGGCCATGCAGAAGGGCCTGTAACGAAGGCCTTTAGCCACACTATGACAGCACCCATACCCAGCAAGAGGTAATGCCTGCTGGGGCTTGTAAAGACATTGAAAAAATATGTATATATTCGGAAAGGGTTCAGAAAAGAGCTACAAAAATGAACTGAGGTCTGGGAAACCTGCCTTATAGTGAGCCTTGAGCTGTTCAATGTCTTTAGCTTATCAAGAAGGTTAAGAGGTGACTTGACCACCATCTATAAGTGGGAAGATTTCCAACAACGGAGGACTCCTCAATTTAGCATACAAAGGCATAACAAGACCCAGCAGCTAGCAACCAAAGGAAGAAATTTGAACTAGAGATTAAAAATTTGCCCCTTAAGCCATTGGATAACTAATCAACGTAACAGCTTACCAGGGGATGTAGTGGGTTTGCCATCACTTGAAGTCTTTATATCAAGACTGAATGCCTTTCTGAATAGAGCACTCTAGCTCCACCACACGATATGGGCTTGATGCAGGGATTGTTGGGTGAAATGGTTTGGCCTGTTTGATACAGGAGGCCGGGCTAATTGATCATTAATTAT
Source organism: Gopherus evgoodei (assembly GCF_007399415.2). Classification (NCBI taxonomy): domain Eukaryota; kingdom Metazoa; phylum Chordata; order Testudines; family Testudinidae; genus Gopherus; species Gopherus evgoodei. The sequence goes on along the minus strand of NC_044325.1, from coordinate 13,918,266 downwards.
CCCTTCTGGTCTTAAAGTCTCCGAATGTTTTAATACCCTAAAATCTTCCACTGCTTGGTGTTTAAAATAGACTCTTGCATTTCCAAGCACCATCCTTCTGTTCACAATACCTGACACCTGGTTGCCAAGCATTAACTGCCTGGGAGTGTAAACACTGCTTCTAGAGCAGCATTTCTTGCATGCAGCCGCCACAGGGTTTTCTTGCGGTCACAGCCTTCAGGGCAGTGATTTGGGGGCGCAAAGCAGCAGCGGTTTTCCAGGGAAGCTGGTGAAAAGTTTTGAATGCCAGTGTACACAAACCCTGAGTATGAAAAGGTTATTAGGGAAATCCACACGCCACTGTGTTACTCTCGCTATTCTTTTTCAGATGAGAAAAATGAGCTCCACGCCCCCAGGTGCAACGGTCACCAGAGCCCCGCAACACTGGAGAGTCCAAGAGGAAGTGCTGCACTTGGAGTGGGCAAGGCCAAGACACTGGAATGCTGTGTCCATTTGATGCATCTCCTCCCTCCCTCCTGCTCAAACCCAGCTTCTGCAAAGCGACCTATCAATGCCTGACTGCAGTTTAAAGCCCAGTATTGCCAACCTCAAGCATTCCAATAATCATGAGATTTTAACAATCTCATGGCTTTTAAGACAAAACACTAATACATCTGAGTTCTTTTCAATTACCTTCAGGTTGCAGAATGCTTACAGGGCATTATGTTCTTTCTTGAGGTTTTTCTCTGTAACCATAAGGGCTAGAAGTTTAATTTTTTTTTTAAAAGGAAAGCTGAAATTCTCACAGTCACAGGACTCCAGGAGCTGGAGCTTAAAAAAATAAATTACTGGACTACAATAAAATCATGAGAGTTGGCAGCTCTACTGGCTGAATCCCTAGGGGAGGGTAACAGGGCAAATGTTGTGGTCACGTACTGTCCACCCAACTCCTCCCCATCAGCCTTCCTGCCTGATTCAGATCCCTGGGGCTCTCTCTTTCTCTCCTCAGAATCTCCCACATGCGTCCTCAGTGACTTCAGTTTTCATATGGATAACCCATCTTAACTGCACATCCCCTCATTCCTCACCTCTTTGTTTGACTCTCCCACTCACCAACAGGACTGTTCACTCGACTTGGTCACCCCCACACACAGCTCTCTCACTTGCTGCATTTCCCCTCCCTGAGCATCACCAGTCCCTCTTTCTGCATCACCCGTCACCCCACATCACACCCCTCTGTCCCTTGGCCATTCTGGGACTTCCAGTCCACCACACTGAGGACTTCTTGTCTGCTCTCTGCCCTCTCCTCCCTTTCTTCTGCCAGTCTGGTTGTTGATTCTGTCCATGCTTCACTCCTCCTCCATCCTTGATTCTTTTTCCCCTCTCTTCCATGACAAGATCCACCCTGCCAATCCTCATTTGTCCTCAACACCCACCTCCTTCACTCTGGCTCATGCTCTGCAGAGCATCTCTGGCAGAAATCCTGTGACCAGGCTAACTTCCTCCATGGCATATTCGTCCTCTCCTCCCCCAGTGCTGTCACCTCCCTCGCTACACAGCTCTGCCTCTCCAGTTTAACTGAATCCCAGATACCTCTTCACCGCAGCAACTTAGTCTTCAAATGCCCCCCTCCACATCCCCCCCGCACCCAACCTCCTCCTCCTGCCTCCACCCACTCTCTCTGCAAAAGTTCTCCATTTCTTCCCAGTGAAAACTGACAGGACACAACCTGACCTTCCCCCTCCCCTCAACTTGCCTTTCATTCCCTCCTCCCCTATCACAGCTACAGGGGTTCTCTCAGTTACATCAAACACAAGCTGCTAATCTTCACTTTCAAAGCCTTTCCCTCGCATTGACTATCAAGGATGTCAACTCCTACCTCGGATTGTCTCATGATGCCAGTCACCATCCCCTGCTCTGTGACATTTTCAAACAAGCATCTTTCTGCCACGGTGCCCCTTGTGCTTGGGCAGAGCTCCCCATAAACACCCAAAAAAACTACCTCATCCTCCAAGAACCCTCCTGTTCTCTTCTTTGCTGTGATGCCTATCCAAAAAAAAAAAAAAAAAAATTTGACAACTGTTAGGCTGCTGGTGCAAAGATGACTGCCTACCATGCTCACCAATATTGTCTCGTTTCCTTCCACTCTCCTGTCAGTCTATTTGCATCCATCTGCTGTCTCTTGTTTTATACCTCAGTAGTAAGCTCTTCAGGGTGGGGAACTGTCTTTTTGTTCTCTTTATACAGTGCCTTGCAGAAGGGGATTCTATGCTATGACTGGGGCTCTTAGATATTTGTATGGTAATACAAATAATACCACCTGTCGCCAGCTGAAGGTGAGCAACCTCCCTCTCTCTTCGCCCTCCCCCTTCCTTATTAGCAAAGAGTATGTTGTACAAATTGCAACCACACATACCAAGGAGGGGCAGGAGAGCAAATCAAGCCCAACAGTTTTGTAATCTGCTCCGTAGGACTTCTTGCATTAAATGGAATGTTAGAGATAGAGCAACTGGAGGAGGGACTAATGCAATTGTTAAATCAAGCTAATACTCACCTACTTAACTGCTTTACAAACATTTACTAATTAATCCTCACATCCCCCCCACGTGGCAGACAAGTACTATAATCTAAGTTATACAGATAGGGAAACCAAAGCAAGAAGTTTAATTGACTTGCCCAAAGCCCCGGACAGAATCAGTATCAGAACTGGAAACTTTGAGTATTCCTAGCTTCATCTCCAATCCCAGGATTAAATCACGCCTCTTTCTATAGCCCATCGTTTATTTGTTACGAAGTGCAACCACACACACTTTAAAAAATCCAGCAACAATATGAACTGAATTTTAAAGCATGAAATTAACAGCACCTGGAAACAGATTCATTAGAGCTTTTTAGCTCAACAATAAAATGCAGATCTTTTTTAAAAAGTACAATAGTATTGTTTTTTTTAATCTGGGGTGCATTTTAAACAGCATACTTAATAGCTCTGGTTAAGTCATATTCAATTACAACAGAGGAAGCACACCTTGCTTAACATGGCACTAAGAGTTGATTCATGGGAGTTGCAACTTCTGGAAAAGTTCATTTATTTAATTATGACAGTCAAGCCAGGAACCCAAGTGTCCAACAAAATCCACGTTTGTGAAAGAAGCCTGGAGAAATCTTGTCAAGCAGGCTTCAGAAATCGCCCAAGATGACAGTTAGGAGCCTTGACTTTATCTGCTGGTAGCAAATGAAAGAATTAAACCCATGAATACTTGAAGCATTGCTGGAAACGACATTCTGACACTGTAAGTCAGCCCAGAACTCTCTTGAAAGATATGAAGATTGACAATTTATGTTGTAAACACTTAAGAGAAATAGGAATGACCAATGCTAACTATTTAGAGTGTATATTTGAATACCAGGGAGGGAAAAGAACCACACTTTATGAAAGGGGCCTTAACATAATGGGCTTAGTAAATTTATAGATGTTATAATAAACATGTTAGACATCTCAGCTTGTGTTAGAGATGATTATATGCACATCAACAGAAGGGGTTATAAACAACCTAGTGAATGCTAACCGTTTATTAAAAACAGCTCTGAAGCATTAACCCTTTATAACTGGAACCTCAGAAAAAGTCTACAACATCAATCTGGGTCAGTCCTCACAAAAAATATATAATAATGTGGCATCTTTATTCAATTCCAAGGCTTCCAACTTTGAGGTAAAAGTGTTTCTACTAAAAAGCCCAACAAGAGTTGCAGATTTATCAGGGAATATAAGATAAGTTTAACTACACACATTCTGCTCCTTTTCTCCCCAAACCCCCCCCAAACTTGTCCTTGTGACACTCCATAGCCCTCCTTCCCCTTCCAGGTTCCCACTGGTTTTTTCAGCAGCTGATAGACAGAGCATGTAAAGGGAGGAAAGTCCAGGAAGTCCTGGCACTTGGAGGACTCTAGACTGCAGGGGTTCTGCTCCCGACCAGCAGGTAAACAAGACTTGCAAGAAGCGGAGTACTGAATATCTTTGCACCTTCTGAGTGTTTTCAATAGCAGATAAACATAATCCAGTCAGACCTGCTGTCTCGTCCACACCTCTTTTCCATCTTCTGAATCTAAGGGCTGTCTAGAGTGCCACAGAAGTGTTAGCAGAGAGTGAACTGAAGGAGGAGGGGGGAAAAGGAGCCTCAGATCAAGACTGGTTTTATTCGGTTTAAAGTATTAAGGAACAAATTCCACACTACTTTACACTCTACCCATCCTGTTTACTTCACTGGGGCCAGCACAGGGTCTAAATCAGATACTAAAACTGGATGCATGCCTGGTTCGCTGATGGAATCTAAAGGACTTCCTATCGCAACAGCAGAGGAAGGGGCTGACTCCACCCACAAATAAACCCAGGAGCAAGCAGGGCAAAGAACCATGAAGCACTGGGTGCCTTCGGCTGCCACTGAAGTCGCACCTTGGAAGACCACGGCCATAGTTACAGAATGAACTGAAAAGCCTGAAGTTCCTTTTGCTGTTTTGTTCCAATATAAGGCAATTGCAAACAGAACATATTCAGTGCAGACACAATACCTGCATATTTTGTACTATTCTTGGAGTTTTCCTAGTCTTCTGTAATTGATTAATCAAGAGTAATATGGGATGTGTCTGTTTGGCTTAAAAATAAATGCCATACATAGTTCAATCTGCCAGCTTGAGGAGCAAACTTGGTCTGACTCAGGTAACAGATTCTGACACAATGGGACTAATTTAATCATCATGAAACTGATAAACTCAGGGCTTGCAGGAAGACGTTTCACTGATCCCCTTTACAGAAACTCACTGCTATTAAGAAATGTAGTTTGTAAGGTTCACTTACAGAAAGTGGAAGGAGACATATTTATGGCTCACAAAGAACTGGAACAATCAGTATCAAGAGATTTAACATGCAATATCAAAACCAACCTCTAAAGGACAAATTGGCAGAATGGGACAGCTGAGGCATCTGGATGGATCATGACTGGTTTGAGATTCGAGTTAGAAAATGAAACAACTATAATTTTGCCCTCTTCTGACTATCATCATCTGGGTCATTGCCCCAACAACTACACCACTTCTTTCTCCTCTCTGTCTGGTATCTAGCCACACAAGAGAGAGTGGGACTTGTCGGAACCAATGGACCTTCTATCTTTAACGTCCTCCAGAGATCTTTTGGCATTTTGCTTTACTAGGAGATATGCTCAAGGCTCAAACTGAGGAGGGATGTGAGTGGGAGAGAGATTTCCTCTGGTACACTGAGTTGTTTAATATAATATTAGCGTGGAAGCAAGGAATAGAAGTTCCACTTTTTAACGTTTTTGTTATTTATGCCCCAGCATCCTATCAACATTCCCTATCACATAAGCTGTAATGTCCAACACTGTACGAGCAGCACTTTCAGAAGTGGTTACTACTTTTAGGCATTCATCTTTGGACACTAAGGATGAAATCTTTTCTTCATTGGGGCTAATAAGCAAGCGTTTTGCCATTGACTTCCATAGGATCAGGATTTTTCAGAGGTGTTGGGGGTCCAGGCACTCAGCACCTCTAAAAAATAGAACATTAAAAAAAGCCAACAAAGATCAAGTCCTCAATGTCAAACTATTCACTGAAAAATGGGAGCATCCAAAATGAATGGACACTATTGAAAACTATGGTTTGAGTGACTACCCTAGATCACAGAGCAAATCTGCGGCAGATTCCAGACCACCAGTCTTATGCATGAACCACACATCCAGTCTCCCTCTAACACTGGGGTTTCATAATTTCGTTTGTAAGTCCCTTGGGGTGGGATCCTCTTTTGTTCTGTTTGTGCAGCACCTACCACAATGGGATCCTGGTCTATGACAATACAATATCCTCGTTATGGCAATACAAACAACAAGTTAGTATGCACACTAATTCCCTCCACCACACACTACCATAATGCTGAGTTAGACTGTAAAGTCCTCAGAGGAGGGAACCTTATCTCTTTCATTTTGCAGGGTGACAGGTACTCTTCCTCATACTCCATAAATGCTGGCACTCTATTAGCAACAGTATGTATCTCAGACTGTTCCAACCACCAGACAGACAACTGGAGATTTAGGAAAAGTGTATTTGAAAAGCAAGTTTTGGACCTTGTGTCTGTAAAAATCATGTTTAAAAGCCTACAACTCACACTCCTCTTGTCACAAGTCATCAGTAAGTGGTTGTGTCAGCAGGAGGATAAACAGAAACACCCTGTGGGGTATCATGCATGTTCCCTACATGTCTGTTCAGACGCCATTAGAGAAACAGGTAGGCACAGCATCCTCACTCCCCCAACGGAGCAAGAGTAACTAAGGAGGAGCAGTAAGTAGAGGGAGGAAGAGAAAAAGCTAGGCTAGTGGTTCCCAACCCACTGACAGAGGACGCTGTGTACTTCCCCCAACCCATCTCAACTCCTGACTTGTCCAAGTGCAGCAACCACGCTCAGTTTCCCTCTCCCATCCTCCTCCGCTCCTGTTCTCCCCTCTCCTGGCTGTTCATTTTTATTCTCTCATTCAGTGGCTTCCCCTCTCCAGTCAGCAGAAGGTTGCCAGCTACGGGCAGGGGGTTCATTGGTGGCTCCATAGGGGCCAGACCACAGATGCCCAAACAAGCCAAGGTGAGGAGCTTGAGCCAGCAGCCATGTCAATACCATCGTTTGGCCGGTTTCATGGGGATACAGTGGGGGCAGAAGGCAGCTGGCTACCAAGGCTGCTTTACACACAAGCCACAGTCTGTACAATGGGGAGGCAGATCCAGGGCTCTGCGGTCTACTCCAGCCCTGCTGTTCTTCCTCCCCTATTCTGGGAGTGGGGGTCAACCCCCACGGTAGGAAACACACTCCAGGTTAATGAGCATAGCACTGGGCACACCCACTAGCCACACCCTCCCCAGCTATCAGCAAGAGAATCCCCCTCCCCGTCTAAAAGACAGACCAGAGGAAATACTAGAGGCTCCAGTGGCAGGAGTAACCATAGCAACCAGATTCATAATACCGCCCCCCCACCCCCCAGATCTCCCCTGCTCGTGCAGACACACTCTCCTGCAGCCCAGCTCGCTCCGGATTTGACGACAACTAGTCAGGATGCGGAGCAGCCAGAAGCCCAGGTGCTTCTCCGCGCCCCCGGCTCACTGCTGATCGCCTGCCCCGGCGGGGCTCCAAAGCGAGCCCCCAGGAGCTCGATCCCACGGGAGCCCGGCGCCCTCGCCCTCCGCCCGTGGAGCGGAAACCCAGCCGCAGTTTCAGTGTCACCCACTGGGGAAACCTGATTCGCCTCTTTTCCGCCCAGCCTGAGCCAGCCAGCGGCTTCCCCGGAGCCGCCACCGGCACTTGGCTGCAGAAGCGAGACGCTGCCATGCCCCAGCCCTGCCCTAGGCTCGGCGAGCTTGGCAGGGTGGGGGCGGCGGGTGGGATCCTAGCGAGAGGCAGTCACCCCCCTGCCCCTCCATGCGGGTGTCACCCCCCCGGTGGGGGTCCGAGGCGCCCCGGTGCCACACCCCCATGGAGCTCGGACGCCCGAGCCTGGCCCCTCCGCCTCAGGCGCCCCTAACGCCCAGGTGCAGCTGGCCGCGGCACTGCACCTTGACCGGCCGGCCACAGGCCACTGCTCCGGGGGCAGCGCCCACGCAGGAGCCAAGGGGAACGTCCCTCGCATCTGCCCTCTTTGTTAGCCGGCCCCCGGCGAGATGCAGCTGCCGCCCGGAGGAGGCGGGGGGGGTTGATTGGCCCCAGCTGCTCGCCCAGCCCGGCAGGAGGGTCGCTCCCGCAGACCCCCCCCCCCCGGTCCTCAGCTTCCCAGGAGCAGGAGGTTTAAAGCTCGCCTCGCTGGCGAGGGGCATCCCTGCAAAACCCGCCTGCGATTAGCCATTTTCCGCGCCGGCGGCCACCCGCGGGCGCGGACCCGGAGCCGGAGCTGTCCTCTCGCGGTCCCACAACCTGAGCGGCCGGTTCAACGCGGAGCCACTTCCCCGGGCTGGGAGCGAGAGCCCGGCGCGGCGCAGCCCCCCGCGCCCGGGACTCGCCCAGCCCAGCCCGCCCCTGCGCTTCCCCGGCGGGAGAGCCACCGCCGCCCGCCCTTACCTGCGGACCCCGGGCATCCTTAGCAGCCAGCCCCGGCGCCCTGCCTACCCGAGCAGCCGCTCCGCTAGCGCCCGTCCCCGCCGCCCGTGCGCTCGCCAGCCTGCAGGTGACATCATCCCCACTCGGCCCGATAGGATACAAGGCGGCCAGAACTGCGCATGCGCCGGCCCCTGTTGGCCCCCAACGCCAGCTGGGAGTTGTAGTGCGGAGCCGCCTTGCCGTGCCCGCGGCCGCGCTCCAGCCGGGACTACACTTCCCAAGCCCCCTCTGCCCCCAGCCCCAGCTGGAATGCTTCCCCAGTGGGCACGCTGCAGCCGAGGGGAGCGTGCCTGGCAGGGAGCTTGCAGCCGGCTGGTGCAGCGGGGCTGCCCTTTGTCATTCAGCGCACGCACACACACACACCCCCTTAGGGGCCTCAGTTTGGGTTGGACCGTTCCTGGAGGAACATGACACCATCTTAACAGATGAAGTGTTAATTCCTGGAGCCTCCGAGACACTCCCGGAGGGTTGGCAACCCTGTCACCCGCTCCCACCTGGCACAGACCTACCGGAGGAAGCGTTTGCTGCGCGCACTGGGACGTTGCCCTAACAGGGTCTCTCACCCTAGCCCCAGTTCCCCCTTTCAATGCGCCAGGCGCGGCCCAGCTGTGCCTTCTTGGTGCGCAACAAGCGCCCCTGGTTTTATTTTCCTCCCAACGACCTCCCCGTCCCTTCCACTACCCAGTTGTCATTGAGAGCGCGCCGCTTCCGTTTGGCAGGGGTCGGGAAGGGCTCCCCTGAACCCGCGTGCTATTTAAAGCAAAGATTTAGACGGAAAAGTTCCCTGTTCGGGGCTTGGCAAACAATTGAGCTGGGGTGGGGGACACATCAGAACGCAGTGAACACCGTTCACTAGGCTAATCAGCCACAATAACGGAGTCATTCACTAGAAATAACGCGGTGAAATCCACAACAGTTTCTCATGCCAGAGAGACAGAGACAGAGCTGTCAGCTGCTGTTGTAATAACTGCCTCGCTAATAACAGGCAGCAAGTCTTTGTTCGGTGCTCCTGCAGCGGGCTCCTCTTTCTCTAACTGCTGGAAACGCCAAAGAAATTAGCATCCCTTTTAACTTGCATAATCCAGGAAGCTAAAGATCCCCCCCCCCAAAAAAAAAAAAACAACCTTGCCCCACCCAAAAACACAGGCACACAAATAATATTAGACTTCTTTAATCATGAACATTAAAACATTCTCAGGAGTGGGAACAGACATATGCTTTTCACAATGGTGCCAGAGAGACAGAACATGCATTAAAAAATGTGCAGTCTTGTTTCACAAATTGTATTCATTACTGATACGCATAATGTGCAAATAATAGTCCAACAATAATAAGACCTATACACAAAGGCATAAATGTATTAAGACCATTTTTCACCAGCACATAAGACATGGTAAGACACTAGATTTATTATTCTTTATTTATATTGCAGTAGTGCCTGGAGAACCTGTCAAAGAACACAGCCTCTCTGTAATTGGCATTATTCTAGTATGCAGTCACTGCACCAGAGTTCACACTCTAGGGCCCTGATCCTGCAAACACTTATAAATGTATGTAACTTTATGCATGTGTGTAGTGCCACTGATTTCGGGACCAGGAAGGGCTTAGGTTATGATTAAAGTGGATGGAAGGAATGGGAGAATGAGGTAACAATAAAATGAGCCTATGATCACACCTCATGAGATCTCAGCCCATCACACTGTCAGCTGGTAGCACTTTGTAGATATCATGGCAGAGGTGGTCTTAAGAAAGGAACTGAAGCAGAATCAGGTAGTGGCTTTATGGATCTTCCCAGGTTTTTTATTATTATTATTATTATTATTATTATTATTTTATTTTAAATGAGGGCTTGTCTACATCAGAAAGTTGCAGCGCTGGTGAGGGAGTTACAGCGCTGCAACTTTGAGAGTGTCCACATCTGCAGGGCATCACCAGCGCTGCAACTCCCTGTTTGCAGCGCTGGCCGTACTCCCGTTTTGTCTCGGGTGTAGAGGATCCAGCGCTGGTGATCCAGCGCTGGTAATGCAATGTAGACACTCACCAGCGCTTTTCTTGACCTCCGTGGAAGGAGGAAGCCTCTGGTAATCAAGCTGGTTTCCTTTCCCGGTTTGCTCTCTCGGTCCCGGAGCCAGCCAGCAAACCGCAGGGAAGGAGACCTGCTTGCTCGGGGTTCCGGGACCGAGAGAGCAAACCGGGAACGCCGCGGTTTGCTCTCTCGGTCCCGGAGCCAGCCAGCAAACCGCGGGGAAGGAGACCTGCTTGCTCGGGGTTCCGGGACCGAGAGAGCAAACCGGGAACGCCGCGGTTTGCTCTCTCGGTCCCGGAGCCAGCCAGCAAACCGCGGGGAAGGAGACCTGCTTGCTCGGGGTTCCGGGACCGAGAGAGCAAACCGGGAAAGGAAACCAGCTTCGCCGCGGTTTGCTCTCTCGGTCCCGGAACCCCGAGCAAGCAGGTCTCCTTCCCCGCGGTTTGCTGGCTGGCTCCGGGACCGAGAGAGCAAACCGCGGCGTTCCCGGTTTGCTCTCTCGGTCCCGGAACCCCGAGCAAGCAGGTCTCCTTCCCCGCGGTTTGCTGGCTGGCTCCGGGACCGAGAGAGCAAACCGCGGCGTTCCCGGTTTGCTCTCTCGGTCCCGGAACCCCGAGCAAGCAGGTCTCCTTCCCCGCGGTTTGCTGGCTGGCTCCGGGACCGAGAGAGCAAACCGCGGCGAAGCTGGTTTCCTTTCCCGGTTTGCTCTCTCGGTCCCGGAACCCCCCTTGAAGCCGCCCAACAGCGCTGCAGTGTGGCCACATCTAACACCACTTGCAGCGCTGGTTGCTGTAAGTGTGGCCACTCTGCAGCGCTGGCCCTATACAGCTGTACTAATACAGCTGTAACAACCAGCGCTGCAAAATTTTAGATGTAGACATGGCCTGAGATGTGAGACAGGAAGGAAAAAGCAAAAACCAAACAAATAAACCATCAAAATAAAATAAATCTGAGAACCTGAGTCCTATGATCCTTTTCACATGATAACGTGGAATGTTCTATTAAGCTGGGCTGTCATCAGCTTGGTGATGCAAGTTGTCATGTATTCGTAAGATTAATATTCGAGCTGCTTTTAATGTGGACCAAGAAAATTCTCCTAGCCTTCACTGTTCTCTTGTTTTCATTCTGTATTTTATAAATTACTTTTTCAAGAGATCCAACTTCAATTAAGTCAGCGTAGCAATCCTGGACTGCTGGTATATAACTGGGACTCTAAAATAACCTCTTTGCACAAGATAAAGCTGTGGACAGTCATCCAGGAGGATTAATTGTACATTTGGGAGCAAATTAAAATTCAAGGTAAAATTAATCGTATGTCATATTTTAGCCTAAGTAAACACAAATTTGGGTGGAGAAGTCAAGTTTTCTTACATCTTACTACAGCATTTCTCAGCAATAGCAGTAGGCAAAAGGTACAAAAGGCAAGAAGAGAAGATCTCCATAAGGACTGTATTTCATACTCAACCAGATGCATAACATATACAGCCATAGAGATATCAGGAAAGTCCAGTGAGGGCACAGTAAAAGAGAAAGGAGGAACGTCCTTGTGGGAGTTAACACGAACGGTATAGAACACAATGTAATATGAGAAGCACAGGCTGGAATAAGAATAAGTTATCCGGATTTTAACATAGTTATCTTCTTTAGGCCCAATATTTGCTTTGCATTTACACCCATAATGAAATCACTGGATGTACAACAAAAGGGCTGGATCAGAATCCTTGGTCCACCCCCCGCCCCCCCCATGATGTACCCCATCTCCACAGAGTGGGGAAGGGGGTACAGTGCTCAGGAGTCAGGACAGAGCAGGAGAGCTTTCAGTGAGTGCCTTAAAGAGACAGCGCAAGGCATCTCTCACAAACTCCCCAAGCAGACAGCACACACACACACACACGCACAGACTGTCAGTGTCTCTCTCTCTTTCACTCTCACACACACACTCTGTCTCTCACAAACACGCACATTGTCTCTAGGTCACACACACACATTGTCTCTTTCATATTCACCTCCCAACACGTACTTGTATTATTGTTGTTACTTCTTGGTACTTCCTGCAGCACACACATATTCTCTGTAATTTTATTCTTTCTAAGTGTGTCTTTTACTGTTTTGACTGGTCCATGCATTTCATAATTTTTATTTCTCTTACACTTAAATTTAATTCTTTGAGTAGTGAGTTCTAAAAAGCCTAACCCGTCCTGGCTAGAGTAATTATCCCTATGGTAACTTTTAAATACACCTCTACCCCAATATAACACGATCTGATATAACATGAATTCGGATATAACACGGTAAAGCAGTACTCCAGTGGGGCGGGGCTGTGTGCTCCGGTGGATCAAAGCAAGTTCGATATAATGTGGTTTCACCTATAATGCAGTAAGATTTTTTGGCTCCCAAGAACAGCGTTATATTGAGGTAGAGATGTGTATATATATATTATATCTAGTTTTTTTGTTTCTACTGGTGGTGCACATCCACACATCTCTCGGTGCACATAATAAAATTTATTCCATGCTTGGATGGAAAAAATTAGAGGGAACTTTGCGGGTGGGGGCCCCTGCTGGAGGTGGAGGCAAAAGCAGCCCTCTGGCCATGTCCCAGGCCCACCACACAGGGCAGGTGGAGGGACCCAGGCTCCCCACAGCTGCCCACTCGGCTCTCCCTGACCCAGCTACAGCTGACGGGGCGGAGGGGCATGGAGCCACAGCCTGGCCATGATAAGAGCTGGGCGGGAAGTTGTGGGGAGCCCAGGGCTGGATTAACCATTAGGCTAATAAAGCTATAGCCATAGGCCCTCCTATTTTTAGGCTCTACTGGTCAGGCAGGGGGTACGGTCGGGCCAGGTGAGGGGAAAGGCAAAGCAGCCCCCTATGGGTTGGAAGAAGTTCATCTGGCAAACAACTGCATCTCCCAGACCTCACACTGCCAGGGATCCAATTAACACTGGTGACCAGACACTAAAAATCAGGTTACCACGGGAACCCATGCCAGGCATGGGTGTAGTCTGAGCAGGTATTGTATCTGTGTCTCCCACACACACACACACACACATGCACTAGGGTGACCAGATATCCCAATTTTACAGGGACAGTCCCAATATTTGGGACTTTTTCTTATATAGGTTCCTATTATCTCCCACTCCGTCCTGATTTTTCACATTTGCTATCTGGTCACCCTACCCCCCACCTCCAATTTCTCCAAAGCTCTGCTTAGTTGTCAGGAAAGGAGGAGGCTCCCTCTGTCCCTCTCCTGTGCTGAGGCTGTCAGGCAGCTCCAAGATGCTACCTCCTCGGTCCTAGTGCCAATTACCATCATATTCTATGTGTGCTGGGTCCTGTTTCTGGACAATTGGTGAGTGCCTGTGGGAGTGGCGTGGGAAGAGGCAGTACCAGAGCAGTAGAGTGGGAAGCTTGCACAAAACCTGCACACACTCTATCCAGCTCCAGCCAGAACTATTGCCCCTCCCATGTATAAGGAACAAATTCCCACACATTTGTAGGAAAACCAAAGCAAAACATCTCATTGTGGATACCAGTACTTTATCTTTTACAGAACCTTCCCTCAAGGGGCTTCAGACGTATGATGCACTGTGTTCAATACTGTATTGAACTGTACTAAAAATCAAAGAAATCCAATTTTTTTCTTTGATGTATTTTTCTGTACTGGGATGCACAGGCAACCAAGTTCTTTCCTTATGCTCAGCCTAGTTCCACAGGCCATCACATCTTTGTACTTCTAAGGGGTTGCAAAAGCACTGGAGGAAGCTCAACACACAAGGTTGGAGGTTTCTCCCTCCCCTCTCCCTCAAGGATTTTAAATCCACTTCTTAGCAGGCTATGATAGAAAGACTGGCTGAATAGGCTAAAGGCAGGTCCTGTCCATTTGCTGGTTCTCAAGCCTTTCAATCCATCATAAAAGTACCTCAAATTTGATTTCTTTTGAGTTTCATTCCAAAAACTTAAAGCTAAATAAACCTGAAGTTAGTCCTCATTTTTCTGCCCCAACTCAAACTAACTTCTTTCCCAAGTGGAAAATGTTGGGTAAGCAAGGAATGTGATTCGAGAAGAGAGAGAGAACACAGGCCAGTTCCTGCTGACAGTTACACCTGTGTAGCCTTATTGACTTCAGGGAGAATAGATTTTGGTCCCTTCTAATTTTTCACACCTAGTATAAGCAGAATCTCATTCACTTTCCTCCCCTAAACTCTGAGCACTTTAAAGGGAAAAAATAAGCAAGGTCTGCTTGATTTACACATGCAAATGAAACAGGAAGCTCTCCTTTCATTCTACACCAGCCTTAAACAAACACCAGACCTGATATAACAAGGGTGTCACTACAGCAGCCTTGGTTGGACTGTTCTTTTGAAAGATCCTTAATGGTTCTTTTAAGATGCTGATTTTCAGGGAAGTCTTTTTGTTCAGGGGGGCAGAGAACACAACAGGGAATAGCTCTGTTTTGTCAACTTCTATTCATTCAAAAGCTGAAAGGATTTAGATTAAGTTTGTTTAATGTTTGCACAGTGATTTTGAAGAGCTAATGTAGTACAGAAGTGCTAAATATTATGACTGGGCAACTTCATCTAAAGATCTGTGTCACTTCTAGCTGTTACCTTTTTCTTACAGAAAACTTAAAACAAACAAATGCAATCCATAGGGGGCTGGTCCACACAGAACTCATGCTTAAAAACACTCATGTCGGAGCTGCTGATCACACATTCTAGAACAGATAATACTTAGTCCTGCCATAAGTCCAGGGGATCGGACTAGATGACCACTTGAGGTCCCTTCCAGTCCTATGATTCTATTCTATGATTCTAATTGTGGAAGAGCTTGGTGACAGAAGGGCCTGATGTGACTCAA
This sequence comes from Gopherus evgoodei, assembly GCF_007399415.2. Lineage (NCBI taxonomy): Eukaryota > Metazoa > Chordata > Testudines > Testudinidae > Gopherus > Gopherus evgoodei. The sequence continues at coordinate 13,903,262 of NC_044325.1, read as the reverse complement.
TCACTGGAGATTTAACTACACAAACTGCGTATCATCCCACAAATAATATTTGGGTTTAATTTGAAAACAGTAATTCATTGTCCTCAGCCAGTGCAACACTGGGCGGCAGTTTTCAGAGCAAGACAGCCTACAATACAATGCCACCCAATGTCATTTTCCCACTACTACTTCCTCTGCTTCAGTGGATTTTACACCTGAGTGGTTTTCTTTTACATAATAAAAGCTGGCTGCCTCCCAGACTGCAGTCAGAGCGAGATAGGGTGTGTGGTGTAGAGGCCATAGCTTGGGGGAAACACCTGCAGGGCTCCACTTTGCACTGTGCCAGGGGAGAGCTGAGGGAAGAAGCACCAGCTTGAAAGAGGTGAGAGGATGGGGAATGTTGCAGTGTTCACCCGCATGCAGATGAGCACTCCACTACCTAGGAGGAAGGCAGACTAAGAGAAGGACAGTGTAGCATCCCTCCTGCTACCTCTTATTCAGAAGTATCTATTTGAAGATTTGAGTGTCCTGAGAGTAGACTAAACTTGTTAATTTTACATAACTAAATGATGATATTTAAATATGTATGTAGAGAAATGTTTGATGACTTCATAATATTTTTTGCAATTCATACATAGGCTTTTCCCTCCCATTAGTCTTAGGCCCCTCATAACCATAATCTGGCCCGGGGGGAGCTGCGGCAGACCCTCTACCTACCCGCAGTGCAGGGGGCCTGAGCAGCCTCTGGCCCTTGTCCCTGCCCCCTGGGCTCCCTGCCTGTCTGGGGCAAGTGGAGGGTCCACGACTCCAGGCCTCCTCACAGCTGCCCGTGTGGCTCTTACCATGGCCAGGTTGTGGCTCTGAGGCCCTACCGCTGGGCCAGAGCCGGGTTGGGGAGAGCCACATGGGTAGCTTTAGGGAACCGGCATGGAGTCTTGGACCATGGGGACACAGGCCGAGGGCTGCTCTCAGCCCCCCCTGCACCCCGGGCAGGTGGAGGGTCCACCTTGGCTCCACACAGCTGCTCAGGCTCCATGTCCAGATCCGCATTGGCCTGGCTGGGGGGGTGAGGTCTTGGGAGGAAGAAGAGGGGAAGGGGGCAGGGTCTGCCCCTATGAAAAGTGGATGGGACAGGCCTGTCCACTTTCAAACAGTGTGAGTGCTATGGTCCCCTGGACCACCTTGCAGCGCTACTGGCCCGGGGCCCCAGCTACATGGGAAGGAAGATCTGTGCCCGCAGCAGAGCACAGTGGAAAGCAGGAGGGGACCTGGGGGTTGAGTGTGGGCAGGGCCATGCAGGCAGTTTGGATGAGGCTGAGCCTCCCCGCCTTTGATACCCGCTGCCCATGTGTGACTGCACAGCCTCCTCTTCCTGCAGACCCAGCAGCTCCAGCAGCTCCAGTGTACTCCATGCAGGAGCACATCAGTTGCAGAAAGCTGGCATGGTCTGCTGGGAAGATGCTGTGTGAACAGTCCACACCAGCAAACAGAAAGAGGCATTTCAAAACTTTGCAGGCCTTTAAAATGGGGAGGGGCAAATGCTTGTGTACCGCAGGGCAGTGGAGTTCAAACTGCTGATCAGAGTGGTCATGATGGGCATTGTGGGACTCATCCTGGAGGTCAATTAGGGCAAAATAAACAAGTGCACTTAGGAAGGAAGAATCTCATTCCACTCTATTCAGCACTGGTGAGGCCACATCTGGAGTACTGTGCCAGTTTTGCACAAACACACCCCCCACAAGAGAAAGGATGTGGACAAATTGGAGAAAGTCCAGTGGAGGGCAACGAAAATGATAAGGGGGCTGGGGCACAGGCTTGTTTAGTCTGCAGAAGAGAAGAGTGAGGGGGGATTTAATAGCAGCCTTCAACTATTTGAAGGGGGGTTCCAAAGAGGATGGAGCTCGGCTGTTCTCAGTGGTGGCAGATGACTGAACAAGGAGCAATGGTCTCAAATTACAGTGGGGGAGGTCTAGGTTGGATATTAGAAAACACTATTTCACTAGGAGGGTGGTGAAGCACTGGAATGGGTTACTTAGGAGGTCGTTGAATCTCCATTCTTAGAGGTGTTTAAGGCCCGGCTTGACAAAGCCCTGGTTGGGATAATTTAGTTGGTGTTGGTCCTGCTTTGAGCAGGGGTTGGACTAAATGACTTCCTGAGGTCTCTTCCAACCCTAATCTATGATTCTGACTTTGATACCCAGGAAGGCGGAAACTATAGAGACCTGGGCAGAAGGCCAAGCCATGAGGAGGGGATAACCTGAGTCCAGAGAGAGAGACACACATACACATACAACAGGTCAAACAACCCAAGGAGGGGGTGTGAGACCAGTGAAGAATAATCCCCAGGTGAGCCACAGAGAGGCGCAGTATCAGTGAGTAGCATACCCTGTTACACTAGACTCTTACAATATATTTTGTGGTTCAGTAACTGATTTGTGAATCCTCCTTGAAAACAAACTCTACCCTAAATTGGCGTTATCACTGATAGCAATGACCCCAGTCTGTCCGCAGGATTCAGAGGAGCTACTGACACCCAAGAGAGCAGGTTTCAGAGTAGCAGCTGTGTTAGTCTGTATCCGCAAAAAGAACAGAAGTAATGCAAGAAAGCAGGGTAATGCAACGCCTAGAATTGGTGTTTCCCAACTCAAAGGGGAAACAATGTACTTCCCAAACCAGGATTTAGCTCTGGGGGTTTAGCTGTGAATGTTAGTGGAGATTCTGTTCCTGATACCTATGACTTCCAAAGTATGAGGCCCTGATTCAGCAAAAGCACGTAAGCAGGTGCTTAACTTTAAGTATGTGAGATGTTCCGTTCCCATTTACTTCAATTGGATTTAAATATGTGCATAAAGTTAAGCACACATTTAAGTATTGTACTGAATAGGGATGTGAGTACTAACACGCTTAGAGTTAAGCACATGCTTCCATGATTTCCTGACTCCGGCCTTGTTGTTATTTATAGACCCTTAGGAATATGTATTGCAGTCAAGAGGTTTTTCTTTTCTTTTAAGATGTCCTCAAAGAAGGGACAAATGTCAGGAATAATTAGTGAGCAGACTGTGTGACTAGATGCTGCCTTTAATTAAGAATTTCCACCAGAAATGTCACTGTAGTAATTGAATCACAGCACTCAATGTCAACCTACTAGTATGGAAAAATGTGTGGTTTGAAAGAACTTCTCAGAGTCTGTATGGAAATCCTCTACTGTTCCTCACATGTGGCCTCCAGAATATGATTCCTTTTCCTACTTCCTTTCTGTAAGCAGTTTTAACCTGTGGGGCCTGGATAACTCAGAGGAGTGGTAATGAGCTATGAAGCACAGGCCATAAGAGCTTTTGTAGTGTCTTTCACTCTACGGCTATTGCAGTTGCCAGAATTGGTCCCTTCTCCATGGACACTCAATAACAGACTTGACAGTGGCCATTCTTCAACAAAAAACTTCAAAAACAGACTTCAGTGAAAACCTGCAGAACTGGAATTAATTTGCAAATTAGACACCATCAAATTAGGCCTGAATAAAGACTGAGAGTGGATAGGTCACTACAAAAAGTAATTTTCCCTCTGCTGATACTCACACCTTCTTGTCAACTGTTGGAAATGGCCAGTGTCCACCTTGATTGTATTGGCCTCATTAGCACTACAAATGTAATTTCCTCTCCCTTGATATTTCATCCCTTCTGTCAACTGTTAAGAATAGGACACTTTCACCTTAATTGAATTGGCCTCGTTAGCACTGACCCCCTACTTGGTAAGGCAACTCCCATCTTTTCATGTTCTGTAATATATACTGCATACTGTATTTTTCACTCCATGCATCTGATGAAGTGGGTTTTAGCCCATGAACGCTTATGCCCAAATAAATTTGTTAGTCTCTAAGGTGCCACAAGGACTCCTCGTTGTTTTTCCCGATACCATAGGCGCCGACTTCTTCTGGCACTGGTGGGTGTTTGACGCCTCTCTGCCCCCGGCCCTGCCCTGATTCCACCCCTGTCCTGCCCTCTCCTGCCCCTATTCCAACCCCTTCCCCAAAGTCCTCGCCCCAACTCTGCTCCCTCCGTGCCCCATTTCCGACTCCTTCCCCAAATCCCTGCCCCAGTCCTGCCTTCTCCTCTGAGTGCACCATGTTCCCACTCCTACCTCCTCCCTCCCAGAGCTTGCTACAGCTGTTTGGCCGAGGCAAGCACTGGGAGGGAGGGAGGAGCGGAGACACAGCACACTCAGGGGACGAGGGGGTGAGGTGAGGCGAGGGGGCTGAGGTGGGGAGCTTGGCTGCTGGTGGGTACAGAGCACCCATTAATTTTTCCTTGTGTGTGATCCAGCCCCAGGCTCCAGAGCACCCTTGGAGTCGGCACCTATGGCTGATACAGACTAACATGGCTACCACTTTGAAATCTGCCTAGAGTGCTCATCTGCTTATTATGCTAATCAGAACCGACTCCATGTTACCTTATGCTTCCCGTCTGTCATCTTTGTTGTATTCCATTAAATATGTAAAAGGGAAGGTCCTTGAGGCCCTGACCAACATTTTGCTGAGTGTGTACAGTCTGCCACAAGGGAGTCCCTCTCTGAGAACTAACGGAGGCCCCTTGGTGATACAGCAATACAAACAGTAAATAATAATACTAAAGCCAGAAGCTGGGTCTCCTTTCTAGGCAACTTCTTGCCTGTGCCTATTGACCACAGTCCCTCAATAGCTGTCTTGTACATCCACACGCAGCCAAACCCCTTCTCCCTCATCCCCTCCCGTGGCAACGAGCCCGGGTAAATTGACTTGGGCTCATGGTAGGGGCTAAATATCATAGTGAAGACATTCCCACTCCAACTGGAGCCTGAGCTCTGAAGCCCGGTGAGGGGGTGGGTCCTGGAGTCCAAGCCGCAATGTGTACACTGCTATGTTTAGCCCTGTAGCACAAGCCCAGCGCGCAACCCAGGCTCAGAGTTGCTGCCACAGGATTTTTGGCATTGTAGATGTTCAAGGTTCAGGATAATCCCAGCTTTGATCATTCAATGCAGAAAAGAACTGACATTGTATCTATGGAGGTTGCTTCAAAGGGCAAGAGAGAATGTTGCTCCAAGATACGTGCTATGGAAATATCAGCTAATAAAAGCTAACAAGCAATTGTCTTTCTTGTGTTAGACACTATTTAGCTACAGAGAGAAACATAAATGTGAAAGGTGATGAGCTGCCTTAAGCAAGAGTGGTAGTAATCTCAGAAGACATGGAGCTCCAGCGTGGCCTAGAGAAAGAGGTGAAAAGGGACATTCAAATCTAAGAGCTACACTTATTTACACCAGCTGAGAATCTAGCTCCATGAAGCCAATGGACCTATGCAAATTTACCCCAGCTGTTGATCTGACTCTGCTTGTTTGAGTGGAAGAGACTTTAAGGAGAGCCATGTTTTTTCAGTAACAGGGTATGTCTACACTGGAGCTGCAGATGTCATCTCCAGCTCAGGCAGACATTCCTGAGCTAGCTCTGATCCAGCTAGTGTGCTAAAAAAGCAGTGTGGCTGTGGTGGCACAGACAGTGGGACAGGCTACTCGTTCAAATACAATCCCATCTGAGACAGTAAGTACATACTCAAGGCAGCTAGCCTGTCCTGCCACTTGCACCACTGCAGTTATAGTTCTATTTTTAATGCTTTGGCTTGCTCAGAGTTAGCATGGGTGTGTTCACCTGAGCTGGAAGTTACACCTCCAGCTCCAGTGCTGATGTACCCACACTGTGTACAGCAAGATGAGTGCAGTATAAAAACTTAATGCAAGAGACTTTACTTATATCCCGTATGGGTGACATTTCCCCTCCTCGCCCTGCATGCAGAGGGGCACGACATCTATGCATCGCTTAATCCCACCGAAGACCTCAAAGTAGTGCTTCCAATGGAATTCATGTGGTGGAGGTGGAAGTGGACTGACTGAATTTCACCCTTTGCAAAGCCGCCTTGCAGTGATTGCTCAGTTAGCTGGATGAGGCCATATCCTCAGAAGTGGAAAGTCCTTAGTTCCACAACTCTTGCAGAGAGAGATGGGCTCTGCGATGTGTCGCCTGGACTGGTCTCAGCACAGCATGGTGAATACACAATATTTCTTCTGCATTCTGAACCTTGCACACCTGCAGAACTTCACCCTCTGAAACCAAAGAGCTTTTCACTTCTAGGTCACAGGTCTGACTACAGCCCAGCTCTGCTAGCCAATGGGAGGTAGGTGCCTAGACACTTCTAAAAATCCCACTAGGCACCTCTCTGCATCTTTAGGTGCCTAAATGCCTTTGTAAATCTGGCCCTTGGGAATCTGTCTCACTGGCTGTCAATGAGCCCAGGGAAATAGCAGCAGAGGACTGGAGTGAGCAGTATGTGGCTGCTGTGGGTAGGGTCCCTGGGCTGGAACCTGGAGCAGTGGGTGAGCTAGGTTCCCTGACTGGCCGCAGGTAGCGTGGCATAAACCCCAAGAAGGGGACAGGGCTTATCTGGGAACCCAAACAAAAGGCTGAATTTGAAGGGCCCAGAGACAACTAAAGAGAAAGCAGCACTGAAGATGGTGGCTGGGAACCAATGGCATTTGGCAGCTGAAGTGAGGAGAAAAAATGGCCGTCCCAGTCCTCTGTCCCATGGATCACAAAACCAACCCCATACTGGCACTGATTGGCACCACGGCTGGCATTTCAGGACTGACTTCAAAGATCCAATGGGTGTGCAGACTGAACTACTCTCTGAGCCAGAGAAGCTGTGAAGGGAGCGCTTTATAGCTGTGTGTATCCAAATAGATGTAAGAGCCAATATCTCATTTTCAAACAGGATCTAGACACTAAATACCTTTAAAAATCTAGACTAAAGTGCCAGAAAATAGCACTCAGGACATAGGTGCCAAGTTTCTAATCGGCTGGGGGGTGCTCCCCCACCCAAGATCTGCCCAGGCCCTGCCCCACTCCACCCTTACCCCCAAGGACCCACTCCCACCCTGCTTCTTCCCACCACTCAGCCCCTACCCCTCCTCATCCCAGCTTCTTCCCACCCCTCACCCACCTCTTCCCCACCCAGTTCTGCTCCTTCCCCATAGCATACTGTGTCCTCGCTCCTCCCTCCTTCCCCCAGCGCCTCCTGACACCGCGAAACAGCTGATCTGCAGCAGGCCGTAGGCGCTGGGAGGAAGGGGGAGGTGCTGATTGGCGGAGCCCACTGGTGGGCAGGAGATGCTGGGGGGAAGGGGAGGTTCTAGTAGGGGGACTGCTGGTGGTGTCCACTGCTGGCATTTCAGGACTGACTTCAAAGACCCAATGAGTGTGCAGACTGAACTACATACACTCTGACCCACAGAAGCTGTGAAGGGAGCCCTCTATAGCTGTGTGTATCTAAATAGATGTAAGAGCCAATATCTCATTTTCAAACAGGATTTTTGACGGTGGGGTGTGATGTGGCTGGCCCTGATGCTGGCACCACTTTTTTCCCCGTGAGTGCTCCAACCCTGGAGCATCCTTGGAGTCGGCACCTATGGCTCAGAAACATACAACATAGTTCCTGGACTTTATAGGCCCAATACAACTTGTGCAGCACGTGGATTTCTCGAGCAGCTCTTTATATAGTCTCTGAATAATAGAGGTCCCTGCAGAACATCATTCAGTTTCATTGGCGGGGGAACCCTGCACTGTCATTGCCTCTGTGTAAGTCATTCTGTGCAGATATAAACTGATTCTCTTCTACTGCCTGCCATCTGGTTGTAGCCCTGTCAGCCTGACAGATCACGGGTAAGCTAATGGAGCAGCTGATACAGGACTCTAATAAAGAGTTAAAGGAGGGTCATTTAATTCATGCAAATAAACATGGGTTTGTGGGAACTAGATCTTGTCAAACTAACTTGATCTCTTTTTTGTTGTTGTTGAGATTATCCATTTGGTTGATAAAGATAATAGTGTTGACATAATGTACTTAGACTTTTGGAAGGCATTTTGATTTGATACTGCATGACATTTTGATTAAAAAACTAGAATGATATAAAATTAACAGGGCACACATTAAATGGATTAAAAACTGGCTAACTGATAGGTCTCAAAATGTAATTGTAAACAGGGAATCATTATCACATGGGTGTGTTTCTACTGAGGTCCCACAGGAATTGGGTCTTGGCCCTACAGTATTTAATTTAGTCTATAAGGTGCCACAGGATTCTTTGCTGCTTTTACAGATCCAGACTAACACGGCTACCCCTCTGATACTTGACACCATGCAAGGCACTGCATTTAGCCGTATGGAATGGAAATCCATCAACCTCATGAAGAAACTTGCAGCCCCTGGATATTTCCATTACATGCATCTGAGGAAGTGGGTATTCACCCACGAAAGCTCATGCTCCAAAACGTCTGTTAGTCTATAAGGTGCCACAGGATTCTTTGCTGCTTTTACAGATCCAGACTAACACGGCTACCCTCTGATACTTGACACCATGCAAGGCACTGCATTTAGCCGTATGGAATGGAAATCCATCAACCTCATGAAGAAACTTGCAGCCCCTGGATATTTCCATTACATGCATCTGAGGAAGTGGGTATTCACCCACGAAAGCTCATGCTCCAAAACGTCTGTTAGTCTATAAGGTGCCACAGGATTCTTTGCAGTATTTAATTTGTTATTAATGACCTGGAAAAATAAAATAAAATTGTCACTGATAGTTTGTAGATAACCCAGATTGGGAGAATGGTAAATAACAAAGAGGACAGGTAACTGATTCAGAGCAATCTGGATTGCTTGGTAAATTGGGCACAAGCAAACAATATGCACTTTCTATGGGTAGATGTGTATATATATAGGAAGAAAGAATATAGGTCATACTTGCAGGATGGGGACTCTATCCTGGGAACCAGTGACTCTGAAAAAGATTTGGGGGTCATGGTGGATAATCAGCTGAACATGAGCAGGAGTAGAGAGGTTATTTTACCTCTTTATTTAATGCTAGTGTGACTGCTGGTGGAATATTGTGTCCAGTTGTGATTCCCACAATCCAAGGAAAACATTGAGAAATTGAAGAGGATTCAGAGAAGAGCCATGAGAATGATTCAAGGATGAGAAAACCTGCCTTACAGTGACAGACTCAAAGAGCTTCATTTAGCTTAACAAAGAGAAGGTTAAGGGATGACTTGCTTACAGTCATATATTAATATTAATCGGGGTGAAAGTGAGCCGGTATGGGCCAATACTGCATACTGGTAAGAACATGCACTGGCCCACACCCAGACCATACCACAGCAGTGGAGTCTGGAGCTCCAGGCCCTTTAAATCAACACTGGAGCTCTGGGTGGCGTGGGCCAGGCAGCCTGGAAGGGCTGGCTCAGGGATGCTGACCCCCCAGCCCCACCCCTTCTACCTGAGAACCCACCCCTTCTGGGGGCCAGAGCTGCCACCCGTACTGGTAAGTGTCCTTAGTTACTTTCACTCCTGATATTTATAATGGGTTCTTCAGGCTAGCAGACGAAGGTATAACATGATCCAATGGCTGAAGGTTGAAGCTAGATAAATTCAGACAGGAAACAAGGGATAAATTGTTGACAGTGAGAGTAATTAACCACTGGAATAGTTTACCGGGGGTTGTGGTGGATTCTCCATTGCTGACCATTTTAAAATCAAGATTAGATGTTTTTTCTAGAAGATCTGTTCTAGAAATTATTTGGGGGAAGTTCTCTGGTTCCACAGGAGGTCAGACTAGATGGTCACAATGGTCCCTTCTGGCCTTGGAATCTATGAAGTCCGCTTACACGTGGGTAAGGGTTAGGGCAAAGCGGTTGTCAAATGTTAACAAAATGAGAGTGACAGGATTTCACCCTCACTTGGCACAGGTGTAAATGACTAGACCAGGGACAAGGGAAAATCAACCCCACAGACAGGCCTTCAGTTTGTGAGGCTGTCAATCCAGCATGTTTCAAAAGCTCAAAGATGTCTCACATGTCTCAAGATCTACAACCCGAGGGAAAACCCCAGCTTCTCCCATGGCCTGGCATCCATGTAATTAATCTTCATCCTCAAAAACCAATCTTAAATAAAACCTGGCCCTCCCCACACCCCAACTCAGGATTGTCCCCTTGACCATGCCAAATGTAGGAATCGCAGATGAAAGCAGAGACCAACCTCTAGAACAGCACTGCCATTGAGATGGGCATGTTACCACAGACCCCATGCAAGTTAATGGGATTTTAAAAGGAAACTGTTATCAGGCCTATTATTCTTCTGAAAGGTTGTTGGCAACGGGCCAGCTACAAACCTTCTTTAATTCAATAAATACCACAATTATCATCCAAAGCCGCTTAGGTTTTGGGCTGCTGAAGAGGCACTTAAATCACTTCAGTCTAAAAGAGCCCTGGGCTGTAAACAGCTTCCCTGCTGCTCTGAAAAAGCCACCCCTCTTCCAACAACTTGTCTCCATTTTTCTCATGATTATGCAGCTGTAGCTCAGTGAGAGCTATGGAATCCATTCCTCTCAGGGTTCCTGGTGATTTCATAAACCACAAGACTGGAGCTGCAGTGGTCTATGAATTCCCCAGAATGTTGGGATGGAATTATTTCTCTTTTTCACTGCTGCTTATTGGCGAGAGAGAGAATGCATGTGTGTAAAATGTTCTCTTGGTACTCTATGAAACTCAGGCTGTTTGTACAGTTTCAGGTATTTCATTCAAGCACTTCATAAAACTGCATGAAAAGCACCTCCTTTCAGAATGACAAGGGCAAGAATAAATGCATTGTTACTGGGATTGTCACTGTAAGAACCTCTCTACCACCCAGCACGGGGAATTGCTGGCTCAGATTCTCTGTACTATCTCGTAGCACAAAAAAATTAAGTTCGTCAAACATACCAAAAGTTCTCTGAGTTCCACTTCCAACACATGACCCCCTTAAGCTCTTCCATCTCCTTAAGATGGGTTTTTATTCATTTCAAATTGTTGGAGACTTTTCATTCCTCCACAGGTGATTTTATTTTCTTCAGATCACACAGCACCTACACTTCTTCAGGGCTTTGTGGTATTAGTCTGGGATGTTCAGAGGAGCCTTAGGGGGGTTAGGTGCCTCTCTCCTTTAAATAAGCCCAGTTCAAAGCAAGGACATCATTATTTTTATTCAGTAGTTGTTTTTCTTAACAATTTAAATAGAAGTTTTAAAAGTTATAATCCGCTGCTGTAAGGCCAGACTGATAGATTACTGTCTGTTGAGTGTTCTCTAGTTTGTTTTGTACATCTACACATTTAACAACCCCCTCCCAGTGTGTTCTTTAGACTGTCAGGGTATGTCTTCACTACCAGCCATATCAGCGGGTAGCAATCGATTTCTTGGGGATCAATACATCGCATCTCATCTAGACGCGATATATCGATCCCCGAATGAGCTCCTATCGACCCCGGAACTCCAGCAACGTGAACGGCGGTAGTGGAGTCGACAGGGGGAGCCACGGACATCGATCCCGCGCCGTGAGGATGGTAGGTAACTCGATCTAAGATACTTCGACTTCAGCTACGCTATTCACGTAGCTGAAGTTGCATATCTTAGATCGATTCCCCCCCCAGTGTAGACCAGCCCTCAGTTATCATTTAGCCTACAACTCTCCTGAATTCTGGCATTACAATTTCCTTTGTCTTCCTGTAGCACCTGCCATACGAGAGATGGCAAAATGTTTCATGAACATGCATTAACTAAGCCTGACAGTGTTAAGTGAGGTAGGCATGCATTCTCCCCACTGGCATGGTACAGTAGAGAGGGTACGGGACAGAACTCCGGAGAGGTGGGTTCTATTCCTACCAGAGACCTGCAGGGTGGGCTAGGGCTAGTCATTTCACTTCTCTGTCCCTCTTGTGGGCACATGGGGTTTGTTAGTGTGGCAGGCAGTCCACCTAGCAGAAGAAAAACTCAATTTCAAACCAAGACTGTCAGGCCTGGCCAGTGGGTTTGTAAAAGGTGTGTCAGTCACACATTCAATAAAGACAAGTGCAAAGTACTTCACTTAGCAAAGAGAAATCAGTTGCAAAATGGGGAACAACTAGAGAGGTAGCAACATGGGTGAAAAGGATCTGGGTGTTATGGTGAATCAGGCTTTGAAAAGGAATCAACAATGTGTGCAGCTGTGAAAAGGCTAATATTCCACAGTGTGTTAATGGGAGATAATTGTTCCGCTCTAGCTGGCATCGGTGAGGCATCAGCTGGAGTAATGTTTCCAATTCTGGGTGCCACACTTTATGAAAGATGTGGATAAATTGGAAAGGGTCTAGAGGAGAGCAACAAAAATGATAAAATGTCCTGACCTATGAAGAAAGATTTAAAAAAGGGCATGTTTAGTCTCAAGACACCTGACAGTCTTCAAATATATTAAGGGCTGTTATAAAAAGGACTGTGATCCAATTGTTCTCCATATTCACCGGAGGTAGAATAAGAAGGAAATGGCTTAATCTGCAGCAAGGGAGATTTAGGTTAGATATTAAGGAAGACTTTCTAACTATCAGGATAGTTAAGCTCTGGAATAAGCTTCCAAGGGAGCTTGTGGAATCCCCACCACTGGAAGTTTTACAGAACATGTTGGATGAACCCCTGTCAGCGCTGATCTGGGTTTGACCTGATTCTTTCTCAAGGTCTGTTCTAGCCCTGCATTTCTATTATTCTATACTCTATGCATCTGCACTGCTGATGCTGACTAATGGGACAAGAAGAAGCAGGCAAGTATTCTCCCTGCTTTTCAGGTGAGGTAACAGTTACAGAGTGTTTAGATGACGAGACCAAAGATCACACAGTGAATGAGTGGCAGAGCTGGGCTCAGAACAAAGCGGGGTTTCACGTCCCAGCCCTTTGCTCAAGAGTGCACTGCTTTTCCCCTCACTAAAGCCTTTCAAAGATTAATGTATTGCTGGGACAATGTAATCACCAAGGCTAGGGTTAATAAGGATTCTGAGTGGTTCCGTTCTCCCCAAGCCCTCCTCCACTCAAAGTATGGCATTAGCCTCCACAGCACAAAAGCTAGGTGAAGTTTTCACTGAAATCAGTTTCAATTGAATTCTTTAGGACAAGGTCAGGTTAATAGAAGAGTGGACTTCTATGGTAACCAGACATCTCCTATGGTGTCACAGCTCACCTTGTCACTATGAGATACTTACTCACCCTTTATGGATGTTTCAAGTGATGCTGAAAAAGGATTTGACAGAGTGGAGTGGCCCTGCCACTTTGTCTTTTCATTTCAGCATCTCTTGTTTTGTTTTTTAACTCTATTCAGAGTTTATAGACTCCTCACTCACCACTTTAACCAAGAGACTCATCACTGACCCATTTCTATAGAAATGCTCAGAAACAACGGTACTAGTTACACGTCCTCTAACTCTGCCATAGGATCCATCATCATAACAGCGCATTATATTAGGCTAATCTAAGCAGTTTTATTAATATGTTTGCCCTGAGAAGTTTATAGGCAAGAGACTGAAACTGAAAACTGGTGCTATGCTTCATCATAACAATAATAATAGCACTTACATTGGACATTTAGGGCCTGATCAATACCCACTGAAATGAATGGAAAGACACTCTTTCACTTCAATGGGCTTTGGATTAAGCTTTTAATATTCAAATTAAGACGTTTGAGTACTATACACTTCTTTCCACATTATTTACTAACACTAAGGCCAGGTCTACCCTAGAAACTTTCCCTGGAATGCTAAAGCTATTTAGGTGCATGACTTTTTTTTAAATAACTACATTTTTATATTAGCAAAGGTCCTAGTGCTGATGTAATTATACCAGCATAAAAGTCCTTTTGATGGTATATCTTAGTTCACATGGAGAACATGTATAAGCTGTACCAGGGGTAGTGAAGAGGCGGACCGTGGACCAAATCCGTACTGCCAGATGCTTTTGAACAGACCACAAAATCTTTTTATTTACTTATTATTGCTGTTGAGGTGTGAAACATGTTTCTGTGGAATCTGGACCTTGACTATGCCATGACCAACATATCTGGACCTTGACAAAAATAATTGGCTACTCCTGAGCTACACCAGCAAAATCACCTTTTTGCCAGTATAATCTGCAGCGTCTACACTAGGAAGGTTTGCCAGCATAGCTATGCCAATCTGCTAATACCAGCAACCCTGTGGACAAAGCCTAAATCCCAGGTACTAGAGGAAACGAATTGGATACAGTATGTAAGTTGTAGCTGTGTCGGTCCCAGGATATAAGAGAGACAAGGTGGATGAGGTAATATCTTCTATTAGCCCAACTTCTGTTGGTAAGAGAGACAAGCTTTTGAGCTTACACAGAGCTCTTCTTCATGTCTGGGAAACAAAAGCGTCAGCGCTAAATACAATGTGGAATAGATTGTTTGTTTTTTAGCGTAAGCAGTTAACACATATTTCAAGGGACCATTTAAGGTGAAATGGCCTGTTAACCCCCCTCCAGATGGGGAGGGGGTAGGAAGGAGGGTTGTTAGTGGGTTATAGATTTTTGTAATAAGATAAATCCAGTGTCTCTATGTTATCCATGATTTTTAGTGTCTAGCAGAATTATGCATTTAAGCTTCCACGTTCGTCTTTTGAAAGTGTTGTGCAGGTTTCCTGTGAGGATGAGGACTGAGAGATCAGATGCAGAGTGATCACTTGGTGAAAAGTGTTCACCCGCAGGTGATAGGGTATTTTTGTCTTTTATCATTTTCCTGTGTGAGTTCATGGGAGAGCGTAGTGATTGTCTGGTTTTGCCCACCTAGTTGTTGGGGCATTTAGTGTGCTGGATGAGATACACCACATGTTGTGGTAGGTATGTGTAGGACCCATGGATCTTGAAAGAAGCGTGTGTGGAGGGTGCTGATCATTATAGTAGTGGAGATATGTCTACAGGTTTTGCGTCTGTTGTTCTGACAGGGTCTGGTGCCCTTTTGAGTTGGTGCATTCTGCTCTGTGGGGAGCTCCCTTCTGATGCTGAGTTTGGAGAGGTTGGGGGGTTGCTAGTGTCAGCTAATTAACAACTTAGTTGGAATTATAAAGAAGTCAAGTACTTGAGCACCTAACAGTCATTCAGAAACAACAAAGACATCAAACATCCCAGTCTTTTCTGTGAGACAATAGTTTAAAACTCTTGAGTTGCTCCATGTAACTGATTAATTGTGAGGGGATAGTCTGCAACTTCTATCATAAAGCCTTTGTTGGGGGTAATTCTATACTCACTCACAAAAATATCCAAGATCTGATTTTCCTCACACTTGACTTAATTGTGGCTAACGACTGATTATGAGCTCCCCTTTCCATTTACTGTGGCCTGGTCTACACTACGCGTTTATACCGATTTTAGCAGCGTTAAACTGATTTAACGCTGCACCCGTCCACACAACGAGGCCCATTATATCGATATAAAGGGCTCTTTAAACCGGCTTCTGTACTCCTCCCCGACAAGAGGAGTAGCGCTGAAATCGGTATTACCATATCGGATTAGGATTAGTGTGGCCGCAAATCGACGGTATTGGCCTCTGGGCAGTATCCCACAGTGCACCATTGTGATCGCTCTGGAAAGCAATCTGAACTCGGAGGCAGTGGCCAGGTAGACAGGAAAAGCCCCGTGAACTTTTGAATTGCATTTCCTGTTTGCCCAGCGTGGAGCTCTGATCAGCACGGGTGGCGATGCAGTCCCAAATCCAAAAAGAACTCCAGCATGGATCGTACGGGAGATACTGGATCTGATCGCTGTATGGGGAGACAAATCTGTTCTATCAGAGCTCTGTTACAGAAGACGAAATGCCAAAGCATTTGAAAAAAATCTCCAGGCTATGATACAGAGTCCACAGCACAGTGCTGTGTGACAAGCGTAATGGAAAGCCAAAGAATCAAATGGACGCTTATGGAGAAAGGGAGGGGGGACTGAGGACTCCAGCTATCCTACAGTCCCTGCAGTCTCCGAAAAGCATTTGCATTCTTGGCTGAGCTTCCAATGCCTGTAGGGTCAAACACATTGTCCGGGGTGGTTCAGGGTATATCTCATCAATTTACTCCCCCTCCCCCCCCCCCCGTGAAAGAAAAGGGAAAAAAATCGTTTCTTGACTTTTTTCAGTGTCACCATATGTCTACTGCATGTTGCTGGTAGACACAGTGCTGGGGCAATGAACGGCAGCATCCTCTCCCCTCCCTTTCCCGGTGGCAGTGGTACAGTGTAGTAGGACTGGTAGCCGTCCTCATCATCAGCCCATGAGTGCTCCTGGCTGTCCTCAGGTGAGATCGGCCGGGGGCACCTGGGTAAAAATAGGAATGACTCCCAGTTATTCCTGGCAGATGGTACAGAGCAGCTGGTAACCATCCTCATCATAGCAACTGGGGGCTGAACTCCATCAGCCCCACCCCCCCATGTCTAAAGAAAAGATTCTGTACTGCCTGGACTATCATAGCAGCGGGATGCTGCGCTTATCTCCCCTCCCCTCCACCGTTTAATATCCTGCCTGGACTATCACAGCAGCTGGAGGCTGCCTCCCCTTCATTTTATCTCACTAAAAAGTCAGTGTTTCTTATTCCTGCATTCTTTATTATTTCATCACACAAATGGGAGGACCCTGCAATGGTAGCCCAGAAGGGTTGGGGGAGGAGGGAAGCAACGGGTGGGGTTGTTGCAGGGACACTCCATAGAATGGCATGCAGCTCATCATTTCTGTGGGATCTGACATGGAGTGGCTGTGCTCTCTGGTTCTCTGATACACTGGTTCTTTAGTACACTTGCCTCATATTCTAGGCAGGACTGACTCTATTTTTAGATACAACATAAAGGAGGAAATGACCTGGGGAGTCATTCCCATTTTTGTCTTTGCGCCCCCAGCCGACCTCAGCGAAGGCCAGCCAGGAGCACCCATGACAGCAGCAGATGGTACAGAACGACTGATAATCGTCATCTCATCGCCAATTTACAATGGCACAGCAGACGGTACAGAACGACTGGTAACCATCTCTGCTACCTTGCAAAGGCAAATGAATGCTGCTGTGTAGCGCTGCAGAACTAATCACAGGCACAAAATTTCTCTTTGCAAAATTTCAGATCATGTCTCACAATCAGGTTAATAACATTTCTGTTCACACAGTATCCTGAAATCCACCCAGCACGTGCATGGTCAGTTTGATCTTGCTGCCCATGAGCTCTGGAGATGTATACAGTTCCAATATAACATACAAAGTGCTCCTCAAAAGACTTTCCAGGCATCTTACACTACCGGATTGGATTTGGTAACTGGCACCTAGGGGCCAGGCTTGTGATAGGTAAGTTTTTTGTTTGTTTTTTTAAGAAACTAAATAGCCTTGTTTTGATTGGTTTTTAACACTGGAAGGAGAATCCAAATCAGAGCCCTATTACAAAACATGCCACAATACACAACAGCAAGGACCTACTAAACAAACACAGCAGTGAACATTCAGGTTGCATGGTCCATCTTCTCTGTGTCTTTTTTTTTTCCCCATTCAACACTCATTGCTTCTGGGTTAAATCAACTTTGTAGTTGCCTATAAAAGTTATTGTTTCTATTGGGCTACTGTCCATCTGTTTAAAGCAGGGTTTTCCCCATCTCACATATGTTGGCACAGGTGCAGGGAAGGCAGTTCCCTTTACAGTGTCGTAAAGTGATCCTGGTGACCCATAAACCTGAAATAATGAGATGTTATCTTTCTACAGTGACACTTAACATGTTCTATCTTTCAAGTCCTTTACAAACACTGACTGATCCTATGAAGTAGGTATAAATGTTATGAGCCCATCTTTAGAGATGGTGAGAGACTAAAGGCTGGATTGTACAATTATGGTCTCCACTGCATTAGAAGCAGCACATAGCTGTGCCCCTCCAAAAACACTTCAAAAAGTAAATTGTGACTCAGAGACACGATTCCTTTTCTGCTATTGGCCCATCCCCATAGTAGATTACCAGCCCTCGGTGCTGGTTCAGCAGTGCTGGCCAGTGCATTGAGAAGTCAGAGACAAGGTTCAACCGACTCCTGTCCATTCCCCGCTCCTGCTTTGGAGTAGCAGACACATAACTTCCACCTACCTCTATGGACCTGCAACCAATGTCCAGGGAAGCCATATGGCAACTTGGAGGGGGTCTGACGCCCTCTAGTGCCATTTTGAAGCTATGCAGCCTAGGATACAGCCAAACCCTAAGTGACTGGCCCAAGATGAAAGAATGAGGCAGTGTCAGAGGCGTGTTAAATTATACCAGCTAAAGATCTGGCCTGTTTTATTTTAGTAAATTCTGTACTATACAGTACTGAATTTGAAAGAGAAACAAGGGAGCTGAAGGACATCAGATAACAATTTAGTAGCTTGCAAAATTTTTTACAATTATTACATGAAGAAAAATTTTCTCAGCATTTCACATTTTCTGTCCTAACACAAAGCTTTAATAATTTCATGTTGCAAACAAACTAGCCAACCTAGAGTGAAAGAGAGAGTGTGTGTGTTGAACTGAATTAGTACTTATTGAAACTAAGCCGCCTGCTTTGCAGAAAAGTCTTGCAATGCCACATTCGAACTTTTATAGTTCAAATCCTTTGCATACCTGTTTTCAGACAGGTGTGCAGATTTTTGCCTTAAAATGACCTTCAAAATCTATATACTCAACTGATTAAACCAGGGGTGCCCAACCTACGGCCTACCAGAGCAATTCATAAGGCCCGCGACCTTCTTCAACACAATATGTTAACAGCCGATTCGTTAGTGTTTTGTTGTCATGTTTACATTATTTTAATTTACACAAAAGTGTAAATAAACAATACTGTACAGAGAAACAACCTATCTAAATACATACGAAACAAGCTGAACTTAAAATGTAAATCAATACGGGTGACTTTAAATCTTATTAAAATATGTAGAATCTGTTTGGGCCTCACAAGGTTGTGCTCGGGTTTATATGGGCCTGCCTGTGTAATAAGGTTGGGCATCACTGGATTAAACAGTCTGAAAAATCCCACCAAACAACCCTGAACCACATGTGAAAAACCATCCCAAACGAATCCTACTTGCTGAGAATTTGTAGGAAGATGTACAAGAAAAGAATTATGAACTACAGCACTAATGATTTTGGTTAGGATGCATGATATCAAAGCAACAGTTGGAGGGTGTTAAACTGTGGGCTAATTTCAAGCAAATTATTTTTATTTCCAGTTATGAAATAGCAAAATAGATTATTGCTTAGACCCTGAAGCATGATACATCAGTGCTGGTGGTAAGTGAAGGATAATACAGAGCTTGCTTGTACACAAACACACAGATTACAGGCATTCTCCTTAGTTAAGACTGTGCCCGTGTTTACATTGTGAATGATTTCTGAGGTATTTAAACTTGGCCAAACAGGCTGTGCTTTTCAAATGGAAAGCATGAGGTCCATGTGCAAAACATATCAATGATTTCACACTAAGGCCCCAATCCTGCAACCTAGAAAGCTGCACCTGTTTAATAACCTGTTGAAATATGTGGGGCTCCACGTAGGTCTAGAGATGGCGCAAGGCCGTGATCCTACAGCATACTATGCAGAGGCGGACTGCTGTGCAAAGCCCCACTGAAGCCAAGTTGTAAATTGCAGGCTTACTGCCTAAATGTGTTCTTGGACTTTCAAATCTTTCTGGCGTGGTGCTATTTTTTAAATTGAGATCCAAGTAGTAAGAGCTTTCTAACCAGCCAGCCAGCCAGCCAGCTTTCTTTCTTATAAAATTATTTACTGCAGCAAAGAGACTCCTGTCTGTGCAGTATTGCCAACCCCATGTATTCAAGGAACAGAGTTGGGCCCCCCAAACCATGAGAATTTTAAAAATAGTAGAAGTTGGTTTTTTTTATTTTCTTAGTGATTGGCTGAACAAGAAGTAGGACTGAGTGGACTTGTAGGATCTAAAATTTTACATTGTTTTGTTTTGAACAAATATGTAAAAAAAAACCCTCTACATTTGTAAGTTGCAATTTCATGACACAGAGATTGCAATACAGCATTTGTATAAGGTGAATCGAAAAATACAATTTCTTTTGGGTTTTTTATAGTGCAAATATTTGTAATAAAAATAAGCATATAAAGTGAGCATTGTACACTTTGTATTCTGTGTTGTAACTGAAATCAATATATTTGAAAATGTAGAAAAACATTCAAAAATATTTACAATACATTGAAATTGGTATTCTATTATTGTTTATCTGTGCCATTAAAACTGTGATTAATCACGGCTATTTTAAAAAATCTAGTTCATTTGTTTTGCGTTAATCACTTGCATTGACTGTGATTAATTGACAGCCCTACTTTCAACCTTAGCTTGGATTCGAAGACAGCTTTTGTTTGAGAGCACAGGCGGCATGAGCTGAAATGCCTCCTCTTTACTGCACACTGAAGATACGTGACAATTACTTTGGGTGAGCAAACACAAGTCAGGAAAGGAGTTACAGTTATACTCCGGTGATGAGTTGCAGCACAGAACACTCTGTGTATAGAGTCATAATGATTTATGACTGCTGAGATATTTACAAAGCCTTTGTCTGGAAGTGAGGAGTGATGGGGTGGTGTCCTTTAAAATGCTTATAATTTCTAAAGGCCTAATTGGACCCTGCTAACAGACAAAATAAAACAGATAAACATTTCTATTGTCATCAACCAGTTTCTGAAAAATGAAGCCCAAGGTTATTATATTCCCCCATTTTCCAAATTAGCTACAATGCTTCAAACTAGCCATCCCAAAAATGAAGGTAAGAAATCAGGGCCGTATGTTCCCCTTTGTAGTAAAAAGGTGCCAAAATATAAACAAACTACCAAACAAGCCTTAGGTCAGACTGTCAAGAACAGGGCACAAACCCCAAACTGGTTGCATGTTCTATAATTAGATTTCACCAACCCAATAACAAGTGTGAACTCCTAAACACACTATTACGGTCTTACCATAGAGTCACAGACAGTCTCCTTGGGCAGTCCAGTCTATCTTGCTATCCAGGCAAGCTGGACTATGTGATAGATGATGCCTTACATCAAAAAACACAAGAATCCTCAGGTTACTTCCAGTCCCAAAGGACCAGTCACTTATCCAGGTCAGGTGTATCTCAAATCTCAAACCAAAGACAATGCCAGTAGCCAATCCTGTAACACACTAACTAAGGATTTATTAACTAAGAAAAAGAAAGGAGAGTTATGTATCAGGTTAAAGCAAGTAACACACACACACAGATGGGTATCAGCCTGGAGTTTCAAAAGATAATGGAAACTTCTATCACAAACAGACTCTCTACGTCCTTTGGGCTAACCCAGGCAAAGCAGCTGAGGGCGGGGGAGAATCTTTTGCTGATACTTAGTGATTCTTGCCCCTTTAGAGTCCCAGCAGCAAAAAGAAACAAGTTTCTCCTTGTCAGGGATTTTTAACTCCTTCACCCCAGAATCCAAGATGATGGGATAAGTCCATGCACAGGTCTCCCCTTCCTGAGGAGGTGAGGAATGCAGTCAACAAGGTCTCTGTCCTTTGATGCTTCATAATGGGCCTTCTTTTGTGCAGCACGAACACTTTACATTAACTAATGCTTCTTTCCTGTCTGGTGAGTTATACATTTACAGAGGTTCACAATGCAAACATTTACTATTGCTTTATAACACTGGATACAGATAAGTGAGATTAACACATGCAGCATCATCCTCGGATCTAAGCACATTCTTATCAACTTAACATATATTTTAGCAAGGCCAACACACAGGTGAACCAGACTGGTTTCCAGCTATGCATTTGTCAATGTTTAGTGAGTCCCGGGGCCTTGGCATGAGCTGGCACCAGGTCTGCCAGCATCACAGAAATAACAGAAAGCACGGCTGGAAGCACTCAATCAAGTGATTCAAAATCTGTAAAAAGAACGAGGAGTACTTATGGCACCTTAGAGACTAACAAATGTATTTGAGCATGAGCTTTCGTGGGCTAAAACCCACTTCATCGGATGCCTGCAGTGGAAAATACAGTAGGAAGATATAGATACACAGAGGATATGAAAAAATGGGTATTGCCATCCTAACTATAACTTTTGTAGTGATAATCTACTGATAATAGCCCACCTTAACTGATTACTCTCGTTATACTCTTGGGCAGAAGTAGGTTTGTAATAAATTGCTACATGTTGAGATGTGAAAGAAATAGGAGTACATGGCCCTAGATGACTTTTAGGAAAAATTCATTTACAGACTCAATAGATTTTGGTAGCAGCAGACGTACTAGAGCTGTCTTGACTCTCTATTCAGCTCCATTCGATGTGGTATTATCTTTTTCTTCGGAAAGCCCGTAGAATTTAAATTATACACCCCAGTGGCTGGCTAGCTTGTCTTACGGAGGTCATAATAATGGAGTCAGAATTCCAGTTATAGTTCAACACAGCAGATGTAGCTGGTTTTGCAAATGATAAAAATACAAGCATCTGCCAGGAATGTTGCAGAAGGAAAGCGTGTGTGTGGTTTTCAGAGTTTCTTTAACCCTGGCTGTACTGTGAGACAGTTGTTCCCATAGGGGGAAATGAGGATTTATGTGGGACATAGTCTTGGATAAAATGTTAGTAAACAAGACATGCTCTATGGAGCATGCACACCTCAAGGTGCGGAAAACTGCACTGGTCCCGAGAGAGAGAAATTTATCATTAAAAACCTATGCACCATTTTTGTCCTCTGATTTGTACATTACCAAGGGTCTGCTTCCAACCAAAAAGGCCGCTGCTGAAGGGGCTGGAATTCAACTCAACATGAAAATCTAGAATGGATTCATTCAGTATGGAGCTCAGTCCTGAGCCTGAGCTGAACTTAATGCACCTGGAAGAATGCGGGACAGAGGTAGTATTATGTTAATTTTTTGGCCACAATAATCCTGGGTCTGGGTGAGGCTTGTTCAGCCCATAGCATAAATTAAAGCAGGCTGTCCTGTTCATATTTACAGCAGCAGGAACATTCACCTACATTGCCCTATGTGATATTTTGTTGGCACAGGGTCACCAGAGTGCATTGTACCCAACCCATCCTTTCCGACCCCGGTACACCTCATGTTACTATATATGGAATCACTGATCTTCTAAAAGAGAAGGCATTTATTACAAAAACAACTATGACTAGATCTTCAAATAATCAAGCTTCCAACGCAGCTTGAGTTCCTGCTCTATCTCCCTTGTTTACCAGGGAACATGCCTGTGTGCCTGGAACTCTATACAGCACACGAAGACAGCTAGTGGCTGAATAATATACTGAAAGTAAATATACAATTATTAAGATGGTGCCCAGCAGGGACTGGCATAGACCTATGCTGGATTTTTGTCTAAAAATTGTCCTCTGGGCCAGCGCAGATAGGAGTTATCACAGGGCATGATTGAGTTCATGGGTTTCATTTTGATTGGCTGATATTATGGTTGCATATTTAGAAAAAAATTAGTCCTGCCGTGAGTGCAGGGGACTGACTAGACGACCTCTCGAGGTCTCTTCCAGTCCTACAATTCTATGATTTTATTTCCTTTTACTCATAGACTCATAGACTCATAGGTCAGAAGGGACCAATCTGATCATCTAGTCTGACCTCCTGCACAAGGCAGGCCACAGAACCCCACCCATCCAATTTTACAACAACCCCTATCCCAGAATCGAGTTATTGAAATCATCAAAATGGTTTGAAGACCTCAAGCTGCAGAGAAACCACCAGCAAGCGACCCGTGCCCCACGCTGCAGGGGAAGGCGAAAAACCTCCGGGGCCCCTGCCAATCCGCCCTGGAGGAAAATTCCTTCCCGACCCCAAATATGGCGATCAGCTAAACCCTGAGCATGTGGGCAAGACTCACCAGCCAGCGCCCAAGAAGGAATTCTCTGCAGTAACTCAGTTCCCATTCCATCCAACATCTCCCCGCAGACCACTGAGCAGACCTATCTGGTGGTAATCCAAGATCAATTGCCCAAATTAACAATCCTATCATAACATCCCCTCCATATACTTATCAAGCTTTGTCTTAAAGCCAGGAAAGTCTTTTGCCCCCACTACTTCCCTTGGAAGGCTGTTCCAGAACTTCACTCCCCTAATGGTTAGAAACCTTCGTCTAATTTCAAGTCTAAACTTCCTAATATCCAGTTTATACCCATTCGTCCTCGTGCCTACATTAGTACTAAACTTAAATAATTCCTCTCCCTCCCTAACGTTAACCCCCCTGATATATTTATATAGAGCAAGCATATCCCCCCGCAGCCTTCTTTTGGCCAGGCTAAACAAGCCAAGCTCTTTGAGTCTCCTTTCATAAGGCAGTTTTTCCATTCCTCGGATCATCCTTGTAGCCCATCTCTGAACCTGTTCCAGTTTGAATTCATCCTTCTTGAACATGGGACACCAGAACTGCACACAATATTCCAGATGGGGTCTCACCAACGCCTTGTATAACGGTACTAACACCTCCTTATCCTTGCAGGAAATACCCCGCCTGATGCATCCCAAAATCACATTTGCTTTTTTAACAGCCGTATCACATTGGCGACTCATAGTCATCCTGCTATCAACCAGCACCCCAAGGTCCTTTTCCTCCTCCGTCGCTTCCAACTGATGCGCCCCCAACGTATATCCAAAATTCTTATTATTAATTCCTAAATGCATAACCTTGCACTTTTCACTATTGTATTTCATCCTATTTCTATTACTCCAGTTTACAAGGTGGTTCAGATCTTCCTGAATAGTATCCCTGTCCTTCTCCGTGTTAGCAATACCCCCCAGCTTCGTGTCATCCGCAAACTTTATTAGCACATTCCCGCTCTTTGTGCCAAGGTCAGTGATAAAAAGATTAAATAAGATCGGTCCCAAAACCGATCCTTGAGGGACTCCACTAGTGACCTCCTTCCAGCCTGACAATTCACCTTTCAATACGACCCTCTGGAGTCTCCCCTTTAACCAGTTCCTTATCCACCTTACAACTTTCATATTCATTCCCATCTTTTCCAATTTGACTAACAGTTCCCCGTGCGGAACCGTGTCGAACGCCTTACTGAAATCTAGGTAAATTATATCTACACTTTCTCAAAGCTGACTATAGGGTATGGCTACACTTGCAGCTGTACAGCGCTGCTGTGGGAGTGCTCCTGCGGCAGCGCTTTGAAGTGCGAGTGTGGTCGCGGCACCAGCGCTGGGAGAGAGCTCTCCCAGCGCTGCAGGTGCTCCACCTCCCCGTGGGGATTAGCTTACAGTGCTGGGAGCGCTGGGGCACTGTTTACACTGGCTCTTTACAGCATTGTAACTTGCTGCACTTCGGGGGGGGGGGGGAGTCACACCTCTGAGCAAGAAAGTTGCAGCGCTGTAAAGAACCAGTGAAGGATTATGTAAGCTATATTCTCTCTGGTCTGTAGAAGGAATTTGCAGATGTACAAAAAATGTAGTGCCTCTAATCTGTATTTACACAGAATGGCAATAAAGGAATTCCTGGATGATCATTTAAACTCTCCTGGGGCTAAACTGTGCCATCACTCACGGGGCTCTGATTCAGCCAAGTCTTTGGGCACGTTCTTAAATGATTTGCTGAATAGGGAGGACCTTAAGCATGTGCTTAAATTTAAGCACAAACTGAAGTGCTTTGTTGAAGTGATGTCACTGAGCAGTACCATATTCTGCAATGAGGTTGTGAAATAACTGGGGCTATCACTGGAGTTAGGGTGGAACAATCTGGCCCTAAGTCAGCAAGATGTTTAGGACTGTGCCCTATTTTAAGCACATTAGGAATTCCACTGAAGTTAGCCGGACTACGTGTGAGAGTAGTTGCTCCCCAAATGCAAGTAAGAGGCTCGCAGGCTGGCCCCAAATGATTTGAAAGCCAGGAAACTCTTTGACATGTGTCTAAGGATTTGATGATGATTTTTGAATTTCCCTTTCATATTACTATAACATTTTTGTCTAAGCAGTTTATCCCAGCCATGCAAGCTGGCATTTATTTCTAGTCAAAGATTTCATGCATTTGAAAATAACGAAATAAGAGTGAAAGGGAGTATGAACAATAGAACTGTTCAAAGACACTTTGGTACAGTAGGCAGGTATATATTATGAGAGATTGATTGACTGTTTCCACCCCTCTGGTGAAAGCATGCATTGTATACAAATAATGGAGAGAGATAAAGCTACATCTCCCAGTAAATATTTCAGCAATGTACAGTGTAAGACAAACAGAATGTACTGTGAATACAAACAGGGTTATAACATGGCACCAACTGCCTGTAAGGAACTCTGGGAGAGACAAATGACTCCAACGGATCTAACCTATTAAGGGTCTAATAAATAAGAAATTGCGTCCCTTGGGGATGAAATTATATTATTCTTTGCACAGAAGCAGCACATGCACCACCACGGTACTTTGATGGGAATTAAGATGGGTACTGGGCCTTGTGCACATGGGTAAATTTCACCATCTGAATACCGGAGAATCATTCCCACCAGAAGTCAGGGTAGATCATTTCCTCACAAAGCAGGAAAAGGAAGCAGCATCTGCACTCTGAGGCTACATAAGTAGAGGAAGAGGCTGCCTGTTTGATAAATTGCATTGGCGTGATTGTAGGGGTTTCTCCAGAGGACAGGCCCAGATATATGAATGGCATTTTCTCCCTTGTCTGCATTTGAGGCAATATATGCGGAAAGTACCTATGATAACCTTAAAGTAGAGTCCTACTATGAGACTATGTAAAAACACCTCCTTCTTAAGCCACACATTTTATCCCAGCATGTTCAGGCTCAGATCTGCTCACTGCAGGGATAAATGTTCACTACTTTCTGTTTGCAATGGCTAGACAGCCGGTGGACAAGGAGGCTGGCCTCCTAAATTGAGCTGTCTTCAGAAGTCAGACCTACAGCATGATGGAGTTAAGGGCATCATTGCAACTCAACGAAGGAGTTAAAGACACCACCCTAAACATGCTCCCAATGGGCCAAACACTGCTGCTTGCTTTGTTTATGCCAAATGTCCATTTGCTTGAACAGGAGTTGTGTGTCCACAAAATGGGCAGGATTTGGCCTGATATGTCAAGCTTTGAGTACTCCCAAACTGAGCAGGAAAAGCATGTATTATCTGTTTTCAGTGTGGAATCATTCCCGCACAAATATTTAGTTAAAGCAGAGTTATGGGTGAAAGTCCAGCTAACCTCCACAGACAGCAATGCCTTTTCTTTTGCAACCACCTCCCACCCTGTTACAAACGCCAACTTTTAGTAGGCCTGGAAATGAACTGATAAGGGAGTCAAGCCAAAGGGAGCTTTGTGTGTGTATCAGAGCTAGTCTACACAGGCAATGTTCAAGCAGTGGCATGGCAGCGCTTTCCCGTGGCTTGTGTAGTCATGGCAGAGTGCTGGGAGAGAGCTAAAACCCCACCTGCATGAGGGGTGTGCCTCCCGCTGGTGCACTGTTTACACTGGCGCTTTACAGCTCTGAAATTTGCTGCGCTTGGGGTGGGGGGTACGGTTCACACCCCTGAACGAGAAAGTTGCAGCACTGTAACATGCCAGAGTAGACAAGCCCTCAGAGTTTTACCTGGGTGGGACACAGAGGCAGGGGACAGTGCAAGTGAATGGTGGGGGAGGTTTTTAACATTTACAGGTTTAAAGGGGTTTAAAGTTTCACATGAATCAGACACTCTGGCCTAGATTCTCAGCTATGGCACAGCTGCGGTGGGGAGAAAGAGAGGGGAAAGTTCTCTAGTCCACCATTGCAGTCCCCTGATCCAGGACCATTCCAGCCCCTAATGTAAGTTAGAGAAGCCGTAGGGATATTCTAAGTCAGCGGCTCTCAACCTTTTCAGGAGTCTGATTGTCTTGTATACCCACAAGTTACACCTGAGTTAAAAATGACTTGCTTACAAAACCAGACATAAAAATACAAAAGTGTCACAGCACACAATGACTGGAAAAAAAGGATTTATTTCTCATTTTTACCATACAATTATAAAATACATCAATTGGAATACAAATCTAGTACATACATTTCAGTGTACAGCATATAGAGCTTATAAACACGTCAGTGTCTGTATGAAATTTTAGTTTGTCTTGACTTTGCAAGTGCTTTTATGTAGCTATTGTAAGAGGAGGCAAATATCTAGATCATAGACTCATAGACTCTAGGACTGGAAGGGACCTCGAGAGGTCATCGAGTCCAGTCCCCTGCCCTCATGGCAGGACCAAATACTGTCTAGACCATCTCTAATAGACATTTATCTAACCTACTCTTAAATATCTCCAGAGGTGGAGATTCCACAACTTCCCTAGGCAATCTATTCCAGTGTTTAACTACCGTAACAGTTAGGAACTTTTTCCTAATGTCCAACCTAAATCTCCCTTGCTGCAGTTTAAGCCCATTGCTTCTTGTTCTATCATTGGAGGCTAAGGTGAACAAGTTTTCTTCCTCCTCCTGATGACACCCTTTTAGATACCTGAAAACTGCTATCATGTCCCCCCTCAGTCTTCTCTTTTCCAAACTAAACAAACCCAATTCCTTCAGCCTTCCTTCATAGGTCATGTTCTCAAGACCTTTAATCATTCTCGTTGCTCTTCTCTGGACCCTCTCCAGTTTCTCCACATCTTTCTTGAAATGCGGTGCCCAGAACTGGACACAATACTCCAGTTGAGGCCTAACCAGCGCAGAGTAAAGTGCTGTATCAGTTGATGTATCCCTGGAGACCTCTGTGTGCTCCTGAGAGCCACTGAAGTCACAGCTAGTGGTCAGTGACCCCTAAGAACCATTTCAACAAATGCAGGTTGCTGAAGCACAGCAACGGCTCACCTACACCCACTTCTTCCTGCTCATGTTCCCCTCCGCTGAAGGCTGCTAGGGAGAAATCTCCAAGGGGCAGGATTTGCCAGGTTTCCAGAGGCACAAATCTGCTGGAAAAGAGCCAAGGATCTGGCCCATGGATTCAAAGGACCATATGGTGCCTTTCCAGTTAAACCCTGAGGAATCCTATTAAATAACCTGGGATTGCATTGGGAGTGTGAATTTAAGACAGGATTTTTCCAGTTAACTAAGTTCAGGGACCAGCCTTGCTCCCACTGAAGCTGATGGGAGTGGAATTTGGCTCTGGCTCTGCAGCGGGCATGGAAACTCCATGTGGATTTCAAGCACAAATGGATCTGCTCCTCTTTGTGTCTGTCAAGTTACATTTTCCTGAGTGAGGAGGGAGAGGGGGAGCCCCGGGTTACTGACTATAAAATGATGGGCCTGGAAGGAACAGGTCTGCCAATAAAACCAATGCAGCTGTTTCTAGCAGGAGGAAGCAAAGTGTCCTGGAGGTGATTCTGGCACTAATGATAAAGCCATAGACAAGCAAGACTTCCACAGTGCAGCATGTGAGGGTAGCCATTAACCCTAATGAATTTAGGCAGGGATAAGTCTCAGCTTCTTTTATATGTAGGGATTTCATGTTTTATTCCTATTACAAGCTATTCCCCCATTAAGCTCTTATGTTTGCTCTGCTATCTCTTGTTTCCTTCTCTCTTCAAACTGAACTTTGTCCTCTGGAAACCTATTGGAATAGTTCTGCCTTTAGTTCCACTGATGGCCTCCATCACCATGGTATCTGAGTCTCTCACAGCCATTCATGGATTTCAGTATTGCCAGACCCACCCATTCAAAAATCATGAATCAGCCCCCTCACTCCCCCCCCGCCCCCCGTGCCAATTCCTATGAACTTTTAAGAGTCAAAATCCAGTCTTAAATACACATGGAAAAAGTTGACCTTTCAGCTGGCTACTCAGAGGGGACTCTCCTTTCCCTCCACTACCCCCAGAGTGGGGGAGCTGCCATCTGAACTCCTCCATCTTCCACCCCACTCCAGGACTCCTCCTGCACAATCTCAGTTTCCCTCTTGCTCCTCATATTACCCCATTTCTCTTAGTCTCCTCCTGAACCCGCATCCCCTTCTTGCCTCCAGCCCCCTGTGAACCTTAAATCTGCCTCCAGCTCCCTCCTCAGTCTCCCCATGCCCCTTTGACCATGCCTCTGCTGTTCCTCACAGTCCCTGTGTCCCCTCCAGCTGCGCAAACCATTGTATGGTTGCCATTTTGCCTGTGGACATGGCTTCAGTCCCACTGAAAACAATAGGAAGTTGCAGCCATCTTTATTAGGGGCAGGCTCACTTCCACATGCAAAGCGACCATAGGGAATGGTGGCATTTTGCTGCCTTCAGCCTCATTGATAGTAGTGGGTGACGATGGCCATTTTGAATAAGGGAAAATTAATGTGTTTTTCATCTTTTCATGAAACAGTTAAAAAAAGACCTTAGATTCATGAGAGTTGCCAGCACTGGTTTTTTTTCCCATACAACACCCCTCTAAGGTGTCCAACTTTCTCATCCCCATTTTACAGAGGACATTAAGTGATCCAAGATCATGCCATAAAGAGGTGGCTGATCTAGAAATTGAACCGACATCTCCTGAGTTTCCAGCTTGTGTCTTAGCCACCAGGCCATCTTCCTCCCTAGAGGCCTATAATTTTCCTGGAGTCTTATTTAACGACACAACAGTTTCAATAGGAGCTGCGGCAAAGGAAGCTTTTGACAGTACCTAACCAATATGCAGAGAGCAGAGCCATGTCATCAGGTTGAAAGAGTAGTTCAGCCTCCACGTGCATCAAGCCCAGGGCTGGCTCCAGGCACCAGCCAAGCAAGGCGGGTGGCGTGGCAGTCGGGGCCATGTGGCAAGTGCCCTGTTGAAGCCCTGGCCACCCTCCTTCTTTCTCTCCCCTCCAACTCCCCGCTAGATTGGGCGCACACTCTGCTGCATGTCTGCAGCACAGGGAGTCCCCCTGCACCCTGGCTCTGGCCGACCTGCAGGCTTTTTTTTTTCTGGTTTGCCGCTCCAGCCGTCCCGTGGGTTGTTTTTGTTTTTTCCCCCCCCCTGCTTTGCCGCTCCGGCTGCCCCGCAGGTGTGGTTTTTTTGGTTTTTCTTTGCTTCGCTGCTCCGCCCTCCCCCCCCCCCGATTTTTTTTTTTTTTTGCTTGGGGCAGCAAAAAAGCCAGAGCGGGCCCTGATCAAGTCTTACCTTTTCTACTTAGTCTGTCAGCCCCACTAAAGCCCCCTATATGCTCCCTCCTCCTTTGCCCAATGAAGTGCCTGTCATAAACAGATAGCTAAGGGTTAATGTCTCTTTCACCTGAAGCACCTGACCAGAGGACCAATCAGGAAACCGGATTTTTTCAACTCTGGGTGGAGGGAAGTTTGTGTCTAAGTCTTTGTTTTCTGTCTGCCTGCTTTCTCTGAGCTTTGGAGAAGTAGTTCTGTTTTCTAATCTTCTGTTTCTAAGTGTAAGGACAAAGAGATCAGATAGTAAGTTATATGGTTTCTTTTCTTTGGTATTTGCATGAATATAAGTGCTGGAGTGCTTTGATTTGTATTCTTTTTGAATAAGGCTGTTTATTCAATATTCTTTTAAGCAATTGACTCTGTATTGTGTCACCTTAATACAGAGAGACCTTTTGTATGTATTTTTCTTTTTTTTTATATAAAGCTTTCTTTTAAGACCTGTTGAAGTTTTCTTTACTGGGAAATTTCAGGGAAATTGAATCTGTACTCACCAGGGAATTGGTGGGAGGAAGAAATCAGGGGGAAATCTGTGTGTGTTGGATTTGCTAGCCTGATTTTGCATTCCCTCTGGGTGAAGAGGAAAGTGCTTTTGTTTCCAGGACTGGAAACGGAGAGGGGGAGTCACTCTGTTTGGATTCACAGAGCTTGGGTCTGTGTATCTCTCCAGGAGCACCTGGAGGGGGGAAGGGAAAAAGGATTATTTCCCTTTGTTGTGAGACTCAAGGGATTTGGGTCTTGGGGTCCCAGGGAAGGTTTTTCAGGGGGACCAGAGTGCCCCAAAACACTCTAATTTTTTGGGTGGTGGCAGCAAGTACCAGGTCCAAGCTGGTAACTAAGCTTGGAGGATTTCATGCTAACCCCCATATGTTGGACGCTAAGGTCCAAATCTGGGACTAAGGTTATGACAGTGCCTCAGGTCAGCTAATGTGTATTTCAATATGCCCACTTTTGTGCCCTCCATAACACTCTGAGGAATAAGTCTGGGTCAATTTATGCATCCCTCTTTGTTTTATGAATGGCATTTATGATTGTAACCTTCTGTGTAGATTAGAACCTGTTTTGAAGCTGAAACAGACTATGTCTGGAAAGATGAAACAGTGCCATCAACACTGAATGATTCTATTCTGGTGGGACAATGGGGTTGCTACCAGCATAGCCATTGGCTTTTAATGACTCTTTGCCCAACAACTGACATGGGGGTTGGAGCATAGAAGGAAGAGAAATAGAAAAGGTGTCCGAATATGCTCTGAGCAAGGGAGCCATACCAACGCCAGAACCAAAAGACACTGATGGAGGAAGGGCTTTGCCTTTACCTAAAGTCACTGACCAAACCCGAGGATTCTCAGGAGCAGTGAGGGCACTGACGTGGGATTGCTGTGTTCAGGCATTTATTGTTTGCAAAGATCTGTAATGCACTTGTGCAGGCTATGAATAAAGTGAGCACGATTAAGAAGTTCCTGTGCATAGCTTGTGTTCCTTATTTTACTTGCCACCAGTCCCCGAAGAGTTAAATGATAAACTAGAGTGCCCATGAAAGTGGAATTCTGGGAGAGCATAAATTATTAACTGGGGAGGCTTGGGAGGTCTTGACACTGGTTTCAGCCCCTAGGACAGTGGGACTATGAAGTCCCACATTCCAAGGAAGGGAGCTGGAGAGGAAGACTGCACCTTGGATACATCCCCATTGCAAAAACATCCCCACTGCAGCGAGTCTCAGAGCATGGGTCAAAAGGCTTGGGCTCAGGGGGCTTGTGCTCCAGTGCTAAAAATACCAGAGTAGATGTCTCTGCTCAGGCTGGAACTCATGCTCTTAGACTCACCACTGACACCAGGCTTCAGAGCCTAGGCTCCACCCTGAGCAGGATGGCTATGCTGCTATTTTTAGCACTGTAGCACAGGCCCAAGTCTGTAGACCCAGGCTTGGAGACTTGCTGCTGTGGGTTTCTTTGTGTTTTGCAGTGTAGAGGTACTCCTTGTGCCCTCCCCTCAAACCTAGTATGATAGTGTGTTAGATACAGATACTCTTCACCTGAAGTTATTTTTAAGGCTGGTTTGACTCTTTGTCTAGCGTTATGAAAAATGACCAAGTTTTACTCTACAAAAAGATCATTGTCAATGTTGAAAATTTCCTCCTCTCCTCCCCCCAAAAAGTTTATAAATATTTACAAACTGTGTAAAATTTTGCACTGGTCTCCAGTATCATTTGTAATACAAGTGAGGCAAATACAAATGTTTTATGCAAATTTCCACAGCCACAGCCCCTCTTTGCACTGGTAAATATAGACATTAGGTATTTCGTAGTGGGAAGATCATTCTGAGTTTTTGGGGGGAAAAATATATATTGGAAACCACAAACAACATCAGCAGAACTGTACCAAACTTTTGAGAAATCTGGGACACCATTATGTGACACGAGTCTTGTCAGTGCTGAGAAATTATTTCACTCAGCTCTGTCTAGATGCTAATTCAATATCTAAAGTACCAACAAATTACTTTAATTCATGGAGTCAAAAAATTAGGCACTCCTCTAACTTATTGGACTGGAACAGGTTCTGTAGCAATTAAAGTTC
Source organism: Gopherus evgoodei (assembly GCF_007399415.2). Classification (NCBI taxonomy): domain Eukaryota; kingdom Metazoa; phylum Chordata; order Testudines; family Testudinidae; genus Gopherus; species Gopherus evgoodei. The sequence continues at coordinate 13,869,697 of NC_044325.1, read as the reverse complement.
TTCCAGTTGTATTTGTAGAAACTGGTTTACACATTTAGCTTTCAGTTCATTCCTGTGTCAGTTCTGGAGTTAACATAAATCTCAGGCAGGAAGTACAGAATGATTAATTTCTGAGCTACATTTTTGCTTTGAAGTCTATTGACTATTAATAAAATCACCTTTGTTATCTCTTTCTTGAGAAACCACAAAATATATATGCTTTGGGCCCAATCCTGTGTTCCTTGCTGCCCTTGGGCACTTTGCCTACATCAACAGTGGTGGTTTGGGCCCTTTGTCCAAGAGCCTGCGGGAAGAAAACAACTTTGAGATGGAATCCAGTCCTGCATTCATTGTGCTGGCAAAAATGCCAATAACTGAGTCAATGGGCGTCTCTCATGGAGCAGAAGCACAGACGTGAGTGCACAGAGTTGATGATTTTAGAGGGTGGGGCATGGAGAATGAACGTTACATTTTGCTAGAAAGCCACTAGTGTTTCTACAGCCCAGATTTAATGAAGATATTTTATATTTGATTGAGAGCTAAATGCCTTATAAATCTGCACTGAATATTTCATGGGATATACTGTATGTTCTGTGTCTGGTCCACATCAGAATTAACGATGTGTCTAGAAACACAGATGCCTTCTGATTAACACCTCTGTGAGTGTAAGTCAGAAGGGCTAAACTCTCTGCTGGTGGATACTGGGGCATTGAAGTCAATGGAGCAGTGCCTGTTACACCTGGGAACTAGGCTCATGATCTTTTAGCTTAGCTTTTTAAATAAAGGAGATAGTAAAAATGAGTTAAAACTAAGCAGTGGGCTGGAGTGCAGCTGCTTTGCATCACATCAGCAGTGCTAAGCAGGCTTAAAGGGGAGATCATGGAGAGATCATGCCAGCACAGGGGACTACTCCAGTAACAGAGAATCTGCAGTGCAGCTCTCATGCCAGCCCTGTAGCCGGCACAGGGGGCAGGCAGGGGTAAGGTAGAGCTGAACATTTTTGATTTTTCTCATGGGAAAATTTAAACAAAATATTTTGTACTGGGTCGGTTTGACCCAGGCACTCAAAAAAAAAAAAAATGTTTGCAGCTCACAAGTTTGCCAAGCAAAACTAGGCCTCAGTGTTCAGCTCAGCCTATCACTAATAGGGACCTTTTAACCACTCAGAGCTTCCAAACAGCAGGGCTGATCAAGGAGCCAAGGGTCACAGCCACATGGTCGCTGCCGAGACGCGAACAGGCCCATTTCAGCTGCCTATTACCAGGCTGTGTCACTTGAAGCAGCAAGGTGATAGCAAGGATTGACCCCAGATCCTCATGATCCAAAGAGCACAGGCCCCTACACTTGACCAACATAAAGTCTCTAACAAGTAGGAGCTATATAGGGCCTGTGACACACACAGCTGGACAGTTCTGATTCCATCCCATAGACAGCAGTGACTCATATACATCAGGGTTCTCAAACTGGGGGTCAGGACCCCTCAGGGGGTCACGAGATTCTTACACTGAGGGGCCACAAGCTGTCAGCCTCCACCCCATACCCTGTGTTGCCTCCAGCATTTATAATGGTGTTAAATATATTAAAAAGTGTTTTTAATTGATAAGGGGGGATCACACTCAGAGGCTTGCAATGTGAAAGGGGTCACCAGTACAAACGTTTGAGAATCACTGATATACATATTAATTAACTAATTGCAATTATTTGGACACATTCATCCCGAAATAATTTGCATAAATTCTAGGGAGGGACCTGCTCAGACCTGTAGCTCAGCAGGTTGGACAGGTTGCTTATTTATCAATAGAGACCATTTATTAGGGTTGAACTCAGTAAAAACAGGCTGTAAGGCTGAGAGTTGGATATGTTCCAACAAGGGAAGGGAAGCAGTTGCTTAGAACACACTGAAGCAGCTTTACAAAATGTATCCTATGGCGTGAAAAGTCCTCATTGTATGATAACTTGACTCCACAAACATACAGCGCCTGTTTAGGGTGAAACTGAATTTCTACCTGAATCATTAATACTCCAGAAAATAAGTCATTTCACCAGATGGTTTTCACCATTCTAGCAGACAGCAGAGATGAGGCCTGATCTCTCTTCTTCATGTGCAGTCCCCTGAACGATGCAGCGTGACCGAACAGGCATTGAAGATGCAGACAAAGATGCATGTCAATTCCTTGCAACCATAAAACTAAGTAATTGCAAATAATTATTACCATTTTCCCGCTGATTAGATCTGCAGTATTTTAATTTTAAAGACCCAGCTTTGACTTTATATCCTCTCAATTCTCACTAAAGTTACTGTTGTATATATTTTCCCCGAGTTCCTTTACATTTTAAATGATAACAATGTCCTTCCTCCGCATTATACCTTACGTATAAGCTCTTGTTTGAGCCCTCCATTGACTTTAGCCTTAATGCCCAGTTATGATAGGATAACCGATCTGGGACATCCTCCCCATGGGATAACCAAAAACACTGCTCCAAAGTCCATTTCCCATCGGGCAGGAAGGTTTATCTATATGCCTTGGGTCAATACACAGCTGCAAACATCTGGGCTGTACTCTGCCTCGACTCATAGCCCAGGCAATGCTATTGATTTCAGTGGCGTTGCAGGGCTGTCAGTGAGGATAGAATATGGCCAGATGGCCTCACTTCATGCCTAGGCATCTCTAATCTCGCAGCCCTGCCTTCCCTTTCTCCTCGCAGTTCCATTGTAAAGTCCTTCACTGTTAAATGTCCATCTGGCGTCTTCCTGAAGCCTTGTTCTGTGTAATATGCTAGCCCCCAGCAGTGTGTGTTCTTTGCTTTGCTAGCCTAAGTATGCTTCAGCAGCCGTTTACAAAGCACAGCATATTTCCCACATACATACTGGGGAACAAAGCCATTGCTCAGCTCCTTTTCCTATCGCTCTTAACTTCCTTCATGAGTAGAGCATTCAGGGCTGCCCAGAGGTGGGGGCAAGTGGGGCACTTTGCCCCAGGCCCTGGGCCCTGCAGGGGCCCCCATGAGAGTTTTTTGGGGCCCCTGGAGTGGGGTCCTTCACTTGCTTCAGAGGCCCCGGAAAACTCTCACGGGCCCCAGGCCCCCGGAGCTTCTTCTGCTCCAGGTCTTTGGCGACAATTCAGCGGCAGGGGCTCCTTCTGCCCTGGGACTCGCTGCCGAAGTGCCCCAAAGACCCATGGCGGGGGGTCCTTCCACCCTGGAACTCGCTGCCAGAGACCCCAGGCCCCCTGAATCCCCTGGGCGGCCCTGAGACCATTGGGCATGGAGCTCCTGTTTCCCCCAACACAGTGCCTAGACCCAGTATCTGTGCAGATGGGTGGGCCATAAAATCTTACAGCCTTGTGCTGCAGTGTAGAACTGGGGCTGAATCTAGCCAGTCATGAGTAGGGTGACCAGATGTCCCATTTTTAAAGGGACAGTCCCATTTATTGGGACCCACCCCCATCCCATTTTTTCACAGTTGCTATCTGGTCACCCTAATCATGAGGTGACTACATGGAAGTCTCGTCTTTGTTTTTTCCTGATGCAACATCCTTCTGAATAGATACATTTAAAAATTAATGAATTTTTAAAGTACTGTGTTCTGGCCAGAACTGGTCAAAAATTGGAATTGCCATCCCAAAGAGAAGTCTGATAGCTCTGGTATTTTAACACCTGTTTTTATCATGAATGAGGAAAAAACGTTTTAATTAACACATTTTTTGTGGAACAAAGTTCAAAACTATTTCAATTCAGAAATGTCAAAACATTTTCAGTTTGGTTTGTCAAACTGAACTGAAATGTTTCATTTTGAGCCAGTTCAACATTTAACTGTCTCTGCTTGAGCTGCTGCAGTGCTTCAAGGGAGTTGCAGTTCAGGTTCTTCATTTCCCTATTCTCCTCTAGGGTTGGGTTTTCCAGTCAGACTACATCTCTCATGATGCACCAAGATTGTGGCTCTTCCATAAAGCACCACAGCAGTTGTCCACAGGGGAAACCGTGGGTGCATCATAGGAGATGTAGAAGAGCCAAGAGGCGAATGGACACATGAGGCACCCAAACTACAACTCCCATCAGGCTCAGTGGCAGACCAAAAGCATGCAGTTCAGTGTCAAACTAACCTGACAGGAAATGTTCTATAAATTTAAATATTTTAATTTGATGTGAGGAAATTTTCCATGAGGAAAATCAACATTTCCCCCCAAAGAAACTTGAGATTTTGTGGAAACTGCATTTTCTCTCAGAATTATTTTGTTCCCAAAGAAAAATTTCCAATCAGCTCTAATGCTTACTCTATGGTGGCATTCAAAGACTGGACAACAGTTTTAGATTCACCACCACAGACATCCTAATAAACATTACATTATTACAATACATCCTAATTTGTATCACCTGCATACAGAGAGTCTTAATCCACAATATTTGAATCCAGATCTGGGTTCAAATTTGAGATCTCCCCAAATTCTGGTAGTGTTTTGAGTCACGGCTTTTCACAGATTCATAGATTCCAAGGCCAGAGGGGACCATTGTGATCATCTAGTTTGACTTTGTGTATAACATATGCCAGAGAACTTCCCCAAAATAATTCCTAGAGTAGACATTTTAAAAAAAAAATACATTGAATTTTGATTTTAAAATTGTCAGTGATGGAGGATCCACCACGACCCTTGGTAAATTGTTTCAATGATTAATTAAATTCCCCATTAAAAATGTAACCTTATTTCCAGTCTGAATTGATGTAGCTTCAATTTCCAGCCATTGGATTGTGTTAGACCTTTCGCTGCTAGAGAGATTTGGCCATTCCCTAGATCTGGGCTTGTGAACGGCGTGCTACTTTACATGTCTGTAGTCTGCATAGCTGGGTGGATAGGCTGTACAATCTCCAAGTGCACTAGCCTACTCTGTTTTTCTGCTGTTTATTTCATCCTTTCCCCTTTGTTTTGGCTGTGAAGTCTTCCATGCCACTGCTGTGGAGGCATGTTTCAGTACAGCACACTCAACTTTGATATATGTTTCACTTGGCAGTGTTCTTTGCCAAATACTAATGGATTAGCTCCTGATCTTCACAGTAACCTAATCTGAAGCGTGATTGATGCTTTCACTTGTTTCCTTGTGACCTGTAACACAGGAAAAGAGGCAAAGTTGCAAAAGAAACAGCAGTGGAGTAAAGAAATGGCTACGTTATTCAGAGGCAACTTCCATTAATTGCACAGTGGAACAGGTCTGATTTGGGGAATATTAAGGATTAGAAATAGCAGAGTTTCCATCATTCACCATCAGTTTTTTCCATGCATGTCATTTTAATATGGCTTGTGACAAACACATTCAATGAATGATTGATGTCTAAAAGGGCTTAGCCTACTTTTGGATCTTCCATAGGAATTAGGGCTGTCAAACGATTAAAACAATTAATTGCGATTAATCGCGCTGCTAAGCAACAATGGAATACCATTTATTTTAAATATTTTTGAATATATACTACATTTTCAAATATTAATATCAATTACAACGCAGAATACAAAGTGTACAGGGCTCACATTATATTTATTTTTTATCACAAATATTTGCTCTGTATAAAACAAAAAGAAATATTTTTCAGTTCACCTCATATGGGTATTGTGGTGCAATCTCTTTATCATTAAAGTTGAAGTTACAAATGTAGAATTATGTACAAAAACCCCTGCATTTAAAATTAAAACAATGTAAGACTTTAGAGCCTACAAGTTCACTCAATCCTACTTCTTGGTCAGCCAGTCACTCAGGCAAACAAGGTTGGTTACAATTTGCAGGAGACAATGCTGCCCGCTTCTTGTTTATAATGTCACCTGAAAGTGAGAACAGGTGTTCTCATGGCACTGCTGTTGCCAGCATTGCAAGATATTTACGTGCCAGATGCACTAAAGATTCATATCTCTCTTCATGCTTCAACCACCATTCCAGAGGACATGCTTCCATGCTGATGATAATGATTCAAAGCACCGCAGACTGATGCATGTTCATTTTCATTATCAGAGTCAGATGCCACCAGCAGAAGGTTGGTTTTCGTTTTTGGTGGTTTGGGTTCTGTAGTTTCCACATCAGAGTGTTGCTCTTTTAAGACTTCTAAAAGTATGCTCCAAACCTTGTCCCTCTCAGATTTTGGACTGCACTTCAGATTCCTAAACCTTGGGTTGAGTGCTGTAGCTATTTTTAGAAATCTAACTTCAGTACCTTCTTTGCATTTTGTCAAATCTGCTGAGAAAGTGTTCTTAAAACGAGCATGTGCTGGGTCATCATCCGAGACTGCTATAACATGAAATACATGCAGAACACGGGTAAAACAGAGCAGGAGACATACAATTCTCCCCCCAAGGAGTACAGTCACAAATTTAATTGACACATTATTTTTTTAATGAGCATCATCAGCATGGAAGCATGTCCTCTGGAATGGTGGCCGAAGCATGAAGGGACATATGAATGTTTAGCATATCTGGCATGCAAATACCTTGTAATGCTGACTACAAAAGTACCATGCAAAAGCCTGTTCTCACTTTCAGGTGACATTGTAAATAAGAAGCAGGCAGCAGTATCTCCTGTCAATGTAAACATACTTGTTTGTCTTAGCAATTGGCAGAATAAGAAGTAGAACTGAGTGGACTTATAGGCTCTAAAGTTTTACACTTTTTTTTGGTTTGTTTTGTTTTTTTGAGTGCAGCTATGTAAGCAAAAAAAATCTGTATTTGTAAGTTACACTTTCATGATAAAGAGATTGTACTTCACTACTTGTATGAGGTCAATTGTTTATAATTTTACAGTGCATATATTTGTACTAAAAATAATAATATAAAGTGAGCACTGTGCCTTTTATATTCTGTGTTGTAATTGAAATCAGTGTTGAAAATGAAGAAAAATATCCAAACGTATTTAACACATTTCAATTGGTATTGTATTAAGTGCGATTAATCGTGATTAATTTTTTTATTGCGACTAATTTTTTTGAGTTAATTGCGTAAATTAACTGGGATTAATTGACAGCCCTAATAGGAACAAAAACTAGGAATAACAAAGGGCAACAGAACTCAAAGAGCAAAGTCCCTGGAGACTTTCTCATTCATTTTCACAATCAGAGGTATTTTCCTCCTTCTCTATGGACCTGCAAGAGGGATGCTGACCCCTACATCCATGTGTGTTTGTCATGCAAGTGAGCTTTGTAACGTGCTAACACGACTTGATGTGCCACTAAATCTGTGTGTGACTGGACTATTGCACCATTGGTTAAACGTGAGGTTTGGCATCTCCACTATCCTGGGTTGCTCAGTTGAACACACTAGGTCCCAGAAACACATGCCATGGGGATGACTCGGTTACGAAGCAGATATGAAGAAGTTCACTCACTGCAGTATCTCTTTGTGGCCAGGCATGGGCATAGCAGGTTCCTCTCTTTCCTGGTGTACCCTGCTGACAGCTTTTCGAGCCCTATGATGGTCTGCCTTTTCCCCATCACTCAGTCCACCATCCAGGTCACACATATTTATGTCCATCTCTTTTGGAGTACATCAAGAGTCCAACCTAGGGAGGTGAGGGGCTCCAGGCCTCCTCTTGGTGCACGTCCTGGGATCTTGACTCTTCTGGCATCAGGGCCTTCTTTTGTCCAGATTCTCTTTTATCAGGGGTAGGCTTTCCACCTTCTGCACCACCCAGGGGTTGGTAGGGGACCCCAGGCCCACCCACTCCACCAGGTTCCAATCTGGATCCGAGCAATGGGCAGCTAAGTTCTGCTGCTTCCCTGGATCACTTCCTACCCCTTTCCCCTTCCCAAGTGGATAGAGACATTAAGCAACTGAAATCAAAGGTAAAATCTCAGACCTTTTGAGTGTCGTGAGCCCCTTCTGTAACGAGCTGTTTGAAGAAGTCCCCGCAGCTAGAGGTCCCAGGCACCTGGCCCTCCTGCTGTAAGACTGCCCAGGAGCTGAGAGTTGAGGTCAGTTCACCTCCACTGTCTGCTGCTCGAGTGAGTGGCCTGCTCTTCTTTGGAGCTCCTCCTCCACGCTTTGTCGATGTTGCAGAGTGGGGCCACGTGGACCCAGAGAAGCTCCTTAACCCCTTCCTTACTGGCACGGGGTTTGTATAACCTGGCCCAGCAGGACTTGCTGCATTGAGTGGGTCTCCTCTGCAGCTCATGCTGGGAAGCTGAGCAGCTTGGGACAGGATGTTTATCTGCATCGTACAGGGAAGGCTGATGGTTGACCATAGCAATCACTAAGGGATGGGGAAGGAGGGGTCTGTGTAGCCCCTCATTGCACACACACTCTGCTCATTAATACGTGCATTGGGCTCGAAGAATGAGCCTTTTTAATGTACACAATGCTGTGCCTGGAAATCCCAGTGGTAGTGGAGTTACTGTCAATCTCACACCCATGGTACAATATTATTATTATTCAACACACATTTATGATACTGTCTATGGTGTGCGAGGCAAGTTCCAGACATTGAAAAAAATATGGTGCCTGGCCCTGAGAGCTTGCAGGTTAAGGACAGTTTATAGAGGAAGAGGAACAAACAGGCAATGAATGTGTCAGCTCAATTCACCATAAACAACTTAACAGGAGTGACTTAGCTGTCCCAGGGGTCACAGCCTTGAACAGAGGTGGGCAAACTGCAGCCCGTGGGACCGTCCTGCCCAGCCCCTGAGCTCCTGGCCGAGCAGCTAGCCCCGGCCCCTCCTTGCTGTCCCCCCTTCCCTGCAGCCACGTCGCTGTGTAGGCAGCACTCTGGGTGGTGGGGCTGCACACTCATGCAGGGCAGCATGGCAGTGTGTGTAGCTCCGACCACGAGGTGTGGCTCCAGACATGCTGCTCTGAGCAGCATGGTAAGGGGGCCAGGGGGTTGGATATGGGGCAGTCAGGGGACAGGGAGCAGGGAGCAGCTGGATGGGGCAGAGGCTTGGAGGGGGCAGGGGACAGGGAACGGGGGGATTGGATAGGAGATGGGGTCCCGGGGGGCCTGTTGGGAGCAGGGGTGTGGATAGGGGTCGGGGCAGTCAGGGGACAGGGAGTGCGGGGGAGAGGTTGGATGGGTGGGGAGTTCTGAAGGAGGCAGTCAGGGGGCGTAAAGTGGGAGGAGTCAGATAGGGGTCAGGGACCAGGCTGTTTGGGCAGGCACAGCCTTCCCTACCCAGCCCTCCATACAGTTTCGCACCCCGATGTGGCCCTTGGACCAAAAAGTTTGCCCACCCCAGCCTAGAAGATGTGCTTGCGGTGGTTGCAGCATGCCTAAAGAACCAGATGAAAGGAATCAACTGCTGGAGAGGCCACAGGCGCCAGCTTCCTACTTTCCTCTTTTATATTATACCTAAAAATCACACGCCAATTCTTACACCTCCTGCAGGATGTCTCAGAGATTTTAAGGTCAGAAGGGACCATCACAATCATCTAATCTGACCTCCTGCACATTGCAGGTCACAGAACCTCACCCACTCACTCCTGGAATAGACCCCTAACCTCTGGCTAAATTACTGAAATCCTCAAATCATGGTTTAAAGACTTCGAGTTACAGAGAATCCACCGTTCATACTAGGTTAAACCTGCAAGTGACCCGTGCCTCTTTCTGGGGCTTTCGACATACATACAGCATCCATGCCAGTGCCACTGCTGGGGGAATAGCTTAGCTCTATTATAATACATCAGAAAAGCAAAGCTTATTGGCAGAACAGACTGGAAACATTATAAGGAATTTTACTAAATAAGTGGGAACTGTCCCTCTGTATTAGGATCATTGGCAAGATTTTAACCTATATAACCAGAGTTTTTAGTAGTTTAATTTGTGTTTTACTTTCTGGGGGAAGCCTATTGTATCTAACATATGGCTGCTTTATAGCGCAGGGCCTCACTCACTCCCTGAGCACATATGGATGTTTAAAATCCCAGCGTTAAAGAAACCCCCCCATCCAGAGTAATTAACAAGATAGTTTTCCTCTTTGGGGACAAATGTAATTAGAGAGTTGGTTAAAATAAAGGGAGTATCAAAGATCTCTTGGCACATGCCTTGGGCAGAGCAAGGGAAATCCCAGGCTGGGATGCATGGGGCATCTATCGTAAAAAGAGGGGAAATGAAACACCATATAAATATACAACGTACCTAAAAATAGCTGCACTGGAGAGGTGTGATAAAATATGCAGCTAGAGATACACAGACGCCCTCCCCATACACTCATCTGTACATGTGAACAGATACGGATTCGTTTTAAAAAATGTTCTATCGTGACACTTTAAAAATAAAACACAGCAGAAACAGCTCAAGATCCTAAATGGGTAGGAAGGAGGAAATCACGGTGAGGAGATGGCTGAATGCTAGATGGCAGTGAGGAATTGCAATACCAGTTGTGATAGATTTGCAGGCTTGTATGGCCTTTTTCTTCCTGTTTACATTTTTGGGCATTCTAAATGAATGAAATAGAGAATCTTTGTCCCCTACAGAGCTGCAGCAATCAAGAGCAATAACTACTCAGAGATCAGTAACTGATGAACTTTGGTCATTTGTTCAAAGAACAATATTAAAACCAAAAATGTCTAGCATCACTTCATATCTAGAGCCTCTTCAGATACAGAGCTGTTTCCACTAGGAGTGATATTTATCTAACGAGCAGTAACACTGACACCTACTGTTTGGTAGAAGCACTGAATAGTTTCCTGCACAGTTTTTAAACTGATTACTTTGGTCCTGTGTAGGCAACCTATGGCACACAGTGGCACTCCCAATGTCCGGATCCTGGGCACCAGTCTGGGGGACTCCGCATTTTAATTTAATTTTAAATGAAACTTCTTAAACATTTTAAAAACCTTATTTACTTTACATACAACAATAGTTTAGTTATATATTATAGACTTATAGAAAGAGACCTTCTAAAAACGTTAAAATGTATTACTGGCACGCAAAAACTTAAATGAGAGTGAATAAATGAAGACTCGGCACACCATTTCTGAAAGGTTGCCGACCCGTGCTTTGGTCCATAGAACCAGCCTTTCAGAAGAGCTCAAGGCAGAGATGGCCCAGCCCAAGGACAACAATTCCATTTCATGGCAACTTTTGAGCTTTCAAAATTAGTTTCTGTTCCACATTGGAATGAAACCAAAAGCCTTGTGAGATGGAAAGCTCAGGTTTCCAATGCCCCCAACCTCCCTTTGCCAAAATGCCCATGGCATGGCTCAGCTTCCATGACATGGCACATTTTGACAAAAATACATTTCCGTTAAAAGGTCCCAAGCAGTTCTAGCTCATGGCCAGATTGTCAAGTGCTCTGTACCCAAAGTTGGAGCCAGATTTTCTTAAGCTCTCCACACTCAATGCTCTGCACACTTTTGAAAATATGGCCCATAATGCATCAGCCATCTCAGTTCTACCAACCACACCTATACACTCACCAGTGATACTGGCACTGCTTAGCACCCCTCCCTTCCACTCCACCAGCACCTTCTCTGGTACAGCAATTGAAATAGCCACTGAACTGTCTTAGGCTCCTCTTGTTTTAATGAAAGTGCAACAGTTCCTTACCCTAGATTTCTCTCACCCTACTGTAATGTACACTCAAGGTTTGGGACTATGTGACAGAGATGCCATCCCAGTGTGCCCCTCTCATGGAGTGCAATGGTGGTGCCTCAGTTTCCCCACATGGTTTTCAATCCACTTCCACTATAGATGGAGCTTAGCCCTCTGGCCAAATCACATATGAGAGTTCAACTTCATCCAGGGTAACAGAGTCCATCAGTCAAAATCCAACAGACATACCAAACAAAAGAATCTTCAGCCCAGCCGGCTCAGCCTTCAGCCCCCTTCCCTGCAGGCAGAGTGACCAGCTGTCGTGGCCTTTCCCAACACAAGGATCCTGAGCCTCAGTCAAACCTATGATCCAGCCAAGCCCACTCTCCTACCTAAGAGCCTGGACAGGATTAAGAACTCTTGGGGCCCTGGACACAGAATATTCTGAGGCAACTCCTGCCCCTCACGCAACACATCCTTGTTAAAAAAAAATAAATTTCCCAATATGATTAAAAATGTGTTTGTTAGAGAATGAACAGAATAAGGGAACACCACACACATTAAGACATTAAAACTTTGTTTTAGCTAGCAATTAGCATTTCCAGCTAATAGGTTTCCACAGAAGCACTGCCTGGTGCAGAAAGAAAACAATTTGGTTTCATGTACATACTACTGCTGAAGCCAAGTATAGTAGAAAATAGATACAACATTGTTCAGCAAAGTGAAATTTATGGTCACTAACAATTTACTACCCAACTTTTTCACCTTCCCAGTTCTTCTCCAAAACAGAAGACCAAAAATAGGCCTTGATATCAGAACAGCCAACTCTGGAAACCAGATAAGCATTATTCTATTGTCTGATATTTGATAGAAATGTAATATTTCATGCAACACATGAAGCACAATTTAGCTTATCCTTCAAGCTTTTAACACAAGATTATGTTAATTTTTGGTTTTGATAAAGACATAACATCAAACAATAGTTGTGGAGATAAAGCAACTTGTTTTAAACACAAATAACTGTGAAATACAGTAACAGACCTACACAATAGTTAGCATAATGTAGCCAATGGCGCATCTGATAGGTGAATAAAACAAATGCCTTTGCTCTGGGCATTTTTCTGAATTTAAAACCAATACAACATGATTAATACCTTTTTATGCAACTGTTTTCTTCCTAATTTTAAGCAAACTAAAGTCAGGGATTAGGTTGTCAAAATTCAGTTCTTGGATCAACTCTGATTCTACTGACAAGAAGGACAAAGCATTTAAGAGGCTTTGCTGCATTATGGATCTCAGTTAATTTTTTTATCCTCGAAAATGACTGCCGTACTTCCCAGTTAGTCCCAGATATGGTAAGAACAATTTGTAGGGCAAAGTCAACATTAGGAAATGTAGACTGAAGACAACTGTGCCGGAGCATCCGATCGAGTGCACGCGTAGGCTTATCTGTCTTGTTTTGTGCAAAGAACTGAAAGAGTGTGTCAGGAAAGTATTTGTGGGTAAACTTCAGCAAGTTCTGCACATCTGCAAACCTTACTGACATCCAGGGAACCCAGTTTTAAATAGGACACCAAAGCAGGGGCACCATATCAGATTCTGGTAGGGGGAGGGCAACTTTAACCCGTAATTCCAGAGGCTACTTGAGCACCGGAAAACTCTTGTTTTTTTGCAGATAATAATTTATATACAGTGCTCCTGTCCGATAATAATTTCTAATTCCTACATAAAGAAAATTAAATAAATATTAGACCCATTCAGCTCTAATACTAACATTTTTGACATCTTGTGTCAAGTCACTTAAGGGGCACTGTTTAGGTTTAAAATTTTAATGTATATTCTTAATTTGTTACTAACTCTGGAATACAACAATTGAAACAATGGTAGGAAAATCTAGATGACTTTCTATCACTTTTTTGTAGTTCGTCAGGCTTGGAATAGATCATTTAACTTCTGAAAACATCGTATTAAGGCAAGGCCCCGTGAGTTTATACTTCACCTGCCTGGGGCTCTAGGGGTGCTACCCCATTACAAATAATAGACTAGAAAATGACTTTAAACAGAAATGAAACTGACACTTTCTAGTCACTTTCATAGTATTGCCAACCCCAAGTGTTCAAAAATCAAGAAGCAAGTTCACCAAAAATCAGAGATTGGCTTTAAAATAATGAGATTATGTAAAAATTATAGATTTGGTGGGGTTTTTCTTTACATTCTGCTTTTTGAGCCTTTAGGGTACACTGGCGTCATATTTTGAATCTTTCTCCAGAGCCACAAGAGCTAGAAACTTCATTTCTTTTTAAGAAGGAAGGCTGAAATCATTGCATATCACTTGACTCCAGGAGCTGGGGCTTTAAGGAAAATAATAATTATCATGAGATTCATGACAAAATCATGAGAGTTGGCAATACTGTTTTCACTTCTGTTTAAAGGCTAGTTGCTTTCCAGAAGGGTCTTAAACACAACATTACAGTGATTGAGTTGCAGTTTTCACAGGAGAATATTTTAAAATTAAACACCAAGAAAATTCCATGTTTTAAAGTTGGGGAAAAAATTGAGGCTTCTGAGGTTATCATGGCTACTGCAGACAGGAAAAGGAAATAAACCGGCACAGGAGCTCTGGGCAGTTCTTCCTCTTGAGGGAAAGTTGGAGGGTCAAATCTTCTAGTCCTTAATCAAGTAAAACTTCTATTGCCATCAGCACCTCCACTCATAGATATAAACATCACAGTGAATATGTGATAACATCTCTGGTCAATAACGAAACACTTTATACTTCAATATTGGCGCCATCTTATCCAGTTATACATCTTATATGCGTTGGCTCAGGGACTATATTTTCTGGAATATTCTGAACAGTTCTGAGCACACAGATGGTGCCCAGTGAATAACACAAATCTGGACAATAATCGTCTACTTTATGGATTCTGTGGATGCAATTTCTCTTCTTTGTGCTGGAAATGGTCTGAATACAGCTGAAATGCTAAGAGTTTGATGTATAATCACATCTGATACTCATATGACACTTTCTCTTTCCTTCCTTTTCTCAAACTCAGAACAAAAAATGACAAAACAAAATGGTTTTCAGTTAAAATCTAAAATTGCACCACAGGCATTGCTGTACAACCCAGCCTGGGGCAGAACCTGCCACCCATTGGCGGTTAAGTGCTCTCCTTTCATCTGACTCTCATTTGTTTTCTTTCTCCATCCTTCCTGACCCTTGTGCTGCTTTTCATACTGTCAACCATGACATCCTTCCCAACCACTTGGGACCAATTGCTGGAGTCTCAGAGAACTGGCTTCCTTGGTTTTGCTTCTATCCATCAGAGGCCTCTTTTTTGCAGCATGCAGCAGAAAAAAAGGCTGCTCCAGTAGATAGGGAGCTAGCCCTGAAAGACCTGGGTTCTACTCCCTGCTCCACCATGGACTTTCTGTATGACCTCAGGCCAGTGCCTTAGGGACAGAGTTTCAAAGGTTTTTAGGCACCCAAAGATGCAGCTAGGCATCTAGTGAGGTTTACAAAGCACCTAACCTTCTATACGCTTTTGAAAATCCCACTTGGTGCCTAAATACCTTTGAAAATCTGGCTGTTAGTCTCTCTGTGCCTCATTGGCCCATCTGTACAGTGGGGATAACAGCACTGCTCTATCTCACCGAGGGGCTGTGATGTGAGGTGCTCAGGTACTATGGTGATGGGGCCACATAAGTACCACAAGTAGTGTGGGGACTTCTCTATACCACTGCTAGCCCATCCCTGAGTTTTGGCCCCTTCTTTTCATCTACTCCCCTCAAATCTTCCTCTTTTTCTGAATGTAACCTTGGCTCAGAGGGCTTGGCTGTATTTCTTTTGAGTCCCTCTCCCCACACCACCCACAGAGGGATTCTTGTTTTACTGATTAATCTAACGACTTCCAGATCCTTAATTTAATTACCAGTCTTCTCTAATCTTAATCACTTGGGGGTGGGGGAAGGTGAAGGGGGGCAGGGGGCGAGACAGCCCCCACACCCTACCTAATTGGTTCCCTTGGCACCATAGCTTTCATACAGCACATTGTAAGCATCCAGTCAGTGATGTAGACAAGGTGTAAGTTTGTCAGTTATGACCAAAATGTTTCAATGCAAAACTGATGACTTCCTTCGAGTACTGGCTTGACCTCTCAAACTATTTTCTTTTACAAGAAGGATGCAACTTGTGTTGATAGTACTGAGAAGTAGCACTGCACATTTTGCACTGAATTCAAAATCCTCAAACTGGTCATGCAACATTGCAACAAATGTTTCTAGGAAGCACAGTAAATTAATAGCAGTAGTTAGATCTACGTCCATTTTCTGTAGCCGGATGCTGGTCCGTTTGAGCTGCTGAAGCCCAGTGATCCAAAAGTATGCCATGAAATGGGACTCCAATTGGCCCATTTTCTTCAGAAGAGAAGCTGCATTTAAATGAGTGTCAGGTGCCCAATTTGTATCTTTTGACAGGTCTTCCAAGGCTTGTAGAATACCACTCTCATTTAGACAAAATGCCTAGGTAGAATCAGCATGACCACAACATCACATATCTGACAGACTTGTGAGAATCAACAATCTCCGGCTAGTGTCAGTATTTGCATTGTGGAAAATAACTTTCCTTTTACTGAAAGAGTATAATGATTGCATGAACTCCCCAAACTGACTGCATCTGAGCAACTGTTAACACAATTGAGCCCAACTAATTTTAAGGAATGTGCAGCACAGAACACATAAGAATGGCCTTATTGGGTGAGACCAATGGTCCACTTACTCATGATCCTGTCTTCTGACAGTAGCCGGTGCTAGATGCTTTGGAGAGAATAAACAGAACAGAACAATTAAGAGTGATCCATCCTTTGTTTCCCATTCCCAGCTTCTGGCAGTTGGAGGTTTAGGGACACCTGATAATCAGGGATGCAACCCCAAGCTTCTTGGCAATATATATATATACACATGGTCTTAGTGGGTTATTCCGTGACAGATAGCCTGCAGACCATTGTAACAATCAGCCATACTACTCGTAGGGTTATCATACGATTGCCCATAGTAGTTAGACACATCCAAACCTGTTATTTATCAGATTCAGCACAACTTAACCCTGGTTTGCACTTCTCTGGTTCTCAAGTATCTGCAACCTGATGAAGTGCTCAATTATTTGCTCATCTGAACGGAGAAATTGGAAGATGAATGAGAGCTGGTCTACAAACACTGAATCAACAACATAGATAAATAGTTGGCTTGCTGCAATTCTCCTGTGATGGTATTTTACATTTTCTTTATCATCAATTCAATTAATTTATCACATATAGTTGAGGACGAGTAGGAGGACTTCCCCTTCTGCCCCAATTTAGCCAGCTGGTCAGACAGAAATTGATCAACCCTGTGATATTTGCTCCAAAATCCCCGAATAGTTTCCATTGCTTTTGGAGCCTGATACTTCACCCTGGCCACAGAAGCCAAGTCCATGAGAACTTAAAAAAAGTTATAACTGCCACTGCACACTGAAGAACATCTCTCCCGTGCTGCTGCTCTGAATTAAATTGGCACGCCAAATCAAAGGCAGCCCTATCAGATGGTGATTTTATATGTTACCCAAGCCAGAGTGCAATTTCAGTGTTCTGTACCCCTCTTGTTCTCAGAGTCACTCAGGATGTTTCCCATGACTAATTGGGGGTGCAGGTTGTGTTCTTGACTATCCTTCCAGAAGATGAATGCACAGTTGTGCAGATGGTACCACTGGGAGGGCTTTGATTTCCTTGACTTAGTATAGCTGTTCTTATGTTCTAAGCTAGGTTCAAAGGGGGCAGGTGACAAAAAGCCCATAGGTAAGTATATAAAAGGCAACCTAAACAGAGGGCTAGATATGGGGGAGGGGAACATGGAAAATTACAGTAGGGTCATAGGAGCAACAAGAGAGAAATCAGTGGGGGAATCTGCTCAACATCTTAGATGTCTATTTCCCATACTCCTTGGATTTGAGTATAAACAGGAGGAACTGGAAGTGTTAGCTCATAAGCTAAATTATTACTTAATTGGTTGTTCAGTAAGGACAGGCTGGGAAAAAAAAGGACAAGATGTTGCCTTATGCATCAGAAAATAGATACTTGTTCTGAGGTCCAGAAGGAGGTGGGAGGCAGTCCATTGAATCATAGAATAGAATCATAGAATATCAGGGATGGAAGGGACCTGAGAAGGTCATCTAGTCCAACCCCCTGCTCAAAGCAGGACTAATTCCCCAGACAAATTTTTACCCCAGTTCCCTAAATGGCCCCCTCAAGGATTGAACTCACAACCCTGGGTTGAAAGTGTCTTGGTAAAGATAAAAGGGGGAAAATAGAGGTGACATGGTAGGAGTCTAGTATAGGCCATGAAGAGGTGACACATCCTCTCCCTGGTCTGAATTGCACCCCAAAGTGTGACAACTATGTCCAGCTCTAGTGCCCACAGTTCAAGAAGAATGTTGATCAGTTGGAGAGGGTTCAGAGAAGAGCCATGAGAATGATGAAAGGATTAGAAAACCTGCCTTTAAATAATGCTCAAGGAGCTCAATCTATTTATGTTAACAAAGAGAAGATGAAGGAGTGATTTGATCACAGTCTATAAGTATCTCCATGGTAAATGAATATTTAATAACGGGCTCTTCATTCTAACAGAAAAAGGTGCAACATGAGCCAATGGATGCAAGTTGAAGCCAGACAAATCAAGCCTGGAAATAAGACATACGGTTTTAATTGTGAATGTCATTAACCATGGGAACAATTTACCAAGGCTCATGATGTTTGGGTTTGGGTTTGTGTGTGTGTTTGGGGGTTACTTGCTGTGTGCTGAGCTTGTGTTTGTCAGTCTGTTTGGTTTGTTTGTTTGAAGGACCGTGTGCTGTAGCTGGCAGTTGGAGGTGGAGCTACTAGGAAGGTTTGAAAGCTAGAAGCCTCTGGTAATTGGCTGAACCTTAACCAGTGGGCGGGGCATTCACTCAGGCCAGGGCTTTATAAAGCTGCGCACAAGCAACCAGGGAGCTTAGTGAACAGGAGCTGCTAACAGGGAGTTTTGCAAGGGAGTTCTCCAGGTGAAGGAGGAGCACAGACAGCATCTGTGGGGTAAGTGACTGTCTGCAGTGTTTGGGTTTGTGTGTGTGTTTGGGGGTTACTTGCTGTGTGCTGAGCTTGTGTTTGTCAGTCTGTTTGGTTTGTTTGTTTGAAGGTCCGTGTGCTGTAGCTGGCAGTTGGAGGTGGAGCTACTAGGAAGGTTTGAAAGCTAGAAGCCTCTGATAATTGGCTGAACCTTAACCAGTGGGCGGGGCATTCACTCAGGCCAGGGCTTTATAAAGCTGCGCACAAGCTACCAGGGAGCTTAGCGAACGGGAGCTGCTAACAGGGAGTTTTGCAAGGGAGTTTTGGAAGGGAGGGGGTGTCCCTTGTCGGTCTCATTTGTGACCCATTGGTCCCCTGAACCCATAACCTGAGCCACATCGAAAACCTTTCTGTTTACAGCAGAGAGGAGCAGACAGGGAGCTGTAGACAGGAATTTGAGAGAGTTTGACAGAGGGAGGCTTACGATGGTGAGGAGGACCCGCAACACCTGTGCCAGCACTGCTTCTGTCTCCTCCACCTGCGCCTGTAGCCAGACATAGCACCAAAGCATGGATGCTTTTACCCAGATTCTGGTGTGGGCTTGCAAAGACTGTAACTTGCAATTTCCACTTACTGATATCCAGGCTGGGGGTGGCATCCAATGTGAAAGGTGCCTACTGGTGGAATCTCTCAGGCAGCAGGTGGGAGAGCTACAGGATGAGGTGGCCAGGCTGAGGAACATCTATGTCCATGAGCAATTCCTGGACAGTATCCATGTGGAGACAGCTGATGGTGCTGTCCCAGTTGACAGGACTACCGACACTCCAGTGGAGGAGGAGATGCCTCAGGGTGTATCTGGCACACCAGTGGAGGAGGAGGCTCAGGGTGGACACAGCCAGCTGGTTACTTCTAGCAGCAGGCAGTGCTCCACCGCTGTTGCGAACCCTCCTGCTGTGGTAAAAGATAACCATTATGCTCTATTTGATACAGGAGAGAAGAAATCACCCCCAACAGTTAAGGGGGTGAAGCCTCGTACCCCTAAGGCTGGGAGGTCTGCTGCCACCACTGATAAGAAACGTAGGGTAGTGGTGGTTGGAGACTCTCTGCTGAGGGAGTCGGAGACACCCATCTGTCGCCCTGACCGCTCATCCCGGGAGGTATGCTGCCTGCCAGGGGCCCGTATCCGAGATGTTACAGAGGCATTGTCGAGGATTATCCGGCCTTCTGACTACTACCCCATGCTACTCATCCATGTGGGCACAAATGATACTGCAAGGTGTGATGCTGAGCAGATCAAGAGTGACTACAGGGCTCTGGGAGTATGGGTTAAGGAGTTTGGAGCGCAGGTGGTATTCTCTTCGATTCTTCCTGTTGAAGGTAGGGGTCCGGGCAGAAACAGATGCATCGTGGAGGTGAATGCCTGGCTGCGAGGATGGTGTCGTCAGGAGGGCTTTGGCTTCCTCGACCACGGGATGCTATTTGAGGAAGGACTGCTAGGAACAGATGGCGTTCACCTTTCGAAGCGGGGAAAGGCCTTATTTGCGCACAGACTGGCTAACCTAGTAAGGAGGGCTTTAAACTAGGTTCGACGGGGACAGGTGAGCAAAGCCCACAGGTAAGTGGGGAACAAGACCTGGGAGATGGGTTGGAAACAGGAGGGAGCACGGGCTATAATGGCAGAGAGGAAGGAGGGTCAGGGCAAAGCTGGGAGGCAAGATCAAACCAGTATCTTAGATGCCTTTATACAAATGCAAGAAGTATGGGTAATAAGCAGGAAGAACTGGAAGTGCTAATAAATAAATACAACTATGACATTATTGGCATTACTGAAACTTGGTGGGATAATACACACGACTGGAATGTTGGTGTGGATGGGTATAGTTTGCTCAGGAAGGATAGACAGGGGAAAAAGGGAGGAGGTGTTGCCTTATATATTAAAAATGTACACACTTGGACTGAGGTGGAGATGGACATAGGAGACGGAAGTGTGGAGAGTCTCTGGGTTAGGCTAAAAGGGGTAAAAAACACAGGTGATGTCGTGCTGGGAGTCTACTACAGGCCACCTAATCAGGCGGAAGAGGTGGATGAGGCTTTTTTCAAACAACTAACAAAATCATCCAAAGCCCAAGATTTGGTGGTGATGGGGGACTTCAACTATCCAGATATATGTTGGGAAAATAACACCGCGGGGCACAGACTATCCAATAAGTTCCTGGACTGCGTTGCAGACAACTTTTTATTTCAGAAAGTTGAAAAAGCTACTAGGGGGGAAGCTGTTCTAGACTTGATTTTAACCAATAGGGAGGAACTTGTTGAGAATTTGAAAGTAGAAGGAAGCTTGGGTGAAAGTGATCATGAAATCATAGAATTTGCAATTCTAAGGAAGGGTATAAGGGAGTACAGCAGAATAGAGACAATGGATTTCAGGAAGGCGGATTTTGGTAAGCTCAGAGAGCTGATAGGTAAGGTCCAATGGGAATTAAGACTGAAGGGAAAAACAACTGAGGAAAGTTGGCAGTTTTTCAAAGGGACACTATTAAGGGCCCCAAAGCAAGTTATTCTGATGGTTAGGAAAGATAGAAAATGTGGCAAAAGACCACCTTGGCTTACCCTTGAGATCTTGCGTGACCTACAAAATAAAAAAGCGTCATATAAAAAATGGAAACTAGGTCAGATCACAAAGGATGAATATAGGCAAATAACACAGGAATGCAGAGGCAAGATTAGACAAGCAAAGGCACAAAATGAACTCAAACTAGCTATGGGAATAAAGGGAAACAAGAAGACTTTTTATCAATACATTAGAAGCAAGAGGAAGACTAAGGACAGGGTAGGCCCACTGCTCAATGAGGAGGGGGAAACAGTAACGGGAGACTTGGAAATGGCAGAGATGCTTAATGACTTCTTTGTTTCGGTCTTCACTGAGAAGTCTGAAGGAATGTCTAGTATAGTGAATGCTTACGGGAAGACGGTAGGTTTAGAAGAGAAAATAAGGAAAGAGCAAGTAAAAAGTCACTTAGAAAAGTTAGATGCCTGCAAGTCACCAGGGCCTGATGAAATGCATCCTAGAATACTCAAGGAGTTAATAGAAGAGGTATCTGAGCCTCTAGCTATTATCTTTGGGAAATCATGGGAGACGGGGGAGATTCCAGAAGACTGGAAGGGGGCAAATATAGTGCCCATCTATAAAAAGGGAAATAAAAACAACCCAGGAAATTACAGACCAGTTAGTTTAACTTCTGTGCCAGGGAAGATAATGGAGCAGGTAATCAAAGAAATCATCTGCAAACACTTGGAAGGTGGTAAGGTGATAGAGAATAGCCAGCATGGATTTGTAAAGAACAAATCGTGTCAAACTAATCTGATAGCGTTCTTTGATAGGATAACGAGCCTTGTGGATAAGGGAGAAGCGGTGGATGTGATATACCTAGACTTTAGTAAGGTATTTGATACGGTCTCGCACGATATTCTTATAGATAAGCTAGGAAAGTACAATTTAGATGGGGCTACTATAAGGTGGGTGCATAACTGGCTGGATAACCGTACTCAGAGAGTAGTTGTTAATGGCTCCCAATCCTGCTGGAAAGGTATAACAAGTGGGGTTCCGCAGGGGTCTGTTTTGGGACCGGTTCTGTTCAATATCTTCATCAACGATTTAGATGTTGGCATAGAAAGTACGCTTATTAAGTTTGCGGACGATACCAAACTGGGAGGGATTGCAACTGCTTTGGAGGACAGGGTCAAAATTCAAAATGATCTGGACAAGTTGGAGAAATGGTCTGAGGTAAACAGGATGAAGTTCAATAAAGATAAATGCAAAGTGCTCCACTTAGGAAGGAACAATCAGTTTCACACATACAGAATGGGAAGAGACTGTCTAGGAAGGAGTATGGCAGAAAGAGATCTAGGGGTCATAGTGGACCACAAGCTTAATATGAGTCAACAGTGTGATACTGTTGCAAAAAAAGCAAACATGATTCTGGGATGCATTAACAGGTGTGTTGTAAACAAGACATGAGAAGTCATTCTTCCGCTTTACTCTGCGCTGGTTAGGCCTCAACTGGAGTATTGTGTCCAGTTCTGGGCACCGCATTTCAAGAAAGATGTGGAGAAATTGGAGAGGGTCCAGAGAAGAGCAACGAGAATGATGAAAGGTCTTGAGAACATGACCTATGAAGGAAGGCTGAAGGAATTGGGTTTGTTTAGTTTGGAAAAGAGAAGATTGAGAGGGGACATGATAGCAGTTTTCAGGTATCTAAAAGGGTGTCATCAGGAGGAGGGAGAAAACTTGTTCACCTTAGCCTCCAATGATAGAACAAGAAGCAATGGGCTTAAACTGCAGCAAGGGAGATTTAGGTTGGACATTAGGAAAAAGTTCCTAACTGTCAGGGTAGTTAAACACTGGAACAGATTGCCTAGGGAAGTTGTGGAATCTCCATCGCTGGAGATATTTAAGAGTAGGTTAGATAAATGTCTATTAGGGATGGTCTAGACAGTATTTGGTCCTGCCATGAGGGCAGGGGACTGGACTCGATGATCTCTCGAGGTCCCTTCCAGTCCTAGAGTCTGAGTCTATGATGGAATCTCCATCGCTAACAATTTTAAAATCAGGATTGGATATTGTCTAGAGGAGCTGCTCTAGAATTATTTTGGGGACATTCTTGGGCTGGTGCTATACAGGAGGTCAGACTAGACAATCACTAGATCGTTCTGGCCTGGGAATCTATCATTGGAGGTTTTTAAGAACAGGTTGGACAAACACCTGGCAGGGATGGTCTAGCAATACTTGGTCCTGCCTCAGGACAGGATGAGCTTGCAAGGTCCCTTTTAGCTCTACATTTCTGGGATTCTGTTAAATACTTCTGTAAAAACAGGCCAGGTATTAGAGATCAGCGTGCAAAGCAGTACATGTTTCCAGTAGATGGACAGTAAATAAGCCAATCTTGTGCAACTGCTTCCCGGTTGTGCACGGAAAATGAAAAAAGTTATTTAGAAAACATTTCTTCCATTCTTTGTAATTACCCAAGCAGAAGTCAGGAAGTTTTCTACATCCATGTGTATACACACAGCTGAACCTTCAGCATCACAAAACTGCCTGTCAGTTTCATCAGGTAGGATCTGTAGAAACTTGGTCATTGGAAGATCCAGTTCCCTTTTCTTGCACAGCTTTGGATAGGCTGCTGTATTGCTCTAGTCTTTCCTTCTGCTTGCAAATTTTCAACCATTACCAGCACCAGATGGACCATGTTGTTCCCTGTCATCTTTTCAGCCTCTTCGCACACTTCTTGTGGGGGATTCTCTGGGCTTTTTTAAAACACGCCAAGCTTGAGCTTTGGAATTTTTTCAAATAAAACTGCTTCTTTTAAACATTTTTCTTTTTTCTTCCTGTTTCCATTTAGCACCCTGACTCAAGTAGCAGCGGCTGGCACACAAAGCCACGCTTTGCAGAGTAACATCGCAGGAACAGCTAGAATATGCTTTTAACGCCAGCATGCATGGCCTGGGCAAGCACACAGTGATACGAGCGTCAATGTGCATACTAACGTTGCAGCTCCGGCACATTGGTGTTCGTCTAAAACCAGTCAAGTCACGTGTCAGAAATACAAACCACTTTCAGTGCGTGTGGGGGGGGGGGGGGTGGAGGGGTTCCAGCATTATTAAAGAAAAATGTACAATTGTTCACAGCATTTCCTGCTCTCTTAGTGATGGGCATAGGATCCATGTGAATTGTAAGGCCCTGTACGTAAAACAATGGAAGATGAAATATGTAAAATCTTAAGAGGCCTTTAGTCTTCTGAGGGCCTCTGGCACTGGGGCTCATAGGCCTGTCTGTGACTATGACCCTGCCAGGGGCTCAGGCAGGCTGCAGACCAATCTTCAGAAGGACTTCTGGCCCCAACACAGGAGCAACCGATCTGTTCTCCTCCCCTATCAGAGCTCAGCTGCTAGGAGTCTCTCCTTTTATGTCCATCTCACAGGTCCAGTGTAGCAGGGTGGGGGCTAACTGAGGCAACGGCTGCTCTTTAATCCCTTCCTGGGGGGTTTATACCCCCATCACAGATCATTACTGTAAAAAAGCAAGAGAGGATGGTTGATTTTTAATGAAGGTCCCTCTTTTAGGTTTTTTTCTTGGCCTCCCCACTAATGTAATTCGCTCCAGAAGGATTGAGAATTCCCAGGTACTGCATCCAGGGCTGTCCTTACCCATACGCAAAGTACGCAGCTGCGTGCTGCTACAGCCCCTGCTCTGGATCTTCCCCAGGGTCCCCACTCCTGCTCTGCCTCCTCCCTGCCTGTGCCGCAGCCCTGCCTCTTCCTGCACCCATCCTGCCCCTACTCCCCTGAGCTCTGCAGCAGGGCCGAGGCTGCACTCACCGGTGGTAGGAGTGCAGCGACCCAGACCCAGCCGTGCTGCTAGTGAGTGGTTCCCCCCTACCCCCAAGCCAGCCCCGCCCCCCCCACGGAGGCCTGGGGCCCACTTGTCCCCCACGGAGGCCTGGGACCTGCTCCTCGCCCACTTCCCCTCCCTGCAGAGGTCTGGGGCCAGCCCCCCCCCACTCCTTTCACAGAGGCCTGGGGCCCCACACCCTCTCCCCCTGCGGGGGAGACAACTGTGTAGGGCCCCAGAATAGCAAGGGATGGCCCTGACTGCATCCTGTGCAGGCCCCGAGCCAGTGAAGAATTTGAGCACAAGGTGAACTTGAAGCATGTGTTTAAAACCATTCTGATTCAGCACCCCGCGGTCTTGGCAACCGGAGGCTGCATCATTAGTGATACCAGTTGTGCTGTGGTACCAGAGGAGAGAGGTTTTGGAGCTTTCATGTGCGTGGCAGGTGACCCTTGGGTGTGATCCACATTTGAGCTTCCCTTCCCCCTTGCCTGGTGCATGCCAAGAGGGTCTCCACCCTTCTAATAGTAGTCCCCAAGTTCTGCGAAGTATAGAGTCCTGGGTCATTCAGCCAGTCCTTTAATTCAAGTCCTTTCTCTTCCCTCCCAAGATGCTCAACAACCCATGCACTCAGATTGCAGAATGCAAAACAGAAGAACCTCCAAAATCTTTATCACCACTCCGGACGTCAGTAGAGGTAACCTAAAATGGTACGAGATGCGCCCTTTCTCAGTAAGATTACCAATATCACCTCACAGGCAGCCTTAATTCTGGCATTTCCTAGCTTTTGAATGCTTGGCTTTGCAACCTGAAGGTTCTTTTCGCACAGGATTTTTAATGTGATAATAATAAAACAGTATGTTTATTGACCCAGTGTCGATTTTTTCTTTACCCGTAGGATGTAAAATAGCAAATGTCCAGCAGGGGGCATGGAAGGAAATGATTTCTCCAACGATGCCAGCGTCTGTTCAAGGGCACTGACTGCACAATGTTTACATGTGCAACACCAAAGACAATTTTAAAAGACAAGTGAAGAACTGAGAACGGGTTTGGTATTCTCAGCATTCAAAGATCATGTCGAATAAGCCTGTTTTAATGAAAAGCTGCTTTCTAAATCCTTCTCTCTACTCCATCTTTTCTGGGACTATGTGAACTCCGGATGAGGATCAGATACTTTTTTGGCTGTTTTAAAGGAAAGAGGACTTCACAGATATACAGTTATGTTTTTGATGCCCCAGTTACTATGGTGATGGAGCGCCATGGAAAACCCTGAACGGCTGCAAAGATTTGGGGCCCCTGAGACTAATTGTTATTTTCATTTCACAAAGTGGGTATCCACCCACGAAAGCTCACGCTCCAATACGTCTGTTAGTCTATAAGGTGCCACAGGACTCTTTGTCACTTTTTACAGGAAAACAATGTAATTGTTAAAATTTGAAAGCCATCCTCTTTCCCCTCGACTTTGTCCCATGCCGCTCAGGGACCAAAGGATGTTGGAGGGTGTCATAGTATAATTCCCAAATCTGGACCTTAGCATCAAGATATGGGTACTAGCATAAAGTCCTTTAAGCTTAATTACCAGCTTAGATTTTGTAGCGCTGCCACCAATCAGGAATTTCTAGGGCCTGATACCCTCTGGTCCCCCCAAAACCTTCCCTGGGGACCCCAAGACCCAGATTCCTTGAGTCTCACAACAAAGGGGAATAAGCCATTTCCCTTCCCTGCTCCTTTCTTCCTCCCTGGTTACACTAGGAGACCACCGTGATTCAAATCCTTGAATCACCACTTCCCCTCCCTTCTTCCCCGGAGAGAGATACAAAGATAAACGCCGAGAGCAGGTTTTTTTTCCCTCCTCCCTTTCCTTTCTCCCACCAATTCCCTGGTGAGTACAGACTCCCTTCCTTGGAGTCTTACAAAAGATAACCAAAAAAAATCAATTAGATTCTAAAAAAAAGAGGAAAACTTTAATAAAGAAGGAAAAACATAAAAACTGTCTCTGTAATTAAGATGGTAAATATACCGGGTTTCTCTAGCTTATAGACAATAGAAAGAAGCTTTCTCCAGCAGAAACACAATTTAAGATACTTCCAGCAAGTACACATATGCAAATAAGAAAAACAAATTAAAAGACTATAACCGCCTTTTTTCTTACTTACAATTCTGAATAGATAAGAGACTGTAGCAGGGAGATTGGCAGAAACCTGGTTGCACCTCTAGTCCCGTCCAGGACCCAGAGAGAACAAAGCCAAACCCAAAACCCACAAACAAAGGCTTCCCTCCACACGAGATTTGAAAATATCTTGTCTCCTGATTGGTCCTCTGGTCAGGTGTTACAGGTCACTGTTTGTTAAACCTTTACAGGTGAAAGAGACATTAACCCTTAGCTATTTGTTTATGACAGAGGGGCAGGATGGGGAACATACCTAGTCAATGGACAAATAGAAGACTCCAGTCTCCAGCACTGCAATATCACACTTTTGCCAAAATCCAAGAGCCACATTGCAAGTGGTCTCCCATGAGCTAGTCACAACCTCTGCATTCCCATTGCTTCGTCCAGCCATCCTGAGGAGCACTCATCATCCCAAAGGACAGGAAGCAGGGCCAGGGGTCTGCTCATCTACTCCACGTCAGCCCACAAAGCCTCCATGTACTCCAGGAAGAGAACAAGGCCTCCAGGAGGTACAGCCCCTCCCCAGGCATCCCAGGGCTGCAGACCACTTACTCAGGAGTGTGCCTTCAGCGGACAGCTGTACTCAAGTCTGCCACCCCTCGTGCTTTCATCACACATCTCACAACATTTGGTGGTTGTCTTGAAGGCCCAGCGCTTGGCCTCCTGTCAGGAGGGGAGAGACTCGGCTTTCATTTTTAAACAGGTACATTTCTAGCCATCCTGGTTTCAGAGAAAAGCATGAAAGTGTGAGCGGTGCGCACTCAGAAACCAGGAAACACATAGAAAGAACAGACACTTTTTTTTTTTTAACTCTCATGATTTTAAGCTGCTCTCCTGATTTGTGAAGCCTGACTCGGGATTTTTTGAACCCTGGGCACTGGCAGTACTTCAACCTGTGCCTAAAGCATTAGGGCTGAGATTTGCAAAGAGCCAAGGCAGTTTGGCACCCAAACACCTTTGAAAAGCCCCACTGAAAAATTCTCACACACACGTGTGCACACATCATCATTAAAACATTGAACAGTTTGAGGTGCAGATGTGCTCCCTTGGGGGCACTCCAGGCACCAGCATGTGCAAAACACACCCCTTTGTGTGAGCAATGGTTAGGTGCATACGGTATAGGCACTGCAAACATAATTACCCATCAGTGCACATGGACGGAATGCTGCAGGCCCCATTGCAGAAATGTACCCATTGTACGCACTTTTCAGGGTTAACTGAGGTCAGTCGCTACCACCTGCTCACAACAGGAGGAAGTCTTGTCTGTGCCCAGCAAGGGAAACTCTCTCCACCTACTGCTGCAGGCCTGGCTTGACATGAGTAACTGGATATGGATGAGGCCTCATTTCTTGGGAGACAGGATTAGGGAGGTAAACAGATCAGCAGGCTGGAAAGAGAATGTCTAGACTAGCTAAAATAAGGGGGAACACCCAAGGAACCATTTACAATGGACAAGATAACAATGGATAAGATAAGCCTGCAATATAAGATGAAGTAAAGAGAAAGTTGTGCATATTGCACAGTGATTGGTTCCTACAAAGTGACCAAGCCAATCACAAAACGTGTGATGCAATGTATAGTAAACGCAGTGTAATGGGTAAATGTATATAAAGGATAAGTGTTGCCAAGTAACTTTGGATGAGTGGTACGTCCTATGGCGACCCCTTACGCATGAGTCTGAGCAACTCAACGTAGCTGTAATAGAGTTCTTGGTGGGTTAGGTAGCCTAGTGGTTAGTCCACATAGTGCCCCTTTCTTGATGGGTAGGTCTTGAAGTCCTGGTCTTCCTTTCATGAGCATTCTGGTGAGGTAGGCAGGTGGTCTTGGTCCCTCCTGTAGTGGGGACAGTGCCAGGGGATCCTGGGCTCACCCACTCCAACATATTCTGATCCAGGGTCCTAGGAGGGTCAACAGAGTCTGGTCCCCAAAAGTGGCCTGTAAGTTACCCTTCCTGGGTCACTTCCTACTGCTGCTTTCCTCTCCCAGCATCCAGGCCAAGAGAAACAAAATGAAACAAAACAAAACGAAAAGACAGACAAACCATCGGCCCCAACTAGGTCCAGTATATAGTCTTATTCCTTCAAGGACACTCCTCTGGCACCCTTGTCAGGAGCCTTCAGGGTAGGTCTTCCCTCCTCCCCAGCCTCCCCCTTCAGAGGTGGGATGTTCCCTTTTCAAGCTCTTCTCCAGCTGGAGCATGCTCTGCAGTGTTGCAGGGGCAGGGCTAGCTGGTCCCAGTATTGTTCTTTAATGCCTTCCGGCCCAGCGTGGGGTTTGTATAGCCCAGTGGTTTTCAAACTTTTTTTCTGGTGACCCAGTTGAAGAAAATTGTTGATGCTAGTGACCCAATGGAGCTGGGGCTGAGGCATTTGGGAGGAGCTCAGGGTTGGGGCAGAGGATTGGGGTGCAGGCTGCTAGGTGGGGCTGGGAATGAGGGGTTCAGGGTGTGAGAGGGGCCTCTGGACTGGGGCAAAGGGTTGGACTGGGCCAGAGGGCTCTGAGCTGCTGGTGCAGGCTCTGGGCTGGGAATAAGGGGTTTGGGGTGCAGGAGAGGGCTCTGAATTTGTGGGAGCTCAGGACTGGGGCAGGGGATTGAGGCTGAGGGTGCAGGCTTACCTCAAGCCAGGGCTGCCAGAGGGGAGCAATTTGCCCCAGGCCCCGGGTCCTGCAAGGGCCCCCACGAGAATATAGTATTCTATAGTATTGCAACTTTTTTTATGGAAGGGGTCCCCGAAATTGCTTTGCCCCAGGCCCTCTGAATCCGCTGGGCAGCCCTGCCTCGGGCGGCTCCTGGTCAGTGGCGCAGCAGGGGGCTAAGGCAGACTTCCTGCCTGTCCCAGCACCATGGACTGCACTGTGTCCTGGAAGTGGCCAACTTTGCTGTATGCCACATAAATGAATCTGAGTCACAAGACTGGTGTCAAACTGAGTTCTTACTGAACCCAGTGAATGAGATCTCAGGGGGACACCAACCATTGACTGCTGGCAACAGCAATGCTCAACTCCAGGCTTTGTGAGTGCTGTTTTCTCCTTCTGCAGCCTAGCAATTAGCACCCCACCTTCTTACACTTCGGTGCCCAGTCCCTGACACCCAATCTGCTGCCTCCATGGAAACAGAGCACCCCAGCGTACGGGTTTGTTTCACCTCAGGGCAACACTCTCCTGAGCACAAGGCACTTTTAGCTATATCTATAGTAAAACCACACTGAAATTTATTTAACAGAGTTTGAGAGAAAGATTCAAATAAAAGTAAGGATTTGGAAACGACGTTATAGGTAAAAGAAAAACGTAACTCACAATCTATAGCTTATATGTATTTGCAAGTAGCTTTCCTGTCCACTAAAATATTTCTCACCCAGTGGTTAGACCTTTCAGTGTTTTTCCAGTCCGGTTGGGATCCACCTTTCCTGAGAAACTCAAATTGGCAGAATATCTCCTCCATAATGGGTAACATTTGTGCTCTCTTCTCTTATACATGCAACCCGTCTGCCAGTTGGAGTCAGCAGCAACCAGGGCCAGGTTCAATGCCTAGGGGTTCCTCTTCAACAATACAACACAGAACTGGCTCGAGCCCCCACCCAGTAACCTGGAATGATTACACACCATCCCTGGGTGCCTCTAAGAGGCAATACTTCCCCCCTTGCAAGCACAGAGTCTGAGAGTAGAAAGAAACTTTTAATAAAAGGAGGGAAGTCACCGACATTAATTTGGGAAAATGCTGCAAACAGGATTCATAAACACAAAACCACGAGCAAAGGACCCACCCCAGAGTACGCTGGGCAGTGTCCTTTTGCCTCAGGTTCTTAAGTCCAGCAACCAGAAGTTCCTTTAATGTGCCCCTTCCTTCTCCCTCCACCCTCCATCCCACCCCACCACACCCCACTCACAGTTGTTGTCCTTGGTCAGCGAAGACTCAGAGTTCAGCGGTGCATCTGCATAACCTCACTAGCGGGGTGGGAGGGTCACCTTGGTCGCTCTGCTGTTCAGATGCTCTCTTTGGCATCAGCCTCCCTTCCAGTCACTCCCCACTCGCTCCACTGTATGAGATGTCTTCACATCCCACCACTTAACACAGCTCTCAGGGGGGATGTCTCAGCACTAGCACAGACTGGGCAGCTTTACATATAAGATACTGTCCCTAATGCTTACACCTGGTTATCTTTGATTTCAGCTCTAGTATCATGTAATAAGACTCCCCATTGAGTCTTAATCAGCACTGTTATTACACTGGGGGATGGGAAAAGAAGAGATCAACCAGTACCTAAAACCCCTCACACCACTCCATACAAGTACCTAGGCCCATCCCTCTCAACTTCACTGGGCTGTGGCACCCTAGTCCCCTATCTAGCAAGTGCTCTTCAGTTGAGGGTGATTCCCTCAATCAGGGCATGCCAGAATTCTGCCACCCTTGATTCACACAAGGATAATAACTCTTTAGTACCCCTGTCCCGATAACAAAGTGATTTCTGACCCAACACCAGCCAAAAGTGATCATTTGGGCAAAGCAATCCCATCATGCTGAGCACCCAGGCAGTGTGGGTGTGTCCATGCAAACAAGGTCAGTCCTGCAGTCCTCTTCCCCAGCTCCTCACCAGATGTCAGGGGAGAGCTCATTCAGACACTGCTTACATACAGTTACAGACTATTGTCCCTCAGCCCAGGGGGACTTCTCTTGGGGTTCTATGGCCTTTGCAAATGCTCAAGTCTGCATCTGCCTCAGACTATAAACCCAGGGCTCCACTGGGGCAACAGATGATTATTCTCAGTGTTGGCTGATTTAGCTTCAAGACTCGCCTGCTTCAGGTGACCTATTTCACTTCCAATAGTTTTGGAACACCATCGCCTACATGTTCCATGGCTCTAAAATTGTCTCGCCTACCACAGGTGCCGACCTTCTGATTTCCCTTGGGGTGCTCGACCCCAGCTCTGCCCCAGGCCCCCTGCTCACAGGCTACTCCTTTCCCCAAGGCCCCTGCCCACCACCCTTCCTCACACCATTGCTTCGCCCCTTCCCCTGAACATGCCCCACAGTCACCCCTCCCATCGACTCGGTGCTTGTGTTGCCTACAACCATCTTGAAATAACCATCACAATCAGCTAGTTCTTAGCTTTGGGCAGACACCACGCACAGCCCCCTTCAGCAAAATGTTGAGAAGATGGTCGGACACACGTGCTTGGGCATGTCTATGTCACACCGTTCTCTCTCAGTCTATTCTAAGGCTTCTCTCTGCAGCATGTAGACTACATACATGGATAGCCCTCCAGCACAGGTGAAATGCAGTGTCGGCACTGTTTAGGTGAGTCAAGACACGCCTGAAGGACCTGCCTATGCAGCTCTCTACTAAGCTGTGCCTCCCCATCTACACTGTTTTTAGCAGATTAAAGTCTCACTGCTTCCCTGCTGCAGGAGCCCATCGTAGGGAAAGGCTCCGGTGGGAGGAAAGGCTCTGTCAGGGGGGAAAGGCTGAGGCTTTCTCTGCGGCCTCCCCCATGCCAGAGCCTTTCA